>NC_138961.1:28582500-29192500 GCF_055761805.1 Camellia sinensis
TACGTCCCTATGTTTCTCCCTTTCGGTTAAAAGCATTCGGAAGAAGTCCCAATGCTCACACCATTCTGAAACGCCGGGATACGTCCCTATGTTTCTCCCTTTCGGCTAAAAGCGTTCGGAAGAAGTCCCAATGCTCACACCATTCTGAAACGCCGGGATACGTCCCTATGTTTCTCCCTTTCGGTTAAAAGCATTCGGAAGAAGTCCCAATGCTCACACCATTCTGAAACGCCGGGATACGTCCCTATGTTTCTCCCTCTTCGGTTAAAAGCGTTCGGAAGAAGTCCCAATGCTCACACCATTCTGAAACGCCGGGATACGTCCCTATGTTTCTCCCTTTCGGTTAAAAGCGTTCGGAAGAAGTCCCAATGCTCACACCATTCTGAAACGCCGGGATACGTCCCTATGTTTCTCCCTCTTTGGTTAAAAGCGTTCGGAAGAAGTCCCAATGCTCACACCATTCTGAAACGCCGGGATACGTCCCTATGTTTCTCCCTCTTCGGTTAAAAGCGTTCGGAAGAAGTCCCAATGCTCACACCATTTTGAAACGCCGTGATACGTCCCTATGTTTCTCCCTCTTCGGTTAAAAGCGTTCGGAAGAAGTCCCAATGCTCACACCATTCTGAAACGCCGGGATACGTCCCTATGTTTCTCCCTCTTCGGTTAAAAGTGTTCGGAATAAGTCCCAATGCTCACACCATTTTTGAAACATCAGGATACGTCCCTTTGTTTCTCCTCCTCGTCCTTAAATTCTTGGGATACGTCCCTACACCTCTGGGATACGTCCCTAAACACCGAGTTACAGCTTGCTGCATTTGCATGATCATTGAGTTATGTTCGGCTTCTTGCATTATCATTAGCATTTTGCCCCCCCTGCCTGCGGGCCTGCCTGCGGGCACATTTCTGTTTATCTTGTATGTTTGTCTAAGTCTTCGGCCTTGTCAAAAATGGGTCGTCTCTAGGCTTTGACATTCACTCCTGTCACTTGTGACTTCCGAGTTCTGTCAAAGAGGGGCAACTGTAGACACCCCATTTTTGACCGACCTTAAGACTCAGGCGTCACCGATTGAGCGCTTGGTGATGTTGCATAGTGTGCTTGTTCAGAAGTTTCGGAGTTGCGGCCGTGAGCCCTGCCTCCGGACTCCCGAACCCTTTTCTGTGCCTTGTCTCGGTTTGCGAACCAGACTCGGTTTTCTCTGTTTCTTTTCCTGAGGGGAGGGAGAGGTCTCGTAGACCATCTCTCAATGTCCGTAGGCTACATTTGGTGGCCGTAGGCCATTTTTCCCATTTCGGGGTCCGGTTCCCAGTTTTTCGGAGCCGTCAGGCCGTGTGCCTCGGTTCGGAACCGCTTAACCATCTCCTATTGCTCTGATTTTTGGCATACATCTTATTTCATCCCTTTTGAGGGACACTGGGGGCTGAGAAACCCACTTCGAGGTCGAATACCATTTTCAGTATTTAACAGCCCATTTTCGGGACCCCGAACTGCGTGTTTTGGCCCCGGAACTTTCGTTTTGCAACGGTTTTCGTTCATTTTTGGCAGGTACCTCTGTTTTATCACTAGGAAGGTCACTGAAGGGTGGGAGGCTAGTAATTGTTGCAGCAACCAGTTATCTCTCCTCCGGAGCCTCCCGACGCCCGTTTTTCTGACTTCCGGGCCAATGTTGAACACCCTGGGGTTAGTGTTGCCTACTTTCAACCACATATTTGTGATGTACACACATGGGAGGCCACTAAAAAGTGGTGGCCGGCCATTAATTCCTTTTGACCCTTTTGAACCCCTCCTAAAATTGGCTTGTTCTCTCTCCTGTTTTAGAATTTCCAAATTCGAACCACGGGGTTGTGAAGAGGAGACCTGGGAGGCCACTAAAAAGTGGTGGCCGGCCATTAATTCAACTTGACCCTTTTGACCCCTAGCTGGCCGGCTAGTAGGGGGTGGCTGGCCGGCCACCTGCAGAAAAGTACTTGGCCGGCCATGTTCCTCTCTCTGTGTACTTTACAGCTGTGCAGCTGTTTCCCCCAGAAAATATCCCAATCCGGGGGATATTTTGTGGGGGAAAGCTTACCTCCTTTTTGCCCCACCTTTACACCCTCTTTTTGTCCATATAACCAGCTGGTGGCCTCCCTTCTAAGGGTTGGAAAAACTCCTCTTCAAAGCTCCATAGCCATCTCCATCTTCTTCTTCTTCAATTCTTCAAAAAACCCTAAGTCCATAACCTTCATTCCTTCTACACCACCAAGCTCTACCACCACCATCTCATTTCCAGCAGCAAGGAGGGATTCTTGAAGGCTAAAGAAGCTGCAAATCCATCCAAGAAGCAACAAAAGCTTGGATCTTCAAGGGTAAGTTACACTTTGATCCTTTTGACCCTTTTCCTTGATCTATTTCTAAGCCTCATTTCTTTTTGGTTTCAAGCTTCGTCCCTAACTGAAAAGGGCCATATTTTGAGCTCATCTTCACTTCTCATTAAGGGCTCAACCCTGTTTGAGCCCTCCATAATACACTTGCTTCATTGATCATCTTGTATGTCATAATTTTGCATGCTAGTTTTGACCCATGAGAAATTTATTTTCGAGCATGTTGTAAACTGATATGAGGCTTATTTTGAGCCCCTCTTCAATATTGGAGAAGGGCTCAACATTGTTTAGTGTCTCCATGTGGCACTTGTAGTTCAATCCCTTATTTGGCCTCATTTTTGCATGAGTTGATAGCCCTATTTGCTTCTGTTTTTGGACCTTGGTCCGAACTGAAAGTGGTCTTATTTTGGCCTATACTTCATGTTTCATTCACACTTTTTTTCTGTTTGGTGATTATTTTGTATACTTCATGTTTTAGCACCTTTTGAGCTTCATTTTACATCACATTTTTAGCATATTTGTATACTGATTTTGAGACTGTCATGTACTGTAAATGTTCATATTTTTGGTCCATCTTCAGTGTTGTAGAAGGAAATTTTTCAGTTTGGGTTTTTCTTATACCACTTGCTTCATTACCTCTCTTTTGGCCCCTATTCTTGCATGCTATGTTTCCCTTATCTATGCTTGCTGTTTGGCCATGTTTATAACTGTAAAAGTGCATCTTTTGGGACTGTCTAGCTTCTGTCTTTGCATTGCATGTCCATATTGTGCATGTTTAGCATAGCTATAGGCCATTTCGGGTGCCTAATGTTGCATTTCGGGACATTTTCTTGCATTTGGCATCATTTCGCCACATTTCGGGACTGTTTTCCCCACATTTTGTTGCTGAAATTCTGTTAGTATGCTTGCATATCATTTTTGCCATGTTTCATCACATTTGTCATTGCCTCGGTTTGCATGCCCGTGTGCACGCATTTCGAGGCACTTCATTTTTATCCGACGGCATCCGATGTGAGTGTGGCTGAGGCTCACTCATGTTGGTATAAGTCCATTTGTCATTTCCATATCATTTCATCACATTTCATCATTGCCTCGGTTTGCGTGCCCGTGTGCACGCATTTCGAGGCACTTCATTTTCATCCGTCGGCATCTTATGTGAGTGTGGCTGAGGCTCTCTCATGTTAGTATAAGTCCATTTTGCATTTTCCATGTCATTCGCATCGCTTTTGCATTGCCTCGGTTTGCGTGCCCGTGTGCACGCATTTCGAGGCACCTCATTTTCTGCCATCGGCATCCGATGTGAGTGCGGCTGAGGCTCTCTCGTGTTGGTATAAGCCCATTTGTCATTTTCCATGTCATTTGCATTGCATATGCATTGCCTCGGTTTGCGTGCCCGTGTGCACGCATTTCGAGGCACTTCATTTTCTGCTATCGGCATCTTATGTGAGTGCGGCTGAGGCTCTCTCATGTTACTATAAGTCCATACTTCATTTTCCATGTCATTTGCATTGCGTATGCATTGCCTCGGTTTGCGTGCCCGTGTGCACACATTTCGAGGCACTTCATTTTCATCAACCGGCATCCTATGTGAGTGTGGCTGAGGCTCACTCATGTTGGTATAAGCCCATTTATCATTTTCCATGTCATTACATCATGCTGCCATTGCCTCGATTTGCGCACCCGCGTGCACGTACTTCGAGACACATATCATTGCCTCGGTTTGCGTGCCCGCGTGCACGTACTTCGAGACGCATATCATTATCTCAGTTTGCGTGCCCGCGTGCACGTACTTCGAGACACATATCATTACCTCGGTTTGCATGCCCGCGTGCACGTACTTCGAGACACATATCATTGCCTCAGTTTGCGTGCCCGCGTGCACGTATTTCGAGACACATATCATCGTCTCAATTTGCGTGCCCGTGTGCACGCATTTCGAGACACCGCATTTTCATAGCATTCTGTATTTTCTCGGTTTGCGTGCCTGCGTGCATGCATTTCGAGGCATTTCATTCCATAGCATAATATATACTAGGTTGTCTCTTAATTGCATTTCATGCATATCATGCATATTGCATCATTTTCGGGATAGGAGTTAGCCCGGGCACGGGAAACGAGGTGCATTTCGTACTCCGAGTGACGGAATGTGTTTCAATTCCCCAGTCACCGACACTCCGGATTGTCCATGATAGAGTTAGGTTTTAGCTGTAGTTTCATGTGCATTCATCCTATATTGAGTTGTGCATTTCGACTCCTCGGCCATCATGCCTCGGTATGCGTGATTGGTGGCACGAGGATCGAGACATGCATATATCTGTGCAAATACATTGCTGTGCCCCTTTCCTGCTCTCTGTTGCAGCAAAACCAGGAATCAGCAACCTTTTGGGGCTTGGCACGCATTTCAAGAACAGGTGTAAACAGAGGCTAATTGGGGCATTCTGGTGGATTTCCGCGCAAGACAATCCGGACATGCATCATCCATCAGAAGCAAGACAGTCCCTGGCCTGCACGCCAGTTTTATTTGCTTTCTTAGTTAATTCTTTAATTAATTAGAATTCTGTAATATTTTTGGACTGTAATATTCTTTTATTTCGGGACTGTAATATTTAGACTGTATATTTATTCGGACCCTCCGAGTGAGGGCACAACTGTAATAA
The DNA here is from genome assembly GCF_055761805.1 of Camellia sinensis. Taxonomy (NCBI): domain Eukaryota; kingdom Viridiplantae; phylum Streptophyta; class Magnoliopsida; order Ericales; family Theaceae; genus Camellia; species Camellia sinensis. The sequence goes on from NC_138961.1 coordinate 28,587,516, forward strand.
GTGTGGGTGAGTGTGATGTATGTCTTCCAACCCCACGTCTTTCTCCCTTTTATTTATCCGCTTATGATGGTTAGATTAGGGCATCTTTAAATTAGCATACAGTATGGCAGCATGTTTGCATCATTCATCTGTATTACATGCACCGGGCTCGGCGCACCATACTAACTGCATCGTACTTTCAATTCCAAATTGAATACATGGTAATTGTAGCATTTCATATACCATCTTAGAATAGCCGAGCCTGCTATAGTTGCATTTTTGCATGTGTTGCATTAAGCATTTATATATACTTAGGATTCATGCATGATTTCTAATGTAGTTTCTATTTTGGCTTGGAGTACTCGGTAAGCTTTATGCTTTAGCATCCTTGCATGCGTGTGAGTGACTGCCATGAATAGCATGCTTACCATGAGGCTAATTGCCTACATGATATAACTGCCTGAATGCCTGTGGGTGAAGGTTGGGTTGCTTAAATTGGAACAAATCATCAAAATATTTCAAAGCCTACCTGCGGGTAGCAAACCCTTTTCAAAAACAAACAAGAAGTGTTTTGTTCCAATCTAGGCGACCTAGTCTATACTTATTTGCTGTGCGCATCACATAGTAACCTAGGCTAATAACCGGAATAAGAACTCACAATGTTTTCAAAAATTGATATCATGGTTAGTAGAGGCCGGTCCATGACCGGGCGAGCGGGGGTGCTCACGAAGTGACCTTCCCCAATCGTACCCAAGTTCCCGAGCCGAGGCAACTTTGGTGATGACGGACACGTGGCCTTTTGACACCGAGTCAGGGTTTCCTAAATTTCCCAAAATAAAATATTTAGGTGGCGACTCTGTATCTGGCAAAGCAGTCCATGTTTGGCACTTCTTTCAAAAATCAGTTTTCCTAAAACGATTTGCCGGATTTGGACTCTTTGGTTCAGATTTAGAACCGTGACTACGAAAAGTCGAGTCCGAGCTGTAGCGAGGTCCCCCGCGGGCTTGTTACACCATCCCCTTCCTCCTCCACAATATCCATAATAACAATAATAATGGCTCATGATATTCTGAACATATTTTTTCTCTCAGTAGTTTGGGAGATCGCAATCATCAGCACAATTAGCACCATGGCCTTTGTCCTATATATCATCGGGTTGTCATCACCAACGAGGAGGAGAAGGAGAAGGAGGAGGAGGACCCGTTTTGACCTTGAAATGCTTTGCAGGAGGAGAATGGAGACAGAGATAAAGACTTCTTCAATTATCATGGTTTCAGAATCACAGCTCAATTTTCTTCCTTCATACATTTACACAAAAGAAGTTATTGGCATGTGTGGGGACATATTTTTGGGTAGTCCACGTGGCCAAGGTTGTTAGCTGAGGTGCTACGTGGGGGAACCATGGTGCCGAGATATTGTGCGATAATACCGGAATCCGAGATATTTGGATAGAGGACTAGAGTCCTAGATGACATCAAACTACCTATTTGGATAGAGACGAGACTCTTGATGAAGTTTATCTTAATGTCAATAGTGTGAGTTGTTATAGATGTTATTCTTAAAAAAGATAGAGTCCCATGAAGTAAGACTTCTAGGGGAAGTTGGACACTGATCATTATAAAAGTAAAGCACCCCAGGTGGATCTAAGGTATGCTTTTTATGTTCTTTCTTGTGAGTTAAGCACTATTGGTTATCTGTAAGAGTTATGTGTTTACTGACTTGATCGTCGGAGTGCCCCTGGGTGGACGAACCACCGTGGTATTCTCATCTTCTTGTGCAAGTTGTTGGGCTTAATCTATTCTGCCAATACTCTCTAGCTGAGTACCCTGTTTGGTTGTGTGGTCGGAAATCAACACCCATAGCATGGTTTCAAAAACCCATGATGAGAAAAATGTGTAGCGTGCTTGTGTGACTTCATTGATGGCGAACTGGTTCGGGTCTTGCCCGACTGCTTGCACCTGTTTCACGTATCTTGTATCGACATGTGGCTCTACTCTCACTCAAATTGCCCCATCTGCCGCACCAATGTATAATCCCATAAGTTTTTTGTATCATTTTATTTATTGTAATTTATACTAGTAGTTTCTTATATCATTTTGATTCTTATAATTTCAATTAACTTGATTTTGATTATTAATTTTAGATTTTATATCAATTAAGTCCAATTAATAATGTCAATTAGGATTTTTGAAAAAAAAAAATTTGTCACCGAGTTCAACAAATTTATAATTTTGCCTATAAAAGTATAATACATGCCCACTTATGTGTGCATTTTATATATATATATATATATAAATACTAACAATTAAAATCAATTGGATCAAAATCATAAATTTATAGTCAAAATAGAAATAATTAAAATTATAGAGACTACAACGACACAATGACGAAAATATAGGCACTCCTAGTTTAATTTATCCTTTTATTTCTTTTTTTTTCATTTTGTATTTTTTAATTTATCCTTTTATTTCTTTTTTTTTGTAAATGGATTCAGATTTTCAAATCAGATTCAAGTTAAATCCAATCCATTGATAGTCCTAGGTGAAACCAAGTCAATCATTAAGCTGTTGTTTGGCTAGGGCTTTTTTAGTTGACTTTTTTCAGTTGGAACTTTTTTAGCTTGAGATTAAAAAGTTTGTTTGGATTGGCTTTTTTATTTTTTCCGACTTTTGTGAAAAAAAAAAAGAAGATAAAATGATTATGATCTGAATGCGATATTTATCTTCTTAACTTTTTTAACTTATTTTGTCTTTTGTGCTTTTTTAGTTCAAAAAGTCTTAGCCAAACGAAAAATCATGTACTGTGCCACCAAAAAAAAAAAAAAAAGAAGGAAAAATCGAGTAAATTACGAAACTGAATCAAACCAAACCTATGAAAAGTAGTTCAGTTCTTGTTTGACTCCCAATTTGACTTGTGAGAATGCTGATGTTAAGTTATGGACTGATTTCTTCAATCCTTCTTTTACGTGTTGGCAGTGTTCCATATGACCAGGGAAAGCTTATAATACACGCTCAAAAGAAAATTCTATAATTTTATATTTTCTGAAACTCAAAAAAAAAAAATAGTTATAATCAAACATCACATGAGATATAATCAAATATTTGATGAGTGATAACAAAAATATTATCATAATTAAAGAAAAAAATGATATAATTAAGAGTGTATATAGTATACCCTTTTCAAGGGATGCGTATAGTAAAATTTCTCATATGACTAACATAAAACGCGACTTGTTAAATATTATAGAAGTTTAGTAAGCACCATGCCTGCGGGAGCCGAATAATGGCAGAATCAGAAGGTGCGTACCTTAGAAGACTGATATTAATCGGTTGTATCCTACGGGAATGGGAAGCCGAATATAATATATGTGCCGAATAAGTGTAGATCCTCAGAGCCGGATAAGAGAAAGGACAATGATTAAAAAGTAGGCCCTGGCCCCAAGGATCAAAAGGACCAGGTATAAATACAGGAACAATGGATTGAGAAAGGTATGTGAGAATCACTTCACTTAACTTAGTAAACAAGCTATCCTGAGTGTCTGAACTGACTTGTCCGTCGGAGTGCTAATTCCGGCACCCCCGACCGGAGTGTTTGTATCTTTTCAGGTGACTAGCTGAGGATCACTAGTGTCTCCCAGGATCAAAAGAGTATTTCCAAACCACTTTTCCACAATTGGCGCCGTCTGTGGGAATACTCAAATATATCCATGGCTGGCGTGACTGAAGATCCTCCGATAGCCACTGACGAGATCGCACAGGGAGATGACCTCACTCCAGCAAATATGCTCGAAAAGGAAACCATTGCTGCAAGACGCGCCTTGAACTTCGACTCACCAACAACTTCAGCGTAAGAGACAATGCAAGCGATCATAGAACAAGCAAAGCAGAATGAACAAAGGCTGGAGAACATGATCGCTGAAAATGAACGTCTCCATCAAGATTTGGTCCTGGAAATAGAAAAATCCAGAGAAGCTGTGCGCCAAGATCCCGAACGACCTCCGAAGGCTGGTGGACAACGACCTCGAGCCCGACCAAAGGATACCAATAGCGACTCCAACTCATTACCCACGGAGCTCAACAAGAAGGGACGATCCGAAACTTTCAGCTTCTCCGAAAAGAGTCTACATACAAGGAACAAGCACAGAAGAAGTAGTTCAGACGAAGAGGACCAGCACGATCCTTTTGTTCGACGGATTGCAAGGGCGGCCCTGTCCAAGAAGTTCAAAGCTCCGTCATTCACTCTTTACGATAGAAAATCAGACCCCACTAATCATATCCGTCACTACAAGCAGGCTTTGACATTGCATGCAGACAACGAAGCCCTCATGTGTCGAATATTCCCCAGCAGCCTGGGGCCATTAGCTGTCAGATGGTATTACAAGCTGGAGCCAGCTTCGATCAAAAGCTTCCATCAATTACAGAAATCCTTCAGGGCCAGGTTCATCACCAACGAGGTACAGCCGAAACAGGCCGACTCTCTCTGGGCTATGCAGATCCAGTCAGGAGAAACGCTCAGAGCATATTCAGCGCGCTATTAGGAGTGTTTCAACCTCGTCGACGACGCTTGCAACGACTCCATGGCCATCACCGCCTTCAAAATGGGACTACATCCCGACAGTGCTCTTCCCAGTTCCCTGACCAGAAGACCCCCCAAAATAGTCTGGGCGTTGATGAAGAAAGTTGAAAAGTATTGCAAAGTGGAAGATGATGCCTTGAGAATAAAAGCCGGACAAATGTCCAACAAAACTGCCCTCCTCAAAATTGCTCAACCAATAAGTTCCGTGCCACCTCCAAGTCCTGAGCCACAGTAACGCGCTAAATGAGACAAAAGGCGGGACTCTCACCGATCAAGCGATCAATGCTCCCATCGGACGAATGAACAACTGTAAGTCGACAGCAGGCACTCGAGGCGTGCCGACAAGAAGTACACAAAGTTGTCAGAACCAATCACTGCAATAATGACCAAAGTGCAACACCTTCCATTCTTCAAATGGCCGTCAAAGATGGTGGGGTCGCCCGACACGTGAAGAAGGGATAGGTGGTGCGAGTATCACAAAGATCACGGCCATGAAATCGAGAGCTGTTACGCATTAAGGGATCACCTGGAAGAACTGGTGAAAGACGGCCGATTGCAATAGTATGTGAGAAAGGGAAAGCCAATCAAGGCATTAGCCTTGAGGCAGGACTCACCTCCACTTGGCATGATCCATATAATCTATAGCCTGCATGCATCTCCAACCGTGCACCCAATTCAATCGCATCCAATCCCCTAAAAGCAACGTATTCCGACCGAATGGCCTAGAGAAGCTCAGACAATTACTTTCAATGACTCCGATCATAGCGGCACAACAGCCTCCCACATCGATCCCTTGGTCATCAAATTATGCTTAAATCGGTTCACCATTGAACGCATTCTCATAGACCGAGGGAGTACTTCAAAGGTTATGTATTACAAAACTTTCATCAAACTCGGCTTCAACGAGTCAGATCTGTCTCCGGTGCCTCACCCATTGTTCGGCTTTAATACGAATCCTGAGTACCCGTTAGGGAAGATCATACTACCTGTTCGAGCGGGCTCCAGAACGGTCGAAGTAGAATTCCTGGTCGTAAAACTCCCTTCGCCATATAATGTCATCATGGGACGAACCTGGTTACATATTATGAAGGTCGTTCCAAGCACTTATCATCAGCTTGTGCGCTTCCCAACAGCTCATGGCAGTGAAGAAATCCATGGCTCCCCGCAATCGGCACAAGCAGAGATTTTATGAAAACCCTATCACTGACCCGACCTGTGGGCTTTGATACTTGTATATATATCACTTCTGCAATGCAAATCATTTTTCTTCATCGCTTAATTCGTTTCTCAAAGCCCCCCCTTTGGTGCATGACACCTTAGGGCCAATTAAAGTCTTCGAATGCGGAGCACCCTTCGTGGATATCACGATTGGCCAAACTAAGTCTCCGGATTCGGAGCCCCCTTTGGTGCATGACACCTTAGGGCCGACTAAGACTCTGGATTTGGAGCGCCTTTCGTGGATATCACGATTGGCCAAACTAAGTCTCCGGATTCGGAGCCCCCTTTGGTGCATGACACTTTAGGGCCGACTAAGACTCGGGATTCGGAGCGCCCTTCGTGGATATCACGATTGGCCAAACTAAGTCTCCGGATTCGGAGCCCCCTTTGGTGCATGACCCCTTAGGGCCAACTAAGACTCCGGATTCAGAGCGCCCTTCGTGGATATCACAATTGGCCAAACTAAGTCTTCGGATTCGGAGCCCCCTTTGGTGCATGACACCTTAGGGCTGACTAAGACTCCGGATTCGGAGCACCCTTCATGGATATCATGATTGGCCAAATCAAGTCTCCGGATTTGGAACCCCCTTTGGTGCATGACACCTTAGGGCCGATTAAAGTCTCCGGATTCGGAGTGCCCTTCATGGATATCACGATTAGCCAAACTAAGTATCCGGATTCGGAGCCCCCTTTGGTGTATGACACCTTAGGGCCGACTAAGACTCCGGATTCGGAGCGCCCTTCGTGGATATCACGATTGGCCAAACTAAGTCTCCGAATTCGGAGCCCCATTTGGTGCATGACACTTTAAGGCCGACTAAGACTCGGGATTCGGAGCGCCCTTCATGGATATCACGATTGGCCAAACTAAGTCTCCGGATTCGGAGCCCCCTTTGGTGCATGACACCTTAGGACCGATTAAAGTCTCTAGGTTCGAAGCCCCCTTTGGTGCATGACACCTTAGGGCCGACTAAGACTCTGGATTCGGAGCACCCTTCGTGGATATCACGATTGGCCAAACTAAGTCTCCGGATTCGGAGCCTCCTTTGGCGCATGACACCTTAGGGCCGACTAAGACTCCAGATTCGGAGCGCCCTTCGTGGATATCACGATTGGCCAAACTAAGTCTCCAGATTCGGAGCCCCCTTTGGTGCATGACACCTTAGGGCCGATTAAGGTCTTCGGATTCGGAGTCCTTTTTGGTGCATGACACCTTAGGGCCGACTAAGACTCCGGATTCGGAGCGCCCTTCGTGGATATCACAATTGGCCAAACTAAGTCTCTGGATTCGGAGCCCCCTTTGGTGCATGACACCTTAGGGCCGACTAAGACTCTGGATTCGGAGCGCCCTTCGTGGATATCACGATTGGCCAAACTAAGTCTCCGGATTCGGAGCCCCCTTTGGTGCATGACACCTTAGGGCCGACTAAGACTCCAGATTCGGAGCGCCCTTTGTGGATATCACGATTGGCCAAACAAAGTCTCCGGATTCGGAGCCCCCTTTTTGGTGCATGACACCTTAGGGCCGATTAAAGTCTCCGCATCGAAACGCCGGTTACGGAGCCCCATCGGCGCAAGATGTCTTTGGGCCGATTAAGACTCCGAATTCGTAGCGCCTCTGACGCGTAACACCCTAGGGCAGATCATGCCTCCGAATTCAGAGCACCCTTCGGCACGAACAAAACGAAACAAAACATGCCAACATTCGAAATAAGGTGCTTAGCTAAGCATATAAAAAAAAAAAATCCAGAGTAAGACTCAAATGTTTGAAATAAAACTTTTTATTTGATCAAACAGTTGTTACATAGACGCAATCTGCGTTCGAACATTACAATATCTATCTTTAACTTCTAAGGCAAAAAGGGGAATTAATCACGTGGATACAGCGGAGGCCCCGAATCAATGCACGTCGTTTGGAAGGCCTCCGCGGCTCAAAATGCCTTGATCCAACCGTGCCCGAATTAGCGTATCTCTGAACCTCCCTCTGACACCATTAACAATGTCAAGACCAAGATCCAAGACAAGGAAGGTTAAGGGCAACGGTCGTTGTGTCTCCTTTCGGGGCGATCTGCTTCGACGACTTGGAGGCTGACGCGCCTCCCGTTTCTTTTTCAATGACCTACCTACCACACCGGAGAATTCTTCGCTGCGATCCATTGCGGCATCAAGCTCGGCCAAAGTTCAAGTTTGGCTAATTAAAGAAACTCTGTTTTACATCCACAATATTATATAACCCCACGCAACAAATGGCGTTATATCAATGAGGTCACTAGCATGAAAAGTCCATTCCATTTATTTTTAAATGCTGGCAGTGACCCTGAGGCAATTTCATTAACGCCAAAACCCCAAGAGACGAACGTCGGTTGACATTCACCACGGCCTAGGTACCCGAACGGCTTTTTGGAACACATGCACTGACTGGGACAGGGGCAGCACTATCAATCCAACCGGCCAAGCATTTAGACCCCGCGCCGACTGGAATTTGCCACAGCCACTCCACGTACTGGCTTTTGGTCTCTTGAAATTACAGTGGCCACATTCAAGAATAAATGGCCATCACGATTGGGCCGACCCCACCTATAAGCCGGCGTGTCAACTATACGATCAATGTTTGCACATTCATTCAAACATCCATGTAATAAAACGAAACACGTATATACCGAATACGAACTACGACGAAATATTTATAATAGAACGTTTCTATTCAATCCAACAATAAATTACATAGTGTTTATTGCAATTCAACCTTACAATGCGTATTCTTATACGACGTCACCCTCATCCTCACTTTTCTCAACTTCAAAATCGGAAAACGGAAAATGTTTACTGTGGTAGAGTGGCGATGCCAAATCAATGCTCGACGCTCGAAGAGCTTCCACGGCTTGAGATGCCTTGATCCAACCGTGCCTAAATCCACGATTCTCACATCAGCAAACCTCTTCGGCAAGCTTCTCCTTGGTCTTTTCGATTCCGACTTTTCGGCCTTCATGAAAACCTTTTTCATAGGCCCTCCCCTTCGCAGACTCCATTGCAAGCATACTCGCTGTCTCACGATCGGCGAGCGCGGTACTGATGAGCCAACTAGTAACCCTTTCTTCCACAATTGGGTTTCCCTGCCCGGCGGGTTGTGCTTGAGCTGCCCTGGTCTTCTTTAAGTCACGCTCAGCCGCCTCCGCGCGAGCCTCCAAACTTTGAATACGTTCCTCCTTCTTCTTCAATTCTCGACGGGCAGCGCGCAGCCGCATGCCAATTTCATAGGCAGTGTAAAGCCCCTTCACCGCCCCGTGAATGCCTTCACGAAATACGTCATAGTCCTGGCGACCTACCATTGACTGCTGAACCTCAGGAGGAAAAATTTGTCGAGCAAACTCGACCGCTACATTTGGGTCTCGAATGATCGAGTCCGCCTATATCATGGGTCTATTCCCCACAAATACCGCAAAGCTTAATGGGTACTGATTCGCGTTAGATCCCCTCTCGACTCGGAGTTGCGGAGATCTGCCCTGCGACTGCTTGTCCCGCCTGGGTGACCTGTTTCGACGTCGAGGAGACTGACGCCTCTCTCAATCCCTAGAACTCCTACTTCCTGTGCGCGAAGGTTCACCACCTCGATTCATGTCTCCGCCCAGCTCAACTGGCGTCCTCGCTTCCCCTCTTCTTTTAAAGAAGAGTCTGTTCGACTTTCACACGATAAATCTTCCTCCAAGAGCTAGAGTCAGCTGTTTACTAAGCTCATAAAGGTTGTACCTTTGTCCATTTATCCTTTACAGAGGCAGCGCCCTCGAGGCAATCTCATTAATTGAGAAAACCTCAATCGTCCGGCGCCCGAATGATCATGCACCACCTGGGGCAAGGGCAGATTTATCAATCTATTCGGCTCAAGTGCCCAAGACGGCTCATGAATCGACACTTCAAAATTCTTAAGGTTGTCTCATCCGGCATCCGAATGATCATGCACCGCCTGGGGCAAGGGCAAATTCATCAATCTATTCGGCTCAAGTGCCCAAGACGGCTCATGAATCGACTCTTCAAAATTCTTAAGGTCGTCTCATCCGGCATCCGAATGATCATGCACTGCCTGGGGCAAGGGCAGATTCATCAATCTATTCGGCTCAAGTGCCCAAGATGGCTCATGAATCGACTCTTCAAAATTCTTAAGGTCGTCTCATCCGTCTCCCGAATGGTCATGCACCGCCTGGGGCAAGGGCAGATTCATCAATCTATTCGGCTCAAGTGCCCAAGACAGCTCATGAATCGACTCTTCAAAATTCTTAAGGTCATCTCATCCGGCTCCCGAATGGTCATGCATCGCCTGGGGCAAGGGCAGATTCATCAATCTATTCGGCTCAAGTGCCCCAGACGGCTCATGAATCGACTTCAAAATTCTTAAGGTCGTCTCATCCGGCATCCGAACAATCATGAACCACCTGGGGCCAAGGCAATTTCACCAACCTATTCGGCTTGAATGCCCACAATACTCGACATATGAGTGATAAATCAATATTGTCATAAGATATTCAATCTCTAAAAGCTCAAACACAGCAATGATTTTATCCAAAGTAGTTAAAGGCAAAACATTCTTCATTAACATAACTTCACAAACAGTGTACAAGTGGTGGTGAAATAACAAGGAAATTTTCATTAATAAATTGAGCGCAAATAGTAACCAATTTATACATGAAAACTACCCTGAACCAACAAAAGTCTACCCAACAAAAACTTACATCGGAATTAAAAATACTTAATAAAATTGAAATGTCTCCCAGATCAATCCTCGGGGTCATATTCAAGTGGCTCAACGTCCACTTGCTCGTAGGGAATTGGCAAGGCCAATGTAACTCTAGCGGCAGCAAGGGCTTTGAGCCGCCCGTGTTTGAACCCCCGATTCTCGAATTTGGGGACTTCATCTACATATTCTGTGTAGGCGACGCTTTTTCCTGCCTCAAATGCCGCACAAGCCTCAGAATCGGATTTTTCCTTGGCCGCCTTGAGCTCCTCTAACTGAACTTCTGCCTCGGCAAGCGCCTCCTTGGCTAACTTGAGCGATTCTTCGCTCACATCTGCCCTACTCTCAGCGTCAAAGGGGAGCTGTTCAGCTGAGCAAGCCCTCTCCCCCTCTGCTTCAGCTCGTACACTCTCCATTGCGGCTCTCATCATTTCAAACTCGGCCCTACTCTTTTGACCGTCCGCCTCCATTTGCAAAGGATCAATCCTGCCAAGGGCATCATACAGGCGGCAACCTAGGTCTGAGATCCTGCCAACCGTCTGTAAAACAAGTTGGGATCGTCAAATACCTTAATGAAAACAAATTTAAGAGAATTTGCGATGGTCACTTACCAGGAGCGCCGACTGTGTAGATAGGGCTACGGCCATAACATCCGGCACGGTGTGAAAGGCTGTGTTGTCAGCTGGCAAGAAAATTGAAGCCGCTAAGCTCAACGCCATGGCTGGATCCTCAATGGTTGAAACATCAAAAGAGATCGGCGTATCTTTGATCTTTGGCCGAACAATAAAATGAGCAACCACGTCCGACTCTTTTAAATGAGGCCGTTTGGAAGCAGGGCTAATCTCCGACCCAGCCTCTCCCTCGGCACTACGCTTTTTGTCCCTCTCCTCCGGAATCAGCCGTTCGTCAATGACCTGTTGTTCAATCTCTTTCCCCACTTCGTCCGTAGCAACCTGAGCCATCTCTTCAATAACGGGTACAAAAGGTTTAATCAAGGTGGGCTCAGAATGGGCAGCCTCGGCCTTCTTTCGAGCAACCATTCGCTCGGTATTTTTCTTTCGCATCATCTGCGTAAGGCTTTCCCCAGCCATACCTTCGGAAAAATCACTGGGTAGGTCTCCCAAATTCGCAAAAATATCTCCAGAAGAAAACTCTGCCCAACCCAAAGTGGACGGTGAAGGCTGATTAAGTCTGGCAGCCTCGAACGCCGAGCGTCTCGCCTCGTCGACCTCTTTGGCCTCCTCAGCGACCTCTCTGGCTGGTTCGGCAATTACCTCTACCACCAGCTCTGCGTCTTCCCTCGAATCTGAATCTTCGAGGCCAATTTGCCTAAGGCTCTTGAAGCTGGGAAATAGAAGAGCCGAAAGGTGTTGATCGTCGGATGGAATTGGAATGCCGTCCGCGGCCGAAAATGTAGTATAAGTAGGTTCATATTGGAGGAGTATGTGAGCAGCTCTCCCTTGCTTTTGTACGTTTGGACGTCCGAAGTATCTAAGTGCAGACTTAATTTCCTCAAGGACTGTGTCGTCGGTTGAGGGAAGAATCTTCTTCAATCTGTTACCTACAAAGAACAAGGGGTGATTAAAGGAAAAAAGCCAAATAAAAGGCAGATCAACAAACATAAGGCGCTACATGGCAACCTGGATCACCCTTCTATCTGGGAATAAGGTCTAGGCGGTCTTCGCCTTCATCGAACTCCCAATTACCTCGGACATTGACCATTACGTCATCAACTCTCTTACCAGAACTGGCAAGCATGGTTATCAAGTGATGGTCGGTGTCCTTGGCCCTGAGAAAATATCGCCCCAGCCGACCGGAAGATTTGGCCAAAGCGTAGCAGTGCCGAATCGCCGGAATGCCAAGGTTGATCCTAAGGCGTCGGTTTAACTCTATCACCCCCATGATGATTCGAAAGAAAGTTACGTTGGGTTGAGAAGGAATCAGACTCCAATAGCGAAGGACAACCCCAAGCAATGGATGTAGGGGAAAACGGACTCCGCCCTCCACTATGGATAAGAGAGGGAAGACGATCATATTTTGATCCTCCATCTCCATATCAAGAGTACTGTCCGTTACAAGAGATAAGTGAACATCGTCGGGAATGGAAAAGTGCCACCGGAATCCAGAAATACGACCCTCAGAGAGGTCTTTCAAGTGTTTAGCCATTTTCGCGGGGATTCAAGGTTCCGCCAAAGTCAAAATGACAAACAGAAAATAGGATTGCAAAGAAGAGAGAAGAAGACTTACGAGGAGTAAACGGGGCAAGGATAGATGGAGTAGAATTACAGAAAATGCGAGTCAGAGAAGGGATACCAGCTGGCGGTCCAAGAGTCTCGAATACTCGATGAAATGTGCACTCAAAAGGACTGAAATTTCAAATCGCAATAAATGCGAGATGCACGAATAAGACGGGAAACTGTAATGATGACCGAAAAGATGTGCGCGTTCTGACATCTGCATTGGGGTACGCGAAGCCGTCTGATGTATTTTGACTTTTCCAATTCAAGACCAAACACGCCGACTAACTACCGTCAATAGGGAGTTCGGGGGGCAATTGTGGGAGCCGAATAATGGCAGAATCAGAAGGTGCTTACCTTAGAAGACTGATATTAATTGGCTGTATCCTACGGGAATGGGAAGCCGAATATAATATATGTGCCGAATGAGTATAGATCCTTAGAGCCGGATAAGAGAAAAGACAATGATTAAAAAGTAGGCCCTGGTCCCGAGGATCAAAAGGAACATGTATAAATACAGGAACAATGGATTGAGAAAGGTATGTAAGAATCACTTCACTTAACTTAGTAAACAAGCTATCCTGAGTGTCTGAACTGACTTGTCCATCAGAGTGCTAATTCCGGCACCCCCAACCGGAGTGTTTGTATCTTTTTAGGTGACTAGCTGAGGATCACTAGCGTCTCCCAGGATCTGAAGAGTATTTCCAAACCACTTCTCCACAGTGCCGAATTTCCTTATTATCTTTTTTTTTTTTTACTTTGGGGTTATGTGTTAAAAATTATTTTTTGCAATTTGGGATTCACAACGCCAAAACAGGGCATTAACGACGGTTTTTTTAACTGCGGTTTTCATTACCACCGTTAAAGATACTATTAACAGCGGTAATGTATCTTTAACGGCGGTTTCATTACCACCGTTAAAAAAACAGCCGCTAAAGTATCTTTAACGGCGATAATGAAACCGTCGTTAAAAAAACTGCCACTAAACCCTCTTTTAACGGTGGTAACGAAACCATCACTAAAGCCCTCTCATTACCACCATTAATGACGGCGGTCTTTGCTGGTAGAGCTCCGGCGGAACTCCGGCGAGTGGTGACCACGCGAGGCCAGAGGTTAAACATGACCATCTACAATAAAGCAAAAGTAATGTTTAAATATTTATTTAGGGAATATATTTCATATAGAGTGGCTGTGGTGGAGTGGTTGGCATGCGTGGATTAGAGGTCAAGGGTTCGAGACTTGGGGGGTGCAAGAAGAGAGAATTACTTTTTTAAAAATTTGAACCTATTTACAGCGGTAAAGAACCGCCGTTTTTGGTCGAATTTTAACAACGGTAATTTACCCTTTTATGACGGTTGTACCTTTTTTGACACGCGTATAAACGGCGGTCCTAATTACCGCCGTTAAAGGCTTTAACAGCGGTTTTACATCCTTTAACGGTGGTAAAAAACCACCGCTAAAGCCCAATTTTGGCGTAGTGATTATTTGTTATGGACTATTGCAGAACTTTTTACGAATGTGATTTTACCAAAGATGACATGAGCATGAACTCCCAATTACTTAAGACTTCAAGAATAGTGTGTTAGAATTAATATTATATATAATAATAGTATACTAACTTAGGTTATAGGATGATCGGGTTTATTAATTGATATTGATAATTTATTATACTTATTAATATTATTATATTATTAAATTATATATATATATATATATGTATGTTATAAATACAATATATGCTAAAACGGTCGGTTTCGGTTAGTTCAGTGCATAAACTACTTAAACTAATATTGAATTGAAAATATAAAATAAAAAATCAAATTTAAAAACAACACAGACTAATTCTTATTAAAAAAACAAACCAAATACAGACGGTTTGGTTCAGTTCAATTGATTTGGTTAGTTTTTTCAATTTTTCTTGCCTCCTAATATTATGATTCTTGAGGTCCACATTTGTCTTTTGGTTTAGCAAAAATTGGAACGTAAATTTCACGTGCACGAACTCGGATTCTTCCTTAATGTTTCACCTCCAAATACATGGGATTGCAGTGTAAATAACAAAGCACTAGAGCTCTTCGGTCCATATCAGCCATAGGCACGAAGTGAAAGGAAAAAAAAAAAAAAAAAAAAGAGGCCACAAGAGCGTTCTTGTTCACTTCCATTTTCTTGTCACACACCCAAAAACAAATTTGGAGGCTTCTTTCCTGGACCAAACAAGCTCGTCATTCATCAATTGCAAAACAATGGATTCCATGCGCAAACGAGGAGGTTGGATTCCGGTGGTGAAGCAAAGAAGGAAGCAAGCAGCAGGGAGGAAAGCGGACAGTGCAGTAATATTCACAGTGTTCGTGGACAACCTACCTAGCTCTATGTATCCCAAAGGCTTGTTTCATCTTTTCGAGAAGTTTGGAGTTGTAAACGATATCTTCATACCGCAAAGCGAAGAAGAAACACCAACACAAGATTTAGATTTGTAAGATACAGCTGTGAAGTGGCAGCAAAGGTAGTAGTGCAAAAAGCTCATGGTTTATGGGTGGATGACAGAAAATTAGGAGCGAAATTAGTCGAGTTTGAAAGAAACAGAGGTCATGGTTAGATTCACTTTCAAAGATCAAAACAGACTAACCCCGGGAGGGTGATTCGGAGTGACCCATATCCTTGCACTAGCATGAAGACATATGCAATAGCAGTCAGAGGCACTCAGGATGTGGGTAATGACTCTATCATAGTCAAGGTAAAAGAGTATGGCAATGGATGGCTCTATGACAGTGTTGTAGTACATCTAAAAGTCAAATATATTATTGTCTGTCTGAAGACTGAACTTAAAGGAATAAGTATAAATGGGTTTGAAGTCAAAAAAGGTGGAGGAAGAGATGTGGTGTTATCATTCATGTCCAAGGAGGCAATGGAGGCAAAAATGAAGGCTATCAAAGATATAATTGAAGATTGGTGTGAAGCCATCATCCAATGGAGGCCAGAGTTAGCTCTTGCACAGGAGAAAATAGTATGGATTTGTTGCTATGGCATCACATTGTATCTACGGAATAGGTCCAATCTAATTAAGATCGGTAGTTTATGGGGAGAAGTTATTGAAGGTGCTGAAGAAATCCCTCAGTCATTCAATTGTGGTAAGCTTAGGATAATCATTAAGTGCATGGAGCCTATTAATAAGGTCATCAATTTGAAGACTAACAGTCGTCTCACCTAGTGAGAGTCTTGGAAGATCAGGGAGTAGCAACAAAAATAATAGACAAGTGCTGCAGATGTAAGAAGCAGTAAGAAGATGAGGAGGATCATAGCTCAAACGAGGTTAAAGGCACTGGGGAGAAAGATAACTCCATCAAAGCTAGTGAGTCTATTTAGAATCATATTGTTGAGTCAACTCAACGTTTAGGAGGTGAGTCAGCTCAGGGAGTTAAGTAGTACAAAATCAAGGCTAGAGGAGACAAGACATGTGGGGATGACGGTGTAGTAGAGATTAACAAAGGGTCACAATGGAAGAGTGTTTCAACAGTGCCAGAGTCATGCGACAGTGTGGGTAAGGAGCTCGAGACAGAAGCATGCAAAGAAATGGTGGCAGTTTGCAATGCATTTAATGACCCAAAGGCAGCAGAACAAAGTCATTGAAGGGGCTAAATGTGAAATAGGTCGGGTCAAAGCCTCGAGCCGGCCTAATCCATTGAAGTCTGAATCCAAGTGGGCTGGATGAGTATATAGGCAAACCAATTGAGCCCAACTTCATGATCAATAGTCCACCCAGGTTCTCAAGCACTTGGGCCCAACCCGCAGTGGAAAGGCTAGTCCAGCCGTGGTGCTGGGCTGGGCTGAGCTGCAAGACTGAACCTATAGGCCAAGCAGAAAATGGGCCGAGCCCATACAAAGATATTCGAATGGATCAGCCCATCTCCATGAATGATCTTGTAAAAGGCCGAGACAAGGCATAATGATGCCGAGCTGAGGCACAGCGGTACCGAGCTGAGGAAACCTCGTAAGGAAACGTGGAAGTTGTGAATGTGTGCATGTGCAAGTTGCCACCTCAGCTGGTCCCCTACACCTAGAATCACGGAAGTTGTTGAATCAAAGGAATGTGGTTTGTTATCAGCATGACTACAATGAGTATATGCATTCAATGACAACTACCAGGTGGTCCCCCACCTTGAGCAATGCTAAAAGGACACTTGGCAGCATCCAAACTCCATGAACCCACTTTGAGAAGCAAGCAAGGAACACTATATATACAACATGAACTTCACATTGACGGTAACTGAACAATTCCAAGCAAAATCACACATAGATACAAACTCAACTCTCAATACATTTTTTCTCCGATTGCTAATTCCCATACCGGAGGGGTTATCTGGCCAACCCCGATCGGGCAGCTCTAACGGTGTTTCCTGTGGCAGGAACCTCAGTCCCTGGATAGTCCAACCGAGTGCGGAGCCCCGATCCACTTTCATCTAGTGTGGAATCCGGTACACACAATTGGTGCGGTGATCGTGGATCACTTTATCTCTGAGCTCTACACTTAGTTCCGGCCATGGGGATTAAGGGCATTCCGCCTTCGACACATACTCCACAGACGGAGAAAACGAAGGACAAAGGTTTGGCACTCCCAACAGTCCCGGAGGAACAAACTGGAAACAATAATCGAACCCCTGAATCTGTCGAGCATCGATTACCCTTCGCTGGAGGTTATTCTCATCACTTTCTTCTGGAAAAGGATTATAGAGATCGAATCATAGACTCCATGGGGATGGGGATACAGGAGTTGAAAACCCAACTTAAGAAGGTGCTGGGCAATCCGACTGAAAAGAAGACGAAAGCGGAGCCCTCTCATTTGTGATGGAGGAGCTCATCTAGAGAGCTACCAGTGAAGAAGTTCCCGAGGAATGAGTCTGGGCAACAAAGCCAGCGTATCCCAATACAGAGTGAGGCAGCAAGCAGTCACACCCGTGGGTCACGCTGGAGAAGGGCCAAGAGGCAGAAGATAGTTAGCCAACAGACTAACTACCCTCATCAGGACCTTCGTACTTGGTTGATTGGCAATAGGCAGAACGAACAACATCGGGATTATTTGGACCGTACTGTTCACCAGAGAGAACACCGAGCGCTGGACAGGCTCGTCTCATCGCCATTCTCCCCGGAGATTGAGACCATGAGACCTCCAAAGAAATTCACCCCACCAAAGTTCACTTCATACGACGGGAAGTCTGACCCGCTAACACATATTAGCCATTATAGACAGATGATGTCCCTATGGAACCGAGATGAGGCACTGATGTGTAAAGTCTTCCTATCCAGCTTGGGAGAAATCAGACTTCGATGGTTCGATCGTCTCCCCGCTGGATCGACCCATGGCTGGAAGCAGCTCTCCGAAGAGTTCCTAGCCAGGTTCGTCTCCAACACTAAGATCCCGAAGGAGCCGGATACACTATTCGGTCTCCGAAAGGAGCAGGAGGAAATGCTATGCAATTATGCTAGGAGGTACTGGGAAGAGTAGAATGACCTGGAGGAAAATGTGTGCAACGAACAGATGGCCATTATGTCCTTCAAACATGGTCTGCGCCCAGAAAGTAAGCTGAGACAATCACTTACCAAGCGCCCGGCCACAGCTTTGAAAGATTTGCGTGCCAGGATTGAGTAGTACGCTCGCTTCGAGGACGATCAGATCTCCATCGAGGAAGCGTCAGCAGAACAAACAGCTCGGCACAAGAAGAGAACAGATCGAGGAGAACACCGAGGGATTGCAGTGAATGAAGTAGATATGTCCAAATCCCACGAAGCCATTGTGACTGTATTCAAAGAGCCAATCTATCAAATCCCGGAAAAGATCAAGAGAGAGCCCTTCTTTGTTTGGCCGCCGAAAATGTTAGGAGATCCAGCTCGGCGCAATCAGAAGCTCAGATGCACCTACCACCAAGACAGGAGGCACATGACTCAGAACTGCAGGGCACTAAAGCAACACTTGGAAGACCTAGTGGCAGCCGGGCACCTAAGGGATTACATTGATCAAGATAAGGAAGTGGCCGAACTGGGGAACCCGCCACCAGAACCGAATGTTGAGCACCTACCTCGGTTGATAATAAATGTGATCCACGGGACAGCGACTCAAGAATCTGATGAGGCACTGAAAGAAGAGATCGCTAAGGCCGTGCAAATTCAGAGGGTCATGTCAGTGGAGCCTGCATCGAAAAAGGTACGTACAGTACCTAAATCCCTCTTGTGCACTGTTTCATTTACTAGCAAAGATTTAGAAGGCATACAGCACCCACATACTGATGCACTGATTATAACTGTGGAAATTGGGAAACGATTTGACGTAAAACGAGTCCTAGTAGATCAAGGTAGTGCAGCAGACATATTGTATTATGATTTGTTCAGAAAGCTTGGTCTCTCTGAGCAGTAACTCACCCCAGCGGCAACCCCGTTGGTCGGTTTCAACTCACAGCCAGAATGGCCGCTTGGCAGAATAGTGTTGCCAGTTGTGCGGGAACAAAAACCCTTCAGATAAAGTTCTTGGTTATTAATACACCATTCCCTTACAACGCCATACTTGGCCGCCCATGGATTCATCAAATGGAGGCGGTTCCTTCAGCCTACCACTAGCTCATCCGTTTCCCAATGGAACATGGAGTAGAGCAAATCTCAGGGGATCAAGTTACTTCCAAACATTACTTCATGGTAGCATTAAAGGCAAAGCAGCTCTGCAATCGGGTACAGACGGTAAAAGTGGCCGAACAGCTAGTCTTGGAAGATGTAGGGGGAACCCCAGAGGAAAAGATGGTAGAGGATTTGGAGAAAGTCTTGGTAAAAGAGGATGACCCAGAAAAGTACTGCCTTATCGGTACCTCGCTAGGCACTGATGAGAAACTTCAGCTGCTGAAACTGCTGAGGGAAAATATGGAGGTATTCGTATGGTCAGCATATGATACTCCAGGGTTGGACCCAGAATTTGCTTGCCACAAGCTCAACATCAACCCTTTAGCTCGGCCCATTGTGCAAAAAAGTCGGAGATCCTCAGTCGAGCACACCGAAGCAGTAATTGCTGAAGTCGAAAAACTCCTGGCTTCAGGAGCAATCCGGGAAGTTCAATACCCGCAATGGCTATCCAACACAGTTGTAGTCAAGAAGAAAAACGGAAAATGAAGAGTTTGCGTTGACTTCACTTGCTTGAACAAAGCCTACCCTAAAGATAGCTTTCCTCTGCCTCGCATTGATCAACTAGTAGACTCAACAGCAGGGCATGAGCACATGAACTTTCTGGACGCTTATAGTGGTTATCATCAAATACCACTGTTCGGTCCGGATCAAGAAAAGACAGCATTTATCACTCCGAGAGGAACTTACTGCTACAGAGTGATGCCGTTCGGCCTCAAGAACGCCGGGGCGCCCTACCAGCGGATGGTCACTCGGATGTTCAAGGACCAACTGGGAAAAACCATGGAAGCTTATATAGATGATATAGTAGTCAAGAGCAAGTTCGCTACAGACCATCTTACAGACTTGAGAGAAGTTTTCGGCATCTTAAAAAACCATCAGCTTCGCCTCAATGCCTTGAAATACTCTTTCGGGGTAGGAACAGGGAAGTTCTTGGGATATATGGTCACTCACAGAGGAATTGAGGCGAATCCGGACCAAATAAAAGCAATACAAGAACTTAAAGTACCAACAAAGGCTAAGGAGCTACAGAAACTGGCCGGAATGGCGGCCGCACTGAATCGATTCATCAACAAATCTTCAGATCGGATGAAGCCCTTTTTCCAGCTTTTGAAGAAAAAGGCAGCATTTGAATGGAGTTCCGAGTGCACCGAAGCACTGCAAAGTCTCAAAAAATATCTCAGTACACCTCCCTTTCTGTCCACTCCAGAGTTAGGAGAGGAGCTGTACCTCTATCTAGCAGTCTCAGATCATGCCGTAAGCGCAGTATTAATTCGAGAGGTTAACAAGGAATAGAGGCTTGTATACTACGTTAGCAAGACTTTACTAGATGCCGAGACACGGTATCTACCATTGGAAAAGTTAACTTATGCGCTGCTTATCGCCACGAGGAAATTACAACATTACTTCCAGGGGCATACCATCAATGTCCTCACTGAATTCCCCCTCAGATCTATATTTAGCCGAGCCGATTTCTCTAGCAAAACAGCAAAATGGGCAGTAGAACTTGGCGAGTTTGACATTCGGTATCAACCCAGGACAGCAATTAAGGCCCAGGTCTTAGCAGATTTCGTCGCAGAATTTGTTCCCACCCAGAGTACCGAACCAGGGAACCCAAGTTCGGCACAGGTGCCACGCATCAACGAACAAGGAAAACCCTGCGCTTCGGAAGCCTGGAAACTCTTCATCGGAAACATCTGGCAGCTCTATGTTGACGGGTCGTCCAATAACTGAGGTTCGGGAGCAGGAGTAGTACTTATCTCACCAGAAGGATTTATCTAGGAACAGGCTCTCAGGCTCGGTTGGAACGTTTCAAACAACGAGGCAGAGTACGAAGCGTTGTTGGCTGGCTTACGCAATGCCGAACACTTCAGTGCAGAACAGCTTCTTGTTTTCAGCGATTCACAACTAGTGGTAAACTAGCTTTTTGGGGTCTACAAAACACGGGATGAAAGAATGGCCATGTACGCAGGCAAGGCCAATGACTTACTCAAAAAGTTTCAATCCATACGAGTGGAACGAATTAGTCAGGACAAAAACGGCCATGCTGATGCTTTGGTTTGTCTCGGCTCATCAGTGGATACCAATGATGCCAGAAAAGTTTGGGTTGAGTTTGTGCCAGAGCCAATTATTGCATCTCCAGTCCTCTGCAGCAGCGTAGAGCCAAGCTAGATGGATCCAATACTTGCTTTTCTAAAATCTAGTACTCTCCCTTAAGGCAAAAAGGAAGCCAACAAAGTCAAACACAAGTCAGCTCGGTATCTCACCATCCGGGAAGCTGTATAGACGCTCCTATCTTGGCCCTTATCTTCTATGTGTGCATCCAAATCTGGTCGAGAATGTTCTCTACGAAATTCACGATGGAATTTGTGGATGCCATGTTAGCGGAAGGTCGCTGGCGCGCCGAGCCCTCACTCGCGAGTTTTGGTGGCCACGGATGCAACAAGATGCTCAGCAGTACGTACAGAAGTGTGATAAATGTCAGAGGTTTGCTCTATTCATTCATCAGCCAGCCAAAACTCTCACCCCACTCACCAGCCCGTGGCCCTTTGCCCAATGGGGTCTGGATATTGTCGGACCATTGGCGCGAGGCACTGGGAACAAGCGATTCCTCATTGCTGCAACCGACTATTTTACTAAATGGGTTGAAGTCGAGGCATTGGCAAATATCAAAGAGGCAGATACGAAGCGGTTTGTTATGAGAAATGTGGTTGTGCGTTTCGACATCCCGCGGGTACTGATGGCGGACAATGGAACACAGTTTGATGGTAAGATCTTCAAAAAGTTTTGTGCCGACCTCAAGATTGAGTATAGGAACTCTTCTCTAGGGTACCCACAAAGCAATGGATAGGCAGAAGCCTCAAACAAAACCATCATCAACGGAGTAAAGAAACGGCTTGAGCATGCCAAAGGAAAATGGGTTGAAGAGTTACCCCACGTGCTATGGGCATACCGAACCACAGCACGACGATCAACGGGGAAAACACCTTACTCACTAACTTACAGAATGGAGGCCGTCATCCCACTCGAAGTCAGCCTCCCAACCCTTCGGTCTGAATTGTTTGAGAGCACCAGAAATGAGGAAGCTATTGCACAAGCACTAGATATGGCAGAGGGCCGAAGAGAAGCAGCACTGATCAGACTTGTAGCGTATCAGCAGCAGCTCATCAAGAGTTTCAACCAAAAAGTTTTCCCAAGGCAATTTACACCAGGAGAACTGGTCTTGAGGAAAGTTATGGATCATAAAAAGGTGCCTGGTGAGGGCAAACTTGGGCCTAACTGGGAAGGTCCCTACAAAGTCACAGTTGTCGTTGGAAATGGAGCCTACTACCTAGAGGATCTTAATGGCAGAGCTATACCTCAGCCCTGGAACGTAGCAAATCTCAAGAAATACTATCAATAGAATTGTCCCCCACATTCTCTATCAGAATGTAAAGGCATTTATCTGTTGACCAATGCAAATGCTTCCCCACTTCTCTCAAATTTATCAAATTCTTGTAATTAGCTTTGATGTTTATCAAACGGAATTAGCTTTGGTTCTTACCAAACGGAAATAGCTTTGATGTTTATCAAACGAAATTAGCTTTGGTTCTTACCAAACGGAATTAGCTTTGATGTTTATCAAACGGAATTAGCTTTGGTCCTCACCAAATGGAATTAGCTTTGATGTTTATCAAACAGAATTAACTTTAGTCTTAACCTAAATGGACTTAGTTTCAGAACGACTGGACGGAATTTTAATTTTGTTAGCACTCAAACATGCTAAGGGGAATTGCTTGGTGGAATAATGTTTGGCAACTAAATTGGACTTTAGCCAAGTGGAATTGCTTGGTGGAAACCACACTAACATATCTTAAGTAAACGTCTTTGAATCCACAGGATTCCTCGAGTACCAACATGTCAACACTTCAGTACTAATTCAAACAAACAGAGTTGGAACAAGCATGCCCAGGTTCTATCGGGAGTAAACTTCCAGCATTAATCTTACTCAACTCCAGGTGGGGGTAAACAATTATTTTTCAAAACCAACCTGGACCTGAGTAAGACACCTCTTCATGCCTTTATCGCATTCAAATGCACCTATGTTATCCAAGTTGAAACAGACTCAAGCAGTTTTACACAAGGGCACAATCTTCAGTATCGATCTTGCTTAGCTCCAGGTTGGGGCAAACAATTGTTTTCTTTCAAAACAAACCTGGACCTAAGTAAGACCCACTTATGAACTCAAGCACCGCCATACCACATATCTGTTAGCCACACCAAGCATCAGCTTGGCCCCGAGGTCCCAATAGTGCTCGGCCGGAGGCAAACAGTACAATGCCACACTGAGCATCAGTTTGGCCCCGAGGCCCCAACAATGCTCGACCAGGGGCAAGCAGTATAGAATCAGACAGAACATCCATTTAAAAGTAGTACAGAACCAGACCGAGCATCTATTTAGCCCCGAGGTCCCAACAGTGCTCAGCCGGGGGCAGGCAATATAGAAAACATTCAAACAGCATCAAATTGCAAGTTCAAAAAGAAAATCCTATCATCCAACAAAAGGCACAGATGGCCCCATAACCAGCAGCAAAGAAAACAAAAGAGAAAAGAAAAATTATCTTGGCAAGTGCAGAAAGAAAGCTCGTCATGGAGACCGAGCCACAATACATCAAAACAGAAAAGCAAAAAAGTTCAAATCCTTTCAACATCAATTTTCATTAACAGAGGGCAACTCAAGAGCAACATCAGCAATTTTGTCCAGGCCGTCTGGGGGAGGAAAAGTAGAGGCAGCTCCAACTTCCTGAGAAGTAGAAGCCTACTTAACCACATCTCCCGGGGCTTCGGTCTCTAGGGTTTCAATCCCTTCAACATCCACCGTTTCAGCGGCAACATTACTGTCCTGGGTCTTGTTTGCAGAATCAGCTTCTGGGAAAACTTCAGCTGGAAGAACAGCAGAGGTGGAAATAGTCTTCGAACCCAAGGATCTCGAAGGAACGGGGACATCTTGAAACAGGGAAGAGCCTTCAGGAACCAGCGCAGCAGCCAAAGCACTCCTCCAACCCTTTAGAAAGAGCTTGTCTCACAGTACTAGTACCTCCTTCTTATACGCCGTCCCAGCTTCATCCCAGCCTTGTTGCCAATGCTTGGCCTCCAAAGCAGAGCCCTCGGTGGCCATCACAGCAATAACGGCTTCCAGTTCGGCTACCTTCCCCTCGAGTGGAGCCTGTATCCCAATAGCAGCCTCCTTCAATTTTTCAGTTGAAGCAACAATCTTGTTCAATCGAAATGCTTCCCTCTCCGCGGTTCGGCGTCCTTCCTTCTCTGTCTCCAAGCTTACCGTCAGTCTCTCAGCATTCATTGTGGCCTCCAACACGACCCTTTCTAGCTCTTCATCACGGGTAATGGACAGATGCATTCTCTGGATACACTGCAAAGGATAACAAAGAATTAAGAGAGAATGAGACAGCAACGCAACAATAAAGACAAGTAAAATAAGGAAACACTTACAATAGCCATCATCTGAAGGGTCCCCTTCAGGATAGGAATATCACGGGGCCCATTATGGTCGGCCATGTCAACCGACATCAACAAAAACTTAGTCAAATCAAAGGCAAAATCTTGTAAAGCAACAACTGAATCAGAAGTGGAAATGGGCCTGCCTTTATGCGACATTGGTGGCTCCCATTTCTCAAAAGTCTCATCCTTAGCAGGATCCTCAGAAGCTTCCCCTACCACTGCTTTGCCAGCCCCTCTTCTTCTCTTTTTTGCTCGCGCAGCGACCGAAGCTGAGGGCTCGGCATCAGTCGCAAGGGTCCCAGAAGCTCCCACCTCTATCTTCACTTCTATTAGGCTCTTCGCCTCGGTCCTTTCCGCAGGGGTTTCCAAAACATCGGAGGCTCCAAAAGCCTCCGCCTCTAAATCCACCAACACTCTTCTCTTCGCCACAGACCCACCCCCTGCAAAACTGGGGGTAGGGGAGGGCGCTCTCTCAGAAAGTGCACCTTGACTCCTGCGACGGTTCGTGACCAAAGAAGTGAGAGACGTGTCTGTCTCGGTATCAGAGTCCAAAAAGGCAACAGCGAGCCTCGCCTTCTTTGGAATGGTGGAATGGTAAGTAGACTGGTATTCCAATAACTCGGGTGCAAATCTCTTTTTATACCTCAGGGCTGCTTTTATGGCTTCAGCATTCTCTCGGTTCGGTCTTCGTTGGAAACGAGAGGCCTCTGCAAAAAAGAAGTGATCCATTAGAGCAACATCCAAAATAAAGTAAAAAATACAAAAGGCATTAGAAGGAGAGGCCCAAACCTAGGTAGCCGTCTTTCTGGGGCATCCTCTCAGACTGAAACTCAGTTCCGGCGGGGAACTCCCAATTTCCACCAACTTGTAAGAAATCATCGTTGTGCTTATCCGAATCGGGCAACCCAGTAACCAAATGGCAATCAAATGAGCAAACACGCAAGTAATGCGTGCTGTGGTCTTTGTTATGAGAAAGAGTATAACAACCTAAGATATCCCATATGTCAAGGTTCAAACCTAATCGTCTATTGAGGGCAGATACGCCGCAAACAACACGGAAAAGGTTCACAGATACTTGCATTGGGGTTAACTGGAGTTGATGCAGAAACCGGCACACCAACGGGTCAAGGGGAAACCGAACCCCTCCCTCGACTATGGCCGCGATGGGAAAAGCGACGGTATTCCTCGTATCCATACGCTTGGCGTCTATTTTCGCCAACGAAAGGGTAACGTCGTCGGGAATATTATAGTCCAGGCGGAACATAGCCATGACCTCGGGGGTATCAACCAACGAGCGGAACTTTCCCATTCAACAAACCTAATGGGACAGAGGTAGGACTCAGATAACAGAGTATGGAATACAAACAGGGAGTGGACCAAACAAGATGATTAAGATAGGAAGCAGCAAGAGAAGAAGAATCACAAGAGGACTTACAGAGACTAGAACAGTGGTAGCAGAGCAAGATTGGCGGCAAAAAAAGTCTAAGCAGAAGCACCAACGGGACTGGTTCAGAGGAACGGGAATAGTCCTCTCTTTCTCTTTGAAACTCTCTGGAGGAACGAAAAAGCAGATAAAGGAATTTGTATTGACAGCCAGATCATTAATTGCACCAGTCGGCGTGCAGGTGCACGGAGCACGACCTTCGGTATGGAATCGACGCACTATCTCTGCACACCTATCTCACATTGCCACGTGTCACCATGAAAGGACGCATGCAGGGATTGTATGTCAGGATTGAATCGTCACCAAGGCCGAACTGGGGAAAATCGAAATGACACGACGCTTGGGAAGCAGAGCAATAGCTCCCCCCAAGGGGAACCTTAGTGCAAGCTAGGGGGCAAATGAAGGGGCTAAATGTGAAATGGGTCAGGTCCAAGCCTTGGGCCGGCCCAATCCACTAAAGTCCGAATCCAAGTGGGCTGGATGAGTATATGGGCAAACCAATTGAGCCCAACTTCATGATCAACAGTCCACCCAGGTCCTCAAGCACTTGGGCCCAACCCGCAGTGGAAAGGCTAGTCTAGCCGTGGTGTTAGGCTGGGCCGAGCTGCGAGACTGAACCTATGGGCCAAATAGAAAATGGGCCGAGCCCATACAAAGATATCCGAATGGATTAGCCCATCTCCATGAATGATCCTGTAAAAGGCCGAGACAAGGCATAATGATGCCGAGCTGAGGCACAGCGGTACCGAGATGAGGAAACCTCGCAAGGAAACGTGGAAGTTATAAATGTGTGCATGTGCAAGTTGCCACCTCAGCTGGTCCCCTTACACCTAGAATCACGGACGTTGTTGAATCAAAGGAATGTGGTTTGTTATCAGCATGACTATAATAAGTATATGCATTCAATGACAACTACCAGGTGGTCCCCCACCTTGAGCAATGCTAAAAGGACACCTGGCAGCATTCAAACTCCATGAACCCACCTTGAGAAGCAAGCAAGGAACATTATATATACAACATGAACTTCACATTGAAGGTAACTGAACAATTCAAAGAAAAATCACACTTAGATACAAACTCAACTCTCGATACATTTTTTCTCCGATTGCTAATTCCCACACCGGAGGGGTTATCCGGCCAACCCCGGCCGGGCAGCTCTAACGGGGTTTCCTGTGGCAGGAACCTCAGTCCCTGGATAGTCCACCGAGTGCGGAGCCCCGATCCACTTTCATCTAGTGCGGAATCCGGTACGCACAGTTATGAACGCCTGGTTTTATGAAAAGCTTGAGTGGCTCAAGTATAAACAAGACTGGGCTGAATTTTGAAGTGGTTTTGGGCCACAAAAACTCAAATTATGAGTTGGGTGGACTGAATGAAGTTTCATGTGGGCCTCTGTTGTGTGAAACCCATGTAAAGGAAAGAGTAGTTGGTGTTGGGCATGTGATTAGAGAGTCTGGTGTTTCCCAAACACAAGACCTTAAAACAAATTGCAGGACAGTAAACTTGAAAAGCAAAGGAAAGGAAACAGCAAAAGGTAAAGAGAGGATTAGCTTCATTCGGCCAAAAAGGGGATTCTTCAGTCTGGACAAAAGAGTTGGATTGAGGGGTGCATCAAGAAGCAAATCAGCCCCAAAAAGAGCTCTGCTTAGAGCATCTGTTGCTGAAGCCTCATTGTTAGCTTCAATTAACAATGGAAGAGATAGATGTCAGAGAATCTTGGATGAGACACAAACATGTTTACAGATGGGAAAATTCTTGGGTATGGAAATGAATGGAAAGGAAGCTGAAGTTCTTAAAGTTCAAGATACAGGTAGGATGAAATGAGATAATGGTGCAGCAGCCTAATCTGTATCCATTGAAGGAGTATTTTAGGTGTGTATGTGTTGATTATTATGAAGATCCTATCTTGGAATATTCGAGGAGCAGGGAGACAGGAGAAGAGGGGGAAGTTAAGGAAAATTTTGAAGGAAAGAAATGTGGATGTAGCTTTAATTCAGGAAACCAAAAAATCTGCTGTATGAGAAAATGAAGCGAGAACAATTTGGGCAAGACACAAAATGGACTTTTTGGCAGTGGACTCTGAAGGTCTAGCTGGAGGACTTCTCTGGATATGGGATCCAGAGGTATTTCAACTGAAGGAGTGTTGTTGTAATAGAAGATTCATTCTACTCTCAGGTACTCTTTTTAATTCTTTTGATTGTGTGCTACTTAATATATATGTACCTAATGATGTGGGAGATAGGGGAAAGCTGTGGGATTGCTTGATAAAGCTAAGAAGGGAGTTTCCAAACCCATGGTGTTTATGTGGAGATTTCAATGAAATAAAAAACATAAGTGAAATGAAGGGCTGCTATAGAAGAGATAAAGGAATGAGAGAGTTCAATGAATTTATTGACCAATGTGAAGTTAATGATCTACCACCACTGGGCAGAAAATATACCTGGTGTAACTCACTAGCAGGAGAAAAATAGAGTAGAATAGACAGGGTATTAGTGGATCCTAAATAGTTGAAGGTGTTCAATCTAAAGCTATGGGGTCTCCCAAGGCTCATCTCGAATCACTGCCCTCTATTACTAATGGAGGATGAAAGAGACTGGGGTCCTAAGCCTTTTAGAATTATCAATGCTTGGAGTCTTCACCCAAGTTTCCCAGCTTTTATGGAGCAGGCCTGGAAGGAGGCTGAAGTTGAAGGTTGGGTTGGTTTTGTTCTCCATAAAAAGCTTAAATTATTGAAGGTAAAATTAAAGAAATGGCATAAAGAGGTTTTTGAGAGTGTAAATGAGAAGTTAAAGGTAGCAAATGAGGAATTGCACATCCTAGATTTGTCTGCTGAGTCTAGAGATCTAGATGATGCAGAAAAGGCCAGAAGAGTAATAGTCCAAGATCAGGTTTTGAGGTTAAGCAAAATGGTTAAGTGGCTGTGGTTGCAAAAATCAAGACTCAATTGGAACTTGAAAGGTGATAGAAATACCAGATTCTTCCATGTGATGGCTAAGGGTAGGCAAAATAGAAATGAGATATCTTTAATTTCTATTGGAAATATGGTGTATGAAGATCCTGTTCTAGTTAGAAAAGCAATTTTTGACCATTTCAAAAAGCACTTCACAGAAGATTGGAGAGTTAGACCCAAGCTAGGTGGTTAGTTTAAATCTGTTCAAGAATGCCCTGGATGTGAAAGTTTGGAGGTAGAATTTTCAGAGGCAGAAATAAGGGCTACTGTGAAGGACTGTGATGGCAACAAGGCCCCTGGGCCAGATGGCTTCAACTTGGCTTATTTTCAAAAATTTTGGAAGATGATGAAAGCTGACTTATTGGAAATTTTTAAGGAATTTCATAGGAATGGTAAGTTGGTTTTGGGAATTAATAGCACATTTATCTCACTAATTCCAAAGGTTGAAAATCCTATAGGGCTTGGAGACTATAGACCAATAAGCCTAGTTGGTTCAGTTTATAAAGTTCTTGCAAAAGTTTTGTCTAGTAGGCCGAAACGAGTACTTACCCAGATCATCAGTGATACTCAATCAGCTTTCATAGGAGGTAGAAACATTTTGGATGGTGTTTTAATTGCTAATGAAGTGGTGGATGGATGGAAGAAAACCAATAGGAGGGGTGTGATTATCAAGCTTGATTTTGAAAAGGCTTTTGATTCCGTAAATTGGTGCTTCTTATCAACTATGCTCTTAAACTTTGGGTTTGGAACAAAATGGATTAGCTAGATAAAAGAGTGTGTTACCTCTGCAAAATTCTCTGTGTTAGTCAATGGTTCACCAACTGAGGAATTTTGTCCTTAAAAGGGACTCAGACAAGGTAACCCTTTGTCTCACTTTCTGTTCAACATAGCAGCTGAGGGCCTTAATATACTTATGTCAAGAGCACAGCAGATTAGCTTGATTAAAGGGGTGAAGGTTGGTTCTAGTGGGATAGTGTTATCGCATTTACAATTTGCAGATGACTTCATACTGTTTTGTGAAGCTGAGGAGATGGAGGTGTGTAATATCAAGAGGGTTTTAAGGTGCTTTGAATTGATTTCTGGGCTAAAAATAAACTATCATAAGAGTCAGGTGTGTGGAATTAATGTTCCAGAGGAGTCTCTATCCAGTTTTGCATCAAAACTTCACTGCAATTTCAAGGCATTTCCTTTGAAGTACTTGGGTATGCCTTTGGGGGCTAATCCAAATAACAAGGCAACTTGGAAACCAGTTCTTGATAAAGTCAGAAGCAGACTTGTAGGATGGAAAAGGAAGTTGCTCTCATTCTTAGGGAGGCTCACTCTTCTAAAGTCTGTAACCTCTGCCTTACCATTGTTCTATTTATCTCTATTCAAAATGCCTGTAGGGGTAGTAAAGGAATACGAGAAGCTGCAGGCTACCTTTCTTTGGGGTGGGTCACAATCAAGAAAACCAATTCACCTGGTTAAATGGGATGACTTAGCAAAGAGTGTGAAGCAGGGAGGCCTAGGCATTAGGAGAATCAGGTTGGTCAATGATTGTATGTTATTAAAATGGTGGTGGAGGTTTGGCAAAGAGAAAGATGTTTTGTGGAGAAAGATCATATGCAGCAAGTACAATCTGGATGTTAAAAGCTGGTGTCCCTCTTCTGCTTTAAGCAGCAGGCAGTCTTGTGTCTGGAAAGGCATAATCTTCATACCAAAAAGAAATAACAATCTTTCGTTGTTCTATTATAACAATGTTCATATCAAGGTATGGGATGGTAAAAGAACCAGCTTCTGGAAAGACAATTGGTGGAGTAATCACTGCTTCAAAGTTGAATTTCCTATTCTTTATAGATTGGTGCTAGATAAGGCGGAATCTCTGAGACCATTGTATGACAGAAGTGTTGCTTTAGGGAATTGAAACTTTCAATTTAGAAGAAGGCTATACGAGTGGGAAGAGAGGGAAGTCAACAAACTCAAAGTGCTTCTGCCATTTGTTTCTAGTTTATGTGATGATTTGGAAGACAAACTAGTCTAGTTGGCTGCAGATTCTAGTATGTTTTCTGTCTCTTCTGCCTATAGAAATGAAGCTGTCTCCCTTGGTCCGTTCCTTAATACTTTTAAGTTAATTTGGAACAGATTTACACCTCCAAAAGTTCAATTTTTCTGTTGGTTAGCCTGGAAAAATAGAGTCAAGTCAGCAGAATTCTTCAGAAAATTGGAGTGATTCAAGCTAATGCTCCAGCCCTCTGTGTTTTCTGTAAAATAGAGATTGAATCGATTTGTCATGTGTTGCTGCATTGCCATATTTTATGGAAGGTGTGGGCTGCAATGTTGAATTGGTAGGAGATGTAAGGAGCTCTTCCAAATTCTATAGAAGCTGTACTTCATTGGTGGGATTGTGATCAATTGAACAGAAAAGAAAAATTAATTTGGAAGGTCATCCCCTTGGCAGTCTTGTGGTCTTTGTGGAAACTTAGAAATGAGTGCATTTTTTAGTCTGCTACGCCTAAGTTGGAGGAAGTTTGTGATCTGATTAAGATTAGAGTTGCAATGTGGCTGAATCAAAGATTTAAGGATTCTCACTTCACTATTCTGGACTTCTTGACCAATCTGAGCCAAATCAGATGTAGCTTGGGAAGTAAAATTGTTTTGGGCTACGGATATAGCTCTCTCTTGTGCATTGGGTTGGTGTCTTACCAACTGTGGATGGGTGGTGATTTCTATTTCTTTGTTTATTAATAATTGTCTATGTATTTGCTTGATCATTATCAATAAATTTTCCTTTTGGTTGTTTCAAAAAAAAAAAACAAACAAAAACATGGAATTATCTATTCATACCTATTCCTGATTCAACCAAAAATATGGTACCGGAGGTCACTTGATGCTCAGCCAATTATCATCCTAGCATTTGGGGAGATCATTTATTCCTCGCATACGCCTTTCACGCCGGTAAAATTGGATTTGCTAGCATTGCACAAATTTAATGTTTGTCTTTAATTTTGTGCATGGTTTTAAATAATAGTATCAGAATAGGTATTAGTAAGGATACGGTTATTTATCAATCGATATCAAACAATATCGACCAATATATCTATAAACATTGGTATCAAAAGTCTAAAATCTTATTACATATCAATTGATATTTAAAATATGACAACTGGACACCAAAGAAACTAAATGGAATTTTGTTGAACAACCATGTTTATTATCATGGAATTTTGTTGGACACAAGCATTTATATATATATATATATATACGCTTTCTTGTTGCAGGAAGTAGATGTTAACATGGAGCAACAACTATGTTTTCATATTTACCTCTGTTTCATATAGAAAGACTTGATAATAACTAATTTGGTTATTATTTTTCAAATTCACAATATTCCATTTGAAAAATAACATTAATTATGAACAGTAGATTGATTTCATTTACAAAAATAACATTATCAAATTATTCTTGCTTTATCTTACGTATAAATTTTGAGTAAGAATATAATTTTCTTTGTATATATCTTGTATTCTCATTGTTTATGCAGGAAGTGGATGTTTAAATGGGCCAACAACTTCAGCGGCAGAAAGAGAAAGTGAGAAAGATGCTAGTGGCAGCTAATGATCAGCCTACACAGAAACTGAACTTCATCGATGCAATCCAATGCCTAGGGGTGTCTTACCATTTTGAAAGTGAGATTGAGACAGCTTTACAACACATATATGAAACCGATTATGATCACTGTGATGACAAAGCCAACGATGATCTTTATGCCATTGCTCTTTTGTTTCAGTTGCTTAGACAACAAGGATATCCCATCTCTTGTGGTAAGTCTCGTTTGCCATGCATTTGATGTTTTGGTATCTGATGGTATCCGAACAAGGCTAAAATAGTCAAACACAACCATACAAGTACATACGTTATTTTGTGTCACACTAATATATCATGTGTCGGATGGGTCACGCTGATGTTTTCAACAAATTCATGGACGACAATGCCAAAATTCGCGAATCCTTAATTGGCAATGTGCGAGGAAAGTTAAACTTGTATGAGGCTGAACATCTTAGGGTGCGAGGAGGAGATATACTGGATGAAGCAATGTCTTTTACCATCACTCACCTTGAGTCTGCGGTACCCAACTTGAGCAATCTTGTTCAAGAACAAGTAATTCATGCTCTGAATCAGCCCATGCACAAGGGCTTGACAAGGCTAGAGGCAGCCTGTTACTTCTTCTTCTATGAGCAAGATGATTCTCACAATAAAGTTCTACTGAATTTTGCAAAATTAGATTTCAACCTATTGCAAAAAATGCACCAATGGGAGCTAAGTGAAATCACAAGGTGACTTGTATAAATTTATGCCCAGAAAAAAAAAATGAAAATTCCTAGAATTTAAATGTATAGTATAAATTTAAGTTGTGCACTTTTTTGATCCATACATTTCAAATTCTAAGCATTTTTTTGAAAAAAAAAAAATTGGATACGTAAGGTTGTTAATCAAGTCAGATTTTTCTAGTCATATTGAGGTGGTTTAAAAATTGACTAATATAGATCCTATTACATATTTCAGGTGGTGGAAAGAATTGGACTTTGCAAAGAAAATGCCTTTTGCAATAGACAGAATAGTGGAGTGCTATTTTTGGATATTGGGAGTTTATTTTGAGCCCCAATACCTACTTGCTAGAAGGATGCTAACCAAAGTGATTGCCTTGACTTTCATTATTGATGACATCTATGATGTCTATGGAACTTTAGAAGAACTTGTGCTCTTCACTGATGCAATTGAGAGGTTCAAACCGATTCATTCCCTTAATAAACTTTGCATTTGATTTCATAGAAGTATCAAAATCTCTTCAATTGTTCATTATCTATCTATATTTCAAGTGGGAAATCAGTGCCATAGATCAACTTCCAGATTACATGAAACCATGTTATCAAATACTTCTAGATGTTTACAACATGATTGATGAAGAGATGGCCAGGAAAGGAAGATCATATCGCGTCCACTATGCAAAATCTACAGTAAGCCTCGTACTGATTGGTTACAAACTAACAATTTGTGATTAGCAATAAGATTATATGTGAAATTTGATTAAAAAGCAATAATACTGATCGATTTTGTTAAAATCTCAAATAAAAAATTTAGTTAGAGTATACTTTGAAGAACCAAATGGTTTCACCAAGACTATGTTCCAAGTATTGAAGACTATATGCGAGTTGCACTACTAACCTGTGGTTACACAATGCTAACAACCACTTCCTTTGTTGGGAAGGGAGAGGTGATGTCCAAAGAGGCTTTTGATTGGGTGTCGAGTGATCCTTTAATTGTTCAAGCTTCATCAGTAGTTTGTAGACTCATGGATGACATGGTTGGCCACAAAGTAATAAGTTAAATCAGAAGTCTTGTAAAATTGTGTATTATGATGTAATCCCGATGATCATGTGGTAGTTAGCTTTGTTCATCATTACTGAATTTTATTTTATTTTTTAAAAAGATATTTAAAGCTAAATTAATTTATTTTAGAATAATTGAAGTAAGATTATATAGATTTTTGAAATCAAAATATTAATTTATTTTACAAAAGCTCAAAATAACATTAAAGTAATGAGATTTTTCAAAGGTTCGAGGTGACTAAATTACTAATCTATTCTATAATTATTAAAAATTGCATAAAAATAATGAGATTTTCAAAAATTTAAGATAGCAAAAGTAAAATTATTTAGATTTTGGAAGGGTTAATAGTAAAATTATATATATTTTGAAGGGGGTCAAAATGCAAAATTATTTGTAAATATTCAAAATTACATGATAAAAGTATAATTTTTCAAAAGTTTGGGAGGGCGGTGGCCCCCGCCCATCACCTCGTGTCCGCCACTGGTTGGATTTATATCAATGTGTTACAAATTAAAAATTAACACTCATCTTAGGCCTCGTTTGGGGGGTGATTATTTTAGCTAAAAAGTCAACTAAAACAGTCACATCACTTCTCTATTTTTCTGCATATCTTTTTATAAAAAATCAAAACATTATTAAAATAATCTGTTCCCAAACGACGCATTATTATATAATTGTGTGAATTTTTTTAAGAGTCCCGTACATTTTTCCAAAACAACTTTAATTTGAGGTGGTGGTTGCCTTTCATGTCAAGGCATTTTTTATTTATTTTAATTTCTTTTAATAGCATGTAAAATCCAAGAAGGAAATAAGGCAACCCCATCGTCACTGACTTTGACTCTGAACACAAGTAAAATGATGCTTGTGGGTACTAATCAGTCTACAGTGAGCCCTCATCATTGTGGCTAATTCATCACCGACGTCTTAATTTAGGAACTTGGTTAAAAGTTAAATGTTGTCTTTTTAATCTATTTTGAATTATATTATTTTTTATATTTTTTTATATATTTTTTTTAAAAATATCAAAAAAATTAAAAAATCAACTTTATAGAACGATAATGTTAAGAATATTAAAATAAATAATTTAAATTTAAATTTTATTTTAAATTTAAATTTAAATTAATATTATTTTTTTATAACACATATTCATGAGTTATAACAGCAAATCTATTTGTATTTATTGTCAGTAAAACTTACGATTAGTGATTTTTTCTGTGATGAATTTTTTAAACTGTCGCTAAAAGTTAAAAATTAGTGACTTTTTTGTAACGTTTTTTTTAAATTATCGCTAAAATTTATAATTAGTAACATTTTTGTGACAATTTTTAAACTGTCGTTGAAAATTAACAATTAGTGACATTTTTTAATAATATTTCGTAAAAAAACGTCATTCAGACCTATTGAACAATAAATCCACTTATATGCCTCTTAAATTTTTCCCTCAGTTAAAGCAAATCAAATACAGTATCATTTTTCTTGGACCCATTGAAACTTTAGCCAAAGTAGGAAGCAAGACAATTCTCTGTGGCCAAAAACTCGAGACGGGTCCAAATCAACTAAATTAAAGTAATTGATTTGTTTTTAATTTAAATTATTTATCTATTTTTATTAAACAAAATTAGAAAAAAAAATTAATGTTTTAGTCATTAAACTTAATATAGATGTATATAAAATGTCTAATTATATTTTTTGTTCAGTTTAATGACTAAATACCGTTTTTCTATCAGTTTTATTTAACGAAAATAGGTAAATGATTTAGATTAAAAATAAATAAAAATTTAAATAAAAAAATAAAAAACTCAAGATTTATTTTATTAAAAGATCAAACTTTGAATTTTTTTTAAATTTTTTTATAAGGCTCTATTTGATTAGAAAGAAATAAATGATGAAAAGTGAAAATGGTATAAAGTAAAGTCAAAAAAAGAAAATAAATTTTCTTTTATGAATTTGATCAAGATGAAAATTTTGCAAAAAAATAGGAATCCTAATTATAAGTAAATATTTTTATAACAAATTTAAATTTGTATTATTATTGATTGATATGTATTACAAGATTGTTGTTGTTATTTGTATCTGTATATTACAAGTCCTATATATAGAGAGGTTTTGGGAGTAGTAGGTGTAGAGTGGGTGGTGGTAGTAGGTATAGTGGAGGTGGTAGGTGGAGTGGGTGAGGAGTAGTGGAGGTGTGTAGTGGTAGTGGTAGGTTTTAGTGGTGTAGGAGGTGTACATTAACAGCCCCCCTCAAACTCAAGGAGGATAGACACTAGCCAACTTGAGTTTGGAGAGAGTAACAAAACAGAAAAATAAACTGATAAATAAAATAAAACAGGATAGGAGACACGGTATGGTCGTGTCAGACCGATGTAGCAGACAGTTTATGGGGTCATGTCGGACCGTTGTAGCAGACAGTTTACGGGGTCATGTCGGACCGTTGTAGCAGACACTGTGTGGTCGTGTCAGACCGATGTAGAAGACAGTTTATGGGGTCATGTCGGACCGATGTAGCAGGACAGTTTACGAGGTCATGTCGGACCGATGTAGCAGGACAGTTTACGAGGTCATGTCGGATCGATGTAGCAGGACACTGTGTGGTCGTGTCAGACCGATGTAGAAGACAGTTTATGGGGTCATGTCGGACCGTTGTAGCAGACAGTTTACGGGGTCATGTCGGACCGATGTAGCAGGACAGTTTACGGGGTCATGTCGGACCGTTGTAGCAGACAGTTTACGGGGTCATGTCGGACCGATGTAGCAGGACAGTTTACGGGGTCATGTCGGACCGTTGTAGCAGACACTGTGTGGTCGTGTCAGACCGATGTAGAAGACAGTTTACGGGGTCATGTCGGACCGTTGTAGAAGCTGTGGTGGTGCACCGAGGAGGCGACTTAGGGAGTGCGCCATGAGCGACTTATACATGATACTGGTATAACCCCCCCTCAAACTCAAATAGGTG
Organism: Camellia sinensis; assembly: GCF_055761805.1. NCBI lineage: Eukaryota > Viridiplantae > Streptophyta > Magnoliopsida > Ericales > Theaceae > Camellia > Camellia sinensis. Next base: position 28,625,124 of record NC_138961.1, read on the forward strand.
TGAAGAGAGAAACCTATTTGAGGTTGAAACAAAGGGATTGAGAAAGCTGACCGGTGTAGAAGACACTGTATGAGTGTGTATATAGGCTGCCCAAAAAAAAAGATACATGGATGTAGATATCGAGCCCTCAAAAGTCGTGCCCTCAAAAGGTGTGCCCGCACCCTCAAAAGGCGTGCCATAAAAAGGCGTGCCCGAATGCATCAAAAGGCGTGCCATGAAAAGGCGTGCCAGTTTGTCGGCGAGAAGAGGCGCGCGATGCGCGTGGCTACCTCTGTGTCATGGTCTTTATAAACCGAAGCGGAGGAGGCAGAAACTGAGACAGAAAAACTGAGAGAAACCTCTGAAAAATTCTTCGTTTTGCTGAGAAAGAGAGGTCGTTTTGCTGAGATTGCTGAGAGAGATAGTCTGTAACACTCTGTTGTGAGAGATATTCTGTAACACTCTTTTGCCCAGAAAATGGCCTCGTCTTCCCGTGGGCTGCTTACCCTCTTTCCCGACCTCAACGAGTCCACAGGAGAGAGAACTGGTGCGGTGGCCAGTGAACTTCAACCAAACACCGCTGGGTTTGCTCCGCTGAACTTTCCGATGCGGTCTGTGGAGCAAAAAATGGCGGTGCAGACGGATGTGGAGGCCAATCAGTATACTTTGAAGGCATGTGTGGAGTCCATGACGGCGGTCACAAACTTGTCGCACCGGCTGCAGAGTAGGACAAATGAGGTGCAGCAATTAAACTCCCAGCTGGCTCTGCTCCAACGCATGTATAAGGATGCGCGAGCAGAGATAAGCGTGCTAAGGGCAGAAAACAAGGAGCTGAAGCGAAAGGCCACCGTGATGTTCCGATTTGGAGGTCCTCCATATGCTGCAGTGGAGGAGTATAGGGGAGTGAACGTGCTGGGCGACGTGGAAAACACAGAGGCAGCACCGGCAAGGACTGGCCAAGACGGAGGCAAGAAGAAGAGACCGGCGGCAGAGTAGAGAAGAGATGTCGGTGTGTGGTCGTCTGCAGAAAAGAAAACAAGGCTGTTGTTTTGTGTTTTTGTTTTTGTTTTTTTTTTTTTTTTTTTTTTTTTTTTTTTTTGTTTTGTTTTTTTTTTTTTTTTTTTTTTTTTTGATGTAAAATGGTGATCGGGGTGAGTCCCGACATGAATAAAAGATGGGCTGTTGTGCAAATTTGAAAATTGTGTTGTGTTTGTTTGTTTTGTTTTTTTTTTTTTTTTTTTTTTTGTGTTTTGGAAAGAAGAATAATAATAAAAATGTATTAATGGGGAAGAGGCAAATCCCGTCGGTGTGAGCAAAAGGAGATAATAATAATAAAAAAATAATAATAATAAATAAATAAATAAATAAATAAAGTGGAAGGAGATAAGAACATCATGATGGCTTTGGTGGGTGGAGTCTGTGGGTGAAGTGCAGAAGTGGACGTGGGTGCTATAGTTAAGATAGTATAATAAGAATATATTAAAATAAAAGAAGGTGGCTGCAGAAGAAAAAGAAGAGAGAGAGAGAGAGTTTGGTGGATGCCGAGAGGGAGAGACTGGACCAGTGATGGCCACAACGGGGACGCCGTCGAGCAAGGCGTCGGCGAGGCCGCTGACTTGTGGGTGGCGCCGGGGCCGGAGGTGGCGACTTGTGGGTGTGTTGTGTGCATGGGTCTCTAGAGAGAGAGAGAGATGGCCATGATTGGCCAGGTTGCTGGACTGCCGTGAGTTGTTGATGCTGGGTGTGTGAGTTGATGGTCTCGGCTAGAGAGAGAGAGAGTGTGAGGGTGTGTGTCTTCTCCCCCTCAAAACAGTGGGTGTGTGTAGCTCCAATTGTGTGATGTGTGTATGGAGAACCAACCCGAGAGAGATGAGAGCCGCTGGTTTTGTGCCTGTATCATTGGTGAAGCTTAGTGTGTGCGGTGTGAAGCTCAAAAATGAAGCTGCCGTGGTGAGGGAGAGAGGACTTGTCAGCCATCTCCTCGAGGGCGGAGGCGAAGAAGCGACTGGCGCTACGGGTGGTGGAGGCGAAGATGCCGGCGGCGGAGATGAGGCTGCTGGTGGTGGTGGAAAAATGAAGCTGCTAGTGGTCGATGATTGAGCTGATGATCATGGGTCTGTGAATTGATTGAGTGATGTGGTGCTTCCCGTGGCTACTGCTACTGTGGCGTGGTGATGGCAGCGGTGGTGTCTGTGGCAGTGTGCATGTGTCTGCTGTGTGTGGGTTGTGTGTGGATCAAGGCCCTCTCCCCATGCACATCGAGAGAGAGATTAGAGAGAGAGAGAGACTGTGTCTTGCATGGTTGAGAGAGTGCATGTGTATGGATCTTCCCTCAAAACCGTGTGTGTATGCATCGAGTGATGGCAATGGTGGTGTGTTTCAGTGAGGTGCCGAGAGGGAGAGGGAGGTTTGAATTGGTTGAGATCCGGCGGGCGGTCAAGGCAAAGTTGCCGCCCGCCAGAAGGCGAAGAGCACCAAGAGCTTAACCTATAGCTCTGATACCATGAAAGATAAATTGATGTATTATTATTGATTGATATGTATTACAAGATTGTTGTTGTTATTTGTATCTGTATATTACAAGTCCTATATATAGAGAGGTTTTGGGAGTAGTAGGTGTAGAGTGGGTGGTGGTAGTAGGTATAGTGGAGGTGGTAGGTGGAGTGGGTGAGGAGTAGTGGAGGTGTGTAGTGGTAGTGGTAGGTTTTAGTGGTGTAGGAGGTGTACATTAACATCTTTTATGAATTTGATCAAGATGAAAATTTTGCAAAAAAATAGGAATCCTAATTATAAGTAAATATTTTTATAACAAATTTAAATTTTCTTGTATTTTTCTGTATTCTTTTGCAAGAAATTAAAAGTTTAGTTACCACGCTATTATAACAAATTTTTTGTATTTTTCTTTCACTACTGTCATGCTACAAACTTAGAAAAAAATTATTGATTTGCATATACCAAGCTCAAACGGATGGTTTGAATTGGTTGTTCGTCCCACTGCTTCGGTGTGCAAGGATTGAAAGAATGTGAACAATATGTTAGGACATTTTAGTTTTTTTTTTCTTTTTTCTCCTCGGGTGGTATTTGCAGCAGTAAGAAGTTTTCATTTCTGGTTTTCTTTTTTTTCTTTCTTCTTTTTTCCTTTCTTTTATATTGTTGTCCTCAAAACGCACAATGATTGGTTTCTCATTCTATGCACATTTTGTTTATTTCCTTATGTGTTTCAATTTGTTTTTGACGTTTTTGTTTTGTTTGAATTGTTTTTTTGTTCAAACCAAGATGTCAACTAGAAATTAGCATTTTTTCAGATAACAAAAGCCAATTTTCACCAACTTATTTCGTAATGCAATATATAAATGTTTCACAAACAAATACCAATTTTTTTTACATAAGTAAAGTTCATTTTTTGTCCTGGTCCTTAGTATTTTTCAGAAAACTTGTCTTGTAATTATTTTATTTTATTTTTCATATAGAAAGGGTGTGGTTTATTTCATTTGGTTATTGAAAACACAAAATTGAGGTTATTTTTTGGATTTTGGGTTGTATTTTTCATTTAGCTGCCAAAAAAATGTTTGCCAAATAAACAACTTTTTCTCTTGTTTTACCAAAAAATTTGGTATATGCAATAATTATTGCTTTCATTATATTTTTTTTGCTTGTTAAATAAAGATAAATTCAAAAAAAGTTTACATAATTTTTTTCTATGCAAACAACGGATTTGTTGTTTGCTATATATATATTATTTTATTTTTTAAAATAAATGGTTTTAGTTTCAAGTTATGAACAGTATGACACACCAACCAACTATTACAATATTTGTTAGAATACTTTACAAATTTATGAGTTGCACATTGTTTGTGATTACTATTCTCAACCAGTCCTAGTAACTCCGGCAGTAACCAACCACTACAAGGCTCAATTGATGAAATTGTTGCCGACATGGTAGAGGGAATTGATTCAAACTTGTTGGTAGCGTGCAATAGTGCAACAACACTTTATTACAACAATTTCCACAAAGCACCATAAAATACTTCTATACTAACGGGACAATTATGGATTTACGAGTTGTTTCAGGGCCATCATGGGCGTTGCGAAGATGTGATAGGCATGCTGAAGAGTGTTTTTTTATTGTTGTGCTAAGTTCTTGTGGACTTTGGCCTACCAATACCTAAATGGGAGCACAGTTTAGTGGTCAAACATAAGGTGGCTATTTTCATAAATATTTTGCAGGGGCTTGCTTAGAAGACATTAATAGAATGGTTTCAGCACTCCGAGGAGATGGTGTCAAGAAATTTCCATGAAGTGTTGCAGGCAATGATATCCTTCACAGACGTCCATAGTAGAAGTTTAGACCCAACGGTTGTGCAACGATGTCAGCATCCACATCTACGATTGCACACATAATACTTGCCATTCCAGATCCAATACTTGTATTTTTTCTTTAACAACGTGCTTCACAAATTTACATTTCTGCAACAATGTGTAACATAACTCTGTACTACCACACACATGTGAGATAAGACTACATTAGTACTTTGGACGACACGCATGTAGTGGCCTAGATAAAATAGTCGAACGCAAGGTCGTACTACGGCCGCAAAGAAATTTCCACACAAAATATTATTGCGGTGTGTGACTTTGATTTATACTTCACTTTTGTTTCCTCTGGCTAGGATGGGAGCATGCATGACAGTAGAGTTATGCATTACGTTACAAGTAATAACGTGCATCAATTCCCGCATCCTGAACCAGGTAAAAGTTTATTGTTAATAAAATTGTATGTATTAGGTTTTTATTCTTGGCAACCCCGTTAGAAAAAACTCCTTTCAGTTGTATTTGTTTTCGCACCTTTTATTTCAGTGAGGCTATGAGTTTATTAGATGCAAATTCAACCCGAATCGTGCCTTTGTCAATTTCCATGGATCAAAACCGAGGTTGTAACAGGATCTAGTTTTCCAGATTTTCTAATTTTGGTCGTTCCACTCGAGCGAAGAAAGTGACGCTCGAGCGTGGATTGCAAGCTCACAGCATCTCTGCTTTGCCTGAAAAAGTACTGGATGGTGTAACTCGACGCTCGAGCGTGGAAACTTCCACTCGAGCGTGAAGCCTATTTGAATCACACAATTTTGAAGCCTCCGCTCGAGCGGACCACGCGAACACAGATTCGTGGATTTCTATAAGGAATTGGTTTTCTTTCAAAACTAGGATTACTTTGGTTTTCTATAAGTAGTTGGTTTTTTCCCAAAACTTGTATAAGTCCTCCGGATCTTCTTTTTGGATTCTAAGGTTTATATCTGGGGATATTTTACTAGTTTACTTTGATTTTTTTTTTAGTATTCAACTCATGGTTTAAGAAGCGTACATCAAAGGATTATTTGTTTGTTCTACACAAAAGAAAGAGTTATTCTTCGGTAGATTCTGAAGAATTCGAGCCTGAAGCTTTGGTGGATTCCGGAGTGGCTCATCGTCAAGACAATTCCGAGGTAAAGACGAGGTTGGAAAAGGCACATAGAGGTTGGTTCAATTCGGGTGTGGATTCGCTAGGTAATTGAGAGTATACCTGTGTAATTCCTTTATATCTTCTTAGCGGATTGTTTTGTGGCTGTTGCCCGTAATTTTTTTATCACAATTGGAGGTGTCCAATTGTGATTTTTCCACGTAAAATCGTTGTGTCGATTTGTCTTGATTGTTTGATTGGGATTGTTATATATTGCTTAAAATTGATGCATAATCACAAATCAACATCTAGGGGATTTCTATTTTTTAGTATGCAATAATTATTTCATATATATGCACTAGTTTTTATAAATTTCTTTACTTTATATAAATGTTGCGTGATATATGATAATTGTTTATGTGCAAATAAATACTACTTGGTTGACAGTGGGTATAATAATTAGAAAGGGTTCTTGGCATCATTCAAGGGCTACCGGTATCACCAATCGGCTTATCACAACCAACGAGCACGGGATGACTACAAACGCTTTAATAAGGCACACTCATTGTTGCATAGTTGCATCAAGAGAACGTTTCGGGTGTGGAAATCAAGGTGGCGCATCTTGAGGAACATGATGAAATACGATTTTCAAACAGTACAAGTTTCCTTGGCTGCAACATCAATGACCTTACATAATTTTATAAGATGAAATAGCCTCATTGATGAAGTAACGCAAAATATCCAAAATGCTAAGGACTACAAAGCGTTGAACCTTCCTGACCACCTAACAATGACAATAATTGGAGAAATAATGATGCCAGGAAATGAAGAAATAATTTCTGTAACAATGTGTAACGTAACTCTGTACTACCACACACATGTGAGATAAGACTGCATTAGTACTTTGGACTACACGCATGTAGTGGCCTGGATAAAACAGTCGGACGCAAGGCCGTACTACGGCCACAAAGAAATTCCCACACAAAATATTATTGCGGTGTGTGACTTTGATTTATACTTCACTTTTGTTTCCTCTGGCTAGGATGGGAGCATGCACGATAGTAGAGTTATGCATTACGTTACAAGTAATAACGTGCATCGATTCCCGCATCCTAAACTAGGTAAAAGTTGATTGTTAATAAAATTGTATGCAATAATTATTTCATATATATGCACTAGTTTTTGTAAATTTCTTTACTTTATATAAATGTTGCGTGATATATGATAATTGTTTATGTGCAAATAAATACTACTTGGTTGACAGTGGGTATAATAATTAGAAAGGGTTCTTGGCATCTGTGGGGATATATTTTCTGAATACCAACACGTGGCATGGTGACGCCGACGTGTCAGCCGAGGTGCCACGTGTCGTGGTAGTTAGGCCGAGGTGATCTCGGAGTTGCCGAGGTTATCTCCGAAGATATCAGAATCCGAGATAAGCGAATAAGGGACAAGAGTCCTAAGACGAAGAGGGGACTTAACCAAGATAAGGATAAAGCTCTTAGGGAGTTTATCTTTATCTCTTGAGGAGCCCAAAATAAGCACTGAATTGGAGTTCATAGAAGTCATACTTCTAGTAAAACTTGGATTGAATATATTATAAAAGAGAGGCACCCCCATGGGTCTAAGGTATGCAATTTATGTTTTGAGTATTAAGTTTAGCACTTGATTATCTTTGAGAGATATACTGACTTGATCATCGGAGTGCCCCCGGGTGGAAGAACCACCGCCGGAGCCTTTTCTTTCTGTTACAGGTTGCTGAAGCCATCTATTCTTCCTGTGCTCTCCAGTTGATCACTAAGCAAGCAGTGTGGTCAGATTTTCACCCACACAATTTGGCGCCGTCTGTGGGAACGAAGGAAGAATAGATGGCCAGAACGGACAGCAGGAAAAAATTGGAGGTGACGCTCCCGCTGGGAGTGGCAGACCAATTGACCTTGACATTGAAGGAGACAACCACAATACAGAAGCCCGTGACCAGGGTCACGGAGAGAAAGACGTCATCCAGGAGGGCGACATGTCAAAAAGGACAGACCAAGGAAAGTACTACAATGAAGATAACCTCCAGGTATGGAGGGACAGGTGCCTACGGAGGGATGAGGAAGTGAAAGAATTGGCGAACAAGTTGGCAGACCTTCAGTCAGTCGTCAACTTCATGATGCAGAATAATGTTATGCAGCCACCATACCCATTGCAAGATACGCCGATGCCAGCAACCAACACCCAGAAGGGCGGAAGAAAAATAATCCCCGAGGTCCCTCAGCATACCAGTAGCGGAAGGCATTCTCACCGGCCTTCCAGGGAAGTCGAACGAGAAGAACCGAGGCAAGAAGAGTCCCGAAGGACGCACCACATGAAGAATCCAGAGCCCAAAGAACATCGGCATGTTCAAGGGCAAGCACTCTGCTTTGACACAACCCATGGAGAAAGATCCAAACGGGCCCACCATGAGGCCGAAAGCAGTGTACCAAAAAGACTAAAGTCCAAAGACAGCCGAGCTCCAGGGAGGAGCAAAGAAGACCTGAGGGACTACCTCAAAAGGAGACAGCAGAATGTTGAAGCCGAGGTAAACTCCCCAGTAAAGCCGAAGACAGCCTTCTCGGCGGAACTGGACAAATTCGAACCACCAAAGAGATTCAGTATGCCGAGGTTTCAAATTTATGATGGTAAGTCAGATCCAAACTTTCATGTTGGACTATACCTGAATTCAATGGCATTATATAGCAGGAACGAGCCGTTGCTCTGCAAAGTATTCCCCTCATCCTTTGGGGAAATTGCATCTGATTGGTTCCATAAATTACAAAAGGGAAGCGTAAAGACATGGGAAGGCCTGGCCGAGATGTTTGTGGCCAGGTTCGTGACCAACAAGTTGCAGCCCCTGAAGGTTGATGCTTTGATGGCTCTAAGAATCACCAAGGAAGAAGGCCTTAGGGCCTATGCGAAGAGGTACTACGAGGTGTTCAACCGAATACCCGAATGCAACCAAGAGGTAGCGGTCGTGTCTTTCAAGAACGGCCTGAAAGATGACTGCCCACTACAGAAGTCTTTGGCAAAAACATTGCCAAAAAACATGGAAGAACTCATGGCAAGAATCGAGAAGTACGCCAGAGCCGAAGAAGATACATTGGGAAACAAAGAGGTAAAGCAAGAAAAGGGAAACGGCTCGCCGAAGCAAGGCCGAGACAACAATGGGCCAACCAAACAAGAAACAGAGTTGAGAAGTAAACAGGCGGTAACGACGGTATTCCGAATCCCAATCCATAAAGTCCTAGATCAAATTCGAAACCAACCTTATTTCAGGGCTCCGACAAGAGCACCAGGGGAATTCATGGGAAGGAACGTTGGTAAACGTTGTGCCTACCACAATGAAGAAGGGCACCCAACTCAAGGTTGCAGAGCCTTGAAAGCACACTTGGAGGACCTGGTGAGACAAGGCCTTCTGAGGGACCTGGTCGATGAAGCCAGGACAAGGGAAGAACAGGCAAGGTTGCCTCAAGCACCAGCAGCGCCGCCTCCCCCAGCACAGCTACCACAAGTAGGAGGACCGAGGGTGGTTAATGTGATCCACTCAAGGGTCAACGAAAACGAAGTCAGAGGGGAGACCCAGAGGGTAAGACATTTACAGCATGTCTACCAAGTCGGGGAGAAAAGACATCGGCCAGAAGAATGCCAAGGGCCGATGATAGCCTTTACTGAAGCCGACCTAGAATTGGTCCAACATCCGCATAATAATGCCTTGGTAGTATCCCTCCAGGTTAGGGAGTGCCAAGTGAAACGTATCCTAATAGATCAAGGCAGCTCTTGTGACATCATGTATGTCAGATGTTACAAGGAGCTGGGCCTTCACCCTGATGACTTAGAACAATCCAGCGGCCCGATGGTCGGCTTTAATGGAACGCCGACATGGCCACTGAGCGCAACAAGCTTGGAAGTACAAGTCGGCACTAAGAAGATCCAGACGGAATTTCTGGTAATTGACACGCCCTCACCATACAATCTCATCTTGGGAAGGCCATGGTTGCATACAATGGGGGCAGTTCCCTCAACGTTGCATCAACTACTGCGGTTCCCAACAGAGCATGGGATTGAAGAAGTCAGAGGAGATCAACTGCAAGCAAAAAACTGCTCCATGGCAGCAATGAAGTCCACCTATAGTATACGAGAGCCAAGGAAAGCAGAAGTTGAAGATGAGGACATGGAGGTCCTAGAAGACGTCGGGAAAGAACCAGCCGAAAAGAGCGAAGAGGCGCTAAAAAAAGTTTTCGTCCAGGAGGGCGACGAAGAGCGTTTCTTTCTTCTCGGCTCAGACTTAGCTAGAGAAGAAGAGAGAGAACTGGAAGATTTTTTTAGGGCAAACATAGAGGTGTTCGCCTGGACACCTTACGAAATGCCAGGCATTGACCCCGAGGTCACTTGCCACAGACTGAATGTCGATAGGTCGGCAAAACCTGTGATTCAACGAGCCAGAAGACCGACGTTGATGCACGTCGAAGCAGTAGAAGAAGAGGTAGACAGACTCCTGGAGGCCAGGGCCATCCGAGAAGTTCAGTACCCAACATGGCTGTCCAACACAGTAGTAGTAAAAAAGAAGAATGGCAAATGGAGGGTTTGTGTAGACTTTACCAGCCTCAACAAAGCCTGCCCCAAAGACAGCTCTCCTCTGCCCAAGATCGACCAACTGGTAGATGCCACTTCAGGACATGAAAGGATGAGTTTTTTAGATGCATACAGAGGGTACCACCAGATTACCATGTACCCTCCAGACGAGGAGAAGACCGCGTTCATCACCCCTAAAGGCCTGTACTGTTACAAGGTAACGCCTTTTGGGTTGAAAAACGCAGGAGCAACCTATCAGAGGTTAGTCACAAAGATGTTTAAGCACCTGATTGGCAAAACAGTAGAAGTCTACATCGACGACATGGTCGTGAAGACCAAAGAATCAAAGGGTCATCTTGCCGACCTAAAAGAGGTCTTTGACATACTCAAAAGATATCGGCTCCGACTCAACGCCTCGAAGTGCGCCTTTGGAGTTGGATCAGGTAAATTTTAGGGTATCTGGTAACAAGAAAGGGCATTGAGGCCAGCCCAGACCAAATCAAGGCCATCCTGGAACTACAGAGCCCGACATCGGCAAAGCAAGTTCAAATGCTTACTGGAAGGGCCGCAGCCCTAAATAGATTCATCAGCAAAAGCTCAGATAAGTGCAGACCCTTCTTCAACCTGGTGAAAAAAGCCACAGACTTCCTATGGACAGAAGAATGTGAAGCCGCCTTAACCGACCTAAAAAAGTACTTGACCACAACTCCGGTTCTTTCCAACCCAGTACCAGGAGAGGAACTGTTTTTGTACTTAGCAGTCTCAGAACACGCAGTCAATGCAGTGCTAATCCGAGAGGAAAAGGGGGAGCAAAAGGCTGTTTATTATGTAAGTAAAACTTTGGCCGACGCAGAAACAAGATACCTACCACTGGAAAAATTAATGCTGGCCTTAGTAATGGCTTCAAAGAAGTTGAACCATTACTTTCAGGCACACAAGATTGTGGTCATAACAGAGCACCCACTGAAGTCCTTATTGTAACAAGGAGACTTAACAGGAAGGATAGCAAGATGGGCAGTAACCCTGGGCCAGTTTGACCTGGAGTTCAGGCCGAGAACAGCAATAAAAGGCCAAGTTTTGGCCGACTTCGTCGCAGAACTCACACCTGAAACCATTGCACATCAGGCTCCGTCGAGCCAAGATGAGCATTGTCCCAACAAGCAAAAAGAATCCCAGCCAAAGACAAAAAAGCAAGAGAAGAAGAAGCTCAGACCCTACAGCATCTACATCGGCGATTCATTCAGACTATTCGTCGATGGAAGTTCAAACCGCCAGGGAGCAGGGGCAGGAGTACTACTGATATCTCCAGATGGAGAAATAGTAGAACAGTCCATCCGTTTGGGGTTCAAAGCCTCAAACAATGAAGCAGAATATGAAGCATTAATTGCAGGGCTAAAGCTGGCAGCAGCAGCAGAAGCAGATGAGGTAATTGTTTTTTGTGATTCACAACTCATTGTTAACCAGTCAACAGGAGAATTTGCAGCCAGGGACGAAAGAATGTCGGCATATGCAAAGGAAGTCATCAGATTGGCAACCCTATTTCAGAACTGCAGATTACTCCAAGTTAGCCAAGATGACAACACCCACGCCGACGCGTTGGCTAACCTGGCCAGTTCAATTCAAACTGGAAAAACAAGGACAATTATGATCGACTACATGTCGGCCCCGAGCATAGATAAACAGAGCACCGAACAAGAAGCAATGTGCGTGGACTTGGGACCAAGCTGGATGGATGCAATCATTGCATTCCTAAAAGAGGGGAAGCTGCCAGAAGACCATAAGGAAGCACATAAAATCAGACTGAAGTCGGCCAGATTCAATCTAACAGCAGAAGGCCATCTCTACAGGAGGTCCTTCACTGGGCTGCTTTTAAGGTGCGTACACCCTTTGCAGGTTGAAGATTTTCTTTACGGAATTCATGAAGGAATTTGTGGAAGCCATGCTGGAGGCAGATCATTAGCCCACAGGGCCATTACCCAGGGGTATTGGTGGCCCTACATGCAAAAGGATGTTGAAGTCTATGTGAAGAAGTGTGAACAATGCCAAAGGTTTGCACCTTTGATACATCAGCCAGCTGCTGACCTGAACCCAGTATCCAGCCCTTGGCCGTTTGCTCAATGGGGGACGGATCTGGTTAGACAACTTCCCCAAGCAACTGGGCAAAGGAAATACTTACTGGTAGCGACAGACTACTTTACAAAATGGATAGAGGCAGAACCTCTTGCCAAAATCCGAGATGTGGACGTCAAGAATTTTATATGGAGAAACATTATCATCAGATTTGGGATCCCAAGAGCAATAGTTGCCGACAACGGAACACAGTTTGACAGCAAACTCATCAAGAACTTTTGTGCAAAATTCAAGATCAAGAATTATTTCTCAACACCAAGTTTTCCTCAAAGCAATGGGCAAGCAGAGGCGTCCAACAAAGTAATTCTGGATGGAATAAAGAAGAGGCTGCAGGCAGCAAAAGGAAAGTGGGTAGACGAGTTGCCCAACGTACTTTGGGCATATCGGACTACGCCGAGAAGATCAACAGGAGAATCCCCCTTTGCCATGACTTATGGCACAGAAGCAGTCATCCCATTAGAGATCGGCATCCCAGGGATCAGAACCCAGGGAGTAGAGAATGGCACCAATGACGTACTCTTAGCCCGAAATCTAGATTTGTTGGAAGAACAAAGAGAGAAAGCTGTAATTCAGCTTGCAGTATACCAGCAACAGCTTGCCAGAGCTTACAACAAGAAGGTCAATCCAAGAGATTTTCAAGTCGGCGACCTAGTCCTGAGAAAAGTCGTCGGGAACAAAAAGGATCCCAGGGAAGGCAAGCTTGGCCCAAACTGGGAAGGACCCTACAGAATTACTTCAGTATTAGGCAATGGAGCTTATCGGCTTGTGGACAATGAGGGCAAAGCATTGCCCAGACCTTGGAATACTTGTAATTTGAAATTTTTCTATCATTAGATGTGCATCATTTTTTGGCCGATATCATCAATAAAGTCTTTTCAGAATTCTTTCAACACATATGATTGATAAAGTTATGCATTAATGTTTATTGAAGACATAATTAATGTGAACCCAAGTCAAACTCAGGTTCACATTGGGGGCAAAGAAAAGGCAGAGATTATTCCTTAATTCACTTGTTGAAATTTGTAGCAATTTACAAGTTGGAATTAAGCTGATTCCTTATCTTCACTTGTTGAAATTTGTAGCAATTTACAAGTTGAAGTTAAGCCGAGATTATTCCTTAATTCACTTGTTGAAATTTGTAGCAATTTACAAGTTGGAATTAAGCTGATTCCTTATCTTCACTTGTTGAAATTTGTAGCAATTTACAAGTTGAAGTTAAGCCGAGATTATTCCTTAATTCACTTGTTGAAATTTGTAGCAATTTACAAGTTGGAATTAAGCTAATTCCTTATCTTCACTTGTTGAAATTTGTAGCAATTTACAAGTTGAAGTTAAGCCGAGGTCATTGCTTAAGTTCTCATAGCAATATGTGGGTTGCTTAACCCTAAGGAAGATACTTAACACTTGTTGAAATTTGTAGCAATTTACAAGTTTATGTTAAGCCGACATATGATCACCCGCTGAGGTATACAGAAATTTACAGGTTGAAGTAAAGGCTAAGTATATTGTTTAAACACTTGTTGAAATTTGCAGCAATTTACAAGCAGATTATTATTTAACACTTAGAAAAGTTTACAGTATATGTTAACACTTGTTGAAATTTGTAGTAATTTACAAGTAGGTTAGACCGAGGTCCCTGTTTAATACGTGTTGAAACTTGAGAAGAAGCTTGCAAAGTTCACATTGAGTAGTATATGTTTTATACTTGTTAAAAATTTATGAAAGGTTTGCAGGTCAGTATCTTGCTGAAGTAAAAGTTTTGTAGTTATACCCGGGGTATGTAACCCCGAGAAGATTGCACAAAGGAAGCAAAATGAAAAAGCATGCAAAAATTTCTAAGTATAGAACTATGCAGAAGCTATCAACAGAACATCACAAGACTAAAAACATCCATAGAAAGAACAGTTACAGTTACATATTGAAAAAGCTACGTCGGCCATAAGAAGGAGTTTTGCATTGTCCAGAAATTAAAAGAGAGTACAAAGTACAAAGTGCAGAAAAAGAAGGAAAAAGTACAAAAGACATTTTAAATCAAGACTCTTCAGTATTAGCAGCTGCAGGGACTGGGACCTCGGACGATTCTGGTGGAACCTCCTCGGCAACCTTTTCTGCTTCAATCTCAGCATCAATCTTAGCCAGCGTATTGTCCAGATTTCTTTCAGCCAAAAGAAGGTCGGACGATAGTCGCCCGATGGAAATTTCTTTGGGTGCCTCCCCAACCTCATCACCCTCCTCATCCAAGGTTAAATCCATCACTTGCTCAGCAGGAGGAGGAGACTTAGCTTCAGCAGCATCCTTGGGTTTTCTCACCAAGGCTTCATCATCATTGCTCTCTTCATCCTCATCCTTGGCATCAGCCTCAAGCTCTAACTCGTCTTCAACCTGACTTGGAGGAGGAAATGGTAAAGGAATGGCATCGGCATTACGAAAAGGGCGAGTCAACAGGGAGATCAAGCTTTTTTATCAGGGACATCCAACCAAGGGAAAATCCCCTGTTGCATGCCTGCCTGACTTGAAGTTTATAATCCTCTGTGACGTCGGCCATACCCTGGGCATAGGCCTTTTCGTCGGCCTCTTTGACTTCGGCCTCTTTGGTGGCCAGAGCTTGCTGGAGCTCTTTCTCCGCTTGGGCCTTCTTAGCCTCGGCCTCTCTTTTCTCGGCCTCAGCAACTTTTTTGACGGCCTCAGCGGATTCGGCCTTCTCTTCGGCTAAAGTTTGGGCTTTAGTTGCAGCCTCGGCCTGATCCTCCAGTTTTTTCATTTTTGATTCAAGAGACTTTATCTCCCTCTTCAGAGAGGACGCCTCCCTCTTCATATCAACCAATCTTTGACGATTTTCAAAATATTGCATTGAAAATGAATGGGCGTGTTAGATGGCCTGAAGAAAAACAGAAGTGTCAGAAAATATTCTCAGTAAGAAACAGAAGGAAAAGTCACAAGTGTAAACAGGAACACTTACTTGAATGGAGTGTTGGAGCATGAGAGCATAATTCTCATACTCACTGAGCTCAGCATTTCGCTCCAAATCCTTCGGAAGGAGAAGAGCAGTGCTGAGGGCGACACCAACGTTGATATCATCGGCACTTTCGCTGGCCATAATAAGCCTATCCTCCAGAGTTAGTTGAGGGGCCCATGGAACGTCAGGCTTCTTGGACGCCGAGGTCGTCGCAGACGATGACCTCGGCTTTTTTGATTGTGTAGACCCTGAGGGTTGGGCCTCAGCAGACCTCTTGGTGGAAGCAGAGGTTGATTTTTTGCTTGCAGCCAGCTGAGAAATAGGCAAAGCATCCTCAGCCTCGGCATCAGTAGCCTTGGCCTTGGGCTGAGCCTTTTTTACTCTCTTCGGCTTTGGTGGGGGCATCGCATGCGTTGGTACAGCATCAGCATCGGTTGGAAGGTCGGCAAGAAGATCTTGAACGACAGGCCTTGGACGAACCATCTCGGCAGTCTTTACAAGTCTTCGTCGACGTTTACGTTCTGGAATTGGTATTAAGTAGGGAGCCGAAGTGGATGGAAGATCGGCTGGATCAGAGGTGGATCCTTGATCTGTTCAGGATGAAGACGCGGTTACAGTTGTGGCAGTAGGTGGAGAAAGACTCTTTTTCTTCCTTTTGGGACGTCGGGTAAAGTGAATTTATATGTCGGAATGAAGTTCAGCAACAGGGGAGCCTTGCGCTTGTGGATAGGAAGACCAAGAAGCTTCCTTAAGTCTTTTCCCGGGAAAAAGGATTGACGAAAGTTCTTTGGTGGTTGATGAAGATCTGCAGGACGAGCAAACAGACATTAGAAACAGACAAAATTTTAAAGACTTAAATAAAAACAACTAAGTGTTGGCACTGGGCTCTTACCCTTGCCCTCTTTAACTGATCGAGGAAGAGGGTAGAGATGGACATCTTCGTCTGGGCCAAATTCCCAATTTCCCGAAGCGATAACAAAGTTATCCCCAGCCCCCTTGTTGGAGTCTGGGAGGTCGGCTACAATTTTGAACTCGGTAGACCTCGGCTTAAGGTAATAAACAAAGCCCCTTTCCTTCAGGTTGAGGGGGTACATTGTATAACAGTACTGAAGGTCGGCCAGGGTGATCCTAAGATTCTCCTGCCTAGCTAAAGCTATAATACCGTTAATCACCCTATAGGAGTTGATAGTAAGTTGCATGGGGTTCAGCTTGTAGAAATAAAGAACTTCACGAAAGAGGGGATTAAGTGGAAGCCGAAGTCCACATTCAGTAAAGGCTACTATAGGAAAGGGCATCGTATGGTTTGTAGGCATGATGGTATCATCATCCCTAGCTAGCTTAAGGTGAACATCGGCTGGGATAGAGAATTCCTGCCTAAAGTATTCGAGTTTTGTTGGGGTATTTACCCTATGCCTCCACATACCCATTACGTCGGCCTAAACAAAGAGGAATGTGTTTCAGAAGATGGGCGTTTTAGAAGGATTGCAATAACCTCGACAAAGGCCTAGGAAAGGACTGATAAGGCTTGTTTCAGTTTTCCCTAAAAAAATTGAAGGTTCTACACACAAATCCCAAGCCAAAAAAAACTATAAAGATCAAGATCGAAGGCACAGATCTGGAACATATAACAAAAACAGAAAACAAAAGACGAAGTTTCAGATTCAAGAACAACGATGGGCTATCAGAAACACGAAGAATACAAAGGGTTAAAAGTCAAGAATTATGGCAAGAAAAGCGGTGAAATAGTGCAAATATTCAAGATGTAGCCACGATTCAAGATACAAACGAATCCAAAGCTTTGAACAAAGCAATAATGACAACAGGCAGACGAAAGCACATAAAGAGAACTAAAAGTGAAAGGAACAGAATCTTACCAGAACAAATGAAGCCGGGGCAATATTCGCCGAGATCAGATGTCGATTATGACAGCAAAGAAAGCTTCGCAAGAATGGAAGATTAAAGACAGTTGCAGAAGAGAGATTGAAGCAATGGCAGATTCGAAGAAAAAAGAGCTTTCGGAGAGAGAAAGAGCAAGAAATCAGAATGAAAAAGTGAAGAAAGAAAGAGGCAAAGAAAAGTTTTTGTCAAAAACTTAAAACGGCGGCAAAACAGGGCATTTATTGCGCCTGGAGCACCAGATACGTCAGACGGCGCAGACGGATGAAAAGACAGCCTTAAGGCGCGTCGCAGGAACGGGCCAATAAAAACAAAGCACGTGAAAGGAACGGTTAAATGTGCATGACAGCTCATGCGCGTGATGGAGTACATTTGAATTCTTGTTCTCAGAAGCGAACACATCGGCTTGGAAAAGAATTATCTCGGCTAAACAGTTTCTTGGCCACAATGCAGAAAGAAATATTAATATAGGTTCCATCACCTCAGAATGCCGAGGTAATAGAACCTAGGGGGCAGTTGTGGGGATATATTTTCTGAATACCAACACGTGGCATGGTGACGCCGACGTGTCAGCCGAGGTGCCACGTGTCGTGGTAGTTAGGCCGAGGTGATCTCGGAGTTGCCGAGGTTATCTCCGAAGATATCGGAATCCGAGATAAGCGAATAAGGGACAAGAGTCCTAAGACGAAGAGGGGACTTAACCAAGATAAGGATAAAGCTCTTGGGGAGTTTATCTTTATCTCTTGAGGAGTCCAAAATAAGTACTGAATTGGAGTTCATAGAAGTCATACTTCTAGTAGAACTTGGATTGAATATATTATAAAAGAGAGGCACCCCCATGGGTCTAAGGTATGCAATTTATGTTTTGAGTATTAAGTTTAGCACTTGATTATCTTTGAGAGATATACTGACTTGATCGTCGGAGTGCCCCCGGGTGGAAGAACAACCGCCGGAGCCTTTTCTTTCTGTTACAGGTTGCTGAAGCCATCTATTCTGCCTGTGCTCTCCAGTTGATCACTAAACAGGCAGTGTGGTCAGATTTTCACCCACACAGCATCATTCAAGGGCTACCAGTATCACCAATCGGCTTATCGCAACCAACGACCACGGGACGACTACAAGCCCTTTAATAGGGCACACTCATTGTTGCATAGTTGCATCAAGAGAACGTTTGGGGCGTGGAAATCAAGGTGGCGCATCATGAGGAACATGATGAAATACGATTTTCAAACAATACAAGTTTCCTTAGCTACAACATCAATGACCTTACATAATTTTATAAGATGAAATAGCCTCATTGATGAAGTAACGCAAAATATCCAAAATGCTAAGGAAGCGTTGAACCTTCCTGACCACCTAACAATGACAATAATTGGAGAAATAATGATGCCAGGAAATGAAGACATTGAAATGGCCAATGTAAGGGCGGCTATTGCATGTGCGTTGGTAGCGTGAGCGCAAGCGTAGTAGCTTTGTTGGTGGGGGCTGTAATAACCCTCACCACTGATTACCGTTAAACATTGATTACTGATAACTGAACTGATCATGACTGATAATTGGACTGATTAAAAATACTGAACTGACTGACTGAAGTTGGAAACCGAATTGACTGAGTATATGTTAGTTAATTGCATTCTATCTGTTTGACTGTATGGTTATCTGTTCATGCTTATGTGTTTAAACTGCTAATTGAAGGCCTTATCGGCGGCCGAATCAGAAACCGATTAGTGTTCTATGATCGTCTGAATTAATGTGATTTTATAGTATAATTATCTGAAAACTGACTAGGTATGATTAAATTAGATTAAAATAAGCTAATTAAAGAGTTTGACGTAATTACACTTTTGCCATTGTTAGTGGGCCCTTATTATAACATGTTAGAGCCTTGGTATGCTTGAATCAAACATTTTGCTCAGCTCATTTCTTGCTTTTGCCGACTAGAGGGAGAGAGTTAAGGGAGAGAGTTAGATTTCACCTCTTTTGGCTTGGTTTTGCTTGGATATTGAAGGAATTGAAGTATAGATTGCATAATTGAGCTTCCTTGCCTATAATTCTAGAATTGGGTAAGAGATTTAACCTTCTAGTAATGTATTTGCACTTGTTCATGCTTAGTTCTTGAGCCTCTAGTGATTTGAGCCTTGAATTGGAGCCTAGTTCATGCATGGATGTTTGAATTGTTGAGTTTTGAGTTGAATTCATGGTAAGATTGTACATGCATGCTCATATTTTTACAAGAGACCATGAACTCATCATGTTTTGAAAGATTTGGCTCTTTAGAGCATCAAATTGAAGCTTTGAAATGATTTGAATCCATGCATGTTTGCATGTTCTTCATATTCTTGAAAATGGGTTTGAATGTGGTTTTAATTGACTCACATTTGGGGCTTGAATTCATAAATTGAGCTTTGAAACTTGTTATACATTGAATTTAGTTATGTTTTCCAGAATTTGGGCCCAAGAGGTCGAGTTTGGAGTGGTAGAATGCTTGGTTTGAGCTTGGGAGGCAGATCTGGAAATCCCAGATTTGGCTTCCTCGCTCGAGCGAAGGATTCCCCGCTCGAGCGAGCACCTTTGTCCAGGAATCCACTCGAGCGACCATCGAGCGACCATCGCGCATAAAATCATAGCATCCAGTATTTTTACTGTTTCGACAGACCGCTCGAGCGAAGGATTACTCGCTCGAGCGAAGCCTTTGATTTTGGAAGCCCGCTCGAGCGGAGAAAGTCTCGCTCGATCGAGGCTCCCATTTTCAGCAAGTTTGCAAAATGTTTTCTAAGTGTATTTTTGCATCCTCATCCCATCCTAGGCATTCTTAGGCCTAGTTTAAGGCATCTTAATGAGGATATCGTTGTAGAACACACCTAGGCAAATTAGGGATTAAGTTATGAGATTTCCCAACTGTGTAGCTTAGTGTGTTCAACCTGTTAACTGTGTAGGGTTGGCGACTGGGGAAACACGCTCTAGCATACCGTAGCTCAGAACTCTGTGAGTAACAATTGTGTAAAGATATGTTCAACTGATTATCTTTGTTTACTGAACTGATATTGTTTACTGAATGAATGTATGTCCTTTATTTCTGAACTGTACTGTGGCATCCTTAGCACTACTGTTTACTGTTACTGTTACTGTTACAGAGATCTCTGTCGGTTCCCTCGTGGAGCCACTACTGTTTACTGACTGATGGCCATCATTACTGTTCGATCTTTTAAGACCTACTGTTACTGAAATGCTAATGGATGTACCACATATGACTGTTTACTATACTGAGCAACTGAAATACTGATTGAATTGAACTGTTTTCATTACTGTAAGGACATTCATTCTAAACCCCTTTACGCATTATGTTATTCACTGGGCTTTAGCTCACTGTTTATATATATATGTAGGTGCTCAGCCACCAGATCGGA
Organism: Camellia sinensis; assembly: GCF_055761805.1. Classification (NCBI taxonomy): domain Eukaryota; kingdom Viridiplantae; phylum Streptophyta; class Magnoliopsida; order Ericales; family Theaceae; genus Camellia; species Camellia sinensis. Next base: position 28,645,522 of record NC_138961.1, read on the forward strand.
GCTAGGAGCGTGGGTTAGACTTCAGTTTTGTCAAGCCAGTCTTTGTGCCTCACTGCGAGGTTCCGAGCCTATCTGCTAAGGCTTAGGGGTGTTTTAAGAATTCCCCTTCTGTACTGTTTCACTGTTTTGTATAGACTGACTGTTCACTGTACCGTTAACTAGGGTAGAGTCCCTAGTTTAAACGAATGTAAACATTGTGCATACTGTTCTGTACTGTTTATGTATGAATGCATAGAAAATCTTTTTGGCATACAGACTGTCACAGCTCATTGGACATTGTTTAATTACTGTATTGGCTTCCGCCAGGCCCTGTACTCTGTTTTACTGTATTTCTGTTCTGTAGGCCTTCGGTAATCTCGGATTACTGGCCGGTTACGGTGCTAAATTCATAGGGCCGGGTTTGGGTCGTGACAGGGGCAATGGGAAGTAGATTACAAGATTGTTTGTGTGTATACGAGAAATGTAAATTATGTTATTTAAAACACTCTGTTTTTGTCTGTCAAAGGAAAAAAAAAAAAATCATGTCATGAAACGTTGAGGGTAAAAAAAAGATTAAATTTTTTTTAACAAGTTATTTTTATTTACAGATTACTAAATAAAATCTTCTTTCTTTTAGACCATCATGTTATATTTTCCTATTAAACTTGGCAATTGTTAATTTTTATTATGCAAAATCGTGATGCCAACATAATAAAACGAAACGGTACAAATTCATGATAAATAGATTTGTACAATTATTGACAAATGTGGTCAAATAGATTGGAGCAAGAGTGTTGTTTTGCAAATACATGAGTATTTCCCCAACACATTTTTTTTTTTTTAATCGAAACGAGAGTTTCGCAACAAATTGGGTGAAAAGAATTTCAATTTGACAAGTTTGGTTTGGGTTTAACTTTTAAAAAACTTTGTGAAATTTTTTATCAGAATTGTCATGCAAAATGCAAAAAAATTAAATTAAAAAAAATTAGCATATAAATTATGATTAAAAAAAAATTGTTTCAATTTGTATAAATTATTTGACAAAAACATATTTCAAACATTAAAAATATCCTTTTTTAAAAAAATAAAGCATGCGTTTATAAAATTTTTGTTATCAACAATCCTAATCCCAAAATTAAAAAAAAAAAACATGGTACAAAAAAAATTGAAACAGTAAAACCAAAAAAAAAAATTAAATCCAAATGTACTATCTTTTGACACAGATTTCTAACTACGAATGGACAAAAGTGTGACTATTACACCTCATTTCTTGTGTGTTGAACATGTATGAAATAATGACCATACAAGTTATCACTCGTCGGTGCAGGAGCAAGGACGGAAAAAAAAAAAATTTGTCTGGTTTTGATTTTTAAAAATTATTTTTTAGAAAATTTTACTCTTTTTTTTTGTATTTTTTGTTTTCAATAAATTTTTTTAATATTTTAAGTAATTTTTTTTTTATTTTTTGACACACCTAATATAAATGCACTTAAAAAGTATAATATTTATAAAATTTTTTTAAAAAAAATCACTAAATATAAAAAAATATATATATATATATATATAAATTCAATGTATTTTTCGTATTTTTGTGTATTTATTGATTTTCTAAAAGCCTTTTTCACAAATATTTCGCTATTTAGATACATCTAAGTAAGGTGCATCTAAAAAAATTTAAAAAATTGCTTAAAATTTTAAAAATACTCACTAAAAATTAAAAAAATAAAATAAAAAGCTCAATTTTAAAAAAAAAAACTAAATTTTAAAAATTGAAACCAAACGCTCAATAAATTTCTTTACACGTCTCATCAAGCCGCATTTGTTACAGGAGCAAGGACCAAAAAAAAAAAAAAAAAAAGATTAGCTACCCTCTAGTTGTGATCGGATTAGAGGGTGCTATTAGATCCGTGGAGACCCACTACTGGTTCTGGTTAGATAATCCGAACTGTTCAATGTGTAAAATTTATAGAGTACTATATGCCTATAAACAATCACGTTAATCGGATATCAATAGCTATATGATCAAATTCGTTTTGTATAACAAAAAATGGATGGTGAAAAAATAAATGGTAGACAAAAATTTTATTTGATGAAATAGTTATCGATATTCGATCAATATAATTTTTTATAGACATATAATACTCAACGAATTCTACACATTAAATTATTCAAATTATCAAAACAGAACTTGTGGTAGACTCTCACGGGCTCAACAGCATCATCTTGGAGGGAAGCCAAATACAAAAAAAAAAATTTCTTTACGTCTCATCAGGCCACATTTGTTGCATTTTGGGGGGTTCAAAAAGGAGGGGTAAAATATAAATTTACAATACTAACTATTATTTTATATTACGTTTTTAAAAAAAAAAAAAAAAAACTCAAAAGTTATCTCATACATCTATTTTTTTTTTTACCTACTTTTTTAATAAAAAAGTTAAAAAGTATATTTATTTAAGTTATGTCAAATAGCTAATTTTTAAATTAAAGTGATAATTAATTATAATTTTTAGGATAACTTTCTCTCTTATATCTTTTTTAATTAATAGTCAATCAACTTTCTTACACATCATTTAATTTAAAAAGTGAGTTTAAAAAGAAAACTTGTATATTATCACTTTCCCTTTTTCTCAGTTGTTCGGTAAATAAAAAATTTGACGTCGCATAGAAATCTGAAGTTTTTTGAAAGGAAATTTAGAATTGAAAAAGGAATTGGAGAAAAAAATTAGTTTATATTTTATAAACATATACCTCGTTTTTTTTCTCTTCCCCTTGCAAATACTTAACTAAACAAGTTGTGCATCTGGACATTTTTCATAGATTTACTTTTGTGTGTTTCTTGATTTCATCTTTTCTTTGCTTAGTGATAACTTGTGCGGCTATTATTGCAGTGTGTGACTTTGATTTATACTCTATGTGTGAGTAATTTTCTGACCACACTGGCCGTTTAGTAATCAGCTAGAGAGCACTGGCAGAATAGATGGCTTCAGTTAATCTGTAACAGAAAGAAAAGGCTCCGGCGGTGGCTCTTCCATCCGAGGGCACTCCGACGATCAAGTCAGTATATCTCTCAAAGATAATCAAGTGTTAAACTCACTACTCAAAGCATAAAATGCGTACCTTAGACCCACGGGGGTGCCTCTCTTTTATAGTTTACTTAATCCTAGTCCCACTAGAAGCCTCACTTCTATGGGCTCCGATTCAGTACTTACTTTGGACTCCTCAAGAGATAAAGATAAACTCTCCAAAAGCTTTATCCTTATCTTGGTTAAATCTCCTGTTTATTCTAGGACTCTTGTCCCTTATCCATTTATCTCGGATTCCGATATCTTTGGAGATAACCTCGGCAACGCCGAGATCACCTCGGCATCACGACCAGGACACGTCGCACCTCGGCTGATACGTCGGCGTTACCTTGTCACGTGTTGGTACTCAGAAAATATATCCCCACAACTGCCCCCTAGGTTCTATTACCTCAGCATTCTGAGGTGATGGAACCTATTCTGTTTTTCCAATACGTCGGTTTTCAGTATCTCAGCCGAGATCATTATTTTAGCCGATATCCTTTTATTGAAGAACAAGAACTTCAAGAATCCTTCCATGCGTATGAGCTGTCATACACCATAATTCAACCGTTTTTAATCACGCGTTTCTTTCTTACTGGTTCGTACCTGTGACGCACCCATAAGCCGTCTCTTTCTCACGTGCGCCGTCTGACGTATACGTTCTTCTAGACGTATTGATTATTTTTTGCCGCCGTTTTCATTTTTGACAAAGCCTTTCCCCCTTTCTTCATTTTTCTACTTTTGCATCTGATTTCTCTTGCTTTTTCTCTCTCTAAACTCTTTCTTTCGAATCCGCCATTGCTCAAGCTCCAAGCTCTGCAGTTGTCTTCATTCGTCTTTCTGGTGAAGCTTTCGTTACTTTGTTACTCCTGCAACCATCGTCGGACTTCGGCAATCTTCATACCGACTTCACTCTTTTCTGGTAAGCTACTGTTCCTTTCGTTTTCAATTCTGTTGATATTCTTCATTACTTGTTGCCTTTGCAGCATCTGTTGAAACTTTTAATTTGCAATTCATATACCTGACTGTGTCCTTTCCATGATTTTGCCCTTGCCCATATCTTGAACACACGCATTGTTTCACTACTTCCCTGTATCTTTGTCACTAATCTTGGCCCTGTATTTCTTGTATTCTTTATGCTCTTGATAAACCATCTCTGTTCTTGATTATGAAATTCCATTCTTGCTTTCTATTTTTTGTGTCTTTTCCAGATCTGTGCCTTTAATCTTCATCTCCACAGTTTTAGGTTTGGGATTTGTTTGTAGAATCCACAATTTAGGAAAAAACTGAAACATTCCTTACAAATTTTTGTACCAGCCCAAACCTAGGTTTTTGCCGAGATCCCATCAATAAGAAACATCTTCTTTCTGAATTTCAACCATTCTAATTCAGGCCGATATCATGAGTATGTGGAGACATAGGGTAGATACCCCGACCAAACTTGAGTACTTTAGGCAAGAGTTCTCCATCCCTGCCGATGTCTATCTGCGGCTGGCTGGGGATGATGACTCCATCATGCCTACAGAAAACTCCATGCCCTTTCCCATTGTAGCTTTTACTGAGTGCGGACTCCGGCTCCGACTTAACATCCTTTTTCGCAAGATTCTTCACTATTATAAGTTGAACCCCATGCAACTGGCAATCAACTCCTATCGAGTGGTCTTTGGTGCCATAGCCTTAGCTAAACAGGAAAACGCTAGGATCACCCTAGCCGATATCCAGTATTGCTATACCATGTGTGCCCTTAATTTGAAAGAAAAAGGCTACATTTATTACCTTAAGCCGAGGTCTACAAAATTCAAAATCGTAGCCGACTTCCCAGACTCCAACAAGGGGGCTGGAGATAATTATCTCATTACCTCGGGAAATTGGGAGTTTGCTCCAGACGAGGACATCCATCTCTACCCTCTTCCCCGATCAGTTTTAGAGGGCAAGGGTAAGAGCCCAGTATTCAGCTTTGCCTGTTTTCTATCAAAGTTTTAAATACTTTGTCTGTTTCTGACGTCTGTTCTTCTTGCAGCTGTTCGTCAGCCACCAAAAAAATTTCGCCAATCTTTTGTCCCTAGCAAGGACTTGAAGAAACTTCTGGACTTGCCAGTCCATAAAAGGAAAGCCCCTGTGCTTGTCAATTTTATTCCATCATACAAGTCAACTTTGCCCGACGTTCCCAAAAGGAAGAAGAAAAGCCTTTCTCCGCCATCTGCTACAACTCTGTTGACCGCATCCACATCACGAACAGATCAAGGATCAACATCTGATCCGGCTAATCAGCCATCAACTTCGGCTCCATACCTGGTCCCAATATTAGAACGAAAACGTCGGTGACGACTTGTCCTTTCTGCCAAGATGGGTCGCCCTAAGCCTGTTGCAAAAGATCTTCTGGCCAGTATTCCATCATCTGTTGATGAGCAACCAACACAAACCCTTCTTCCACCGAAGCCAAAAAGAATAAAAAAGGCTCAACCAAAAGCCAAGGTATCTCAGGTTGAGTCTGAAGACACTCTGTCTGTTTCAAAGTTGGCTGAGAGTGATAAATCTCAGCCTTCTGCTGGGAAGAGGCGCTCTGAGTCTCAACCACCAGAATTCCAATAACCAAAAAAGCCGAGGTCTTCTTCTGCAACAACTTCGGGATCAAAAAAGCCCGATGCCCCCTGGGCCCCCACAATTACTTTGGAAGACAAGCCTGTCATGGCAAGCGATAGTGCCAATGATATAAACGTCGGCGTTGCACTCAGTACCGCTCTGCTTCTTCCAGGCGATCTGGAGCGAAACGCCCAGTATAGTGAGTATGAGAACTATGCTCTAATGCTTCAGCACTTCGTTCAGGTAAATGTTTTCTATTTGGTATTTTTCTTATTTCCTTCCCTTTATTTTATACTTTGAGTATTCTCTAACAACTCTGTTTTCTTTCAGGCCATCCAGCATGCCCACTCTTTCTCAATGCAGTCTTTTGAGAATCGGGAAAGGCTTGTTGAGATGAAGAGGGAGTTCTCTTCCCTCCAAAAGACCAACAAAGGTCTTCAATCGAAGATGAAAAAACTAGAGGACCAAGCCGAGGCTACAATAAAAGCCCAGACCAATGCCGAAGAGAAGGCTGAGGCTGCTGAAGCCATCAGGAAAATGGCTGAGTCTCAGAAGAGAGAAGCAGAGGAAAAAATGGCCCAGGCCGAAAAGGAGCTTTAGGAGGCTCTGGCCACCAAGGACGCCGAAATCAAAGAGGCTGACAAAAAGGCGTACACTCAAGGTATGGCCAATGTCACTGAGGCCTATGAACTTCAAGTGAAGCAGGCATGCAACAAGGGTTTCACCCTTGGTTGGATGTCTCTTCTGAAAAAACTCAATATCCTTGATGATTCGCCTCTGAGGAATGCCGATGATATTCTTCTTCCATTCCCTTCACCTCATCCACCAACTCAGTTCGATGAAGACTCAGAATCTGGAGATGAGGAAGATGATGATGCCTTGGTGAGAAAAGCAAAGGAGGTTACTGCGTCCAAGTCCCTTCCTTCAACTAAGCAAGTCCTGGGCTTGACTCAAGATGAAGAGGACGATGTGGTTGTCAAGGAAACTACCCCTGAGTAGGCATCCTCCGACGTTCCTGTAGCTGACAAAAGTATTGATGAATCCCTTGCCTAGATTGATGCAGAACTTGCAATGGAAAAGGCGACCAAGATAGCTCTTCCAGGACCTTCCGAGGTCCAAACCCAAGTTGTTGTTGATACTGATGAACCTTAATTTTCATGTTTTTCCTGTCTTGTCTTTTGTACTGTTTTTTTTTTTTTTTTACACAATATAAGCTCTTGTATGGCCGATGTGCCCCTTTCTTGGTGAATGTTAATGCAACTTTTCTTTTCTAAGTGCTTGTACTCTTGTCTTCTCTTCATTCCTTCTGTATGATTATATACTTTAGAATATTTTGCATGTCTTATGTACTCTTCCTTCTTTGTGCAATCTCCTCGGGGTGACACATCTCGGTTATGCCACCTGATGATTTACTTCAGCAAGTACTTGTCCTCATTTGCCTCTGCTACCACTGCCAGCTTTAGTCCTGCAATCAATGCTTCGTACTCTGCCTCATTGTTCGAAGCCTTGAACCTTAATTGAATAGACTGTTCCAATATTTTCCCATCAGGAGATATTAACACTACTCCTGCCCCCGCTCCTTGCCGGTTTGAGCTCCCATCGACAAACAGGCGAAATGAGTCGCCGATGTAAATGCTGCAGGGTCTGAGTTTTTCCTTTCCTTGTTCTTTTGCCTTTGGCTGGGCTTCTCCTTGTTTGCTTGGACATCGTTCATCTTGGCTCAACGGAGCCCGATGTTCGATGGATTCTGGCGTGAATTCAGCCACGAAGTCGGCCAAAACTTGACCTTTAATTGCTGTTCTCGGCCTAAACTCCAGGTCATACTAGCCCAAGGCCACTGCCCATCTTGCTATTCTTCCAGTTAAGTCTCCTTGTTGTAACAAGGACTTCAGTGGGTGCTCTGTTAGTACTATAATCTTGTGCACTTGAAAGTAATGGTTCAGCTTCTTTGAAGCCATTATTAAGGCCAGCATTAATTTCTCTAGTGGTAGGTACCATGTTTCTGCATCGGCCAAGGTTTTGCTTACATAATAAACAGCCTTTTGCTTCCCCTTTTCCTCTCGGATTAGCACTGCACTTACTGCGTGTTCTGAAACTGCCAAATACGAAAACATTTCTTCTCCAGGTTTAGGTGTTGAGAGGACTGGAGCCGTGGTCAGATACTTTTTTAGGTCAGCCAAAGCGGCCTCACATTTCTCAGTCTATAGGAAGTCCGTAGCCTTCTTCACCAGGTTGAAAAAAGGTTTACATTTGTCTGAGCTTCTGCTGATGAATCTGTTTAGGGCTGCGGCCCTTCCAGTTAGCATCTGCACCTGTTTTGCCGACGTCGGGCTCTTCAACTCTAGGATGGTCTCAATTTGATCTAGGCTAGCTTCAATGCCCTTTCTTGTTACCAGGTACTCCAGAAACTTACCTGATCCAACTCCAAACGCGCACTTCGATGCGTTGAGTCGGAGCCGGTATGTTTTGAGTATATCAAAGACCTCTTTTAGGTCGACAAGATGACCCTGAGGTTCCTTGGTCTTCACGACCATGTCATCGATGTAGACCTCTACTGTTCGGCCAATCAGGTGTTTGAACATTTTGGTTACCAGCCTTTGGTAAGTTGCTCCTGCGTTTTTCAACCCGAAAGGCATTACTCTATAACAGTACAGGCCTTTTGGGGTGATGAATGCGGTTTTTTCTTCATCTGGGGGGTACATGGCGATCTGGTGGTACCTCCTGTAGGCGTCTAGAAAACTCATTCTTCTATGCTGTGAAGTGGCATCTACTAGCTGGTCAATTTTGGACAGGGGAAAGCTGTCTTTGGGACAGGATTTGTTGAGGCTGATAAAGTCTACACAAACCCTCCATTTACTGTTCTTCTTCTTTACCACCACTGTATTGGATAGCCATGTTGGGTAGTGTACTTCTCTAATGGCCCTGGCCTCCAAAAGTTTATCTACTTCTTCTTCTACTGCTTCGACGTGTATCAGCATCGGTCTTCTGGCTCGCTGAATTACGGGTTTGGCCGACCTGTCGACATTCAGTTTGTGGCAAGTGACCTCGGGTTCAATGCCAGGCATTTTATAAGGTGTCCAAGCGAATACCTCAATATTTGCTCTCAAAAAAGTTTCCAACTCTTTTTCTTCTTCTTTGGCCAAGCTCGAGCCGAGAAGAAAGAAGCGCTCTTCATCCCCATCCTGGACGAGGATTTTCTTTAGCGCCTCTTTGCTCTTCTCGGCTAGTTCTTTGCCGACGTCTTCTAGGACTTCCAAGTCCTCATCTTCAATTTCAGCCTTCTCTGGCTCTCGCACGCTGCAGGTAGATTTCATTGCTGCCATGGAGCAACTCTTCGCCTATAGCTGATCGTCTCTAACTTCCTCTATCTCATGCTCTGTTGGGAATCACAGTAGTTGATGCAATATTAAGGGAACTGCCCCTATTGTATGCAACCATGGCCTTCCCAAGATGATGTTGTATGGCGAAGGCGTGTCAATCACCATGAATTCTGTCTTGACCTTCTTAGTGCCGGCTTGTACTTCCAAGCTTATTGCGCCCAGTGGCCACGTCGACGTTCCATTAAAGCCGACCATCGGGCCATTGGATTGCTCCAAGTCATCAAGATGAAGGCCCAGCTCCTTGTAACATCTAACATACATGATGTCGCAAGAGCTACCTTGATCAATCAGGATACGTTTCACTTGGCACTCCCCAGCCTGGAGGGATACTACCAAGGCATCATTATGTGGATGCTGGACCATCTCTAGGTCGGCTTCAGTAAAGGCTATCGTCGGTCCCTGGTATTCTTCAGGCCGAGGTCTTTTATATCCGACCTGGTTTACGTGTTGTAAGTGTTTTACCTTCTGGGTCTCCCCTCGTATGTCGTTTTCGTTCACTTTTGAGTGAATTACATTAACCACCCGTGGTCCTCCTACCTGTGGTTGCTGTGCTAGGGGAGGCGGAGCTGCTGGTACTTGAGGTAATCTTGCTTGTTCTTTCCTTGTCCTGGCTTCATTGACAAGGTCCCTCAGATGGCCTTGCCTCACCAAGTCTTCTAGGTGTGCTTTTAGGGCTCTGCAACCCTGAGTTGAGTGCCCTTCTTCTTTGCGGTAAGCACAACGCCTACCGACGTTTCTTCCCATAAATTCCCCTGGTGTTCTTGTCGGTCCTCTGAAATAGGGTTGGTTTCGTATTTGATCTAGGACTTTGTGGATCGGGACTCAGAATACAGTCGTTACTGCCTGTTTAGCCCTCAATTCTGTTTCTTGTTTGATCGGTCCATTGTTACCTCGGCTTCGCTTCGGCAAGCCGTTTCCTTTCTCCTGCTTTGTCTCTTTGTTTCCCGACGTATCCTCTTCGGCTCTGGCGTACTTCTCGATTCTCGCCATGAGTTCTTCCATACTTTTTGGTAATGTCTTTGCCAAAGACTTCCGTAGTGGGCAGTCATCTTTCAGGCCGTTCTTGAAAGACACGACTGCGATCTCTTGGTTGCATTCGGGTATTCGATTGAATACCTCGTAGTACCTTTTTGCGTAGGCCCTAAGGCCTTCATCCTTAGTGATTTTTAAAGCCATCAGTGCGTCGACCCTCAAGGGCTGTAGTTTATTTGTCACAAACTTGGCCACAAACATCTCGGCCAGGCCTTCCCAAGTCTTTACACTTCCCTTCAGTAGTTTATGAAACCAATCTGATGTAATTTTCCCAAAAGATGAGGGGAATACTTTGCAGAGCAACGGCTCGTTCCCACTATATAATACCATTGAATTCAGGAATAGTCCAACATGAAAGTTGGGATCTGACTTACAATCATATATTTGGAACCTCAGCATATTGAATCTCTTTGGTGTTTCAAATTTGTCCAGTTCCACCGAGAATGGTGTCTTCGGTTTGACCGGGGAAGTTACCTCGGCTTCAGCCTTCTGTTGCTTCCTCTTGAGGTAATCTCTCAAGTCTTCTTTACTCCTTCCTGGAGCTCGGCTATCTTTGGACTTCAATCTTTTCGGCACACTACTTTCGGTCTCGTGGTGAGCCTGTTTTGATCTTTCTCCATAGGTTGTGTCAAAGTAGAGCGCCTGCCCTTGAACATGCCGATGTTCTTTGGGCTCTGGGTTCTTCGTGTGGTACGTCCTTCGGGACTCCTCTCGTCTCGGCTCCTCTCGCCCGACTTCCCTGGAAGGTCGGTGAGAGTGCCTTCCGCTTTTGGTGTGCTGAGGGGCTTCGGGGATTGTTTTCCTTCCTCCCTTCTGGGTATTAGTTGCTGGAATCGGCGTGTCGTGCAGCGGGTATGGTGGCTGCATGACATTGTTTTGCATCATGAAGTTGACGATCGACTGCAGGTCTGCCAACTTGTTTGCCAATTCTTTTACTTTCTCATCCTTCCGAAGGCACCTATCCCTCCATACCTGGAGGTTATCTTCGTTATAGTACTTGCTTTGGTCTGTCTTCTTCGAAGTGTCACCCTCCTGGCTGACGTCTTTCTCTCTGTGGCCCTGGTCATGAGTTTCTGCATTGTGGTTGTCTCCTTCAACGTCAAGGTCAATTGGTCTGCCACTCCCAGCAGGAGTGTCATCCACAATCTTTTCCTTCTATCCGTTACTGGCCATTTATTCTTCTAAGTTCCCACAGACGGCGCCAAATTGTGTGAGTAATTTTCTGACCACACTGCCCGTTTAGTAATCAACTAGAGAGCACTGGCAGAATAGATGGCTTCAGTTAACTTGTAACAGAAAGAAAAGGCTCCGGCGGTGGCTCTTCCACCCGGGGGCATTTCGACGATCAAGTCAGTACATCTCTCAAAGATAATCAAGTGCTAAACCCACTACTCAAAGCATAAATGCGTACCTTAGACCCACGGGGGTGCCTCTCTTTTATAGTTTACTTAATCCTAGTCCCACTAGAAGCCTCACTTCTATGGACTCCGATTCAGTACTTACTTTGGACTCCTCATGAGATAAAGATAAACTCTCCAAAAGCTTTATCCTTATCTTGGCTAAATCTCTTGTTTATTCTAGGACTCTTGTCCCTTATCCGTTTATCTCAGATTCCGATATCTTTGGAGATAACCTCGGCAACGCCGAGATCACCTCAGCATCACGACCAGGACACGTGACACCTCGGCTGACATGTCGGCGTCACCTTGCCATGTGTTGGTACTCAGAAAATATATCCCCACACTCTACTTTTGTTTCCTGTGACTAGGATGGGAGTATGCACAACAGTACAGTTTTGCATTACATTATAAGTAATGACGTGTATCGATTCCCATATCCTGAACTAGATAAAAGTTGATTGTTAATAAAATTGTATGCAATAATTATTTCATATATATGCACTAGTTTTTGTAAATTTCTTTACTTTATATAAATGTTACGTGATATATGATAATTGTTTATGTGCAGATAAATACTACTTGGTTGACGGTGGGTATAATAATTAGAAAGGGTTCTTGGCACCATTCAAGGGCTACCGATATCACCAACCGGCTTATCCCAACCGACGGCCATGGGATGACTACGAACGCTTTAATAGGGCACACTCGTTGTTACATAGTTGCATCAAGAGAACGTTTGGGGCATGGAAATCAAGGTGGCGCATCATGAGGAACATGATGAAATACGATTTTCAAACAGTACAAGTTTCCTTAGCTACAACATCAATGACCTTACATAATTTTATAAGATGAAATAGCCTCATTGATGAAGTAACGCAAAATATCCAAAATGCTAAGGAAGCATTGAACCTTCCTGACCACCTAACAATGACAATAATTGGAGAAATAATGATGCCAGGAAATGAAGACATTGAAATGGCCAATGTAAGGGCGGCTACTGCATGTGCGTTGGTAGCGTGAGCGCAAGCGTAGTAGCTTTGTTGGTGGGGGCAATGGGAAGTAGATTACAAGATTGTTTGTGTGTATACGAGAAATGTAAATTATGTTATTTAAAACACTCTGTTTTTGTCTGTCAAAGGAAAAAAAAAAATCATGTCATGAAACGTTGAGGGTAAAAAAAAGATTAAATTTTTTTTAACAAGTTATTTTTATTTACAGATTACTAAATAAAATCTACTTTCTTTTAGATCATCATGTTATATTTTCCTATTAAACTTGGCAGTTGTTAATTTTTATTATGCAAAATCGTGATGCCAACATAATAAAACGAAACGGTACAAATTCATGAGAAATAGATTTGTACAATTATTGACAAATGTGGTCAAATAGATTGGAGCAAGAGTGTTGTTTTGCAAATACATGAGTATTTCCACAACACATTTTTCTTTTTTAATCGAAACAAGAGTTTCGCAACAAATTGGCTGAAAAGAATTTCAATTTGACAAGTTTGGTTTGGGTTTGTCTTTTGAAAAACTTTGTGAAATTTTTTATTAGAATCGTCATGCAAAATGCAAAAAAATTAAATTAAAAAAATTAGCATATAAATTATGATTAAATTTTTTTTTTTTCAATTTGTATAAATTATTTGACAAAAACATATTTCAAACATTAAAAATATTCTTTTTTACAAAAATAAAGCATGCGTTTATAAAATTTTTGTTATCAACAATCCTAATCCCAAAATTAAAAAAAAAAAAAACATGGTACAAAAAAAATTGAAACAGTAAAACCAAAAAAAAAAATTAAATCCAAACGTACTATCTTTTGACACAGATTTGTAACCGCAAATGAACAAAAGTGTGACTATTACACCTCATTTCTTGTGTGTTGAACTTGTATGAAATAATGGCCATACAAGTTATCACTTGTCGGTGCAGGAGCAAGGACTAAAAAACAAAAATTTGTTTAGTTTTGATTTTTAAAAAATATTTTTTAGAATATTTTATTTTTTTATTTTTTGTTTTTAATGAATTTTTTTAATATTTTAAGTAATTTTTTTTTAATTTTTTGACACACCTAATATAAATACACTTAAAAAGTATAATATTTATAAAAAAAATTTAAAAAATTCAATAAATATCAAAAATAAAAATATATATATATATATATAAATTCAATATATTTTTCATATTTTTGTGTATTTATTGATTTTCTAAAAGCCTTTTTCACAAATATTTCGTTATTTAGATACATCTACGTAAGGTGCATCTAAAAAAGTTTAAAAATTTACTTAAAATTTTAAAAATATTCACTAAAAATAAAAAATAAAATAAAAAGCTCAATTTAAAAAAAAAAAACTAAATTTTAAAAATTGAAACCAAAATAAATCGACAATGCTACGTAGCTCAAATTTTGTGGCTCAAAAGTGGCTCAAATGGCCAAAACGACGTCGTTTTGAGTACAGAACAACATAAAAATGGCCAAAACGACGTCGTTTTGGCCATTTGAGCCACTTTTGAGCCACAAAACTTGAGCTACGAGACATTTTCCAAAATAAATTTCTTTACACGTCTCATCAAGCTGCATTTGTCACAGGAACAAGGACCAAAAAAAAAAAAAATTAGCTACCCTCCAGTTGTGATTGGATTGGAGAATGCTATTGGCCCGTGAGGGTCCACTACGGGTCTCGATTAGATAATCCGAACTGTTAAATGTGTAGAATTTACAGAGTACTATATGCCTATAAACAATTACGTTAATCGGATATCAATAACTACATGATCAAATTCGTTTTGTATAACAAAAAATGGATGGTGAAAAAATAAATGGTTGACAAAAATTTTATTTGATGAAATAGTTATCGATATTTGATCAATGTAATTTTTTATAGACATATAGTACTCAACAAATTCTACACATTGAATTATTCAAATTATCAAAACGGGACTTGTGGTAGACTCTCACGGGCACAACAGCATCTTCCAGTCTGTGATCGGACTAGAGGGAAGCCAAATCTAAAAAAAAATTTCTTTACGTCTCGTCAGGCCACATTTGTTGCATTTTGGGGGGGGTTTAAAAAAGGAGGGGTAAAATATAAATTTACATTACTAACTATTATTTTATATTACGTTTTTTTTTTTACAAAAAAAAAAAAAAAACACTCAAAAGTTATCTCATACATCTATTTTTTTTTACCTACTTTTCTAATAAAAAAATCAAAAAGTATATTTATTTAAGTTATGTCAAATAACTAATTTTTAAATTAAAGTGATAATTAATTAGAATTTTTAGGATAACTTTCTCTCTTGTATCTTCTTTAATTAGTAGTCAATCAACTTTCTTGCACATCATTTAATTTAGAAAGTGAGTTTAAAAAGAAAACTTGTATATCATCACTTTCCCTTTTTCTCAGTTGTTCGGTAAATAAAAACGTCGCATAGAAATCTTAAGTTTTTTGAAAAGAAATTTAGAATTGAAAAAGGAATTGAAGAAAAAAATTAGTTTATATTTTATTAACATATACCTAGGACTGAGCAAGGAATCCGTGAAATCCGTAATTCGATCCAGTCCAGTCCAATGCGATAGGTTTGGATTGGTTTTTTGAATCCGTGGTTCGGTTCTGGATTGAAAAATTAAAAATCCATAGTACACGGATTGGTTCCGGATTGAACCCCACGGTTCCGGATTGGAACCGATCCGGACCGTATACAAATAGTATATATTTTTTATTATACATCCTCCCTCATAGTATCTTCTCTTATTCTATATAAAATTTAAACTCAGACCTAAAACCGTATAATATCTTATTTTATTACTTTTGTTTGTTAGTTTTTAGTTTTAATTTGTAATGGTCTAAATACTTATGGTAAAACCAGTTTTCTTATGGTTATTTAAATTCTAGCACAGTATGTCGCTATTATAGAAATAGATGTTGCTATGTGGAACTAATATAGCGCTATGTTTATATTTTTATGAAATTAAAGTGTTATATATATTTTTTTGTTATTTAATTATGTGAATCTGTGGTCCTAAACCGATCCAATCCGTATTTAAATGGATTGGTTCGGATTGGTTCCATGATTTAAACGGATTGGATTGGTTCCAATTTTTCAGGAACCGTAGATAACGGATTGGTCCTGGTTTTACCCCAATCCGGTCTAATCCGAACCATGCTCACCCCTACATATACCTCGCTTTTTTTCTCTTCCCCTTGCAAATACTTAACTAAACAAGGTGTGCATCTGGGCATTTTTCATAGATTTACTTTTGTGTGTTTCTTGATTTCATCTTTTCTTTGCTTGGTGATAACTTGTGCGGCTATTATTGCAGTCTGTGACTTTGATTTATACTCTACTTTTGTTTCCGGTGACTAGGATGGGGGTATGCACAACAGTACATTTTTGCATTACATTATAAGTAATGACGTGTATCGATTCCCGTATCCTGAACTAGATAAAAGTTGATTGTTAATAAAATTGTATGCAATAATTATTTCATATATATGCACTAGTTTTTGTAAATTTCTTTACTTTATATAAATGCTACGTGATGTATGATAATTGTTTATGTGCAGATAAATACTACTTGGTTGACGGTGGCTATAATATTTAGAAAGGGTTCTTGGCACCATTCAAGGGCTACCGGTATCACCAACCAGCTTATCGCAACCAACGGCCATGGGATGACTACGAACGCTTTAATAGGGCACACTCGTTGTTACATAGTTGCATCAAGAGAACGTTTGGGGCGTGGAAACCAAGGTGGCGCATCATGAGGAACATGATGAAATACGATTTTCAAACAGTACAAGTTTCCTTAGCTGCAACATCAATGACCTTACATAATTTTATAAGGTGAAATAGCCTCATTGATGAAGTAACCCAAAATATCCAAAATGCTTAGGACTACGAAGCGTTGAACCTTCCTGACCACATAACAATGACAATAATTGGAGAAATAATGATGACAGGAAATGAAGACGTTGAAATGGCCAACGTGAGGGCGGCTATTGCATGCGCGTTGGTAGCGTGAGCGCAAGCGTAGTAGCTTTGTTGGTGGGGGCAATGGGAAGTAGATTACAAGATTGTTTGTGTGTACATGAGAAATGTAAATTATATTATTTAAAACATTCTGTTTTTGTCTGTTAAAGGGAAAAAAAAAAAAATCATGTTATGAAACGTTGAGGGTAAAAAAAGATTAATTTTTTTTAACAGGTTATTTTTTATTTACAGATTACTAAATAAAATCTTCTTTCTTTTAAATCATCCTGTTATATTTTCCTATTAAACTTGGCAATTGCTAATTTTTATTATGCAAAATAGTGATGCAACATAATAAAACGAAATGATACAAATTCACGATAAACAAATTTGTACAATTGTTAACAAATGTGGTCAAATAGATTGGAGCAATGGTGTTATTTTGCAAATACATGCGTATTTCCACAACACACTTTTGTTTTATATTAGTATTTTTCATCGAAATAAGAGTTTTGCAACAAATTGGGCGAAAAGAGTTTTAATTTGACAAGTTTAGTTTCATTATGACTTTCGAAAAACTTTGTGAAATTTTTAATCCGAATCGTTGTGCAAAACGCAAAAAAAAATTTAAACATACAAATTATGATCAAAAAAAATTGTTACAATTTGTATAAATTATTTCACAAAAACATATTTCAAACATTACGAATATCATTTTTTACAAAAATAAAGCTTGCGCTTATAAAAATTTTGTTATCAACAATCCTAATTCCAAAATAAAAAGAGTTATGTTAGGGATTCCAAATAAATTATCAAACTTCTCACATGGGTGTGGGACCCGTACAAATTACATGTGTGTGAGTCCTACACCCATGTAAGAGGTTTGATAATTTATTTGGTAATTTACTTGGGATCCATAGCATTTTTCAAATAAAAACATGGTAAAAAAAAAAATTGAAACAGTAAAATGAAAAAATATTTAGGACTGGTTTGGTATGTTGAGAAAAAGTCAAAAAGTCAAAAAATTTATCACTATTCACAAATTCAAAATATAAAAAAATTTAATTTCCACAATATTAGTACAATCCAAAAAGCTAAGTGATGAGAAATTTACGCAGTGATGGTACAAAAAATATATATATATATATATATATTCATTAAGTTGAAGGGTACTGTTGGGCCCGTGAGGCCCACCACGGATCCTATTTTGATAACCTAAAACATTCAATGTGTAGAATTTGTCAAGTATTATATGCCTGAAAAAAATCACATTGATCAGATATTGATAGCTATGTGATCAAATCAGATTTTTTTCAACCGTTTATTTTTCACCGTCCATTTTTTTCATACAAAACTGTTTTGATCACATAACTATCGATATCTAATCAAAGTGACTTTTTACAAACATACAGTACTCAACGAGTTCTACACATTCAACAGTTTGGATTATCAAAACGGGACCCGTGGTGGACCCCCACGGGTCCAACAGTACCCGTGAAGCCTCATGTTATATATGCATATGGTTCAAATTCTTCTCACCATCCTAACCATTCTGTACGGTTCTTTTGCAGCACTGTCACTGATAAGTCTAGAACGTAAGGGTAAAAACATAATTTTGCTATTTTATATAATATTTTAATACATATTTTTTTTCATAAAAAGACAAAAAATTATCCCAAACAATCTCTTTTTTTTCCCCTCTACTTCTTAGTCCAAAAAATCAAAACGTGCACTTATTTAGGACACTTCAAACAACTTCTTAATCAAAAGGTACTATATTTTGACGGAAATTTCTAAGTGCAAATGGACAAACAATCGCGATTGGTAGCTCGAAATCAACACGACTCGAATGGCCCGAGACCAAACGACGTCGTTTTCGAACTTTTTGAGGAGAGTAATAGAAAAGTATAAAGAAAAGAAAAGAGACATTCATATGGTGTTTATCGACAGAGTGCCCCGAGATATAATATGGTGGGTGTTAGAGAAGAAATGGGTGACAAAAGGCTACATTGACGTGATTAGGGACATATATGAAGGGGTGATGACCACTTTTAGATCGCCAGCTGGAGAGACAAATGAATTTCCTATCACTGTAGGGTTACACCAAGGATCTACCTTAAGTCCTTATCTTTTTGCTTTAGTTATAGATGAGTTGACGATAAATATTCAAGATGACGTGCCATGGTGTATGCTTTTTGCAGACGATATTGTGTTAGTGGATGAGACTAGAGAAGGAGTTAACACAAAGTTGGAGATTTGGAGAAAAGCTCTTGAATCTAAAGGATTTCGGATAAGCAGAACTAAGACAGAGTACATGGAGTGTAAATTTAGTAACAGTAACAATGAAAGCAGAGGAGAAGTGAAGATTGAGAATCAAGAACTGCCTAAGAGTGAACATTTTCGTTATTTAGAGTCGATTATCACAACAGCTAGACAGATTGATGCAGATGTGGCCCATAGGATTAAGGCGGGATGGTGTAAGTGGAGAAGTGCGTCTGGGGTATTGTGCGATAAACGAATACCCACTAGACTAATAGACAAGTTTTATAGAACGGCTATTAGACCAGCTATGTTGTATGGGACGGAGTGTTAGGCAACCAAGAAACAACATGTGGATAAGATGAGTGTGGTTGAGATGAGGATGGTAAGGTGGATGTATGGTAGGACTAGACAGGACATGATTAGGAATGAGTGTATTCGGAAATGGATAGGAGTAGCACTGATAGAAGATAAGTTGAGAGAGAATCGTTTGAAATGGTTTGGTCATATTCAACGGAGACCAACAGAAGCAGTAGTGATGAGATGCGATATTGTAATGGTAGATGGAAGTGTTAGGGGACGGGGTAGGCCTAGATTAACGTTGACTAGCGTTATAAATAGAGATATGAATCTACTTAATTTGACTAATGCAATGGCCTTTGATAGGGCCGCGTGAAGAAGAAGGATTCATGTAGCCGACCCCATTTGATGGGACTTAACGCTTGGTTTGGTTTGGTTTGGTTTGGAAGATAAAGAAAAAAGATGAAGAACAAAGAGAGAAAGAGGAAGCTGGGTTCATCTTTATCAACAACAACACAGAGAGAGGAAGCTGGGTTCATCTTCATCATCAACAACATAGAGATCTTCATCAATATCAACAGATCTTCATTATTTTCAGTTAATTTACGAGTTCGTCAAAGTAGAGGGGCTTGCGTTTTTCTGGTTTGGTTTTTTTGTAATGAACAATATTGGGTTTTTCTGGTTTGGGCTTGCGTGTTTCATTATTTTTCTGTAAAATCTTCAGACAAAATTAAAATTAGTAAACTCTTTATAAACACGCAAGCCCACAAATTAACGCTTTATTTTTTTTTTTCGTTGTTTTTCTGAAGACGAAGAAGAAGAAGGGAGAAGAAGAAGAAGGGTCTGTTGCGCTGGGTCTGCAGATCTTGTTCATCATCTTCATCAACATCAACATCATCTTCATCATCTTCAATATCATCATCATCTTCAACATCTTCAACATCATCATCATCTTCATCAACAAAAAAAAAAAAATTCCCATGGTCTTCAAATCCGGATCAACATTATCATCATCAATAATTTTTTTTTTTTTTTTTTTTTGAGATCCAGATTTACTTAGAAAAAAAAAAGTTTGAAAGAGGAGATCAGGCCGTCGATCGTCGCTCCCATCACTGACCGCCACCATCGGGCCGTCTTCTCTCCTCTCTTTTCTCTCTCTCTCTCTCTCTCTCTCTCTCTCTCTCTCTCCTCTTCTCTTCCCTCTCTGTCTGTGTTCGAAGGAATGAAAAGGGAAGAAAGAAAAAGAAAAAAAAAAAAAAAAACACTACTCAAAACGATATCATTTTGAACAATTCAAACCATTCAAGCCGGACAAAATTTGAGCCACGAGTCATTTTTCATAGACAAAAGTGTGAATTACATCACCTCATTTCTTGCTTGTTGAACATGTATGCAATAATGGCCACACAAGTTATCATTAGCCGCTGCAGGAGCCTGAACCAAAACAAAATTAGTTTGTTTGGTTTTGATTTTTAAAAATATTTTTAAAAATTTTACTTTTTTATTTTTTGATATTTTTTTATTTTCAATGATTTTTTTGATATTTTCAGTAATTTTTTTAAAAATTTTTAGACACACTTAATATAAATATATTTAAACAGTATAATATTTATAAAAAACAATCTTTAAGAAATTCACTAAATATCAAAATCACAAAAAATAAAAATTCAATATATTTTTCATATTTTTGTGTATTTATTAATTTTTTAAAATATTTTTTCACAAATATTTTGTTATTTAGATACATCTAAGTAAAGCATATCTAAAAAAATTTTAAAAAAAATTACTTAAAATTTGAAAAATATTTACTAAAATAAAAAAATATAAAAAATAAAAAATTCAATTTTTAAAAAACTAAATTCAAAAAACTGAAGCTAAACATATTTTACGTCTCAACAAGTTGCATTTGTTGCAGGAGCAAGGACCAAAAAAAATTCCTTACGTCTCATCAAGCTGCATTTTTTTTGAACTGTATTTTTTTTTTTTTTTTGTGTCAAAAGGGGGTAAAAATATAAATTTACATTACTAAGGGGGCATTTTGGAAAGCTGATAAAAAATCATCTTTTTGATTTTTTAGTTTTTTGAGTTATATCATGTCTTTACTGTTTTATATCAAAAAAAGTCAAAAAATTATAAAAAGTTAAAAAGATAATTTTTTTATCATCTTTCCAAAACACCACTAACTATTATTTTATATTACATTTTTTTTTGGGATAAAAGTCAAAAGTTATCTCATACATCTATCTTTTTTTAGGTACTTTTTTAATAAATAAAAAAAAGGTGGAAAAGTATATTTAAGTTATTCCAAATAACTAATTTTTAAATTTAAGTGATAATTGATTAGAATATTTTAAGACAACTTTCTCTCTTGTATCTTTTTTAATTAGTAGTCAATCAACTTTCTTACACATCATTTAATTTGGAAAATGAGTCTTAAAAAAAAATAAATAAACAAACAAACAAACAAACTTGTATATATCACTGTTCCTTTTTCTAAGTTGTTTGGTAAATAAAAATTTAGCGTCACACAGGAATCTTAAGCTTTTTTGAAAAGAAATTTAAATTTGAAAATGGAATTGAAGAAAAAAAAATTAATTTATATTTTATTAACATATACCTCGTTTTTTTTCTCTCTCTCTCTCTTCCCTTGCAAATACTAACCTAAATGAGTTTGCATCTAAGTATTTTCAAAGATTTACTTCCGTGTATTTCTTGATTTCATCTTTTCTTTGCTTAGTGTAAGTTTATCTGTTGGATGGATTCCCTTCATTAATGGAAATTTCTTTCTAATTAAAAAAAATACATTTTTAATATTGATCACATAGTTTGAGTTTTTTTAATTTTTTGATTTTATAATGTAAATGTAAGGTTATTTATAAAAGATTTTGAGGGTTTTATAAAATGATGGGTGATTTTACTTAGGCCGAAAAATTAGACTTACGTTTCAAATCAAATGATGTGGCATTGTCTTACAATATCAAAGGAATTACACATCAGTGGTAGTTAGAAAAAATATTTACAAAAAAATGATAAATATTATAAATATTAATAATTAAAATTATAAACTTTTTCACCTTTGTGTAATAATTTTTCAAAAGGAAAATGCGATAGATTCCAAATTTTCGACCAAACAAATGACCAAATGTTTTACATGAGTGTGGGGTGTACAAAATTGCGGACCTCACACCTATGTGAGACATTTAGTCATTTGTTTGGTAAAAAAATTGGTGTCTCTAGCATTACTCTTTTCAAAATTTACTCTAAATAGTAATTTCTTGTAGTATATCGAAGGCAACTTCATCTCTCATGTCTTTTCAAATTATCAACAAATCATTTTATTTACACATTATTGGGTCTAGTCTAAAAAATGGACTTGTAGGTGATGCCATTAAAAACATTAAACTCACATTTTAAACCCAATAATATGGCATTGCCTTAGAAAGGCAATTCTCTCTTATATTATTTATATTATTTTTAATTGTCAACCAATCATGTTAATTACATGAAAAATGATATACAAACTCCCTTTTCAAACCGTTCAATCAATTTTTTTTTTTTTTTGTTTTTTGGGTAATTATTCGGTAGTCTCGGAGTATGGCCACGTGATATTCTATAATAGTATGATTGATGAAGAAGTGGAGTATTGATTATTTGTATTGGATAATTAAGAAATATAAAAGAGTATAATGAATGATAATTGGTGAGAGAGCATAGTCACATAGTACTCTAGGACGATAGATATGCATATCCATACACAAATAAATATTATAGACCTTTTTATATGATTATGTTGTGTATGTATAAATAATGATACTATTATAAACCATTAGAGGGTGGGTGTGGTTTGCATGTGTAGAAAAAACTAGATTTGGGACCACGAATATAAATCGTGTTGGATCAAGATTTGAATAAGAATTTTTTAGAAGAAAGGAAAAATGAAAGAAAATTGACAACAATTTAATTGATATTTCATTCATGTCTTCATTTTTTCTTTTTATTTCCCATTACAAATTTCTTCTCAATTCTTTGAACCACAGACGACAACTCTCTTCTGGTAGGTATACATGAGTGGTGGAAATCAATATTTTATTTTATTTTTGTGGCCCTTGCATCATGTATTTTTTTGTCGGTGACACAATGTAGCATTATACTTGATATATGTTCATTCTCTTATGTTGTGTTTGGTTTATGAATTTGGAGAGAGATTTGAAAAGAGAAAAAGAAAAAGTGTGTAAAATTAAGTAAATATAAATATATTTTATTTGCATTTTACTTATTTATTTATTTATTTATTGTTTTTCAAATTTTTTCCAAATTTAAGAATCAAACACATCCTTAGGAGGCCAACAATTTTTGCATTGAATCGCTATTTTCCAACCTTTAGAGGCTGATCGCCATCCACCCCTTCACACACTGGGACCGTGCATTCACAACCTTAAATATACAAGAACTGTACTAGGATTCTTGAGATCCACATTTGTTTTTTGGTTTAGTAGAAATTGAAACATAACTTTCACATGCACGAACTCGGATTCTTCCTTAATGTTTTGCCTCCAAATACATGGGATTGCAGTATAAATAGCAAAGCACTAAGAGCTCCTCAGTCCATATCAGCCACAAGCAAGAAGTGAAAAAAAAAAGAGTAGCCACTCCCATTTTCTCGTCACACAACCAAAAATAAAAACATGGAATTATCTACTCATGCTTTACCTATTCCTGATTCAACCAAAAATATGCTACCTACGATCACTCGACGCTCAGCCAATTATCATCCTACCATTTGGGGAGATCATTTCCTCGCATACGCTTCTCATGCTGTGGTAAAATTAGATTTGCTGGCAATGCACATATTTAATGTTTGTCTTTAATTTTGTGCATGGTTTTAAATACACTACAAAAAATTAAGGATTTAGAGATCAAAATTTAGGAACAAAATTATTTTTTAGGAATCAAATATTTTTGTTGTGAAAAGTGTCGTTATTATATTTTTGGTAACAAAAATTAGACATTATTGATAAGTTATTATTTTTTTGAGACTAAATTTTTTGTCTCAAAAAATAAACTATTTTAAGACCAAATTATTTTGTCCTTAAAAGTCTATTTATTAGTGACATTTTCAAAATTTTGTTGCTAAAAGCCTTGTTTTTGACTTTTTGAGACGACCTATTAGCGATTATCCTTATGACGATAGAAATTGGTTCCTAAATGTCTTTTGTAACAAAATTTTCACTTTTAGAGACCAAAGCATTTGGTCTCTAAAACTCTTATATGTTATAATGATAATAGTATTAAAAGAGGTATTAGTAAGGATACGGTTATATATCAATCGATATCAAATAGTATTGACCAATATATCTATAAATATTAGTATCAAAAGTCTAAAATCTTATTACATATCAACTGATATTTAAAATTTGACAACATGGACACAAAAGAAGCTACATGGAATTTTGTTGAACTACCATGTTTATTATCATGGAATTTTGTTGGGCACATGAATTTATATATATATATATATATAAATTAAGAGTTCTAATTTTAGAACTCTAAAGAGAGTTCTAATGACGTGGCAAGGAGTAGTGCCCACATATGATATGATGTGTGTGCCTATGTTTTTGTTTTATTTTATTTTTATTTTATTTTTTTATTTTTTCTCTTGCCACATCACTAGAGCTCTCTTTAGAGTTTTAAAATTAGAGTTCTCTATCAATGTTGATATATGTATATGTTTTCATGTTGCCGGAAGTGGATGTTAACATGGAACAACAACTCTGTTTTCATATTTAATATCTTTGTTTCATATAGAAAGACTTGATAATAGCTAATTTGGTTATTATTTTTCAAATTCACAATATTCCATTTGAAAAATAACATTAATTATGAACAGTGAAGTTTGATTTCAATTACAAAAATAACATTATCAAATTATTCTTGCTTTATTTTATGTATAAATTTTGAGTTAGAATATAATTTTCTTTGTATATATCCTATATTCACATTGTTTATGTAGGAAGTGGATGTTAAAATGGGCCAACAACTTCAGCAGCAGAAAGAAGAAGTGAGAAAGATGCTAGTGGCAGCTAATGATCAGCCTTCACAGAAACTGAACTTCATCGATGCAATCCAACGCCTAGGCGTGTCTTACCATTTTGAAAGTGAGATTGAGACAGCTTTACAACACATACATGAAACCGATTATGATCATCATGATGACAAAGCCAACGATGATCTTTATACTGTTGCTCTCTTGTTTCGATTACTTAGACAACAAGGATATCCCATCTCTTGTGGTAAGTCTCATTTGCCATGCATTTGATGTTTTGGTATCTGAACAAGGCTAAAAGAAGTCAAACACAACCATACAAGTCCATATGTTATTTTGTGTCACACTAATATATCATGTGTCGGATGGGTTACGCAGATGTGTTCAACAAATTCAAGGACGACAATGGCAAATTTCGTGAATCCTTAATTGGTGATGTGAGAGGAATGTTAAGCTTGCATGAGGCTGCACATCTTAGGGTGCGAGGAGAAGATATACTGGATGAAGCACTGTCTTTTACCATCACTCACCTTGAGTCTGTGGTACCCAACTTGAGCAATCTTGTTCAAGAACAAGTAATTCATGCTCTGAATCAGCCCATACACAAGGGCTTGACAAGGCTAGAGGCAACCCATTACTTCTTCTTCTATGAGCAAGATGATTCTCACAATAAAGTTCTACTGAATTTTGCAAAATTAGATTTCAACCTATTGCAAAAAATGCACCAATGGGAGCTAAGCGAAATCACAAGGTGACTTACATAAATTTAGTGACTTACAAAAATTTAAGCCCAGAAAAAAAAAAAGGAAAATTCTCAGAATTTAAATGTATAGTATAAATTTAAATTGTGTACTTTTTTCATCCATCTATTTTAAATTTTAAGCTCTTTTTTCAATATTTTTTTATGGATATGTAAGGTTGTTAATTAAGTCAAACTTTTTCAGTCATATTGAGGTGGTTTAAAAATTGACTAACATAGATCCTATTACATATTTCAGGTGGTGGAAAGAATTGGACTTTGCAAAGAAAATGCCTTTTGCAAGAGACAGAATAGTGGAGTGCTATTTTTGGATATTGGGAGTTTATTTTGAGCCCCAATACCTACTTGCTAGAAGGATGCTAACCAAAGTGATTGCCTTGACTTCCATTATTGATGACATCTATGATGTCTATGGTACTTTAGAAGAACTTGTGCTCTTCACTGATGCAATTGAGAGGTTCAAACTGATTCATTCCCTTAATGAACTTTGCATTTGATCTCATGGAAGTATCAAAATCTCTTCAATTGTTCATTATCTATTTGTATTTCAGGTGGGAAATCAGTGCCATAGATCAACTTCCAGAGTACATGAAACCGTGTTATCAAGCACTTCTAGATGTTTACAACATGATTGATGAAGAGATGACCAGGAAAGGAAGATCATATCGCGTCCACTACGCAAAATTTGCAGTAAGCCTCGTACTGATTGGTTACAAACTAACAATTTGTGATTAGCAATAAGATTATATGTGAAATTTGATTAAAAAACAATAATACTGATCGATTTTGTTCAAATCTCAGATGAAAAATTTAGTTAGAGCATACTTTGAAGAAGCCAAATGGTTTCACCAAGGCTATGTTCCAAGTATCGAAGAGTATATGCGAGTTGCACTAGTAACCTGTGGTTACACAATGCTAACAACCACTTCCTTTGTTGGGATGGGAGAGGTGGTGTCCAAAGAGGCTTTTGATTGGGTGTCGAGTGATCCTTTAATTGTTCAAGCGTCATCAGTGGTTTGCAGACTCATGGATGACATAGTTAGCCACAAGGTAATTAATAAGATTAATCAGAAGTCTTGCAAAATTTTGTCTTATGATGTAATCCCGATAATCACGCGGTATTGTTAATGTGGTGAGCTTTGTTCATCTTTACTGAATTTTTATTAAAAAAAAAAAAAAAAAAAACATTTAAAGCAAAATTAATTTATTTTAGAAGAATTGAAGTAAGATTATATATATTCTGGGAATCAAAATATTAATTTAGTTTACAAAAACTCAAAATAACATTAAAGTAATGCAATTTTTCAAAGGTTTGAGGTGACTAAGATACTAATTTATTCTATAATTATTAAAAATTGCATGAAAATAATGAAATTTTTAATAATTTAGGATAGTAAAAGTAAAATTATTTAAATTTTGAAAGGGTTAGAGTAAAATTATTTAAATTTTGAAAGGGTTAGAGTAAAATTATATTTATTTTGAAGGAGTCAAAATGCAAACTTCTTTCATAAATATTCAAAATTTTATGACAAAACTGAAAATTTTCAAAAGTTTGGGAGGGCAGTGGCCCCTGCCCATCACCCACTGTGTCCGTCACTGGTTGGATCCTATATAAATTTAAGAGTCTTAGATATTTTTCTAAAACAACTGTAATATGAGGTGGTGGTTGGCCTCTCATGTCAAGGTGTTTTTTTTTTTTTTTTTTTTTTTTTTTTAATAGCTTGTAAAATCCAAAAAAAAAAAAAATAAGGCAAACCCGTCGTCACCAACTTTGACTCTAAACGTGAGCAAAATATGGTTGTGGGTACTAATTAGTCTACACTGAGCCCTCATCATTGTGGCTAATCATCACCGACGAAGGCTTAATTTGGAACTGTCTTTATTTTTTTACATATTTTTTAAAAAAAATATAAAAAACAATCTAATTTTAACAAATTTTCCAAAACAACTTTAAATTAATTCCAATTTTTTGTTTGGTTTGATCTATATAGTTATCAGAATAAGTACTTCGGTTCAGTTGGTGTTCAGAAAAAATTTAATATTGATTCAAAAATTTTAATTTTGTTAATTGAGGAACTAAAACTAATCATGTATTATGGTCTGAGTTATTTAGTTTTGACAGACTTATGTGTAGGTCTTAATAGGTGGATTTACTATCCAATAGGTCTTATAATAATTGATTCCGTTTTTCATCAAACACTATTAAAAATATCACTAATTATTAGTTTTTTGCAACATGTTAAAATTGTCACAAAAAATATCACTAATTATAAGATTTAGTAATAGTTTAAAAAATCGTCACAAAAAAAATGTAATTAATTTTTAAATTTCAGCGATAGTTTGAAAAATTCGTCACAGAAAAACGTTACTAATTGTAAGTTTTAGCAACAATTTATAAAAATTTAACAAAAAAAGTCACTAATTATCAATTTTTATATGTAAAAAATCGTCACAAAATTATTTTTAACGATGACTTTACTAAGACTTATTTTCAATAAGACTTGATAAAAATTAAGTCCAACTATCCTTTGGTTTTTCAATTTAATGTAAATGAAGGATTATTTACTAGAGATTTTAAGGATTTTATAAAATTTTCAAGAACCCAATATTAGAAGTAAATGAAAAGAGATGGAAGAGAATGCTCTGTGAATGCTTCACCTAAATTTTAACGCAAAATTTGAACATAAAAATATTTAAATATATAATTTTGGTGGATTTGGTCGATGTTGGTGTAAAAAAAAATTATCTCTCAAAATTAAAATAGATAAATTAGAAGATAGATAAACTATAATACATTACAATATTTATGAAATTTGAAGAGATTCTTAATTTTATATCATATCCTCTAACTTCATGATAACACTAATTGTAGTTTGAGCAAAAAAGAGGTCACGTAGTCTCTGCTGTCGAATGTTACATGAAACAATATGGTGCATCAGAGGAAGAAGTGCTTGTTGAATTGCAAAAGCAGGTTACTAATGCATGGAAAGACATGAATCAAGAGTGCCTCCGCCCAACAGCTGTCCCAATGCCTCTCTTGTTGCGAGTAGTCAATCTTGCACGAGTGATAAATGTTTTATATAAGGACGAAGATGGATACACACATTCTGGAACCAAGCTCAAAGGTTTTGTTACCTCGGTGCTTATCGATTCAGTGCCAACATCAACACACAAAGAATAAAAGCCAATCACAAATTGGAGACATAATGTCTATGGATTGACAAGATTTTTCAAAAATTGATCCACTAATAAATTCTATAAAATCTTATTTATACATATGTATTGCGCGTTGTTGGTTTTTTTTTTTTTTTTGTAACCTGAACTAGCATTACTCTACAATAGTTCTCTTTTTAACAGGAAATCCAGATTAATCTCTTTCCTGATAGATTGTAATATGATATGAAATCATTTTTAATAAAGGAATTTTTTGTTAGCATCATCATATTTGTACACCTCAAACTCAAAGCAATATTTGAAAATAACAAAGTTAAATAGTCTAATTTGTGACTAGTGGAAAGCAATGAATGGAGGTCGGAATTATGTCCAAGTTGTGATATTCCTAGGACTGTAAGAAAAAATTGGTGAACCAAGCTTCGAGATCAACTGAATTTCAATTTTTAGTACCGGATTGAAAAGAAATTACTGTAGCAAAATGATTTTATATTTTGATTATATAAGTGTTAAAAAATAAGCAATTAATGCTAAAATAAAAAGAAGAAAAATAATACATTTATAAAGCAATCACCATTTTTATTTATTTATTTATTTATTTTTTTGGGGAAATTTTATGTTTTCATTAGATATTAAATTTTTCCCTCAATTGGAGCGAATCAAATCAATTTCTACCACTTTTCTCGGATCCATTGAAACTTCAGCCAAAGTAGAGAGCAAGACAATTTTCTGTGACTAAAAACTCGAGACAGGTCCAAATCAACTGCACTAAAGCCAATTGATTTGTTTTTAATTTAAATTATTTGTCCATTTTCATTAAGTAAAATCAGCAAAAAATTGATATTTTAATTATTAAACTTAATATTAGTGTACATAAAATATCTAAATATTTTTTTTCTTTGAGTTTAATAATTAAATACCCTTTTTTCCATCAGTTTTATTTAATGAAAATAAGAAAATGGTTTATATTAAAAATAAATAAAATTTTAAAAATAAAAAAACTAAAGATTAATTTTTTTAAATGGTCAAACTTTGAATTTTTTTTATTATTTATATTTATAAGGCTCTATTTGGTTAGAAAGCAAGAAATGATGAAAAGTGAAGTAAAAAAGAAGAAAATAAATTTTTTTGTATAAATTTGATTATGATGAAAATTTGCAAGAAAATAAGAATTCTGATTATAAGTAACTAGTTTTACAACAAATTTAAATTTTCTTGTATTTTTTTGTATTTTCTTTTTTGCAAGAATTACAAGCTTAGTTACTATGCTATTATGAGTTGTATAAGAAAATTAACTTTATTGTAATTTTTCACCACTATCATGCCAAACAAATTTAGAAAAAAATTAAATTTTTTCAATTTCCTTCGTTTTCTATCATTTTCATCCTAACCAATCTAAGCATTTACCTTTTTATTTAGAATAATGTTGGAAATTTAGTAGTGAATTGAAATAGACTCCATTTGAATGAAAGGGTGCAAACCTTTCATGGTATCTCTTTATTTTAAAGGAAGAGTTATGTCCCTTCTTCGTGCCTTTGTTGTTTACACTGAACAAATACCAATAAGCCTATATAAAGGCAACCCCCATTCCAATTTTTTTCATTCCTATCTAAGAGACATGACATCTATTATTCTCAAGCACCATTGGAGAGGACAAAATTCTATCTTAAAGACACAGTGTTCAAACATTGGCCTCAACCACAAATTTGTTCACAAACCATCTGTAGAAGTACTGTAAGATTTAATTTTGTTATTTACTTTATTTATTTTATTTGATTTAATTAATTATTGCCAAAATTATCTCCAACAAGAAATATCTGCCTTTATCAACCCAGAAATGATGTAAAAAATAATTTTCACCACACTTTACATGAATCCTACAAGAACCTTAAACTACAAATTAATCTCTACAGCATAATCACTTACTTAAAAAATTCTAGATAGATAAGTGTGGTGAGCAGAATTGCCCTTTTATTTAGGCCTCGTTTGTTTGGCCGCTGAATTGGAGTAGGATTGATGTGGGTTCCACTAACAACATGTTTGGTGTTATTTGGGATGGTCGGCTTCACAGTTTGCGCGGCTTAGTAATCATCCTCAATAAAGGGATTAGCTTGGTTGGGAAACAAATGGGATTAAAAAAATAATGAGTGGCTTCAGTCTATCCGGTTGTTCTCCCGAACTTCCAATACGGGTGCAATTTTTTTTTTTTTTTTTTTTTTTTTTACAAACATAGCCGGCCAGCCAAAAAAATATTCAGCCAAACAAAAAAAAAGCTGGCCAGCCAACTTTTTTTTTTAACAATCCTAAGTGCACCGTTTGTTTTAATATTTATTTTAATTTTTTAAATATAGAAATAATTTTTAAATTTATTTTATTTAAAAATAATTTAACAATCTCATCGTTAACTATCTCTCATACTATTATTAAAATAAACACACTTTTAATCAATTCCCTCACTAACAATCCATATATTAACAATCTCTTCACTAATTATTTTCTCATTAATAATCCCCTCCAACCTAATTCGCCAAACAAACATGACCTTATTGTCATGAACTGAGTAAGAGATATCCTAATATCTCGATCTCACTCACACGTGTGAATGGAAGTCAACAATAACTTTCGTTGCATGGATTGGACTAGGTTTTTAGATTCAAGCCCATAAAAGTCGAATTTGGGGATTCTATTTACACTCAAAAAATCATTAAGTACTCCCATTTTCTAAGTACAATTTATTTAATTATTTAAAATTTTATTTTACTCTCATTATACCTTATTATTTTTCCCAAATTACCCTTAAGGTAAACCCAAATAATAAATAATAAACAAAATAAAAAGACTAAATGATTTCAAATCTTTTCAATACAGAAAATAATTTTCAAATACAGAAAAAAAAGAGACCAAATTTATAAGCACATAAGCATTATAAATATATAAAAAATCAAACTTTTTCATAAGCATTATAAAACTTTTCAATACAGAAAAAAAAAATTACATTATAAATTATTCACAATAATGCTCGTGAAAAAGTAAAAACCAAACTTATTAGTACATAAGCATCAGGCACTAACAAAAAAGAGTAGTTCTCAAATAATGTACTATTTAAATGAAAAAATAAGAACAACTCCAATAATATGTTATTGTTAATTTAATTACAGGACCTTTTAATTTTTGTCATAAAACGATATAAAAAATAATTGATGGTGTTTTATAAAAATTGTGAAACCCCTTTGTATGAATATTTACATCCTTTTTATGGGTTGCTTCAAAAAACTATTTTTATTATTACTCTCATCCATTATTTGACTTTGTTCAAACTTTCTTTTAAGGTTTAGAATTTCAAAATAATAAAAGAAACAATGATGTTGATGATGATGGTGAATTTTGGTAGGGTGGGTTGGAGTTTTGGAGGGAGGATGAAGAAGAAGAAGAAGAAGAAGAAATAACTTTGATATCTTGGGGGAAAAAGATACAGCGATTTGAATAGGAATAACTAATTAGGATGTACCATGAGAAAAACAATATACTTTTTGAAATTTAATGTGTTATCGTTATTAGTAAACTCATATTAGGATATATTGGGAATTAAAATTATAAATTTAAATTGGGCGTACTGAGACATATTTTAGGTTCAAATAGAATCCCTCGCCGAATTTGAAGTTCATCTTGCTACATAAGTTTGGGCCAAACTCAATCGTTCAAGTCCATTGGGCAACAGATCTAGGTTGGTTTGGGCCTAGCTACATTACGAGCATTTTGCATCTGAACCATTCATCATAAATTTTGGGTTTAGACTTCTGATTTCTTAAAATATCTTTCATTTATTTCATTTAATTTATTTTAATCAGGTTGCAATTGTGCACTACAAATTTCCCAGTAGGATATAATCCACAATGTGTGGCTGAATGGTGTACTCATTTTTCTTATTTTGTTTTCCCAAGTTGCATTCTATTTATTTTATTTAGTTATTTTTTCTTTAGTCGCCTTCTATTCGTACACCATGGTTTGGTGGTCACCACATAAAAAGTAGGGCCAGGCGTAGGGTTATTCGACCGACCCAAACCACCATACTCGATCCAACCCGCACACATGTGAGCGGTTTCGCAAACACATTAGGGTCGGGTGCAGTTTGGATTTTATCTAATTTTCGGGTTGCAGGCGGGTTACGGGTTTGAACGACACCCGCCCAACCCAAACGCATTAATTTTTTTTTTTCTTCTTCTTCAAATCTGACCGTTCATCTCACTTCATCTATAGACTATAACCAAAAAAAAAAACCCCTAATCTATAGACTATCTCTCAAACTCAAAAACACAAATTCTCTCATCTCATCAGTCTTTCTCTCACTCTCGTTTTTCATCTGCACCAATCGACTCTCTCTTGTCACAAGATCGACCAATCAACCTCACTGGAAACTTTAAAAAAGAATCATAAATTTTCAATAAGTTAAGGATCACAAAGGAGAAACATTGGGTTGGAAAATTGAGTCGTGTTTGATTGAGTGGAACATTTATAGCATATTCACTTTAACAGTTGATAATGCTAGTTCTAATAATCTTACCATTCAATATTTGAAAACGATAACCAAAGATTGGAAGAGTACTATTTTGCAACATGAGTTTATTTATATGCGTTGTTGTGCACATATTCTTAATCTCATTGTAAGTGATGTGTTGAAAGAAATGGACGATTCTATTGCCAACATTAGACTTGCGGTGAGATATGTGAGGTTTTTTTCTCAAGGCATGATGTTTTTAAGAAGTGCGCAGCCACATTCAAACTTGATTCAAAAGCTCTTGTATGCCTAGATGTACCAACTAGGTGGAACTCTACCTATTTGATATTAGAGGCCGCCGAAAAGTATGAGAAGGCTTTTAACTGATTGAAGTTTGTGGATTCCAACTTTGAACCTGTAATAACCCGACCCTCGCATGTGCTTCTGTCATGTTTAAGTCCCTTATTTCGTGCTTTTAATTGCGTGATGACAACAATTTGTGATATTATCTGTTGGACAAGGAAAAAACATCTGTGCATTTAAAATGTTTGGAACAGAAATTGGAAGCCTTAGAGGTATGATAATCCGAAATTGATGTTATATTTGAGCTCAGCATAATTTTTAGGTAATATTAAGCATGGTGAAATTTCAATTCGGAATGTGTAAACTGATTCAATTTTGTCCTTATTCACATCTTATATTTATATATCTCCATGTATTATGTATAATGTCCCTAACAACACTTTGACTCGAGAAAAGCTTGGGTTAGAGAGGGAGTTGAGAGGTAGGGTGAAGAAGAGTGATAAAGGAGGTGAAGAATTTGAAGCTTTAACCCTCAAGGTATGTAAATTTAGGTATTGTCTTGGATAAAGATGGTTGGTGAGTAGAATTGTCTTTGATAGGGAGGATTCAGGGGATGTGTATGGAATAAATTGAGAGTTGTGTTGATGTTAGTTTGATTTAGTGGTTAATTTCATTCGACTCCTTATCTCTACATGATCATGCACAATTATGGACTTAGATGATCTTAGTGTATACAAGTCTCCATGTTTTTGTTCTACACTTCTCCATGTTTATGTTATGCTTATGAATGTAAGGGATAAGATTTGATTTGTTGAGATTAACATATGTTCCACCTCTTAAATCACATGATTTTTGAACCATATTTTAAGCATTTAAAGATCCATTTTAACCCTTGTTGATACTACCAAAGAATTGGATTTTTGAAGAATTTCGGACAGGTTTTGGGCAGAATCGCCGCATGTGCGGGAGTCACTGCCGCACGTGCAGCACTTGGGGCAAAATTTTGGGCTAAACACCGTCTAAAAGGCACGTGCGGGGCATCACTACCGCACGTGCGGGAGGATCTGCCGCACGTGTGGGGCTCACAGCCGCACGTGCGGCCCATGTTGAAAAACATGGTTTGCTTCTTTTGACCTGTTTGACCCTCTGGAATATGTGAAATGAGTATTTGAAATTGTTACAGTGTTCCTTTATTTACTGGAAGTTAATGACTGAAATGCGAATGTATGAAGATTTTAAACTAACTTGTGAGTTCTATGTGTGTATAGGGCACACTCAAGGAGGAAGTCGTGTCCCGCCACCACACAGTGAGTAATAGTGCAAGGAATATGTATTCATTTTCCATTAATGCTTACCGTTATCAATGTTTTGTTTCCGTATGTTTTCCGTAAGTTCCTACATTACATAATCTTGACTGAAACGTGATGAGAATGTAAATATGAAAGGAATTTGTGCACAACTGAAGCATTCTGGGCCGAGGGCCATTCTGTTATTTCTGGGCCAATGGTCATTCTGTTATTTCTGGGCCAATGGCCATTCTGTTAATTCTTGACTTACGAGCTCTGCAGTCACATACGCATAGTTATGAGTTATGATTTATCTTACGCATTGAATTATCTTGGTATGATTATTCACTGAGCTTCGCACACTCCGCATTTATCTATTTCTGTAGGTAATCAACCCGGGAGCCAGTCTTAACTCCTGAAGCTCGTTTACTTTTGTCAACCCGACATGTTCAGGCACTTAAGTGGATCCGTCCCATTTTTGTAGACTTTTGTCAAGTTTTGTAGTCTAACTACCTGTCTTGGGTTGTCTGTAATTAATTAATATTTTTGTCTTATGCCCAATGCTAGGGCTAGATCTGTATGTATATATGTATGTAATCGATGCTCAGATGCATGTTTTGGTAAAGTATTATCTGTGGTGATGTCTATGATCCTGGCATGATAGTCATGGCTCAATGGAGTTTGTTTTCTGTCATGTTTTTTTTTTTATGCTTCCGTTCAGGCCCCTATATATTGCGTATATCAGGTTTAATGCCCATGTCTGCATAGGTCGTGCCCGAACTTTTGGGGGCGGGTTTAGAGTGTGACAGAACCTTATTTCAAGGATGTTGACGGTGGCATAAGGAGAAGTCCAAATGAGTTGGATTGGAAAAAATGTAGAATTTTTTTTGAGGTTTTCTAAAATTATTTTATCTTGCAACTAAGAAATTTTTGGGGTCTCTCTTTGTTACTTGCAATACTTTTTACAAAGAAATGTTTGTTATTGAAAGCAAAATTAACCAATTAATTTTGGAGGAGGATGATACTTTGAGCACAATGGCAAAGACTATGAAACAAAAGTTTAGCAAGTATTGGGGGATGGAAGTAAGATCAATTTGTTATTGTATGTTGCGGTTGTTCTTAATCCTACCAAAAAATTGACATACT
Organism: Camellia sinensis; assembly: GCF_055761805.1. NCBI lineage: Eukaryota > Viridiplantae > Streptophyta > Magnoliopsida > Ericales > Theaceae > Camellia > Camellia sinensis. The sequence continues at coordinate 28,681,700 of NC_138961.1, forward strand.
TGGAGTTTTGTTTTTCAAATTTATTTCTTGGAGATAATAAAAAGATAGAAGATATGGTAGAGAATGTTAAAAGTTGTTTTAGTCATTTGTATAGCCATTATGTCACACTTTATCCTTCAAATGAGAAACTTCCAAATGTGAGTGACGTTGTGAATATGGTGGAAGATGATGATGATGATAATCTCTATTCTTTAGTTGACTCCCAATTTAATTCCTATTTAGAGGGGCGATGCACTAGTGGATCTAAGTCGGAATTGGAACAATATTTATTCGAGGTTGAACATTTTGCAAAGAATCAAATATTTGAGATTTTGGATTATTGGAAGGTGAATGCAACCAATATAGGGTATTATCGCAACTTGCAAGGGATGTGTTGGCCATGCCTATTTCTACCGTTGCATCGGAGTCGGCTTTTGATACAGGGGGGCGTATTCTTGACCCATTTTGTAGTTCACTCTCGCCTTCTATGGTTGAAGCTCTTGTATGTGCTCAAAAATGGTTTCGAAGTAACCTTCCAATTTCTCTTCGAAAGGCGATGAATGATGTGAAGGAATTTGAGCAAAATGACTCGAGTAATATGAGAATTTATTTATCTTCATTTTTATTTGTATTGTTCATTTTCTAATGTAAGTTTTATTAATCTTCTCTTATTGACTCCTAATTAGGTACTTTGGAGTCAAACTCATCTTCAAGTTCAACCTATAATGTTGATGCTATAATTGAACTCTAATATCCATTTGCACATAGGTAATTTTTTCATATATTCAACACATTTTCTTACTATATTGAGATGCAATATATAGACATTTGTTTATCTTTTTATTACTTTATTCTTTTACACTTTTTGTCTCAAAGGAATTATGAAGATTGAAAATTAAAGTTTATATTTTTTCAGTTTGTTTTTGTTCAGGGTTCATCAACCAAATGCATGGAATTGGAATTTTTGAAATTGAAGTTTGATATCTTAGAAATGTTTTTATTTTTTTTCATGGGTTTAAATCGAATGAAGTTTGACAACAAATTTTTTTTTTTAATTGCATTTTGGTTTTGGATGAATGTAAGTTAATGAATTTTTATTGTTTAATTTATTATTATTATTATTATTATTATTATTATTATTATTATTATTTTGCAATTTGGATGAATATAAGTTAATGAAGAATTACTTTTTTTTATTTGGATTAGGAATGATGAATGTAGGATGAATGCAAGTTAATCATGAATGTAGATTTTAAATGATTTGTTTAGATTACGAATTGATTTTGTTGTGTTTTTTTATTTTATAAGTTTTAATTTATTAATTATTAATGTTGGAGCATTTTAGAAAATGGAGGGAAATGGTCCAAAATAAATATTGACAAAATGGAAAAAAGAAAAAAAAAAAAAGTTCAAAAATAAATTTTTGAAAAAAAGTCCAATCTGCAAACCGCCCGTAACTGCTTGCACATCCGCACAAACTGTAAACGGCACTACAGGCGATTGCAGGTTAACTTTTTCCCAAACCGCATAGACGTAGGCAGGTCCAAACCAAATCACAAACTGTCCCAAACTGAACTACAAACATCCCTAATAAAAAGGGTCTTTCTCTTTATACTTTCTCTTTAAGCTTTTCAAGCGGAGGCATTTTCCATTCATTTTTATTTTTTTTTATTAGTGTTACATATGCAATAATAAAACATTAGACTTTGTTACTTGGTGACATAGATAGACGTGAGATTTCAATATAGAGGGGGTAAACAGATATATTAATTAATTTTTTTTTTTTTTAAAAGCTACAACATTAATTTCTACATTTAGATCTCCAAGTTTCATATTATAAAAAGCCAACCATTTGGCTCCGTTTGGCAAGAGCTAAACGAGGTTTTTTTGGCTATTTTAGTCACAAAAGACAAAATAGGTTATTTTAGCCACAAAAAACAAAACATCACATCCAACCCATAATCATTACATTCTTCTCTCACAAAAAAAGTTAAAAAAGCCAAAAAGTCATTCCCAAATCAAACTTTTTAGCCCAGGCTAAAATAGCCAAAAAAGCCAAAAAACCAAAAAGCCAACCTACTTCCCAAACGGAGGCTAAAACTTTCAAAAATTCAAATGAACGGACCATTTAAAGTTTTTAAAAAACTTAAATGAAACAAATTTATATAATTTAGAGATAATTAAAAAATAATATTATTATAATATAGTATAGGTTTTTTATTTTATTTTTAATCTATATAATTTAGAGATAATTAAAAAATAATAATATTATAATATAGTATAGGTTTTTTTTTTTTTTTTTTTTTTTTTTTAATGGTAGGTTCCATCCTTGTTGTTTGGCTCAAACCATAAGAAAAAGAATAATGCTAAACACTCAAAAAAATTCTACTAAAAGTTATTTTAAGGCCTCGTTTGGGAACAGGCTAATTTAGTAATTTTTTGACTATTTGGCTAAAATATGAGCTAAAAAAAACTAGTATATTTGGGATGACTTTTTGGCTTTTTACGAAAAGATGTGCAAAAAGTAGAGAGAAAAGAGAATCTTTGACTTTTTGGTATAGGTTGTTGGCTTTTTGGCTAATTTAGTAATATTTTGATTTTTTGGATAAAAATGAGGGTTCCCAAACGAGGCCTAAATATCTCACATGAGTGCGGGACTCACACTCGTGTGAGACATATGACGATCCACATTCACGTGAGATATTTAGTTGAATTTTTAATAACATTTTTGAAATATCTAACATTTTTATAAGAAAAATGGTCCATTTGCAACGAAACATCTACGTTTTTCTTTTTTTCTTTTTTTTTTTGGAACAAAAAAAAAATATATCCACACTGATAGTCATGTTTTGGTTGGTCCCATGACCGACAATTACCTTCCATGTGTTTGGTTTCGACTTTATTCATACGGTTAGGTTTTTTCATTTTATTTTATTTATTTATTTAAAGTATTGCCATTTAAGTTTAAAAATTAGAGATAATTTTTAAATTTAAGTGGTAATTAATTTGAATATTTAAGACAAATTTCTAATTATTAGTCAATCATCTTTCTTACACAACATTAGGTTTAGAAAATGAGTCTAAAAAGTAAGAGTAATGTTAGAGACCCCAAAAGTTCTCTCAAAATTTTTATCAAATGTCTCACATGGGTGTATGGGTTTGGGACCTACACCCATGTGAGACATTTGATAGCAATATAGTATGGGTCCCACTCCCATTTGGTAGAAATTTTGGAATAATTTTTGAAATCTCTAACATTTTTAAAAAAGTAAACTTCTATATCATTTTCCGTTTTTCGAAGTTGTTTGGTAAATAAAAAATTTACTGTTGAACCAAAATCTTAAGTTTTTTTTGAAAAGAAATTTAGAATTGAAAAAAAAAAATAGTTTATATTTTATTAACATATACATCGTGTTTTTTTTCTTCGCCCTTGCAAATACTTAGCTAAATTCATCATTCAAATGCAATTTTAAAACTGATCACATAGTTTAAGTTTTTAATTTTTTTTCTTTAATAATGTAATGAAAGTTAATTTATAAGAGATTTTAAGGATTTTATAAAACGAAGGGTGATGCTACTTAGACCAAAAATTTAAACCTCAGTTTCAACTCGGATGATGTGGCATTGCCTTAGAATATCAAGAGAATTACATATTAGTTGTAGTTAAAAAATATATATATTTATAAAAAAGTGATAAACATTATAAATATTAATAATTAAAATTGTAAACTTTTTCACTGCAATGTAATAATTTTTCAAAATTGACTCTGAATAGTAATTTCCTATAGAATATCTAAGCTAACTCTATCTCTCATATCTTCTCTAATTATCAACCAATTATTTTACTTTCACATCATTGGGTTTAGTCTAAAAAATAAACTTGTAGGTGATGCTATTTAGACGAAAAAATTAGACCTACTTTTTAAACCCAATAATGTGGTATTGCCTTAGAATATCTAAGGTAATTTTCTCTCATATCATTTCTAATTGTCAACTAAACATGCTAATTACATGAAAAATGATATACAAAGTCCCTTTTCAAACCGTTCGATGATTATTCAGTAATTCAGGAGTAGAGACACATAATGCTCTATAATATTATGATTGACGGAAAGGTAAAGTATTGATTATTTGTGTTGTATGATTGAGAAATATGGGGAGATATAATAAATAATATTTGGTGAGGGAGTATGGCTACGTGATATTCTAAGAGGATAGATAGATATGTATATATATACACAAATAAATACTATAGACCTTTTTATATGATTATGTTGTGTATTAGAAACCATAAGAGGGTGGGTGGTTTGCATCTGTAGAAAAAACTGGGTTTGGGACCACAAATATAAATTGTGTTGGATCTAGAATTGAATAAGAATTTTTCAGAAGGAAAAATGAAAGAAAAGTGACAAAAATTTAATTGATATTTTCTTCATGTCTTCATTTTTTTTTTTTAATCATTATAAAGGGAAAATATCATTTCGCCTCCTAAACTTTCATGCATTTTTAATATGATCCCCAAACTTCGAATCATATCAATTTTACACCCAATCTTTCAAAATTTTGATCAATTTGACCCCTAACATTATATTCCCTTTATAATTGGACAAAATGTGCTGATGTGGGACAAATTGAATTTTAAGGTATATTATGGGTCAAATTGATCAAAATTTTGAAAGTTTGGATGTAAAATTAATATTAATCGAAGTGTGGGGATCAAATTAAAAAATGCGTGAAAGTTTAGAAGGCAAAATGATATTTCTTCCATTATAAATTTCTTCTCAAGTCTTTGAACTTAAGACAACTTCTCTCTCTTTCCTGGTATACACGAGTGACGAAGATCGTTTTTTTTTTTTTTTTTTTCATCCTCGAATCATTTATTTTTTTAGCCGGTGACACAAGGTAGCATTATACTCGATATTTGTTCATTCTCTTACTCTCTTATGTTGTGTTTAATTTATGGGTTTAGAAAGATATTTAAAAGGAGAAAGGGAAAATGAATGTAAAAGTAAATACGGTGTAAGTATTTTTTTTTTTTACATTTCACTTATCTTTCTTTTCCTCAAATCTTTTTTCAAATTCAAGAACGAAACACATCCTTAGGAAACCAACAATTTTTACGTGGAGCCGCTATTTTACAACCTTTAGAGGCTAATCGCCATCCACCCCATTCACACACAGGGACCGTGCATTTACAACCTTAAATATACAAGAACTGGGATTTGGCTGGGATTTGGTTCGGTTTGGTATGTTTGCTATTTAGGTAAAAAGCTTTTACCTAATCAATAATATCTATTTTATTATTTTGAATATTGATACAAGCTGTTTTTCCTATCAAATCGCATCGAACCGCACCAATTGAAGCAGTTCAGTTTGGTGCGATTTGATTGGTTTAGTATCATTCAAATTTAAGCCATTTTTTAGTCTAGTCATTTGTCAACCATTTCAAACATATCCTATCAATCCATTTAATAAATATTTTATAATTTCTAAATTAACAAAACAAACAAAAACTAATAATAAATATTATGCATTGGAGAGACAGTTTAACATTTAGTACCGAAGCAATTTATGGCCAAGTTTGGCTATCTTAAATAAGTACACACTTTTTATCTTTTTATCTTTTTTCCATCACATCATCTCTCTACTTTTCTGCACATCTTTTCGTAAAAAGACAAAAAGTGCACTTATTTAGGTTATCCCAAACAAGCCCTATAAAGCACAGGCTCCGAATGTTATTTTCTTCTCTTATATTTTTTTTTAATTCATTTATGTCTCTCCCCTTTTTCTTTATTTTTTAATTTTTTCTTAATATTCTGTTTTATCTTTGGGATTTTTATTGATAAATTCTATTTAGAAATGTTCTAACCCAAAAAGTCGAAATTTTTTAACCCACTTAATCCCATGTATTTATATTTTTATTCCATAAAGTCTTTTTTCTTAATTTATATTATTTTCTTAGACTCTTATGCCTTTACATTTAATATTGATATTTAATGTTGGGGGAGGAGAGAGAAGGGAAAGGACAAAAACATAGAAAATTTCATACACAAATTAAATAACATTGATGTTATTATTTTATATTATTATATAATGTGAATATATTTTTAATTGATAACACATTAAAAGTAATGTGAACATTCTCCCTCTGATGTGAACATTCACAACACCTTCTCTAAAAAATTCTTTCTCATCTAATATATTGATGTGAACTTCACAACATGTGAATCTTCTTATTTTTAATTGATAACACATTCTTATTCACAACATGTAATGATGTGAACGTTCACAATATGTGAACATTCTCTCTCATCTAATGTAGTGATGAGTAAGGATCCTTGGCCACACTTTCATGTGGCCCTCTCTACCACCCTTGTCAAAACGACGTCGTTTTGTTAAGTCCCCCCCAAAATTTGATTTTCCCACTTGTTTATTTCACTTTCATCTTCGTCACTGTGTTTAGCCCTAACCATTACGACATACAGAGCTGGACAAAGAGAGAGAAGAGAGGTGCAGCTGGACAAAGAGAGAGAGAGAGAGAGACGATTGGCGAAGACCGCAAGATGATCGGCGACCGGAGAGACGATCTGCGGGATCTGCGAAGACGGAGAGAGAAACGAACTGTGAGAGATGGTGGAGGAAGGCGACGGTGATGGACAGAGGATGGCGAAGGGACGCGAGTCCGGCGGCGACGTGACGGCGGCAAGTCGATATTGCAGCCATGACAAGATCCATTTCATCTCTGTTTCATTTTTGGGCCGCTATATATATATATATATATATATACGTACATATACCAGGGATTTTTGTTCCATTTAATCTCTGTTTCATTTCGACATTATTTTATACATATATACGTATTCAGCCTAGGTAGGCTCTGTGCACCCACTTAGTTGTGTAAACTGCCAATGTAGAAGCTGCCCCTTAAGCTTATTGATTTAAGTGAATTGATTTATTGGGTATTATTGGTTTATATAAAATTGAAGTTTTGAAGCAAAAATATGTTATGGTTTGGTCAATTTGAAGCAAAAAACTGTTTTGATGTAATAGAAAAAGCCAAAAAGGAGGTAGAGAGTTGGTAGATCATTTTTTATTATTACTAGTGGTGTTTGCCCAACTGATGTGTTTGCCCAGCCGCTAGTGTGTGCTAGTGTGTGTTCTACTTCTGTATTGAAAATCTGAACTTTCATTGATGCTCTTATTTTGTCTTTTACAGATTTTGGATGTAGAAGGGGAAAAATGAGAGGTAAAATGAAGATAGAAAGATAAAGGGTTTGTTATTTAATCTGACTTATTTATTTAGGTCATGGGAGATTGCCCTTTTTGCAATTCCTTAAGTTTCATCCGCAGACTCTGGTCTTGTTTAACCAATTTGAACTGACTAGTGGAAAATGTGAATGCAGAGGAACTCAGTGACCATGAAAGTAAGCAGCGACATGATCAAGGAAATGTATGAAGAAGCAGAGAAGGTTTGGGTTCTTGAAATGGTTAAACTCATGAAAGAAACAAAGGAACCATTCATAAATGTCATATATGATTGTGATCCTTTAGAACAAATAGTTTGGGACAATGTTGTATTAGTTGGGGATGCTGCTCATCCAATAACCCCGCATAGCTCAAGGAGCACAAACATGGCAATATTAGACGCAGCAGTTTTAGGCAAGAGCCTTGAGAAGCAGGGAGCAGAAAATCTGCATTCAGCACTCGGAGAATTTCAATCCATACGGCTTCCAGTTGTTTCGAAGCAAGTACTGCATTCTCGGTATGTGGGTCGCATCAAACAAGGTTTAGTTCTTTCTGATCGCAACCCATTTGATCCAATGATAGCAAAGCCAGAGGAATGACAAATACTTCTGCAGAGAAGCGTGCCCTTCCTTGGCGATGCTCCTTCAATATTACTTTAGACAATATGTTCCATTTGCTTGAGAAGCATTGCCCTTGAACTTCTTATCATCCGCTGCTTTCATTGTGTTGTAACCAATAATGAACATGAGTTGTATGTATTCATGTATTATAAATTGTACTTATATAGATGCATGTATAATGATGGACTGGAATTGAAGAATTTACTTGAGAGAATATGATTGGTTTTTGTAGATTAACTTATCACTGTAATAGATTTTTCTGATGTGGGTGATTTGTGATGCCCTCTTGACTTGAGATTATTTGAATTCTTTCCACACATCCTTCAAACACAATTTTTTTTTTTTTTTTTTTTTTTTGTGGAGGCATGGGGTGGTGTAGCATGAAAATATACAAGTCAGATTAAATAAATAAGCCATGACCTCTTTTCTTCTTCTTTCTTCTTGCGCATCCACATTGAAAAATATGATAATCAATTGTACGAAATGATTTGTATATAATAAGAATTATGTGAAACAAGACTTCCAACGTACATTTATAAATCTATGTATGTAGACTCATACTATAAAAAGACTTCCAATGTACATTTATAAATCTATTCCCTTCAAAGTCACAATTTTGGACAGTAATAAATCTTGAAATCCTTTCACTCAAATTCCTTTACTTGCACCTTTTCCAATTCAGTCTTTCTAACATCATGAAATTATTGATAATGACCTGTCTTGCAATCTTTCATCCCAAGCAGCAGTGGTGGGAAAGCATGCCACCTAAATGTAAGAGCATTTTATGAAACAATCAGTTTATTACAACTAAACACAAAATTGAAACAAATATCTAATTTTGTTTATTCTATCATACTTATATAAGAGAGATGCTTCCAATATTTTAGACCTTTCTAACCAGAAACAGATAACTCCAGAATAACAATGCTATTGAAATTGTTAACTAGAGTTGGCATCCTATCAGAAAATAACTTATTTAAAAATCTGGGGAGGTGTTTGGTAGAGTTTTGTAATTATGATTTGAGAGTATGAGTTGTATTTTGAGTTTGTGAGGTTTGGAATTATGATTTGAGTGTAGAAAATTTGTTTGGTAAAGAGTTTTGAAAATAGTTTTGAAAAGAGTTTTGATTTGAGTGGGAAATTGTTGATGTGACATTTGATATTTGATACAAAAATTTACAACTCATAACTAAACATACAACTCAAAATTATTTTAAAGCACAAAAAATTTTAAAAGTCTCAAAAAATGCTTTTTTCGATTATATAAAAATTAACATATCAAAAAAAAAAAAAATTACTATTCCGGTCAACTGGCCGGACGACCGGTTAGGCAAAATTTGCAAAAAAAAAATTCTGAAAAGCACGGCTGGTACAGACTTCTCTGCAGAGTTTTGGAAACGTGTTTCCAAAACACGTTCTAAACACCGTATTCAAAACTCAGTGTTGAATCACCTTTTGAAAACATAACCAAACAGAACCTGAAATTCTCTAATGAGATTCTACTTGAATAAGGGCTCTTTCATAGCCCTAAAAGGCTCTTTCCTCATTTCTTTTTTCTTCATATCAAAAGCAGACTCATGCAGTCTTGCAGGTGAGACACAGAATAATGCAGGCACATTACAATTTTCACCATTTAATCCAACAGAATGAACCACATACCAATATTAACATAAACATAATCATTGACCTTAGCATAGAACTCAGCATCCCAGTGCTCCACCACATGAATAAAAAACAACTTTGTCTTTTTTGGTTGCTCTTCATGAGCCTCTATGTGATTGTTCTGAACAAAGAAAAGAGAGAGGTCATATATTTTCTCCATGGACCATTCCAACTAACTGCCAACTAGTGTATCATCAATGAGATATAAATTTATAGCATGGCATTTCAATTATTATTATTATTTTTTTTTTGGCATTTCAATTTTATTCATATATAAATGCAAGCATGCACATGCATGTGAGTGCGTGAGAGCACACAATAGGGACGAAAGGGACTTCATTGGTCGCCGCCACCCCCTTGCCTCGCCGCTGCCTCCCCTCGCCTCGCTGCCAGAGTCGTCTACCGGAGTCGCATCAGAGCATACTGATCATGAGAGCTTGTTGAGAAGAGACTCATTAGGTAGGAGTTAAAAAACAGAATGTGTATTATTTTCAAAGTGTTTTTGGGAATTAAAAATCACAGAAGCAACTAAACTGGACAAAGAAGAATAAGCAGCAGCAGCAGCAATGGCTGCCTACTTTTCGATTTACACCCAACAGTAAAAGAGGAACTAAAATCAATCCGGAATTGGGTCTTGCCATTGATGACAAAAAGTAAAAATTAGCTAACACTAATGTGTTTCACTCCACATTTAAGACAATGAAAGGGTTAAATGGCCATTGGAAACAAATCATTTCCCCCAATTCCATCCAACTGCAAGACAAAATTTTTAAGAACAATTGAGGATTATCACCATCCAAAATGATAATTCTAGCATTGAATCTCAAAACCCAGATCAAAATCTTCAAGAATTGTCAGAACACATCAAAATGAATCATACCCATCATATAAAAATCACAAATTTCAACAAATCATATACCGTTCAATTGACATAAATATATAAATTTATATACATGAGCGTTATACCACACCTAAACCACCTCTACCAGTGATAGCAAACAAACAAAAACCCACAAATTCAAAATCAATTCAAAACAGATAAATTAGGAACAGGAAAGGAAAAAAAAAAAAAAAAAAAAAAACCTACAAACTCGATTAGTCATTAACAAAGATGAAGAAGAGAAAAATTAAGAAAGCCCAAGAAAGAATGTGAGGGAAAATAGAAAAAAATCACCTGGGATTTGGGTTGGAGAGACAAGTGTGGGAATCGGCTCAGCCTCTCGCCGCCTCTCTCTGTTCGTCTGTCGCCGCCTCCAGTCGCCTCACCGCCGCCTCTCCTCGCCTAGCCTCGCCTCCGTCGTCTCGCTGGGAAATCGGCTCAGCCCTCTCCGTTTGTCGCCTCTGTCGTCCAGATCGTCGCCTCTCTGTTCATCTGTCTCAGAGGCTAGGGTTCAAAAACAGAAAAAGGGGCTGAAAACCAAATAAGGGGACAAAAAAAAAGATTAAAAAAAAAAATTAGTGAAAACGACTTCATTTTGGCGGGCGGTCAAGAGGGCCCTAGGAAATGACGTCAGATGATCCGGACTCATGTAGTGATGTGAACATTCATATTTATGTATTTTAGTATGAATATTTATATCATGTAATTGATAACATAATGATAAAAATTTATTTCAAATTAATGTGAATATTCATTTCAATTACATGATGTGAATATGTACATTATATAATTGACAAAACAATGACAAAATTTCATTTAAAATTAATATGAGTATAATGACAGTCAACATCTTGATGCATGGGAATTATCAAAATATAATGACAATCAACATTAAATATCAATATTAATAGGGGACATGAGAGATTGAGTATATTTTGGTCTTCTTACCTCAAATAGGATCTAATAGAATAATTAAAAAAAATATAGACTCGATAAAATAAAACTCTTAAAAAGAAGACTTATCAAAAAAGCTCCCTTTATCTTTTGTCTCTCACAATTGTAAAGAAATTCTCTTATCTATATATAAAAATATATTATATTTGTGGGGATATATTTTTGAGTACCGACACGTGGCAAGGTGACGCCGACGTGTCAGCCAAGGTGCCACGTGTCAGGGTCATGACGCCGAGGTGATCTCGGGTAAGCCGAGGTTATCTCCGAAGATATCGGAATCCGAGATAATCGGATAAAGGATAAGGGACAAGAGTCCTAGAATGAAGAGGAGACTTAGCCAAGATAAGGATAAAACTCTTAAAGAGTTTATCTTTATCTCTTGAGGAGTCCAAAGTAAGTACTGAATACGAATCCATAGAAGTCAGGCATCTAAATGGGATTTGGATGGAGGTAACTATAAAAGAGAGGCACCCCCATGGGTCTAAGGTATACAATTTATGCTTTGAGCATTAAGTTTAGCATTATTGATTATCTCTGAGAGATATACTGACTTGATCGTTGGAGTGCCCCCTGGTGGAAGAACCACCACCGGAGCCTTCTCTTTCTGTTACAGGTTAGCTGAAGCCATCTATTCTACCAGCGCTCTCTAGCTGATTACTAAACGGGCAGTGTGATCAGAAAATCACTCACACAATTTGGCGCCGTCTGTGGGAACTTAGTAGAATAGATGGCCAATAACGGACAGAAGGAAAAGATTGGGGACGACACTCCTGCTGGGAGTGGCAGATCAATCGACCTTGATATTGAAGGAGACAACCACAATGCAGAAACCCGTGACTAGGGCCACAAAGAGAAAGACGTCGGCCAGGAGGGCGACACTTCGAAGAAGACAGACCAAAGCAAGTACTATAACGAAGATAACCTCCAAGTATGGAGGGATAGGTGCCTGTGGAGGGATGAAGAAGTAAAAGAATTGGCAAACAAGTTGGCAGACCTGCAGTCGGTCGTCAACTTTATGATGCAAAACAATGTCATGCAGCCACCGTACCCGCTGCACGACACGCCGATTCCAGCAACTAATACCCAGAAGGGAGGAAGGAAAACAATCCCCGAAGCCCCTCAGCACACCAGAAGCGGAAGGCACTCTCACCGACCTTCCAGGGAAGTCGGACGAGAGGAGCCTGTAGACGTCCCCGAACGTCCCGGGAGGAAATCCCCCCCGTTTTGTTCATTGGGCTCACTACAGTTCAGGACTCAAAGTCACGGTCCTATATCTAATCTCGCAGAGTGCAATGCAAGACCGATGAATCATCAAAGAGTCCAAATCCGGCAAATCGTTTTTTAAAACAGATTTTTTTGAAAGAAATACCAAACATGGATTGCTTTGCCAGATACAGAGTCGCCACCTAAATATTTTATTTTGGAAAATTTAGGAAACCCTGACTCATTGCCTAAGGCCACGTGTCCATCATCACCAAAGTTGCCTCGGCTCGGGAACTTGGGTACGATTGGGAAAGGTCACTTCGTGAGCACCCTCGCTCGCCCGATCAAAGATCGGCCTCTACTAACCATGATATCGGGTTTTGAAAACACTATGCGTTCTTATTCCAGTTATTAGCCTAGATTTACTATGTGGTACGCACAACATACAAATATAGACCGGATCGCCTGAATTTGAACAACACATCTCGTGTTTGTTTTGAAAATGGTTTGCTACTCGCAAGTAGGCTTAAAATGCATATTTTGCCACCCTCAGGTGCGCTTAGAAAAACATGGTTTTGCCACTATCTAGTGGGCTTAAAACTCACATTTTAATGAATTATTCCAATTCAAATAACCCAACCTTCACCCACAGGCATTCAGACAGTTATATCACATAAGCACATAGCCTCATGGTAAGCATGCAATCATGGCAGTCACTCACACGCATGCAAGGATGCTAAAGCATAAAACTTACCGAGTACTCCAAGCCAAAACAGAAGCTAATTAGAAATCCATGCATGATCCTAACTATACAGAAATGCCTAATGCAACACATGCAAAAATGCAACTACAATAGGCTTGGCTATTCTAAACATGGCATATGATGATGCTACAGCTAACAAGTATTCAACTCGGAATTGAAATACAAATGCAGTTAGTATGGTGCGCCGAGCCCGGTGCAGGCAAGACAGATGAATGATGCCAACATGCAAGCATAAGTATGCTAATTGAAACATGCCCTAATCTAACCATCATAAGCTGGTAAATAAAAGGGAGAAAGACGTGGGGTTGGAAGACATATATCACACTCACGCACACTTATTACAACATTGCCCTCGCTCGGAGGGTCCGAAAGAATAATACAGTCTGAATAAATAGTACAGCCCGAATAAATACAAAATCTTAATTAATTAACAAATTAATCTAGGAAAGCAGGTAAATTAGCATGCAAATCCATGGACTGCCTCAACTCTGTTCCAAATGATGAATGATGCATGCTCAAGTTGCCTTGCGCAGAAATCCATTATGATGCCCCGGTTTGCCTCTGTTTGCAATTATTTTCGGAATATTGCGCAACGCTCCAGAAGGCCGCTGATTTCTGATTTACTGCAACAGAGAACAACAAAGGGGCATGGCAAAGTATTTCACATATGTATGCATGACTACTCTTCAGGGAGTGTAGTCATCGATCCTCGTGCCACCAATCACGCATATCGATGCATGATGGCCGAGGAGTCGAATTGCACGACTCAATATGAAATGAATGCACATGAAAACACAACAAGACCTAAACTCCATCATGGGTAATCCGGAGTGTCGGCGACAGGGAATTGAGACACGTTCCGTCACTCGGAGTACGAAACGTCCCTCGTTTCCCGTGCTTGGCCTAACTCCTATCCCAAACACAATGCAAATGAGATGGCATACACAATGCGACTAACATACAACCTAGCATACGCGATGCTATGAGATGGCATATACAATGCTCGATGTAACATGGCATACACAATGCACTAACACGCAACCTAGCATACGTAATGCTATGAATTGAAAAGGCATATACAATGCATAATGGACTTACACCAACATGAGTGGACTTCAGCCACACTCACATCAGTAGCCATTAGATGAAAATGAGACAACCGAAATATGTGCACACATGCACGCAAATCGAGGACCGAACCTAAGGCACAACATGCAACTCTAACAAGGCATGGCAAGGGATGAAAGATGGTATACAAACATGTAATTTTCAGCACTGAAACATGATGCCAAATGGTCCCGAAACATGGAAATATGGCACCCGATGCATGAAACAAACCCCGAAACCCAAAGCTAGGCACATGTATTGACTTATGACTATGAAAAGCAAGCGTTATTTGATCATGAAGCACAAAGACAGAGCCAAGGTAGTCCCAAAACATGCACATTTCTAGTTTAGAGCATGGCCAAAAGGTGCTAACATGATGGACAAAAATAGCATGCAAATTCGACTAGCAAGCATGGTTTACATGGCGTGTATATGAAGCGTATGAGAACTCATCAAACCAGCCAAAAACAGCGAATAAAACATGACAAAAGATGCCCAAATAATCACTGAAATGCAGCCAATACATGCAAAAATGATGAGCTCCTTTAGAGGGCCATACAAGGGGTTATTAAGCACATACAAGATAGACACGTAACATGAAAAACCACCTTTGGAAATGAGTTATGACAGCCCTAAAACTCACCAAAAATGCCTTGAAATTAACCTAGGAAGCATGCAAATGAAAGACCCTTTGAAAGGCCTTCAGTGGGATTGTTCTACACATGCATCATAGACATAAAATATGACAAAATGGGCTCCGAACAGAGCTTATGCAGACCATAAAAATCACAAAATGAGGCCTGAAACATGACTTCAATGCATGCAAAATAGAGTCCCTTTGGAAGGCCAACAATGCTAGTAAAGAGAATGAGGGGTGAGAGGGTCACCCCTCTATGATTTTGGAGCTCAAAGACACATCAAGGCCACTGAAAATCCACTGGATTTCAGTGGCTAAGAGGCCAAAACAAGGCCAATGCAAATGCTCACATGCATGGCTCAAAACATGGGGAAATGAAGCATGCAAGGAAGAAAATGACTCCAAACAGAAAAATAACCTCAATCAAACTTAAAGAGGAGATCAAAAATTTTTTTTTCCAGTTTATAAAAAATCTCGAAAATGCTCACAAGTAAGGCTAAAATAGGATGCAAAAATAGCCCTAAAAGAGAGATAGAGGATAAGGGGAAGTGAATGACCTCAAACAGCAAAGTGCCCTTAAACAAAATTGAGGAGGGGGTCAAAATAAGACACTTTACAGTTTGGGTCGAAGCGCAAAAATGCTTGCAAATAAGGCTAACCAATCATGCAAAAAAATGTGAGTTTAGGGGAAATAGGCACTTACCCTTGAAGAGCAGGTTTCCAGCAGCTTCTGGACCAAGTTGGTGAACCTTCAACCTCTAAGAATCAGCTTCAAGGGGCTGGAATGGATGGTGGAGGTGGTAGGCTAGGAGTTGTAGTGTAAAATGGCCAAGAACAAGGATGTTTGGAGGCTTGAAGTGGAAAGATGGAGGTTTGTATATATATATCTCAGCCCAAAGCCTCTAACCCTTGCAAATGGAGGTGGAGTGTGTGTTATATAGAGGGAGAAGGGTGAGGCTTCTTGGAGAAGCCAAGAAGCTTGACCAAAGGGGCCAATTCCTCTTACCAACCAAGCAAAGGGGTCAAAACCCCCTTTTAAGGACCAAAACAGGGACAAAACCCTCGGACAATGGGTCAAGTGCAAAACAGCTAGCTGTGTTGCACTTGAGAAGAGCAAAAAGCAGACAGCTGGCCGACCAGCTAAGGTGGCCGGCCGGCCACTCCCCCTGGTCAGCCGACCAGGGGTCAAAAGGGTCAAGCAAAATTGCTGGTCGGCCTACCTAGAAAGGCGGCCTCCCAGATGAGTAGAACACAGCCCTGTGGTGAAAAAACCAGAAAAAATGACTCAAGAGAGAGAAAAGCTAGCTTTTAAGCAAGATTCAAAAGGGTCAAGATGAATTTCTGGCCGGCCTACCCATATTGGTGGCCTCCCAGATAAGCACAACACAATGATGGTGCAAAAAACCAGAAATTATGGCTCAAAAGTGGGAAAAACTAACTTTTTGCTAGAAAAACTGGCTTTTGGAGAGAGAAAATGAGAAAACTGGTTTTTCAAGGGAAAAGGTGGCCGGCAACCACACTACCCCCTCCCTAATAGTGAAAATAGGGTCCCCACCAAAAACGGACCAAGGTGGATGCAAAACGAAGGTTCGAGGGCCAAAACGCGCAGTCCGAGGCCCCGAAAACAGGCTGCTAGGCACCGAAAGTGGCGTATGACCATGAAGGTGGTCTCCCGGGCCACAGTGTCCCTCAAAAGGGAGGAAGTAAGGTGTGCGCCAAAAACCGGAGCAGACGGAGGTAGTTAAGCGGTCCCGAACTGAGGCACACGGTCGACGGCTCCGAAAATCGAAAACCGGCCTCCAAACAGGAAAAATGGCCTACAACCGCGAAACGTAGCCTACAGTTACTAAGAGATGGTCTACGGGACCTCTCCCTCCCTTCAGAAAGAGAAAACAGAGAAAACAGGACTTGGTTCGCAAACCGAGACAAAGCACAAAAGAGCCCCGAAGTCCGAGGCAAGGCTCGCAGCCGAGACTCTGAAACCTCAGAACGAACACAATATACAACATCACCGAGCGCTCAACTGGTGACGTCTGAGTCTTAAGGTCGGTAAAAAATGGGGTGTCTACAGAGCCGAGACGAGAGGAGTCCCGAAGGACGTATCACACGAAGTACCCAGAGCCCAAAGAACATTGGCATGTTCAAAGGCAGGGGCTCTGCTTTGACCCAACCCATGGAGAAAGATCAAAACGGGCCCACCACGAGGCCGAAAGTAGTGTGCCGAAAAAATTGAAGTCCAAAGATAGCCGAGCTCCAGGGACGAGTAAAGAAGACTTGAGAGATTACCTCAAGAGGAAGCAACAAAATGCTGAAGTCGATGTCACTTTCCTGGTTAAGCCGAGGACACCATTCTCGGTGGAACTGGACAAATTTGAAGCACGAAAGAGATTCAGTATGCCGAGGTTCCAAATATATGATGGTAAGTCAGATCCCAACTTTCACGTTGGACTATACCTGAATTCAATGGCATTATATAGTGGGAACGAGCCGTTGCTCTGCAAAGTATTTCCCTCATCCTTCAGGAAGATTGCATCAGATTGGTTCCATAAACTACCGAAGGAAAGCGTAAAGACTTTGGAAGGCCTGGTCGAGATGTTTGTAGCCAGGTTTGTGACGAACAAACTACAGCCCTTGAGGGTCGACGCACTGATGGCTTTAAAAATCACAAAGGATGAAGGCCTTAGGGCCTACGCAAAAAGGTACTACAAGGTGTTCAATCGAATACCCGAATGCAACCAAGAGGTGGCGGTCGTGTCTTTCAAGAACGGCCTGAAAGATGACTGCCCACTATGGAAGTCTTTGGCAAAGACATTGCCAAAAAGCATGGAAGAACACATGGCGAGAATCGAGAAGTACGCCAGAGCCGAGGAGGATACGTCGGGAAACAAAGAGACAAAGTAGGAGAAAGGAAATGGCTCGCCGAAGCGAAGCCATGGTAACAATGGATCGATCAAACAAGAAACGGAATTGAGGGCTAAACAGGCAGTGACGGCTGTGTTCTGAATCCCGATCTACAAAGTCCTGGGTCAAATACGAAACCAACCCTATTTTAGAGCACCGACAAGAACACTAGGGGAATTTATGGGAAGAAACGTCGGTAGGCGTTGTGCTCACCACAATGAAGAAGGGCACCCAACTTAGGGTTGCAGAGCCCTAAAAGCACACTTAGAAGACTTGGTGAGGCAAGGCCATCTGAGGGACCTTGTCGATGAGGCCAGGACAAGGGGAAGAATAGGCAAGATTGCCTCAAGCACCAGCAGCTCCTCCTCTCCCAACACAGCAACCACAGGCAAGAGGCCACGGGTGGTTAATGTAATTCACTCAAAGGTGAACGAAAACGACATACGAAGGGAGACCCAGAAGGTAAAACACCTACAGCACGTGAACCAGGTCGGACATAAAAGACCTCGGCCTGAAGAATGCCAGGGACTGACGATAGCCTTTACTGAAGCCGACCTAGAGATGGTCCAGTATCCACATAATGATGCTTTAGTAGTATCCCTCCAGGTTGGGGAGTGCCAAGTGAAACGCACCCTGATTGATCAAGGCAGCTCTTGCGACATCATGTATGTTAGATGGTACAAGGAGCTGGGCCTTTATCCTGATGACTTGGAGCAATCCAATGGCCCGATGGTCGGCTTCAATGGAACACCGACGTGGCCACTGGGCGCAACAAGCTTGGAAGTACAAACTGGCACTAAAAAGATCAAGACAGAATTCATGGTGATTGACACGCCCTCGCCATACAACATCATCTTGGGAAGGCCATGGTTGCATGCAATGGGGGCTGTTCCCTCAACGTTGCATCAACTACTACGGTTCCCAACAGAGCTTGGGATTGAAAAAGTCAGAGGAGATCAACTGCAGGCAAAGAATTGCTCCATGACAGCAATGAAATCCACCTGCAACATTCGAGAACCGGAGAATGCAGAGATTGAAGATGAGGACATGAAGGTCCTAGAGGATGTCGGCAATGAGCCAGCCGAGAAAAGTGAAGAAGCACTGAAGAAAGTCCTCGTCCAGGAGGATGATGAAGAACGCTTCTTTCTTGTCGGCTCGGGCTTAGCCGAAGAAGAAGAAAGAGAACTGGAAACTTTTCTGAGAGCAAACATAGAGGTGTTCGCTTGGACGCCTTATGAAATGCCAGGCATTGACCCCGAGGTCATATGCCACAAATTGAACGTTGACAGGACAGCCAAACCAGTAATACAACGAGCCAGAAGACCGACGTTGATGCACGTCGAAGCAGTGGAGGAGGAAGTAGACAAACTTCTGGAGGCTAGGGCCATCAGAGAAGTCAATTATCCGACATGGCTGTCAAACACTATGGTAGTAAAGAAAAAGAATGGTAAATGGAGGGTCTGTGTAGATTTTACAAGCCTAAACAAAGCTTGTCCCAAAGACAGCTTTCCTCTACCCATGATTGACCAGTTGGTAGACGCCACATCTGCACATGGAAGGATGAGCTTCCTGGATGCTTACAGGGGATACCACCAGATAGCCATGTACCCCCCAGATGAGGAGAAGATAGCGTTTATCACCCCAAAAGGGCTATACTGTTACAAGGTAATGCCTTTTGGGTTGAAAAACGCAGGAGCAACTTACCAAAGGTTGGTAACTAAGATGTTCAAACACCTGATTGGCCAAATAGTGGAGGTCTACATCGATGACATAGTCGTGAAGACCAAGGAACCTAAGGGTCATCTTGCCGACCTAAAAGAGGTCTTTGATATACTCAAAACATACCGGCTCCGACTCAACGCATCGAAGTGCGTGTTTGGAGTTGGATCAGGTAAGTTTTTGGGGTACCTGGTAACAAGAAAGAGCATTGAGGCCAGCCCAGATCAAATCAAGGCCATCCTAGAGCTGAAAAGCCTGACGTCGGCAAAACAGGTTCAGATGCTTACTGGAAGGGCCGCGGCCCTAAACAGGTTCATAAGCCGAAGCTCAGACGAATGTAAACCTTTCTTCAACCTGGTGAAGAAGGCCACGGACTTCCTATGGACTGAGGAATGTGAGGCCGCTTTGGCCGACCTAAAGAAATATCTGACCACGGCCCCAGTCCTCTCAACACCTAAACTTGGGGAAGAACTGTTTTTGTTTTTAGCAGTTTCAGAACACGCAGTAAGTGCAGTGCTAATCCGAGAGGAAAAAGGGAAGCAAAAGGTTGTTTATTATGTAAGCAAAACCTTGGCCGATGCAGAAACAAGGTACCTACCACTAGAGAAATTAATGATGGCCTTAGTAATGGCTTCAAAGAAGCTGAACCATTACTTTCAAGCGCACAAGATTATAGTGCTAACAGAGCACCCACTGAAGTCCTTGTTACAACAAGGAGACTTAATTGGAAGAATAGCAAGATGGGCAATGGCCTTGGGCCAGTACGACCTGGAGTTCAGGCCGAGAACAGCAATTAAGGGCCAAGTTTTGGCCAACTTTGTGGCCGAATTCACGCTAGAATCCATCAAACATCGGGCTCCATTGAGCCAAGATGAACGATGTCCAAGAAAACAAGGAGAAGCCCAGCCAAAGGCAAAAGAACAAAGAAAGGAGCGGGGGGCATTTACATCGGCGACTCCTTTCGCCTGTTTGTCGATGGGAGCTCAAACTGGTAAGGAGCGGGGGGCAGGAGTAGTGTTAATATCTCCTGATGGGGAGATATTGGAACAGTCTATTCGATTAGGGTTTAAGGCCTCGAACAATGAGGCAGAATATGAAGTATTGATTGTAGGACTAAAGCTGGCAGTGGCAGCAGAAGCAGATGAGGTAATAATTTTTTGTGATTCACAACTTATAGAGAATCAGACAACAGGAGAGTTTGCAACTCGGGATGAGAGAATGTCGGCATACGCAAAGGAAGTCATCAGGCTGGCAGCCTTGTTTCACAACTGCCGACTTCTTCAAGTTAGCCGAGATGATAACAGCCACGCCGACGCATTGGCCAACTTGGCAAGTTCAATACAAACTGGAAAAATAAGGACAATAATGATTGACTATTTGTCAGGCCCGAGCATAGAACCACCGATTACAGAACAAGAAGCAATTTGTGTGGACTTGGGACCAAGCTGGATGGATGCAATTGTTGCATTCCTAAAAGAGGGAAAGCTGCCAGAAGACCATAAGGAAGCACACAAGGTCAGATTGAAGTTGGCAAGATTCAATCTGACAGCAGACGGACATCTCTACAGAAGGTCCTTCATTGGACCCCTTTTAAGGTGCGTACACCCTTTGCAGGTTGAAGATCTTCTATATGAAATTCATGAAGGGATTTGTGGAAGCCACGCTAAGGGCAGATCACTAGCTCACAGGGCCATTACCCAGGGGTATTGGTGGCCCTACATGCAAAAAGATGCAGAAGCCTACGTGAAGAAGTGTGAACAATGCCAAAGGTACACACCTTTGATACACCAGCTAGCTGCTGACCTGAAACCTGTATCCAGTCCATGGCCATTTGTCCAATGGGGCATGGATCTCATTGGGTAGTTGCCCGAAGCAACTGGGCAAAGGAAGTACTTGCTGGTAGTAACAGATTACTTCACGAAGTGGATAGAAGCAGAACCTCTTGCCAAAATCTGAGATGTGGACGTCAAGAACTTCATATGGAGAAACATCATCACCAGATTTGGCATTCCAAGAGCAATAGTTGCTGACAACGGAACCCAGTTTGACAGCAAACTCATCAAGAACTTCTGTACGAAATTCAAGATAAAGAATTACTTTTCAACACCAAGTTTTTCCCAAAGCAATGGGCAAGCAGAAGCATCCAACAAAGTAATTTTGGATAAGATAAAGAAGAGGCTACAGGCAGCAAAAGGAAAGTGGGTAGACGAGTTGCCTAATATACTCTGGGCATACCGGACTACGCCGAGAAGATCAACAGGGGAAACCCCCTTTGCCATGGCTTACGGCACAGAAGCAGTCATCCCACTGGAGATCGGTATCCCAGGGATTAGAACCCAGGGAGTAGAGAATGGGACTAATGATATGCTTCTAGCCCGAGATCTGGATCTCTTAGAAAAAAGAAGGGAGAAAGCTGCAATTCAGCTCGCAGCATACCAGTAGCAGCTTGCTAGAGCTTACAATAAGAAGGTCAACCCAAGGAATTTTCAGGTCGGCGACCTAGTCCTAAGAAAAGTTGTTGGCAACAAGAAGCATCCTAGAGAGGGCAAGCTTGGCCCAAACTGGGAAGGACCCTACAGAATTACTTCGGTATTGGGCAATGGAGCATACCGGCTTGAAGATAATGAGGGCAAAGCATTGCCAAGACCCTGGAACATTTGTAATTTGAAATTTTTTTATCATTAGATGTTCCTTGTTATTTTTTGCCAACGTCATCAATAAAATCTTAGCAAAATTCTCCAAGACTTGTGAATTGATAAAAGATGCATAATGTTGTTTCTAAATAATGAGAACCCAAGTGGAACTCAGGTTCACATTGGGGGCAGAGAGGAGACAAAATTGTTTATCTTCACTTGTTGAAATTTGTAGCAATTTACAAGTTGAAGTTAAACCGAAGTAATGCTTAACGCTTGTTGAAATTTGTAGCAATTTACAAGTTGAAGTTAAGCTGAGATTATTGTTTATCTTTACTTGTTGAAATTTGTAGCAATTTACAAGTTGAAGTTAAGCCGAGATTATTGTTTATCTTCACTTGTTGAAATTTGTAGCAATTTACAAGTTGAAGTTAAACCGAAGTAATGCTTAACGCTTGTTGAAATTTGTAGCAATTTAAGTTAAAGTTAAGCCGAGATTATTGTTTATCTTCACTTGTTGAAATTTGTAGCAATTTCCAAGTTGAAGTTAAACCGAAATAATGCTTAACGCTTGTTGAAATTTGTAGCAATTTACAAGTTGAAGTTAAGCCGAGATTATTGTTTATCTTCACTTATTGAAATTTGTAGTAATTTACAAGTTGAAGTTAAACCGAAGTAATGCTTAACGCTTGTTGAAATTTATAGCAATTTACAAGTTGAAGTTAAGCCGAGATTATTGTTTATCTTCACTTGTTGAAATTTGTAGCAATTTACAAGATGAAGTTAAACCGAAGTAATGCTTAATGCTTGTTGAAATTTGTAGCAATTTACAAGTTGAAGTTAAGTTGAGATTATTGTTTATCTTCACTTGTTGAAATTTGTGGACAATTTACAAGTTGTAGTTAAGCTGAAATCATTACTTAACACTTGTTAAAATTTGTGGACAATTTACAAGTTGAAGTCAAGCCGAAGTCATTGTTCAACACTTGTTGAAATCTGTGGACAATTTACAAGTTAAGTTAAACCAGTATGATGTTCAACACTTGTTAAAAGTTTACAAGAAGTTTGTCTATCCGAGGTGTGTCACCCCGAGAAGATTGTACAAAGAAGGAAAAGTGTGTGAAAGACATGCAGAATATTCTAAGTATAGAATCATGCAGAAGCAATGAAGAGAAGACAAGAGTACAAGCACTTAGAAAAGAAAAGTTGCATTAGCATTCATCAAGAAAAGGGCACATCGGCCATACAAAAGGCTTATATTGTTCCAAAAGATAAAGAAGAAACAAAATACAACTAAGCAAAAGAAAAACATGAAGCTAAGACTCCTCTCCACCAGTTGGTTGAATTTGAAGATCAGATGATTGTTGAGAAAACATCTCAACAGCCTTATCTGCCGCGACCTCAGCGTCAATTTCTGCAAGAGTGTCATCAAGGTTCTTATCAGCAAGGATGGCATCGGCTGATTCCTTCTCATCAGCAGCATCTTTGTTAACCTCATCGTCTTCTTCATCTTGAGTCAAGTCTACGACTTGCTCATTTTGAAGAGGGGACTTGGCCCCATCAACATCTTTGGATTTTCTTACCAAAGCTTCATCCTCTTCCTCATCACCATCCTCAGACTCAGATTCGTCGACGTCTTGACTTGGAGGTTGAGCTAGAGGGAATGAAAGAGGAATGGCATCAACTTTCCTCAATGGTGAGTCCTCTAGGACATTAAGTTTCTTTAGAAAGGACATCCAACCAAGGGGGAAACCCTTGTTGCATGCCTCCTTTACCTGCTGTTCGTAGGCATCTGTGACGTCAGCTATGCCTTGGGCATACGCCTTCTCGTCGGCATCTTTTATTTCGGCTTCTTTGGTGGCCAGTGCCTCCTGAAGCTCCTTTTCGGCTTGAACCATTTTCTCTTCGGCTTCTCTCTTCTGAGACTCAGCCACTTTCCTGATAGCCTCAGCCTTCTCTTTGGCATTGGTCTGAGCCTTGATTGCAGCCTCGGCTTGGTCCTCCAATTTTTTCATCTTTAATTGAAGACCTTTGTTGGTCTTCTGGAAGGAAGAGCACTCCTTCTTCATCTCAACCAGCTTCTGCTGATTTTTGAAAGACTGAACAGAAAAAGAGTGGGCATGCTGGATGGCCTGAAGAAAACACAAGGTAAAAGTTATTGCAAAAATTTCTAAGTATGAAAAAGAAAAGAAAAAAGTGCCAGATGAAAGACACTTACTTGAACGGAGCGTTGAAGCATCAACGCATAATTTTCATATTCGCTCAACTCGGCGTTTCGCTCCAAGTCGCTTGGTAGCAGCAGAGCAGTGCTAAGCGCAACGCCGACATTAATATCCTCGGCACTATCGTTCACCATGACTGGCTTATCCTCCAAAGTAATTTCGGGTGCCCAGGGGACAGCGGGCTTTTTAGACCCCGAAGTTGTAGCAGAGGATGACTTTGGCTTTTTGGATTTTGGGGATTCTGATGGTTGGGCTTCAGAGCGCCTCTTTCCAGCAGAAGGTTGAGACTTGTCACTCTCAGCCAACTTGGAGATTGGCAGAGCATCCTCAGACTCAACTTGAGTAACTTTAGCTTTTGGCTGAGCTTTTTTTACTCTTTTCGGCTTTGGTGAAAGAAGGGTTTGTGCTGGTTGATCGTCAACAGATGAAGGAATGCTGGCCAGAAGATCTTTTGCAACTGGTTTTGCACGACCCATCTCGGCAGTAGGAACTGTTCGGCGTCGGCGGTGGCGCTGTGAAATTGGAACCAAGTATGGAACTGAAGTTGACGGTTGCTCGGCTGGATCAAAAGTTGACCCCTGATCTGTCCGAGATGTGGATGTGGTCTGTGGAGTTGTGGCAGAAGGTGGAGAGGGGCTTTTCTTCTTCCTCTTAGGGACATCGGGCAAGGCTGACTTATAAGTTGGGATAAAGTTGAGGAGCAGAGGTGCCTTTCGTTTGTGAATCGACAAGTTCAGAAGTTTTTTCAAATCCTTGCTGGGATAGAAGGATTGGCGAAAATTCTTTGGTGGCTGAGGAAGAACTGCAAAGATAAAAACAGTACAGACATTAGAACAAGAGTATTGAACAATTTATGCAAGAAGATAAAGAGAAACTTATGAAGGGTGGCCCTTACCAGCTCCTTCCCCCAAAACAATTCGGCTTAAAGGATAAAGATGGAGGTCGTCGTTTGGCTGAAACTCCCAATTGCCCGAGACAATGAAGTAATCGTCTCCAGCTCCCTTGTTGGAGTCTGGGAGGTCGGCTACAATTTTATATTCAGTGGATCTCGGCTTAAGATAATAGACATAGTCTGTGTCTTTTCTAAGACGATACATGGTGTAACAGTACTGGAAATTGGCAAGTGTAATTCTGGCATTCTCTTGTTTAACTAAGGCTATGGTGCCAGTAATAACTCGGTAAGAATTGATGGCAAGTTGCATTGGGTTCAACTTATAGAAGTGAAAGATTTGACGGAAAAATGGGTCAAGTGGAAACCGGAGTCCACATTCGATAAAGGCAACCACAGGGAAGGGCATGGAGTTTTTTGTAGGCATGATGGAGTCATCATCCCCAGCCAACCTCAGATTGATATCAGTTGGGATTTCAAACTCTTGCCTAAAAAATTCCAGCTTAGAGGGGGTGTTTACCCGATGTTCCCACATACCCATGATGTTAGGATAACTAAAGGTATTGGGTTTCAATAAGAAGATGGTTCAAATAGGGTTATTGGGACCTCGGCAAAAAACCTAGGTTTTAGTTGGTGTAGAGATTTGTAAGGGATGTTTCAGTTTTGCCCTAAAATGTCGGTTCTACAAACAAATCCCAAACCTAAAACTATGGAGATGAAGATCAAAGGCACAGATCTGGAAAAGACACAAAAAACAAAAGCGGAGTTTCAGAATCAAGAACAGAGATGGACTATCAAGAACATGAAGAATACAAAGGGTTGAAGGCCAAGAACAGTGGCAAGACGTGCAAGAAAACTATGAACAGTACATATATTTAAGGCATAAGCAAAAAGCGAAATCAACGCATTCAAATGTATGATTCACAAATTAATTGTTTGAGCAAGGCAATAGTAAACAAGAAATTCCAGAAAAACTCAAGAAACTGGAATAAGAAGAAACAGATTGCTTACCAGAAAATATGAAGCTGATGTAAAGATCGCCGAAATCAGATGACGGTCGTGAAGGCAACAAAATGGTGCAAAACACGTCGGAAGGGGTGAACGGAATAAGTTTCAGAGCAAAAAAGCTTGAACAATGGCGGACTCAAAAAAAGAAAAGCTAGAGAAAGAAAAAGTTTTCCAGAAATAAGAATAAGGTGAAAGGGAGAGATCGAAGAAAATGTTTTGTTAAAAGTGAAAACGGCGGCAAAAAGTAATCAAAACGCCTAGAAGAACGTATGTGTCAGACGGCACACGACGGCTTATGGGCGCGTCACAGGTATGAACTAGTAAGAAAGAAACGCGTGGCTAAAAACGGTTGAATTATGGTGTATGACAGCTCATACGCGTGAAAGGATTCATGAAGTTCTTGTTCTTCAGCAAAGACATGTCGACTGAAATAATGATCTCGGCTGAGATACTAAAGACCGACGTACTGAGAAAATGGAATGATATAGGTTCCATCACCTCAGAATACCGAGATAATAGAACCTAGGGGGCAGTTGTGGGAATATATTTTTGAGTACCGACACGTGGCAAGGTGACGCCGACGTGTCAGCCGAGGTGCCACGTGTCAAGGTCATGACGCCGAGGTGATCTCGGGTAAGCCGAGGTTATCTCCGAAGATATCGGAATCCGAGATAATCAGATAAAAGATAAGGGACAAGAGTCCTAGAATAAAGAGGAGACTTAGCCAAGATAAGGATAAAACTCTTAGAGAGTTTATCTTTATCTCTTGAGGAGTCCAAAGTAAGTACTGAATAGGAATCTATAGAAGTCAGGCTTCTAAATGGGATTTTGATGGAGGTAACTATAAAAAAGAGGCACCCCCGTGGCTCTAAGGTACGCAATTTATGCTTTGAGCATTAAGTTTAGCATTATTGATTATCTCTGAGAGATATACTGACTAGATCGTCGGAGTGCCCCCGGGTGGAAGAACCACCGCCGGAGCCTTCTCTTTCTGTTACAGGTTAGCTGAAGCCATCTATTCTGCCGGTACTCTCTAGTTGATTACCAAACGAGCAGTATGATTAGAAAATCACTCACACAATATTATATTCAGTTGTTGTTTTATTTTTTAAATCGATTATCAATGGTCTACAATTCATTTATTTATCATAAATAAATTATAACAAATATCACAAAAGTTGTAACTCCACATATAATACATCTTGTATTTACAAATAAAAGTCATTGTATTGGTAATGACTAGAATTATGGCGCTACTACACTTATATGAATATATGAGTTCAACTGGACTTTGGCATGGAGAGGAAAAGAGAGAAATTTCTCATCAGTAACTATTAATTTTTATTTTTAAAATAATTAATTTTGAATTTAGAGATAGGTAAAATAAAATGAAGTGAAAGAAATTAAATTTATTTATTTTGTGGTTGAATTAGGAAAATGATAATGAAATTTTATTTTTGGTTTAGTTATCCACTAATAGGTGATCCGTGCGATGCACAAGAATTTATTTTTAAATGAAAATTAATTTTGAGTCTTAATCCTTTACATTTAGAAAATTTTGACGGTTAAAAGCCAAATACAAATAGATTTTCTAATAGTTGATGAAAACTTTTGTTACCGTGTGTGTGATCCTATGTAAAAGGTTCATAAAAACAATTTCTTTCAAAGTTTTTTTTTTTTTTATTTTTTTTTTTAAATGTACTCTCAACTTGAAATCAAATCCTCATTTGTATTAATCAAAATTATCAAAAATCATAAATTCCACTTGTATCAAAAAAAAAATTGAAAAGAAAACAAAAAAAAATTCTATAATATACAAATTATGACTTAGTTATAACTCATGGTGTATTATTTTAGTTATTAATCAAAAAACTCTTTGCTATTTTTTATATTTTTGGTTATATCTGAAGTGGTCCATCGGGTCTTTAATTATATTTCAAGTGGTGTTTGGTTAGGATTTATTATAATACTTTTATATGACAATATTTAAGTATTTTATTACATGAAAGAAAATGTTTAAGGTGGGTTGACTCAAAGGTAAGATTTATGTTTATATTAGTAAGATTATAAGAATTATTCACATTGATGCATAAAAAAATTATAAATTCAAATCATAAATAGTGTCCTCAAAGAAAATCAGGATTAAAATCTCTATAACCTTAATAATTTCAATTCTCAAAGGGTTGTGATTAATTATGTGACATAGCAAAACAACCACAAATTTTTTATTCTAGTCAAAATTATTTTTGCATATATTTTCTGACAGAGTCCATGAAAGTGTATTATTAGTAATATTATAAATTCAAAATTCTTATTTAAAAAATTATTCAAGAAACATTAATAAGTGCCTTAAATATACACATTCATTTTCAATAAATCATTATTCTTTAAAATAATACTCCACACTATTTAACATTTGGTATTTCTCAATTTATCTTCTAAGACCTTAACAAAAAAAAAATTGAGTTCCATTATTTTAATCAATGAATATCAAATTGGACGTTACATACGTATGTAAATCACTTCTAGAAATATGATGTCTGACATAAAATCACAATGAAATTAACTTTAATTAATGTAATGATATTTTATATCATGATATATGATACAATAGAATAATTTTAACTTTAATTTTAATTATTTATTTTAATAATCTTAATATTATCGTTCTATAAAAATATTACTTGAATACTTATATATAATAAATTTTGTTAAATTATTTGTTGATTTTGATAATTTTAGTTCTATAACACTATAAAACTGTAATTATCATATAATAATTTTATATGATTTATATTAAATTATAAGATATAAAATAAACACTCATTTTGACATTAAAAATAATAATTAGAGTAGAAATAAATTAGTAATATAAAACTAAAAGTGATTCTAATTATTTATTTTTATATTTATTTGGATAATAAAAAATGTGTAGAAATAAAACTGCACAAAATTTATTTAAAAGATTAAATATAAATATGTTGTGATTGGATTAAAAAGAAAATACATGAATTAAATATGTAGAGTATTAGTTTTTTTTTTAATATTCTTTTTAAATTATTCATACATATTTTATATAGGTATATAAAATTTTAATTAAATATAAATTTTTTGTAATAAATAATTTAGTGTTAAATAAAAAATTAAATATAAATTAATATTGAGACATCAATAAGATAGACAAAAAATAAAAAAATATATAAAAAAATTAATTTGATCTGTGCAATGCACATAATTAAGCACATTTTTGTCTTATTTATTTATTTATTTATTTATTTGTATATAGAAATAATTTTTTTTTCAAAAATCATACTAATTAAATTAAAATATAAATTATATAAAAAAAATTTGACAACAACAAACTAAATACACGATGAAAAATATATAAAAAATAAGTATTTTTCAAATAGAGACCCATATAAAATTGATTGTTATAATTGAAATTGAGTTTGTGTACAATTCTATATGTAAATGGTAAATGCATGGTGATGTGGCTTTATAAAACTAAAAAATGTGCTAAGCCTTTAGAATATGTCACCTAAAAGCATCTCTAATGGCAAATGCTATAATAGCATTATCAAAGTTACAATTTGACAATGAATAGTAACAAATTATCAAATCATAGTAATGGTACTCCAATAGTTACATGTCATTTTGACAAATCTCAATCAACTTTCCTTTTTTTTTTTTGGATATAGATTTTTTAGTGATTTTTTTTTTTTATTGTTTATTGTTTATTTTATTTTATTTTTTGTCTTTTATGACCTTTTTCAAACTTTTTTTTAATAAAAAAAACAAATATTTACATTACCTTTCTAGACAAATATAAAAAAAATTCAAAAATTTCAAAAGATTGAAAAAAAAAAGAAAAAGGAAAAGAAAAACTTAATACAATTCACACCATTTGTCAAAGCAACCAACAAGTTCTCACTCTCTCTCTCTCGATCCATGCCTCTATATCTAAGAAATCTTAAATCCTAAATATTCAATTGAAATCTGAAAGGCACAAAACCCAAGAAACCCATCTTCACCGATCATCCATGCACTTATATCCCCTCAAATCCTAAACCCTAAATTGTTTGAGAAACCCGAAACCTATGAAATCGAAGATGAAGACAAAAATGATGAGGCACAAACAAACCCTAAATCATCCATGCCCCTTTATTGCTTCATCGGATCTATCAGTCTGACGAAGATCAGTCCAACGAAGATCAAGATCAGTCCAACGAAACCCTCTACTAATCAGTCTATCTCTCTCTCACAATCTGAGCACCTTTCACTTCTTGGGGTTCGGCGACCCCTCCAAGTTTTTTTTTTCTTTATTTATTTTTAATTTTTTTTTCTACAACCATTTTATTTATTCCCCTCATTTTCTGATCTATTTTTTCCCTAAAAATATTTGTTATATCATTTATTTTTGAAAATATGTGTAAAAATTTGTTGTAGAAATTTGAAGGGAATTTAAATTTTTGTTGTTATCCTTTTGTTGTTGGTGGGAAATCCAAAATCAGTTGGTTGTTGAGGTGGCAAGTTTGACAATTGTCAAAACTCCTGTCAAATTTAAAATTAAAGATGGCATTGCTATAATTTGGCAAAAGGTATAGCAAACCATTGGAGAGCAAATTTTGTGCACACCTACTATAATTTGGCTTTGGCAACTCCAATGACAAACCATTGGAGATGCTCTAAATAAGAGAAAAACACCATTTATATATATATATATATATATGATATATGATAAGCTTTTCCATGACAAATCCAGTATCCAAAAATAATAGCCTATTTGCATATTTTCTTTTTTAAAAGGCATTTTTTGGAATATTGATTTTATTTTGATGTGGGCCGATCGAACACATTAATGATAAAACTGAAGTTAACAGAGGCCCAATAGGCAAGCTGGGGGCTACTTTGGATTCTACTTTACACATACTGGTTTTATTTGTACATTAGATTAATTCATGGGTAAATTACCCACAAGTCCTTTTTGAAAAGTGTGTGTTCTATTTAATTCCAAAACCTTTTAGATAGACCCAAAAGTCCTGTACTGTCACGACCTAAACCCGCCTCTATGGGTTTAGCATCGCAACCGGCCAGTAATCCGTGATTACCGAAGGCCTGCTTAACAGTAATAACAGTAATACAGAGTAAGGGGCTGGCGGAAGCCAAACAGTAAGTAAAAGATGTTCAATGAGCTGTGACAGTCTGAATGCAAAAAGACTTTTTGTAAACATGCGACATATACACAACAAACATGCCAGGGACCAAATCCCTAACTAAAACTGTACAGTTAAGTCTTAAACATTTATTACAAGACAGAAACAAAAGGGTGAAACTGAACACCCCAAAACAGCTATGGCTTGAATGCACTTGGAACCTCGAGGTGAGGCACACTGGTTGGCTTTGACAAAACAAGAGCTAACCCGACGCTCCTAGCCCCGGTCCGGTGCCTGGACACCTACATATATATATATATATATATATATAAACAGTAAGCTAAAGCCCAGTGAATAACAGTTGAGTAAAGAGGTTAAGAATGAATGTCCTTTCAGTATTTAAACAGTCTTATCAATCACTTAGAAACCATAGCAGTCATTTGTGGTACATCCAATAGCAAAACAGTACAACAGATCTTAACAGACTGAACAGTCAGTTGATGGCCATCATAACAGTATACAGTAGTGGTCCCAAACATGGGAACCGACAGAGATCTCTGTGACAGTAGCAGTAACAGTATAGTAACAGTAAATTGCTATGGATGCCACGAATACAGTTTACAATAGGACAAATATTCATTCATTAAACAATAACGTTTCAGTAAGCAGAACAGTTGATCATTTAGAAAATAATCATAATTGAACATATCTTTACAACATTGTTACTCACAGAGTACTGGGCTATAGATGAGCTAACGAGCGTCCTCGGATGCCAACCCTACAGTTGTAGAACGAACACACACTCAGGATTAATAACTTAGCCCCTAACTATACTGGTGTGGTTCTATAACATTATCCTCATTAAGATGCCTTAAGCTAGGCCTAGGAATGCCTAGGATGGAATGAGGATGCAAGGATGTACTTTAAAACACTTTTCAAAATTTGCTGGAATAGGGGTCTACGCTCGAGCGTGGCATTCTACGCTCGAGCAGACATGCAGACAAGGAGCTCCTCTCGAGCATGGCTTTCCCCGCTTGAGCGAACTGCAAACTCATGAAAAGTATTGGATGCACGAAATTCACGCTCGATAGACGTTCGACACGCTCAAGCATAAGACTCAGATCCTCGCTCGAGCGTGAAGTCCCTCGCTCGAGCGGACATGCAAAACACATGAACTTCTGGGCATATGCATTTCACGCTCGAGCGTGAATTTCTACGCTCGAGCGGAAGTACATGTACTCAGAGGGTATGCTCGAGCGTGAAGTTCTCCGCTCGAGCGTGGATCCAAAATCTGAAATTTCCAGATTGATCCCCAAGCACAAAACTCAAGCATTTAAGCCTCAAATTCGATTTTCTTGGGCTAATTTTCTGGAAAACATTTAGAAACCCATAATATAACGTGTTTCAAAGATCATTTTGTAAAATCAAGCCCAAGGTAAGCCAATAGAACACAAAAATTAAGTGTAAACATGAAAAACAATGCAAAATCATACATGCATGAGTTCCCATGAACTCTAATGTTCCAAAACATGACCAAATGCAAGATTTAGCTCAAAATCATGGTGAATGCATGGGCTACAACTAAAATATGGACATGCATGTTGAAATTCTCATGAAAACAACCTCAAATTCAAGTATATGTACATGCATGCATGAATTAGCTACTCAAATCAACTCTTTAAGTCAATTCTTGACTTAGATCACCAATTCACCATGAACCATGCAAGATACAACTTAAACTCACAATTGAGAGGATGAATTCCTTACCTAGGTCTTGAGTCTCAAGTGTGCTAGCTCAATTTTGCAAATCCCTTACAATTCTTCTAATTCTCTAAGCCAAATTATTGATGAAACCAATTTTCCTCCAAGTCTCTTTCTCTCTCTCACGTTGGTCTCTAGAGGATGGAGAATGATAGTGCCAAACAAATATGAATCAAGACTAAACAATGGCCTAGAATTAGCCACTCAATGGCAATCTTGTAATAAATCCAAACTATTGTAATTTAACATTATTTGATATAATTTAATCGTTCTAAATCAAATTTCAATTAAATCTACCATAAAATCACATAAATCCTAATTAGCACATAACACTAATCACTTTTTGATTCGGCCGCCGATAAGGCCTTCAATTCGCCGTTCGAAACTAAAATACGAACAGATCATTTAATGACAAACAGATAGAAACGCAATTAAAAGCAACATACACATGCATTCAGTTCAGAATTTCAGTCTGATCAATTACTTATCATGCTCAGTCACAGTTTAACACTAATCGGAGGTGAGGGTTGTCACATGTACCCATTTATCTTCTTCTCTTTTCCTACACCTTATTTCTTCTCTTTATCTCTTTCTCTGATATCAGCGATGACCACGACTACGGCTATGACCACGCCTTCCTTCTTTTCTTTCTCTTTTAAATCTACAATCACCGGCAACCGATAACCACCATTGATTGGGGTTCACCGGCAACTACCGAGCACCAACTCTTTGCTTTGCGCTCACCAACAACGAAGGAGATGAGTTTCTGACGAAGAAAATGAGCAGATCTACTCAAATATGATGTAGATCTATTCAGATCTACATTAGAATCTACATTAGATCTTAGTAGATTTATGTCAGATCCGACTAGATCTAAATTAAAAATAGTTGTCGGAATACAAGCCTCTCTTTATATCTATTTCTTTCCTTCGATCTCTTGTTTTTTTTTTTTTTAGTACTACACACTTCTATTTTCCTATTATAATGAAGAAAAATTTTAAATTCTAAACAAGTTGTTTTCGAATTTTAGTTACAGGCAGTGAAAATTGAAAATTTTTACAGTTTCAATTTTTTTGGTACTAAAATGAATCATTCTTTAGAACTGTAAAATTTTACAGTTTCATAACATATTTTTCAGTTTGATTAATAAGGATAAATGCTTAATAGAAGCATACTTCGAAACTGTAATATTTTACAGTTTCAAAGCTTGCTTTTCAATTTGATCAAAATTGGAGAATATTTGCTTAAACCCTACAAAAATTGAAAATAACATATATATGTTTTTTTTCTATTGTTATTAGTTGTTGTTCTTAGGTTTTTTTTCTTCTTTCAATTTATCAATATTTAGCACATTTTACTATGTTTTTTCGTTTTAATTTATCAGTTTATTCTTTTCTCTTTTTTTTTTCCCAATATTCTAGACATTCTAGTGAGTCTCCAACGATATTCTTAACATCCAATGAATATTCTAGATATGCCGGTGACTTTCGGTGAAATTCAGAATATTCCGACGATACTCCGACGAATTTTCAGCAATCTTCCAGGACTTCGAGGTGATGTTGAACATTCTGGTGAGTCTCCGGTGACCGTTTGATGGAAATCTGGTGGTGGTGGGATATAGCAGTGTTTTAAAAAAAATTTAAAATATATTGGATTTTTTTAGTAACAATTAAAAATATGTAGAACTAATTAGTACAAATATTTTGTTTTGAGATTAAATGAATTTTAAACTTTGTGTGTAAAATTTATCAATAAGTTCCTTATATTTGGCTCCCTATCATCATGCAGAGACTGTCTATATTTGGATTCCATTTAATTCAAATTGATGGAAACTTTTTTTTTAATTATTGATTGTTTGGACAACCTTGCATATGCTGATTAAATTTAAAATTTTGAAGTTAACTAATAGACAAATCTCTAATTGCCTTGATGGCAACTTAGTGTACCGATACAATTAGTTTGCATGTGAATTTTGGATTTGTGGAGAAATTTGAAGGAAAAAAAAAATCTTTTTTTTTTGCACAAAAATTAATTATAAAATCGAAAATAACTCTCTCGCATAAGTGTGGAATTGACAAAAATGTATGACTCACCAAATGTGAGAAGTTAACTAATAGACAAATCTCTAATTGCCTTGATGACAACTTGGTGTATCAATACTGTCATGATCCAAACCCGTCCCTATAGGTTTAGTATCGTAACCGGCCAGTAATCTTAAGATTACCGAAGGCCTCTAAGACAGATTAACATAATATTAGGGGCTAGCGGAAGCAAATAACAAATATACAACATCCATTGAGTTGTGCAAACTTATATTAGACACAAAAAAAAAAATCAAACTTTTTATATACATATTTACACATCATCCTTACGTCATTATATATATACAGAGTAGACAAAAAAAGATTTAGCGCTACTTACAAAATAAACAAAGACTTCGTTTAACCAAACAAGAAAACAAAACTTGAATTTTATGCACTTAGCCATAACCACTAAACATATCCAGAACCCCCACGGGAGACACATAGGTTGCCTGACAAAACAGAGTCCAAGCAGAAGCTCTAGACCTGGTCACGTGCCTGATCACCTACATACATAAATAATACAGTGAGCTGGAGCCCAATGAATAATATTAGAGTAAAGATTTTAATGAATGATATCCATAACAGATTCAGAAATCCGATTTCATATTCAAATTCCTTATCAAATCAAAAATATAGTCATGTTCGTATTCATATCATAAAAAAGTCATATTCATGTTCAAATCATGTGTGGTACATTCATTAGCATTAACATATCACGTTGGTCAAGTATATCAAGTTCCATAATGGAACCTCTGGTACCGGGTAACATATCTCATACGTAGGCCACAGTATTGTTTCCTCTAAGTAATGGCCTATGCCACGGTATTATCTCTCCCGGGCAAGGGCCTCATGATCATAAGCCACAGCATTATGTCCCCTGGGCGAGGGTCTCTGCTAAGGATACCACAATTACATTTCAAAGAAATTAGACAATCATTCATTCATACAAAACATAGCATTTCAGAAAATTGATCATTTCATATCATCATAAAATAATTAAAGTCAAACATAACTTTACAGAGTTATTATTCACAGATAGTTGCAGAAGCAGATCAAACAGATCAGACAGACAATAGCTCGTGACCTACACAAACATATAACATATACACATTGAAACACAATATTACTTCCATGATCAAACATGACTTTTCTTGTCTTCTGTCTAAATAATCTGAAGGTCTACTACGCTTATTCTTTCTTTGGTCAAATGAATCAGGTTCTCATTTCACATGCTCTTTCATTACTAAATCATCATTTTTCTGAATAAACAAATTTCTTACTTAGCTTCTTAATCAATTACTACTAAGTTAATGACTTATTCTTTAATCAACTAATTTATGTTAATTGTTAGCTCATTAACCTTCATTG
This sequence comes from Camellia sinensis, assembly GCF_055761805.1. NCBI lineage: Eukaryota > Viridiplantae > Streptophyta > Magnoliopsida > Ericales > Theaceae > Camellia > Camellia sinensis. Next base: position 28,718,488 of record NC_138961.1, read on the forward strand.
AGTCATAAATCATGTCTAGAATGCTTTGGGAGGAGATGAGATGAAAATATAAACAAAGTGTGATTAAAAATAGCCTGGCCGCTTAAGCCACCACTTGGTCGCTTGAGCGGACTATACTGTCTGTAAAAGTACTAGAAGCTCAAAATGTTCGCTCGAGCCACCATTTCTGAGTTCCAAAATTAAAGATTATCTTTCAAATTTCATTTCAAAACTTAGATTCATGCATTTTTCAACATGTACTGTCATTAATAAATATGAACATATAACTAATTTCCAAATCTTAATGCAAAAACCTCCTTAATTTGTCAAGATTAAAGCTATAACTTCATGAATATAATGATTCAAAACTTTTCTTCCTTTTTCTTACAAAATATGAAATTAAAGCTATAAGGCTCTTAGAAAAAAATATCTACATATATATGAAATTTAAATTAAGATCAAACTAGTTCTTGATTGTCAAATTCAAATTATAATTTATTTCTTAATTTGTCGAATTTTAGATTTAATTCATTTTCTTCATATCAAACTCATAAATTCTAAAACATAAATTAAGCTTTTCAAAACCCAATTTCATGTTCAAAACTCATGCAAAATTTTATCAAAGCATGAACATAATTATGAGTCATGATCAATTTTCAATAAATCTTTGTTGCATGTAATTTATGGAGCTTAATTTAACAATAAGTTTCCAAATTAAATGCAAAATAATTAATTTCTAATTAAACTTCATAAACTTGATCTTAGCTCAAATTGTTCATTTTCTTGTCAATTTTCCTAGCAAACATTGCATATATGTAATTCAAATAAAACTAACTAATTTAATATATTCCAAAACATGTTTAAATTGAATAAAACTCTTAAATTACATTACATGCATGGATTAGGGATTGAAATCAAATTAATTTTTAGGTTTCAAATCAAAATCAAAACCCAATCTAACTCCATGATTAAACCCTTTTTCATGAATTTCATAGTACAAATTTGAATGACTTAAATTCCTTCAAAATTCATGATACATGTAAATATAAAACTCTAATACTTCATAGTGTTCAAAATCAAAGTCAATTTGCTGATATTATGAGATCAATTACCATATTAGTTAACCTAACTCATTTATCTTCTTATCAAATCCAAATTCAAACTCTCTTCTCTTTGTTCTTCAAAACATAACCTTGAGTGATCAAATTCTTAAAAAATCATTAATGCATGTAAAGATGAAATCCAAATTCATGAAAATAACACAAATTAAACTCAATTAGTAAATTTCCTAAATTAACTTCTTAATTCTTGAACCTAATTAATTTTTTTTTCTTTTCATTATATTCAAATTTACATACAATGAGATTCTATTTCTTCTTGATTTGAGATGTAGAAAAGGATTTACTACAAGATTGGAGTTAGAAATCTTACCTAGAGTTGTTGAATGATTGAATCTTTTCACAAATTCTTGAGTCTCCTTTCTTTTCTCTATTTCTTTCTAACTTTTCCTTAATTTTTCTTCTCCATTTCCAGCTATTAGGAGCCAACTTCAACACTCTCTCTCTCCCCGTAGAGTTTCTTCTTCCTCTCTTTCGAGTTCTTGAACTCAATGACAAACTATTCCCTTCAATACACCACATTACATACATTACTCTCATCCCCTATTATCCTCATTACACGTGCACACACTCATTCTTGTAGGACTTCCAACACAACAATTAACATGCACACACATACACAGATTTCTCAGCGCGCGCGCACACACAAAAATTCTCTGCACACCCACACCGACACCGACACCCACATACATCCTCAAATTCTAAATCATTCTACAATTTAATTTATGGTTAAGATTAACTTAATTAAATAACACTTATTCTTAATACATCTTGATTAACACATTACTTAATTAATCATAACTAATCATAAATCAATCCCACATAATTTAATTTGTCTAATTTGACTTCCATTAGAGCCCAATTAATTATATTTAAATTTATCATTCTAAATAAGACTTTTAATCAAACTCCCAAAAGGCTCCAAATATTAAATTAAACTTATTTCCATCCTCAATTTTGATTTCTTAAATCATTAAGGCTTTCAATTTCAGACTAAACTTCAAAATCTTTGTCAACAAATTACATATTCAATTGAACATCTCATAAATAAATTTAATTCATAATAATCTGAATTCTCAATTCTCATAACTTAATTAACTCCAATTTGGACCCAATTAATCAAGTCTCAATTTCACAAATCTGAATCGAATATTTAAGTAAACTCTCATATGGTCTGATACGCGAAATTAAAATAATTCAATTCACCAATTATACTTTCTTGAGCCATTTAGGCTTTCAATTTCAAAATAAATCCTCAATAGAATCTATGGGTGCTGATTTCCGACAACACTGCCAAACAGGAACTCAGTAGGAGAGCACAGGCAGAATAGATCATGCCCGAACAACTTGTCACAGAAAGATAAGACTTCGGTGGTGGTTCGTCCACCCGGGGGCATTCCGATGATCAAGTCAGTACTCAATTATCTCTCAAAGATAGCAAATAGCGCTTAACTCACAAGCCAGAATACAAAAAGCGAACCTAAAACCCACGAGGGTGCCTTATTTTTATAGCCAGCACTAACCTATTCCCTGTAGAAGCCTAACTTTAATGGACTCTGGCTCAATGCTCATTCTAGACTCCCAACCAAATAGAGATAAACTCCCTAAGAGCCTTATCTTTATCCAGACTGAGGTCTTCCCCCATTCTAGGATTCTTGTCCCTTATCTACTCATCTCGGATTCCGGTATCTCCGCAAATAACCTCGGCTTAGCCGAGATCACCTCGGCGTCAGGACCAGGCCACGTGGCATCTCGGCTGACACTTCCCCATCACTTTAGCCACATACTGTCATTCACAAAATATGCCCCCTATATTTTATTACCTCGGCATCTTGAGGTGATGAAACCTATGTCGTTTGTCCATATAGCACGTCGGCTAAGACTTACTCTATCATTCATGACCGAGATCATCATACGTCGGCGTGACATGACCAAGAACCAAGAACTAAGTTATTTAAGTTCCTTAACTAGGACCGTTCCTTTAGCCGAGGTTCTCGCTCCATTAAATCAAGAACTCCAAGAGTTCTATCTGCGCATGAGCTATCATGCACAGTTTCCTTAACCGTTTTCGCCACGCGTCCTACTCTTATTAATTCGTACCTAACACACGCTATCAGGTCGCATCGTTTCTACACGTGCCGCCTGACAGGCACATCGTCCAAGGCACATTCATTGTAGTTTTGCCGCCTTTTCGTGTTTTAACAAAACATCTCCCTTTCTCTCTGTCTCTTCACTTTACATTCTCACATTCTTTCTACGTTTCAAGATTTTCTCTCTCTTAACAAATCCTCTACCTCCATTGCTATTTTCATCGAGCTCTCTACAACTGTACTTTGTTCATCTCCTCCGGCGAAGCTTTCATCGTTCTGCTCCACATATTTCCACCATCTGACTCTGGCGAACCTCAACCTCGGACCTAACTGGTGAGTTCTTTGTTCTTTTTCAATTTTCAGTTTTAATCTTCCATGATTTTGAATATGTTTCCCCCTTTATCATCTGTCTATTTTTTGCTACTGAATCACTTGGGTGTAAAACATGTTTGCTTGCGATTTTGTGTTGTTCAATCTGTCTCTGTGTCTATATATGCACACACGAACTGTTCACATGATGTTTTAGCAATTTTGCCATTGTTCTTTGGTTTTTGCATATCTGTACACGCTTACATAGTGTTCTTGAATTTCTATTTGTTTTCTTGAGTCTGAATCATTGCTCTTTTCTATTTTTCTTGCTTATTTCCAGATCTTTCCCTTGATTTGCTATTTTCCATATAGATTTAGGTTTGGGTTTTGATAGAAACAACATTCCTTAGGGAAATTGAAACAAGTTCCCCTTAAATCTCGAAAAAAAACCCTTGCCCTAGTTCTTGTTTAGGGTTTAGCCGAGGTTTTTCAAACCCATACCAACCACTCTTCTAAAATCTTACACCTTCTTCTTTTAGCCGACATCATGAGTATGTTCAAGTGAAGGGTAGATACCCCAGAAAAATTTGAGTACTTTAGGAGAGAGTTCTCCATCCCAGCCGATGTTCACCTTAGGCTGGCAGGGGAGGAGGACTCCATCATGCTTGATGGGGACTCCATGCTTTTTCCCATAGTTGCTTTCATGGAGTGTGGACTTAGGTTCCCTCTAAACATTCTTTTCCAAGAAATTCTTCATTACTACAAGCTTAACCTGATGCAGCTGGCCATTAACTCCTATAGGGTAATCAACGGTATAATTGCTTTAGCTAGCCGAGAAAATGCTAGGATAACACTAGCCGACATCTAATATTACTACACTATGTATGGCCTGAAATCCAAAAAAGGCTACATCTATTACCTGAAGCCGAGATCCACAGCCTACAAACTTATAGCCGACCTCCCAGACTCCAACAAAGGTACTGGAGATGATTACTTCATCGTCTCTGGCAACTGGGAATTTGCACCTGACGAAGACCTTCATCTCTATCCTTTGCACCGATCGATGTTTAAAGAGGATGAGGGTAAGAACCAAGTGTCAATTTTTCTGTTTAAAACGTAACACTTTATTCCTTCTATATGTTCTAATGTATGTTTTTCGTTCTTGCAACTCTCCCCCAACCCTCAAAAGATTTTTGCCAGTCCTTCTTTCCCGGCAAGGACTTGAGAAGACTACTGGACTTGCCGGTTGATCAACGCAAGGCCCCACTGCTGCTTAACTACATTCCAACCTACAAATCCACATTGCCCGACGTTCCTAAAAGGAGTAGGGCCCCTCCTTCTGCTACGACTCCAGAAACTAAATCACCACCAATGCTAAATCAGGGATATATCTCTGGTCCTGTGGAGCAACCATCCACCTCTATTCCCCAATTGATTTCTCTACATCAGCGCCAACGCCGTCGCCGAGTTCCAATTTTTGCCCCTGCCAGCAGAACCCACAACGGCAAATGCCGACTTTCTGAGTCATCAGCCTACGACCCAGCAAACCCACCTACTGCACTTCCAACTATTCACTTTGGCACCAAAGTAACTGTAGCTGCTACTGTTAAAGAGATAGGCCAAAAACCAACCATTGTCGAGGGCCTCCTTGCCGACATCCCCGGGGTAGTGACGATGCAATCCTCGTCCTTCCCATTCCAACCAAAGCCAAAGCCAAAAAAGTGAAGAAGGTCAAGGCTAAGGCCATAGTGACTCAGATTGATTTTGAGGACACTGTGCCAATATCCAAATTGGCCGAGGCAGAAAATAGTCAAACAGCTACCGAGAAAAGGCTAGCCGAGGTCGATGCACTTCACTCCCAACCATCAAAAAAGCCAAGGTCTGAGCAACCTGAGGGTAGCAAAGCTTCCATAGCAATATGACCTGGGCCTCCGAGGTCATGGTAGATAACAGAACCCTTGATAGTCGGCAACAGCGTAATGAATCTTGAAGTCGACGTAGCCCTGTCAACGGCTGTTCTTCTGCCAGAAGACATGAATCGCATGGCTGAGTTACACGAATACGAAAACTTCGCCCTCATGATGCAACACTCAGTCTTGGTAAGTCTCTTTGTTACTCTTTTGTAGTCTTTCGATACTTAGTCAAATTTTTACTAACCTGTTTTACTCCTTGTAAGCCATCCAGCATGCTCACTCCTACGCTATCAAAACTGAGATGATGAGGAAGGAGTTGGCGAAGACCAAAAAAACTGCCAAACTCCTATCCTCATTCAACCACGCCGAGGCCAACAATCGATCCCTGCTGGATCAGGCTAAGGAAACCAAAGTTGTTTAGAATCTGGCCGAGGATAAAGCCAAAATGGCCAATGACGTAGCCGAGGCTGCCAGAGCCGATCTCGAAGTTGTTAAGGCTAAGGCAGCTGATTTAGAGGCCAAACTTCAGGAGGCCTTTGACTCAAAGAAGGCCGAAGTCAAGGCTGCCGACGAAAAAGCTTTTGAGAAAGGTCAAGCCGCCGTCTAAGATCAATACAGACAGCAAGTCAACCTGGCTTGCAACTGAGGTTATTACCTTGGTTGGACAGTGGCACTCAACAGATTACTTGTTCCAATGGACTCCGACCTCTGTGACATCAATCAACTTCAAGTGCCTTTCCCTCCAGAGCCTAAGGACTCTGGCGAAGAAGCCGACGAAGATGATGCCGAGGATAGTGAAGCTGAGGGAATGGAGGAAGAGGCTGCCACTAATCCCAAGTCTCCTACCCTCAACGAGCAAATCGACTTGACTCAAGATGAAGAGGATAACCTGGTTTCCAAGGGTGTCTCTCCTAAACCAATCGCCTCTAAAGCCAAGGTCTAGTGCGCCGAAAGGAGCCTAGATCAGACTTTGCAAGAAATAGACGCTGAAATAGAGGCCGACAAGAATGCAGCACCACCAACCGAGTTTGAGAAATCACAAGCCAGTCCTAGTACTTAGGATATTTTATCTTTTCTTTGTATTCTTTTTCTTCCTTTGTTCGTATTTTGTTTTGTCTGAACAATGTTTAGCTTCTTATTTGGCCGATGTGCCGCTTTTGTAATTGAACAAGTAATCTTTTTGTGAATGTAAGTTTCCTCCTTTCTTCTAAATGTTTGAATGTCCTTTTTCCTTTTACGTATGTTTACCACTTTCATACTCAGAATAATTTTGCATGTCTTCAAAGTATACCTTTAATTGTATAATCTCCTCGGAGTAAAGTATCTCGGATATATCTTCTGATTGTTTATCTCGCCCTTGGTTTGACACTTAAAAATATTGTGAAATATTTTTACAAGTGTTGTTTCTTTAAACTTGCCACCTCACTCTTACTTTACTGTCCTCTATCAAGACTTTTGTCTTCTATCCTTCCCAAGTTTGGCAACTTGATCATATCAACGAGTACATATGTCTAGTACTTCTTTCAATATTACCTCGGCTTAACTTCAACTTATAAATTTTTCTTAAATTTTAATAAGTGTTAAGCCAATTCTTAACCTGTAAATGTTTCCTTATAAATTTAACAAGTCCAAAGCACTTCAAATTTTCAAGCTCATTTATCATTCTCCAGTTCTCTGCCCCCTAATGTGAACCTAAGTTTCACTTATGTTCACATTAAGCACGTATAATCTTTTGCCAAAGTCAGATTCAAACAAAGATTAGCCGAGGTTCTCAACCTTGGTTTCTCTGTGAATTAATTCTGTCAACATAGCAAGTTTTAGTTCAACTCTATTATATGCAAGTATAATTTAGCTCTGCCATATAATGAGTCTAAGTCATGTTTCAATCAGAAACATCGCCAACTTAGTTCAACTATATTATATGTAAGTATAATTAAACTCTGCCATATAATAAGTCTAAGTTATTCGTCATGTTTCAACTAGAAACATCGCTCAACTTAGTTCAACTCTATTATATGCAAGTATAATTCAACTCTGCCATATAATAAGTCTAAGTTATTCGTCATGTTTCAACCAGAAACATCGCTCAACTTAGTTCAACTCTATTATATGCAAGTATAATTCAACTCTGTCATATAATAAGTCTAAATTATTTGTCATGTTTCAATCGGAAACATCACCAAAGGACTGATTAGTCCTATTACACAAATTTCAAGAATCAAGCTAAAAAAAATTTATTGTCACTTCGGCTAATGACATAAATTTTTTAAAAAAAACCAAAAATCTAATGATAGAAAAACTTCAAGTTGCAAGTGTTCCAAGATCTTGGCAACTCTTTGCCCTCAATATCTTCAAACCAATATGCACCATTTTTGGCGACCGAGATAATTCTATAAGGTCCCTCCCAATTTGGGCCCAGCTTGCCCTCCCTAGGATCCTTCTTGTTGCCGACCACTTTCCTTGGCAGTTAGTCCCCAACTTTGAAATCTCTAGAGTTGACCTTCTTATTATAAGCCCTAGCCAGTTGTTGCTGGTATGCCCTTGCCGAATTGTTTCTCTCTCTCTTTTCTCCTCAAGTAGGTCTAAATCTCGGGCTAGGAATGCCTCGTTAGTCCCATTCTCTACTCCTTGAGTTCTGATCCCTAGGATGCCGACTTCCAGTGAGATGACTGCTTCTGTGCCATAAGCCATAGTAAATGGGGATTCCCTAGTTGATCTTCTCGAAATAGTCCGATATGCCCAGAGTACATTGGGCAACTCTTCTACCTATTTTCCTTTTGCTGCTTTCAGCCTCTTCTTGATCGCATCCCAGATAGTTTTGTTAGATGCTTCTGCCAGACCATTACTCTGAGGGAAACTTGGAGTGGAGTAATAGTTCTTGATTTTGTACTTTGCACAGAAGCTTTTGATTAGCTTACTGTCAGATTGTGTACCATTGTTTGCTATTATTTCCCTCAGGATCCCAAACCTGGTGATGATGTTCTTCCATATGAAGTTCTTCACATCAATGTCCTGAATCTTCATAAGGGGTTCAACTTCTACCCACTTTGTGAAATAGTTAGTTGCTACCAGCAGGAGCTTCCTTTGTCCAGTTACTGGGGGTAGTTGTCCAACAAGATCCATGCCCCACTAGGCAACTAGCCAAGGTCTGGATACTGGGTTCAAATCTGCTGCTGGTTGATGTATCAAAGGCGCGAACCTCTGACACTTCTCACACTTTATGACATAGGCTTCAGCATCCTTCTACATGTAGGGCCACCAGTACCCCTAAGTAGTGGCCTTATGAGCAAGTGATCGGCCCCCAGCGTAGCTTCCATATACTCCTTCATATATTTCATACAAGAAGTCTTCAACTTGTGAAGGATGCACACATCTCAAAAGGGGACCGATAAAAGACCTTTTGTAGAGATGTCCCTCTGCTGTCAGACTAAACCTAGCCGACTTCAGTCTGGTCTTGTGTGCTTCTTTGCGATCATCTAGCAGCTTTCTATCTCTAAGGAATATTACTATTGCATCCATCCAACTTGGTCTCATCTTCACACACATTACTTCGTACTCTGTGATCAGTGGTTCCACACTTGGGCCTGACAAATAGTCAACCATTATTGTCCTTACCTCCCCTAATTTCATTGCACTAGCCAAGTTAGCCAAGGCTTTGGCATGGTTGTTATCATCTCGGCTAACCTGTTGTAGTCGGCAGTCTTAAAACAAGGCTAGTAATCTAACAACCTCTTTGACATATGCTATCATTCTTTCGTCTTGAGCTACATACTCGCCTGTTGCCTAATTCACAATAAGCTAGGAGTCACAGCAGACTACCACCTCGTCGGCTTCCATTGTTACTGCCAACTTCAATCCTACGATCAGTGCTTCATATTCTGCTTCATTGTTTGAGACTTTAAACCCTAGTTGAATAGATTGTTCTAACATCTGCCAATCTGGCGATACTAGCACTAATCCTGTCCCCCGCTCCTTGACGGTTTGAACTTCTATCAACAAATAGGCAGAAGAAGTCACCGATGTAAATATCGCAGGGTTTGAGTTTTTCTTCTTTCTTCTACTCTGCTATGGGTTTTTTCATTCCCAACTAGGTCTCTTCTTGTTCTCCTGGGCATCCTAAGCCCTGGCTCACTAGAGCCCGACGTAGGATGGCACCAAGTGTGAACTCGGCCATGAAGTCGGCCAAAACTTGGCCTTTGATTATTGTTTTGGGTCTGAACTCTAAATCGTATTGGCCCAATACCACTGCCCATCTAGCCACCCTGCCTATTAGATCTCCTTGCTGTAGCAGGGACTTCAAAGGGTGCTCAGTTAATACCACAATCTTGTAGGCTTGAAAATAATGGTTCAACTTCTTGAAGGCCATCATTAAGGCCAATGTTAATTTCTCCAGGGGTAAATACCTAGTCTTTGCGCCCGCTAGGGTTTTACTCACATAGTATACTGCCCCTTGCTCTCCCTTCTCTTCTCTAATTATCACTGCACTCACTACATGCTCTAAAATTGTCAAGTACAAGAATAGCTCCTCTCCAGGTACTGGATTCGAGAGAACGTCCACGGCAACTTCACATTCCTCTATCCACAAGAAGTCGGTGGCCTTTTTCAAAAGACTGAAAAATGGTTTACACTTATCTGAACTTCTGCTTACGAATCTGTTCAGGCTGTGGCCCTTCCTGTCAACATCTGCACTTGTTTTGCTGACTTTAAGCTTTTCAAATCCAAGATGGCCATGATTTGATCTGGGCTTGCCTCAATGCCCCTTTTGGTAACCAAGTACCCCAAGAACTTACCAAACCCAACTCCAAATGCACATTTTGAAGCATTGAGTTGGAGTCGATATGCTCTTAGGATGTCAAAGATTGCCTTCAAGTCAGTCAGATGATCTTTAGGCTCTTTGGTCTTCACAACCATGTCGTCAATGTATATTTCTACTATTTTTCCAATATGATATCTGAACATCTTGGTCACTGACCTCTGGTACGTTGCTCCTGTATTTTTCAACCCGAAAAGGCATCACTCTATAGCAATACAGCCCTTTTGGAATGATAAATGCGGTCTTCTCTTTATCAAGAGGGTACATTGCTATCTAATGGTACCCCCTATAAACGTCCAGAAAGCTCATCCTTCCATGTCCTGAAGTGGCATCCACTAATTGATCGATCTTGGGGAGTGGAAAACTGCCTTTGGGACAAGCCTTATTCAGGCTAGTAAAGTCTACGCAGACCCTCCACTTCCTATTATTTTTTTTCACTACCACAGTGTTGGACAGCCAGGTAGGGTAGTTTACCTCTCGGATGGCTCTGGCCTCTAATAATTTGTCCACCTCCTCCTCTACTACCTCCACTTGAACCAACGTTGGCCTCCTCGCTTGTTGAATGACGAGTTTTGCCAACCTATCTATGTTCAGTTTGTGGCATGTAACCTCGAGGTCAATGCCAGGCATCTCGTATGGCGTCCAGGCAAACACCTCTATATTTGCTCACAAGAATGCTTTTAGCTCCCTTTCCTCTTTCCTGGCCAAGCCTGAGCCGAGGAGAAAGAAATGCTCTTCATCCCTTCTCTGGACCAGAATTTTCTTCAAGGCTTCCTCGCTTTTGTCAGCTAGCTCTTTGCCAACGTCATCCAAGACTTCCATGTCCTCGTCCTCGTCCTCAATCTCTACTGTCTCTGTCTCTCACACATTGCAGGTGGATTTCATTGCTACCATGGAGTAATTCTTTGCCTGTACCTAATCCCTTCTGACCTCCTCAATTCCATGCTCCGTTGGGAACCGCAATAGCTGGTGCAGTGTTGAGGGAACCACCCACATTGCGTGTAACCATGGCCTTCCCAAGATAACATTGTAAGGAGAGGGGGTGTCAATTACTATGAACTCTGTGCTTACCTTCTTGGTGCCTGCCTGCACCTCCAAACTTATTGCTCCCAAGGGCCATGTCGGCGTTCCATTGAACCCGACCATTGGACTGTTGGACTGCTCCAGATCATCTTGGTGAAGGCCGAGCTCCATATAACATCTAACATACATGATGTCACAAGAGCTACCTTGGTCAACCAGAATACGCCTTACCTGGCACTCTCTAATCTTAAGGGATATCATCAGAGCATCATTATGTGGATAATGTACCATGTCTAGGTCAGCTTCAGTAAAGGACACCATCGGTCCCTGGTACTCGTCTGTCCTAGGCTTCTTTTGCTGGACCTAATAAACATGCTGTAAGTGTTTTACCCTCTAAGTCTCTCCATGTACCTCGTTCTCATTGACCTTCGAGTGAATCGCATTGATCACTTGATGTCTGTCTACTTGCGATTACGGCGCAGGTGGGGGCGGTGATGCCGGTGCCTGGGGCAACCTTGCTTGCTCTTCCCTTATTCTGGCCTCATCTACCAGGTCCCTTGAGTGACCTTGTCTTACCAGATCTTCCAGATGTCTCTTTAGGGCTCTACACCCCTGAGTCAGGTGCCCATTCTTATTGTGGTAGGCACAGTGCTTCCCTAGGCTTCTTCCCATAAATTCACTAGGGATCTTCTCTGGTGCTCTATAGTAAGGCTGATTCCTGATCCTTTCCAGGACTTTGTAAACTGGGATCCAGAACACTGTGGTGACTGCCTGTGCAGCCCTTAGTCCTGTTTATTGTCTATTAAAATTTGTATTACCTCAACCTCGCTTCGGCGAACCGTTCATCTTCTCTTTCTTTGATGCATTTGTTCTTGGCGTGTCTTCCTCTACTCTCGCATATTTCTCGATTCTGGCCATAAGTTCCTCCATACTTTTTGGCAATGTCTTTGCCAATGACTTTCAAAGCAGGCAGTCATCGTTCAAACCGTTCATAAAAGATATGACCGCCAACTCTTGGTTGCACCTTGGTATTCGGTTAAACACCTCATAGTATCTTTTGGCATAAGCCCTAAGGCTTTCATCCTTGCCAATTCTCAGAGCCATCAGGGAGTCTACCCTCAATGACTGCAGTTTGTTTGTAACAAACCTAGCCACAAACATCTCGGCTAGGCCTTCCCAGCTTTTCACAGTTCCTTTCAGCAACTTGTGAAACCAATCTGATGCGATTTCCCCAAAGGATGAGGGGAACACCTTGCAGAGCAACGGCTCGTTCCCAGTATATAGCGCCATTGAGTTCAAATATAAGCCGACGTGAAAATTAGGATCGGACTTGCTGTCGTATATTTGGAATCTAGGCATGTGAAACCTTTTCGGGGCTTCAAACTTATCCAATTCTACTGAGAACGACGTTCTAGGCTTGATCGGAGATGTTACCTCGGCATCTTATCGCTTCCTCTGGAGGTATTCCCTCAAACCCTCCTTAGTCCCTCTGGGAGCTCGCCTGTCAACGGATTTCAGCCTTTTTGGTGCGCTGCTCTTAGTGTCATTATGAGTCCTCTTGGACCTTCCATCATTTATTGTGTCAAAACAAAGCTCCTTCCCTTGAACATGCCGATGTTCTTTGACGTAGGTTTCTTTGGCACAATGTGTCTTCTGAGACTCTCCTCTCATCGATTCTCCTCACGCCGACCTCCCGTGAAGGCCGATGCGAATGCTCTTTGCCTTGTCATGCTAAGGGACTGTAGGGATTGCTTTTTGTCCCCCTTTCTGGGTATCGTTCTTGGCCGCTGGAATCGGCGTGCCCTCCAATGGAAACGGTGGCTGCATGACGTTATTCTGCATCATGAAGTTAATGACCGATTGTAGGTCTGCCAACTTGTTTGCCATTCCCTTCATCTCGCCGACCCTTCTTAGGCATCTATCTTTCCATACCTGGAGGTCGATTTCGTTATAGTACCCGCCTTAGCATGCTTTCTTCAGTGCGTCTCCTTCTTGGCCGACGCCTTTTTCTCCAGGATTCTTATCCCGAGGTTCTTCATTACAACTATCCTCCTTAATGTTAGGATCGATGTTTTTACTACTTCTACTAGGGATGTCATTTCCAATCTTTTCTTTCTACCCATCGTTGGCTATCTATTCTCCTTACATTTCCACAAATGGTGCCAAATTGTGGGTGCTGATTTCCGACCATACTGCCAAACAAGAACTCAGCAGGAGAGCACAGGCAAAATAGATCACGCCCGAACAACCTATCACAGAAAGATAAGACTCCGGCAGTGGTTCGTCACCCCGGGGGCACTCCAACGATCAAGTCAGTACTTAGGTATCTCTCAAATATAGCAAATAGTACTTAACTCACAAGCCATAATACAAAAAGCGTGCCTTAAATCCACGAGGGTGCCTTACTTTTATAGCCAACACTAACTTGATCCCTGTAGAAGCCTAGCTTCAATGGACTCTAGCTCAATGCTTATCCTGAACTCCCAGCCAAATAGAGATAAACTACTTAAGAGCCTTATCTTTATCCAGACTGAGGTCCTCCCCCATTCTCGGATTCCGGTATCTCCGCAGATAACCTCAACTTAGCTAAAATCACCTCGACGTCAAGACCAGGCCACGTGACACCTCAGCTGACACTTTGGCGTCACCTTAGCCACGTGCTATCATTCACAAAAGATGCCCCCACAAAATCATATACGAATCAATCTCCATAGTTTTTATAAATCTTGGATTAAATTGGAAAATTGACAATTAAAATTCAAATCTCCTTAATTAATTAAGTGCTAATTACTATACGTGATAGGGTCATCACAGATACAATTAGTTTGTATGTGAATTTTGGATTTGTAGAGAAATTTGAAGCAAAAAAAAAGCACATAAATTAATTATAAAATTGAAAATAACTCTCTCGCATGAGCGTGGAATCGACAAAAAAAGTATGACTCACCAAATGTAAGAGCGTTGCATTTAGTCCTGTAATCAATTTTAGTGTTCTTAATTTTTATTTTATTTTTTTTAATATTTTGATGGGTAGTGTTCTTAAAGTTAAACTTCAAAAAAGAGAAATGAAAAGAAAGGTGAATGATGTAAACATTAATTTATTATCGGGCCATGCTAATGACAATTGAAGGTAGGAGCGAAATCAGAAATTTTGTTTGGGAAGGGTCAATTTATATGCATAAAAAATAGGATAAATTATTAATAGGTTTTAATAGTTTGGTTTAATTCTTGTCAAGTCTTATTAAAAATAAATCCTAATAAAATTATTACTAAAAATAATTTTGTGATGATTTTTTACATGTTAAAAATTGACAATTAGTGACTTTTTTTGTCATAATTTTTATAAATTGTTTCTAAAACTTACAAGTAGTGATATTTTTCTACGACGAATTTTTCAAATTGTTACTGAAAGTTGAAAATTAGTGACTTTTTGTGACGATTTTTTTAAAAAGCTGCTAAAACTTATAATGAGTGACATTTTTGTGACAATTTCAAACTGTCGCTGAAAATTAACAACTAGTGACTTTTTTAATAGTGTTTGATGAAAATGCCACTAATTCTCACAAGACCTATCAGATAATAAATTCACCTATTAGGACCTACATGTAAGTCTCCTAAAAAATACCGAGTTAATTTTGATACATTATTAATTGAACATAATTCCTTATATAAGTGTAGTGAAATAAATATTTTATGAGAAAACTAAATAAATCAAATAAATAATTTTTTAACTTTTAAAAGTTTTGAACTATTGATTAGACCTCAGTATACAATCAATTAAACTATTATTTTAAGCTATTTTATTGATTAATACAATTTAATAAATAAAAAGTGAAAAATAGTTAAAACCCTTAAAACATAACCCCCAAATTTACACCCAATGACATTGAATATTACACATCAGTTGATTTATTTAGAATCAATCAATTAAGACTCAACCTCTGCCATATCATTGTGGATAAATTTAGGAGTGAAATTTTAAGTGCTCTGGCATTACTCACAAAAATGTACACATATCATTGGATTTTTAAAATATAAAAATAAAAATAAAAATAAAAATAAATAAGTGACTTGTACATCTTGTATCAATAAAATCGACTTGATAAAATTGATGCATTATTTAAAATATAAAATAATTATTGATCATTTCATTATACATAGTGAAATACTAATGAATAGAAAATTAGTAAACTAATTGTTATAAAATCAAAAAAATCATTCCATTATACATTTTATAAATACTCATAAATATAAAATTAATAATAAGCCCTACACAGTTCTACCCCTGATCCAAGGGGATGTCAATAAAGAGAAGAAAATGCTAAAAAATTTAAAATGTCAATGCAACTTTTATTAATCTCAAAATAGTTTCACATATTTATGTATGGAGAATTCTACAATGTACATCTCTTACCATATGTATATTTAATTACGTCATTTTCTTCTTTAGTTATAACTTTATTTTGAAATCTTTATTATACCTTATGTAATGTTTGGTTATGCTTTTTTTTTTTTTTTTAATTATGACTAAAGAAGTATATAATTATTTTATTTTCTTCTTTAATTGTAAGGTGTACCGTAATCTTTTCCTTTATATATATATATATATATATTTATAAATTTTACTGCACTTTTTATACATGAGTCTAATGGTCTAAGCCTCCCCTTGTCTGATCTTGGCTAGTAAAACTAGGACTTATGAGTGGGTTGTTGGTTTAGATTTTAGAACATGCTTAGTAGGCTTGAGCAACGGATATATTGATTCGTCTAAATTGATTAAGTTGAACTAATCTGCTGCATTTTGAATGGATGTGTGATGACGAGCAGACGAATGCAGATTGATTTTTTCCAATCTGTCTAGTTTTGGACGGATGGCGGATTTGAGATTCCTTTGGCCGCAACCGAACTGCGAAACTGCGAGCACCCTTAGTAATTTGTAAGACTTTATATTTTCAATTTGTTTAGATATTCTGTTTGTATTTTCAATTGAAAAAGAGTTTAAATATTTTATTGAATATATTTTGTTGAAAAAGAGTTTCAACTTGAATGTATTTTTTGAATTGAAAAAAATATATGTATTATTTATCAATATTTTTTGGTTTTTAAATCTAACTCTAAAAATAATATATAAAAAAGATGATATATGTTGGTTGGTTTTTGTTTTCAAAAACAGATATAGATCTAATATACAGAGGTATACAATCTCTACTACTGCTCTGTTCATGATTTTGGTGGTTTAAATTGTTTTTATATTTTAAGAACCACAGATTGTAATACTTCATGTGGATGAGGCATGTTGTGATTATAATATGTGGTTGAGACATGCAGTGATTGTAATATTCTAAAGTTTCAAATTTTATTTCTTTGGATGAGACATACAATGATTGTAATATTTTTTTAAGTCATTGATTGCAATATTTTATTTTATTTTTGAGGAAGTGCACAAGTTGAATTATATTAAAAATTTATAAAATTCTAAATCGCCAAACCGATTCGTATCCATCCGCCAATTCGCCAATTCGCCAATTCGCTCAATCCACATCCGCCAAATTAGTGGATGGATACGGATTGATTTTTTTCAATCTGCCAATCTGGCAAACGAATAGCGGATTGAAAATTCCGTAGCCGCAACCGTCTCATGCCCACCCCTAATGCCTAGTAGCTCATTGATTGATCAAAATCCAAGATTTAAGTAGAAAATTAATGGGTTGAGTAGGCCCAACCCAACCAATTGATAATCCCAAAAAACTACATAGGGTGTTGTTAGCAAAAATCTAGGTTGGGTCAAATCGGTAGAGGAGATTCGATAAAAAAATCAAAATTTTACAAACAACAATCAGATCAAGCAACTGTGGTTGGTGTCCTATGTCTTGACAGATTCAATGACTTCTTTGAAGGTTGTAATGTGAAGAAACAAAGTATAGACACACTGAAATTGGTAATAAAATTGAAACTTGTCACTTAATTACATTAATCAAACAACAAGCACAATCTTTATTACACAATCGACGGGTATTAAAAGGATTATAAGAACAATTGTTAATCTACTCCTAAAGTAAGATAATCTACTCTTAAATTAAGGTAGACTATTCCTAAATAAAGAACTGTGATAAGTTTGATTTTTTGGCCTCACTTTGCTTGTATTTCCTTGACCCTTTTATAGGCCAAACCCACTGTTTACATTCAACAACTGGCCTGGGCAGTTTTCTTCTTCTATGCATGTGAT
This sequence comes from Camellia sinensis, assembly GCF_055761805.1. Classification (NCBI taxonomy): domain Eukaryota; kingdom Viridiplantae; phylum Streptophyta; class Magnoliopsida; order Ericales; family Theaceae; genus Camellia; species Camellia sinensis. The sequence continues at coordinate 28,735,959 of NC_138961.1, forward strand.
GTGGCACATGAGAGAGAGAGGATCAAGTGTAACCTCCACTAACTTCTGCACCACTTTCTTGTGTAACTTCCATCAATCCATATTTCTACAGTAGCCATGATTTTTGCTACATGTTACTATTCTCCTTTTGTGATGCCATGACCCACCAGATGGTATGAATGAGATTTACCTACACAAAAATAATAATAATATAAAATATAAACATTTGTGGCCATTATGTTAAAAATAATTTATAGTCTAAATCAATAGACTAAATCAACAGGCCGCAATCAATGAGATTAGATTTAGCCATGATCAATAAGTCACAATCAATAAAATTGGATTTGGCCATTATTGGCAAGTTACAACTAATTAGATTAGATTTGGCCTATTGACAAGCCAAAATTGACAGAAAATATGGTGTCAACAATGCCCTCCTCATTTAAGTTAAAAATGAATTTTGCCTTAAATTATATAAAGGACAAACAATCCATATTTACTAAAATTCATAAATTATTTTGGCCATAATTGACAGACCACAATCGCTGGCAACTAATTTATAATACAAACAATGCCCTCTAACTCTTAAAAATGAGTTCACTCAAATTTTGAAGAGTTCTATAACCATTATATCGAATTAGACATTATTTGGGAAATTAAATAATTTCCAATTTATATACAATTGACAATATCAATGCACATTTACTGGCCATACTAAGCCAAATAAACATCATTAATTATGCATTACATGCAATAGATAGAAAGATGTTCTCTAACAATTGTTGTTTTGTTAACCATTTCATTAAAATTGAGTTTTGGTGTGATCCACAAATCCAAAGTAAATTTTGAACATCAAAAGCCATAGTATAAATTGGCTTTAAAACTTCATATATTTCACCATTTTGAATGATATAAAAAATGTTGAATTCATAAACAGTTGGTTGTTCATCAATTTTAGCCATGTTTGGCTGAAAAACTTGTTTTTCTCCCCAATGATTTTTATCATCTTTTGCCAAAAAGGATTGTTGCTCATCATTTTTTTGTTCATAATTTTCAGCCATATTTGGCTTAAAATTATTCTCTCCACGTTCATAATTTTTAGTCATCTTTGGCTTAAAATTATGCCCCCCAAGTAAATCTTCACCATCATTTTGTGATAGATTTTTAACATCTTTTGGGAGAATTGGCTGTTTTTTAATTTTAGCCATTAATAGCCTATGAAAACTCTCCAAAGTCATGTTATCTTCATGACTTGGTGTGTTCATCCCTCGAGCCATATTATTTTCATACCTTGGCTCTTTATGAATAATGGTTTGCATTTTGTGAGCCAACTTGAAATTAAATATGGTGTTCAATTCTTCAAACAATTCTTGCTTTTCATGTGGAAGCATACTTTCCAATAATTGCTTTATTCAAAGAAGAAGAGCATTTTTTTATTTTTATGAATGAGCCATTAGTTTGGCCCAAGTCTGAAGCTCCATGCATATCCATTTGCTCCCTCTTTGCCATCACTCCAAATTAGACAGATCCCACCGGGCATGCCAAAAATTGTTAGCAAAAATCTGGTTTGGATCAAATCGACAGGGGAGATTCGACAAAAAAATTAAAATTTTACAAACAACAAACAGATCAAGTAACTGTGGTTGGTGTCCTATGCCTTGACAGATTCAAGAACTTCTTTAGAGGTTGTAATGTGAAGAAACAAAGTATAGACACACTGAAATTGGTAATAAAATTGAAACTTGTCACTCAATTGCATTAATCAAACGACAAGCACAATCTTTGTTACACAATCGACGGGTATTAAAAGGGTTACAAGAACTAATTGTTAATCTACTCTTAAAGTAAGATAATCTACTTCTAAATTAAGGTAGACCATTCCTAAATAAATAACTCTAATAAGCTTGATTTTTTGGCCTCACTTTGCTTGTATTTCCTTGACCCTTTTATAAGCCAAACCCATTGTTTACATTCAACAACTGCCCGGGGCAGTTTTCTTCTTCTATGCATGTGATGTAGCACGAGAGAGAGAGAGAGAGAGAGAGAGAGAGAGAGGGAGAGGATCAAGTGTAACCTCAACTAACTTCTATACCACTTTCTTGTGTAACTTCCATCAATTCATGTTTTTATAATAGCCACGATTTTTGCTACACGTTACTATTCTCCTTTTGCGATGCCATGACCCACCAGATGGTTTGAATGAGATTTACCTACACAAAAATAATAATATAAAATATAAATATTTGTGGCCATTATGTTAAAAATAATTTATAGTCTAAATCGATAGACCAAAATCAACAGCCCACAATCAATGAGATTAGATTTGGCTATGATCAATAAGCCACAATTAATAAAATTGGATTTGGCTATAATTGATAGGCCACAACTAATTAGATTAGATTTGGCCTATTGACAAGCCAAAATCGACAGAACATGTGATGTCAACAGGTGTTAAAGGTTATTTTTAAAAGATAGGGAAATAATATGCTTTAAGATTATAAATATAAGATATTAACGTGACATTTCTTATGATATCAACCCCTCGAATAGAACTCATCTTTAAAAACTAGTTTGGAAAAAGAGGATGTCCAACCGCTAATATACACAAGATGAAAATTTATGTTAACCGAACCATGCTCTGCAACTGACGTCTACTTGACCCTATGATAACTCTTTCCCTTTTGTTGACTTTAGTCACCTATCAATAGTTGATACCTCATTGGTGTCTTAATCTCGCCTAAAGGTCACTGTATGAGCACGAAATAATCTGTCCTGTATACACCTGTTGATTAAGTTTGCACTCCTCCAAACGTCGTCGTCTTATCACTTGAAAACATAAACGTGAGCTAGCAGGCGGGTATGTGCCGGCAACCCTTCCGATACCTAAGTCAGCAAATAGACAAAAGACACAAAAGCTCTGTGTATTTGAGAGTAAAAATTGTGATACCTGTACATAGGTCCCGTTACGAACTTTTATAGATTCCGCATGGCATAATCCCAGTAGAACTCTTACTCTCCTTAGCAGAGCCCTCCTATGAATCACATTCCCTAAGGATAATGCCTACCTTGATAACACCCTACTCACTGCCAACCAAGTGAAATGGTTGAACCCTTTACCACGGCTAACACTACGGTTAACCGAGTTACTTTGGCTCCGTGCTCTGGCTCCTTGGCATCCCACCAAGCTACACCCAACTCAGCCCATCACCCTGCTAATCATCTTGTTCAGACAAAGCTTTGCCCTCCCAGTTGAGTCCTACTTTCAGTAACTTATCCAACCGTCCTGGTACCTATCTCGGCCAAATCCGAAATAGAAAATGCCTTCTTGGCCCATAGCGCGGCCCATCTTCTAAAGAAGACTCTCCCTAGCTCGGCCCAATTTGCTCACAAATTACCCTCTCAATTGCCCGTTAATTCTATCTGCGAAGCATGACTGGGATTATCATCTTCAAGCTGCGCTAAAATATCACCCGAAGTGAAGCACTTTGGCTAGCCGGGCTAGAAAACTCACTCGATTTTCCCAGCCTTTGACGTAGTATAACCCGCTTTCCCATATTGCTGACACCACGTCCTTACTGGGACACTTGGCTCCTCACCATTGCCTCTATCGCTCTGACAATCGTCAATCATAACTCTAAAATTTGAATAGTCTCGCCGTTTTACCTCCATTTAATATTTATCCTCTTAGTCTTCAAACATCCATTATTACTGTTCATCTTCTAACCCAAAAACCAAAACAGCTTTCTGAGAGCAAAAACTCAAATTCTGCCTCTGCCCCTATTCAAGCGTTGGTACCTTCACTTCTACTGCAGGAATGTCGTTTTGCTGCTCAATATGAAAAACTTGTAAGTTTCATACTCCATCTAAACACTCTATATGACGTTTTTCAAGTTCTTGATTCTCTTAACTTTATAAACCCATTATATTGTTTTTGCAAGAGTGTTCATAGTTTTTTGTTTATATGCTAAAAATGAGTTTAGAATTAGCTTCCTAGAAACCCTACACCTTAGGAAAAACACTAGTTTATCTGTAACTGGAATCATATAAGCTTTGAATCCATAATTCACAATGAAACCAAGCTATAACAAGTTTGTGCTCACTTAGAGGCGCCTTCCTGAACTAAGGAAACATTGCCTAATCGTGACCGAACTATGGCCTAGCTCACTTTATGGACCGAGATAAAAATCTCACCCTCTCCCAAGGCCGAACAAAATAATTTATATTGATGCCTTAGCTCGGTCACTAGTTGGCCTTAACACATTCTATGTTCTTTACTGTGTAAACTTTTAACTAGGTTTACTCAGGCACACCATTCACTACAAAGCCGAGCTAAGGTGCCGAGCAGATACTTGTAAACAAAAGCTACCCAAAAATGGGCAAATACCGGTTCCTTGTGAGTTCGCCCGGCGCTATAGCCGAATTCTAAAGGGATTACCACATCCCTAAAGACGTTCAATTTGAACTAGCTAAGCCAAACACCACACCCTGGGGTAGATCAGGCTTTGTTGCATTCACACTGCTATCTATTATAGAGGGTGGACTCAGGTTCCCAGTCCAACCCCTAATTTGTGAATTCCTTAGGCAAACCAAACTATGCCTCACACAATTATCCACCAACACCTATAGAATAATAAACAGCATAGCTAAACTAAATCGCTGCCTTGGCCTCAATCTCGAACTGGTCGAGCTATTTCACCAATATTCGCTCGGTCAGAATGATGACAGTTGAGTATATTACATTAGAGTAAGAATGGGTCGAGAGAAAATCGTCAAGAGTACACCTGATAAAGACCTGAACGACGATGATTTTCTCTGGGTGTTTGGAAATTTTGAAGACCACGAAGCCTAGTTACCGGCCTATAACATCAACTGGAACAAGGGAATGTCTGGTAAGGATAACTCGGTTTTATCTCCTTTGTCATCAAAACAACTACCGTGCTAACCCTTGTGTTCTTTGCCCCTTATGCAGATTTGAACCACCTGAAATCAACCTACGCATACGCAAATCAAGCCACACTCCGAGCCGTGCTAAGCTACCGGTATCGAGATTGGACCAAACTGCTTGACGTGTAACCGACCTACCACTGTAGTGGTAAGAGGAAGACTAGAGTAACCGATTTCCTTTTAGAGTCTTCACTCGAGCCGGACCCTACTCTTTCCCAAATTAATCTAATTTCCCTCACCGAAGAACAAGAAATGGCAAAAAGGAGGGTTGTGCGAGCTCTTATTACCGAGCAGACCTCTGGCAAAGTTCAAACTAAACTAGCGCCCGCCGGTCAACCACGCGAGACAATGGTTGCCCTTCCAACCGCTAGGGCAACCACGTCTCGGCAGCACAAGCGTGCATGCACCTCGTCGATCGAACAACCATATTTGGTGGATGAGGAAGAGACCGTGCTCCCTAAGACCGAGCTGTCGAGCCTAGAGCCTGTTCGATCTGGTCGAGCAGGTCCTTCCTCTTCGCCTATGTGGGCACCATCTATTTTTTATAAAAACTGTGCTGTGTCTACCAAAGACTCAGTGGTTGCTGAGAAAGACCACATGCTGACTTTTAACCTTTCCAAGAGCATGTGTCTGCCAACAGACATGGAACATCATGATCATCTAGCCGAGCTCAAAGCCATTAGCTCAGCGACTAAGTCAATGGTGCTTGTAAGTAGTCCACTAATTTATTCATATCCATACTATCCCATCTGATTGCTTGGTTCATTCTGACCACTCTTTCTCCACTCACAAGCTCTGCAGAAAAACCACGTTGCCCACAAGCGTGTGCTAGAACTGCGGAAAACAGCATGGTTGGCCGTGGCTGATGCAAATGTCAACGCAGCTAGATTGAAGGAGGCCAAAGCCAAGCTGACCGAGCTGGAATCTGAGCATGCAAGGCTAGCTGAGCTGGTCAACATGGCAGAGGCTGACAAGAAAAAAGCTTTAGCCGAGAAAAAAGATCGCTATCTGCAAGAGTTGGCTAAGTTGGAGAAGAAAAAGAATACAGAGCTTCAAGAGCTGAGAAAGAAGATGGAGGACGCTGAGGATCGAGGTTTTAAGGAAGGGGAGGAAACCTATGTCCAGCAATGTGAAGCAGCCAAAGGCATATTCTTTAAATGCGGTTGGAAAGCTGCTGTTAAACAGCTCGGTCAAGGACATGACTCCGAGATCTTCCTGAACCCTCCTCTCCACTTCATACCGAGCTATATGACAGACTATACAAATGTAGTCCAACAGAAGTTCCTTCAGGAGGAGGAGGAGGAGGAGGAAGAAGAAGAGGTCCTTGATCCACTTAACGCTCCTCTTGCCAACCTTAACCTCGGTTGCTAGTCTTCAGTTTCTGCTTCGGTGGACTTGTTGACTGAAACCTTGCCCAGCACGGTTGACAAAGTGCCCGTAACCGAGCCAACCCAGGAGACTAATGCCAGAGTCGACCTGTCTATGGACAAAGTCTGTAATGACTTAGATGCTGACCTTGACGACCTTTTTGCCTGAATTAGTCAGGCTCCTTTTGCTTAGTTTTTCTCATTTTTTAGTTTTTGTTCTACCAGAATGTAACCAGGCTATAAGCCCCACCTCTTGTACTTAATTTCCAATGAAATGAAAGAAACTTTTCTTTTTTTCACATCTTCTTGTTCGGTTACAGCACTTTTCCTCTTTATAGTATATCATCTTTACTGTAAGCCTAGCCGGCCTAGTTAGCTCAAACTTTCTTTATCCTGTCCACCTTTTTCGGTCAAGATACTTATCACGGCTGAAGAATAACTTGGGAAACTGCAAAACCTTTGTAATCGAGGTTTTTGTTTCGTCTTTAACTCGGTTAAAAGAAAAAGGTGTTGATCAAACCTGCTAACTTTCTTGAGCCTAGATCCTTATCTCTATTGAAGAAAAAAAAAAGTGTTAGTAAAACCTACCACATTTCTTGAGCCTAGATCCTTATCTCGGCTGAAAAAAAGAAAAAGTGTTAGTAAAACCGGCCAACTTTCTTGAGCCTAGATTCTTATCTCGGCTGAAGAACGCACTAAGTGTTGGTCAAACCTACTGACCTTCTTGAGCCTAGATTCTTATCCCAGCTGAAGAAAGAAAAAGTGTTGGTAAAACCTGCCAACCTTCTTGAGCCCAGATCCTTATCTCAGCTGAAGAAAGGAAATGTATTGGTCAAAACTGACAACTTTCTTGAGCCTAGATCCTTATCTCTGCTGAAGAAACGTAGAAGTGTTGGTCAAACATGCCAACCTTCTTGAGCCCAAATCCTTATCTCGACTGAAGAATGCACTAAGTGTTGGTCAAACCTACCAACCTTTCTAAGCCCAGATCCTTATCTCGGCTAAAGAATACACTAAGTGTTGGTCAAACCTGCCAACCTTCTTGAGCCTAGATCCTTATCTCGACTGAAGAAAGAAAAAGTATTGGTCAAACCTGCCAACCTTCTTGAGCCTAGATCCTTATCTCGGCTGAAGAAACGTAAAAGTGTTGGTCAAGCCTGCCAACCTTCTTGAGCCTAAATCCTTATCTCGGCTGAATAATGCACTAAGTATTGGTCAAACCTGCCAACCTTCTTGAGCCTAGATCCTTATCTCGGCTGAAGAACGCACTAAGTATTGGTCAAACCTGTTAACTTTCTTGATTGCCCCCAGTCGGGCAAACAACATTTAAAAACAGAGGAAAGAATTTTTACCAAAAAAAAAATGTCTACTTGTTTTATTGAAAAAGAAAAAATTACAAGTGTTTAAGAAAAAGCTAAAAATAAAATACTCTAAGATTGGCCGTGTTCCATGGCCATGGAATAGCTCTGTCATTTACATCTTCTAAGTGATATGCCTTTTTTTCAACCAAACCAATCACTCTATATGGTCCTTCCCAATTAGGTCCTAATTTGCCATCTCCAGGTATCAAGGTGTTTTCCATAACTTTGTACAGTACCCAATCTTTGATCTTGAATTGCTTGGGGTGCACCGATTTATTGTATTTCTTGTACAATTCCTGTTGATACAAGGAAATGTGCCCCAATGCTCTCTCTCTTCTTTCTTCTGCCAGGTCGAGTTCTAGGGATATGGCCTGACCATTCAAGTCTGGATCAAAAGTTTCACTTTTGATGGTGGGAAGGCCAATTTCCAGAGGGATTACCGCCTCCATACCATAAGCTAAGGAAAAAATTGTTTCACTAGTCAATCACCGAGGTGTAGTTCGGTAAGCCCATAAGACGTGGGAAAGTTCCTCAGCCCATTTGCCTTTTGCTTTTTCCAACCTCTTTTTCAGGCCATCTAAGACTACTCTGTTGGAAGCTTCAGCCTGGCCATTGGCTTGGGGGTATGCCAGCGTCGAGTTGTAGAATTCTATCTTGTATTTTTTACAAAAACCCCTAAAGATCTTTCCATCAAACTGACTGTCGTTGTCAGATATTAGAGCCTTGGGTATTCTAAACCGGGTTATAATGTTTTTCCAAACGAACTTCTTGACATCTTTTTCTTTTATGGATGCGAGTGCTTCCGCTTTTACCCATTTTGTGAAGTAGTCCGTTGTCGCGAGAAAAAACTTTCTGTTGCCTGGCACAGTTGGGAGTGGTCCCACTATATCTAGGCCCCACATTGCAAAGGGCCACAGGCTGGTTAATGGTAGGAGCTATCTGGCCGGTTGATGTATTTGATGTGCGAACTTCTGACATTTCTCACACTTCTTGACATATTTCTCTACTTCCGCTTACATATACGGTCACCAATATCCTTGTGAAATTCCTCGGTAGGCCAGCAATCTTCCCCCTTGGTGGCTTCCACAAACGCCTTCGTGTATTTCGAACAAAAATGCCTCAACCTTGCTGGGATGGACACACTTCAAGTAAAGTCATGTGAAGGATTTTTTGTACAATGCTAGTGATGGGGAGAGCCAAAATCAGTGTGACTTTGCTTTAATTTTGTTGGCTTCTTTCTTTTTTTCAAGTAAGATGCCATCTTTTAAAAACACTATGATGGGATCCATCCAGGAATGGCCTAAATCGGCGCAACATGCTTCGGCTGCTTCCGTCTCTTCAACACTTGGTCTGGGTAGGAAGTCAATTAACAATGGGTATGGAATAGACATATCTGTCATTGACGCAAAACCGGCCAGCTCATCTGCTTTACTATTTTCCTCTCGACCGATTTTCTCTATCTGAACCACTTCAAATTTCATGATCTCATTTCTGACCAACTCTTGGTACTTGGCCATTCTATCATCATTTTCTTCATAGTCGCTTGAAATTTGGTTGACTACCAGTTGGGAGTCACTGTATACCATCAGCTTGGTGGCCTTCATGCGAAATGCTGACTTCAAACTCGTTAATAATGCTTCATACTCCGCCTCGTTGTTGGATGCTGGAAAGCCAAGGTTGATTGCCTATTCAATTGTTAGGCCATCTGGCGAGATGAGGACTATGCCAAGTCTTGCACCGTGCCTGTTGGATGCTCCATCCACGAAGAGTTTCCACATCTTTCCTATGAACAGTTTCCAGCAAGTTGAGGGATCTGCTGATATCTTGGGATTAGGGGTGTTGATCATGCTTTCTTCTAAGTTATGGTCCATCGTTAGGATTTGATCATCATCATCTGACTGTCTTAGGATCTTACTTTTGGGTGAGTCCTTGCTAATGGTACTGCGGTATGTTCCTTCTTCCCTTTCTACAGGGCTGAATGGTTCGCTATGTAGTTGAGCGTCCTGCTTTAAGGGTTGCGCTATCCTTGCGGCACTTTTTCCCCTTTTTTTGGTTGCCTCGGTCAAGTCGATCGAGCAAACATGATGACTACCTGGTGAAAAGTCAGCAACAAAGTCTACCAAAGCTTGGGCCTTTATCACGGTTCTTGATTGAAACTTAATGTCGAACTGACCTAACTCCACAGCCCATTTCAAAATTTGCCCAGAAAAGTCCGCTCTTTCAAATAATGCTTTTAAGGGGAAGGCCGTTAAGACAATCATGGTGTGGGCATGAAAGTAATGCGAGAATTTTCTTATAGCCATCATCAAAGCCAAGGCCAACTTTTCCAACGGCAAGTACCTTGTTTCGGCATCCAGCAATGTTTTGCTAACATAAAAGATAAGCATGTGTTGTATTGCCTCCGCACATACCAACATTGCACTAATTGTATGCTGGGAAATTGCCAAGTATAAAAAGAGTTCATCTCTTGGTACTGGGGTTACTAACAACAGAGGAGAGGTCATGTAATCTTTCAAGCTTTCCAGGGTACGGTCGCACTCGTCATCCCACTCAAGCTTGGCCTTCAGTGCCTGAAAGAACGGTCGACACCTATCTGACGACTGACTTATAAATCGGTTTAGCGCGGTTGCTAGGCCAGTGAGATGTTGCACCTCCTTGACTGTGTTGGGCCTCTCAATATCTTGGATGACCTTGATCTGAGAAAGATCAGCTTCTATGCCCCAGTTGGTTACTAGAAAGCCCAGGAATTTTCTTGACCCTACGCCGAACGCGCATTTGGATGCATTCAGTCACAACTTGTGGGACTTCAAAATTTGAAACATCTCGTCTAGGTCCTTGAGATGGTCCCCCTCATTCTTACTTTTGACCACCATATCATCTATGTAAGCTTCCATTGTTTTTCCTAACAATGGCTCAAACATTTTAATGATCATCCGTTGGAATGTTTCCCCTGTATTTTTTAGGCCAAAGGGCATGACCTTGTAACAATATAATCCCCTGGGAGTTATAAATGATGTGACCTCCTAGTCCGGTTTATACATAGCCATCTGATGGTAACCGTGATACGCATCAAGAAAGCTAAGGTGGTTATGCCATGCAGTTAGGTCCACCAGTTGGTCTATTCATGGTAGAAGAGAGCTGTCTTTCAAGCATGCTTTGTTGACTGTTTTGTAGTCCACGCATACGCGCCATTTGCCGTTCTTTTTTGGTACCACTACCGTGTTGGAAATCCACCTAGGATAGTATACTTCTCTGATTGCCCCTGCTTCGAGCAGGTTTCCCACTTCTTCTGCCACTATTTCTGCGTGGTGGAGTGCCGATCGGCGAGTTCGCTGTATAATTGGTTTGGCAGTTGGGTGGACATTGAGTTGATGGCAAATGAAGTTAGGGTCAATACCACGGCTCATGGTTGTCAACCATTGGTGTGGTCAGTCGGCCACTAGTGTCTTTTTTCAGATATTTGTTGACAGTTGTGCCAGCTATTGGTACATTGAGCTACATCTCCCTACACGTGTATGGTGGAATGTTTCTAAGCTCAAGGCTTGTTTTTCTATATATATGGGGATTCCTCCCCCATTTTGGAGGGTTAGAAAATTTGGAACAAAACTCTCTCTCTCTCTCTCTCTCTCTCTCTCTCTCTCTCTCTCTCTTTCTAAACTTTTCTTTCTCTCTCTTGTAATCTTATACACATTTGCTCACAAATCCTACACTTTTGCCTATACACCCTTGATAGAAGTTTCTAGTCTTTGGGCTGAGGTAGCTTAGGACTTGTTTTGAGCTCTAGAAGGAGGTTTTTGGCTTGGATTGTTGGCCAAATTGTGTCTTGGCTTCAAGAGGTATAACACTCTCTCTTTATATTTGTTTTGTACCCTTGTTTTGCCATCTTTCTCAATTGTTTTGAGGTTAATTTTGAACTGTAAAAAGCTCTATTTTTATGGCTTAAAAGTGTTGGCTTGAGGCCATTTTCAGTTAAGGGGTGATTCACCCTTCTTGCTTCTTTGCTTGTAAAGTTTTTGTGCCTTTGTTCATCACTTTCAAATCAACTTTTGTGGACTTTTTAACCACTGAATTTCAGAGGTTTTTCAGTGACAAATTTGTTCACAAATTACCCTCTCAATATGAGATATTAACGTGACATTTCTTAGGATATCAACCCCTTGAATAGAACTCATCTTTAAAAACTAGTTTGAAAAAAGAGAGTGTCCAACCGCTAATATACACAAGACCAAAATTTATGTTAACCGAACCATGCTCTGCAACCGACGTCTACTTGACCCTATGATAACTCTTTCCCTTTTGTTGATTTTAGTCACCTATCAATAGTTGATACCTCATTGGTGTCTTAATCTCACCTAAAGGTCACCATTTCCGCAATTTGAACGGCTAAGTCATACTCATGCAATCCCATATTACACATGGTGGTTGGTTTTGATATAAATTGATACAAAACTCATGAGTAGAACTCATTCTTAAAATAAATTTGGCTTGTAAAAAAAGTGTCCAAATAACTTACTCCCCCTATCTTAAAATAATAGTCTCTTTCAAGATTTTTTTTTTTTTTTTTTTTGCTAGTACAATTATTGTACTTTAAAAAAATTAATTTTTCAAAATTACCCTTTGATAGTACATTTTTCAGAAAATATCAATTGTTATAATTGTACTTTTTATGTTGTTAATGAATTTAAAAGAAGGGCAAAATAGGAAACTCATGTAAATGGCGGCTGCAACTATAACGGTCCTAAGGTAGCAAAATTCCTTGTCGGGTAAGTTCCGACCCGCACGAAAGGCGTAACGATCTCGGCACTGTCTCGAAGAGAGGCTCAGTGAAATAGACATGTCTGTGAAAATGCAGACTACCTGTACCTAGACAGAAAGACCCTATGAAGCTTTATTGTTTCCTTGGATTGGCTTTGGGCCTTTCCTACACAGCTTAGATTGAGGGCAAAGAAGGCCTCCTTCCGAGGGGACCCAAGCCATCAGTGAGATACCACTCTAGAAGAGCTAGAATTCTAACCTTGTGTCAGGACCTACGGGCCAAGGGACAGTCTCAAGTAAACAGTTTCTACGGGACTTAGGCCTCCCAAAAGGTAACGGAGGCATACAAAGGTTTTCTCGGGCCAGACGGAGATTGGTCCTCGACTGCAAAGGCAAAAGGGAGCTTGACTGCAAGACTAACCTGTCGAGCAGGGACGAAAGTCGGCCTTATTTTTTGAAAAGGGACTAATATTTTTAAACAATAAAAATGGAATAAAAGACTAATATTTTTAGATGGAAAGAGTATATAAACATAACCAAAATCTATATTAATTGATGTGGGATCATAACACCCTAATAAAAAATTGTAATCTCTGGGGATGAATTACAAGGATAGAATGTCTATTTGGTTAAAAGTAATGTTAAAGATCCTAGCAGTTTTATTAAAATTTTTACCAAATGTTTTATATGAGTGTGGAATTCATACCATGTGAGTCTCATATAAATCTTACAGCTATGTGAGACATTTGATAAAAAATTTAATAAAATTTTTAAAATCTTTAACATGTTGGTTTAGTTAATTTCCTAGCCATTGGGGAAAACATATCCCATTAATAAAAGCTTGTGTTTCTTCTACTCATTTGTGTAATGTGTGCCAACTAATGAATTTCATGTGCTTAGGTATGCTAAATCCAAAACATCATAATGATCACAACTTTGAGATGTTGTACCATTTCACGAGGTTCGTTTTGGGTTGTTTCAATTTGAGTTAGGTACCATCGAAATGTAATTAATTATTGCTAAGATTAATCTAATACCAATTGCCCTTATTTCATCTACTTATAGAACACCAAAATTAACATAACGGGATGTATGTAGAATTTATTATTATTTTTTTTAAGTTTCTATGTCATCAAAATGGAGATGAATTTATGCAAGAATTGTGGTAATTTCATTTTTTTTTTTTTTTTAAATTCTTTTGTTTCCAGAAATGATTTTCATTTCTTAAATCTAAACCTTAAACAAAAGAGAAACATGAAAATGTATTGAATTTGGCTACAACCCTTAAGAACTTCATAATCATCACCCGTTGACTGAACAATTTTTTTTTTTCAACTTGAAGACTCAAATCACATGAAAGACTTTGCTTATATTAATTTCATAATTTGACGGGTAAAAAATGATAGTAACAAGCATATACTATTATTAATAGTGAGAAAAAAAAAGGATGAGGGTAGTTCTGTAAATTCACTAACAAAGAAAATTACTGTTTGAGGACTCATTTTTTTTATTTATTTATTTATCACAAATCATTTTTTTATCATACGATTAACCTAAAGAGATCTATTATATAATAAAAAAGCAAATTAGGAGAAAATGTCAATAAAGAATTTAGACGGAGAATCCCACCTCCATACTAAAAGATGAGACATATTGGGTGGTTTTAGTTGTTGTGGGTTAATTTAAGAAAAATTTATTCATAAATCCTATCTTGAAGGATGGAGATTCATTTAGTTTTAGGATTTTTTTATGGATCAAGTAGTCTCATTGATTTTAAAAATGAACATTTAATATATTCTTTTAAAATTAGGTTTATGGTTATGTCCTTATTTCCATTATGTTTTCTTATTTATTTATTTATTTATTTGGTTCTGGAAATGTAAGATACACAACTTATTATTTTGTGAAATTCAATTGAGTAAATCTAGTGGTACAAATGCCTTCCATAAAAAAACATATAAATAAATAACACTATATAAGTCCACATTGTTTCACATTAAAGATGCAATAAAAAAAATTTAAAATGTAACATTATGTATCTCTACATTGATTTCTATTGAGCATAAAATTTTATGATATGGAAATCTTTTTGGGGGTGGTGGGTGGGTATCTAAATTTGGAGTGGATTCTAATATAAGAATCTTTTTTATTTGTAATGACTTAAAATGCGAGATTCTTTAAATATTTTAAAAGGAGTACAAAAATTTCTTACTCTGTGTTTGGTTGAGGGATTTGGAGGGAAAAAAAAAAAAAAAAAAATTATGTGAAACTATGTGAAATGTAGTTATATTTTATTTACATTTCACTTATATTTTTCCTTTCTCTTTCCAAACTCCTCCCCAAATCCCCCAACCAAACACAGCGTTAATAAGTTTTGGACAAATCTATAAGTTCAAATTGTGGGAATTTTATTCGTTTATGAGTATTAACTAGCATTCATGCTTGTAAACTGTAAGATTATATTGTCATTTATACACAAATGGGATTATTAAGTTCATTAGATTATTTGAAAGATTTATTAATTACTAAGATACAAAAATAGGATTTATTGATGTTTAATTTAATTTAGTTTATTTTTAAATAAACAAAGTTTAAAATTAGAAAGGTGGAGAGATGCGTGTTTTATAACAATCATATATCATGATTCAAGAGCGTGATTTTCAGTAAAAACAAAGGGGGTTCCTTTCACAGTCTATTTCATTTGAGAGTTTTGTTGATGGGTGTCCATAATTATAGGGCATTCTTAACACGCTTAAAATAATTATACAATTTTTCATAAAAGTGAATAATAGAATAATGTGAAAAAATTTAATATATTGTTAACCGATTTATCTGAGCACTTATTTAAAAAAAAACAAAAAAACAAAACAAAAAGAAAACGATTTAATACGTGAGAATTCTGTTAAAACAAAGTTTTTAAATGTAAGATGTACATATTTTTATTTCATTTTTGAAGAAATTATTTTTATGATTCGAATCAATGCCATTAAAGATGCTAATGTCAAGCCTTATTGATTAAAAAAAAAGCTTTTTTAATTTTAGCTGGTGGTTGTTTTTGGGTACAGTGATATGCAAATAAAGTTGGTATATATGATAGCTTTTGCTAAAGATAAAATTGAGAGTCTGGTGGTGTGTCTCTGAGTTCCAGTCAAAAGTTTTATGCTCTCTGTTTCATGTGTTTGTATAATGTTCAGAGGAGAATGAGACTACTCATAAGCAATGTCCAGCAAGATTTTCTTCCACTTTCTTTGGGCTTTTTTATTATTATTATTATTTTTTTTTTCGTGCACTACAAGTGTTTGATTAAATTCCTAGTATGGTCATTGGTTTTGGGCCATAGACATTTTCACTAGAAATTGGGATTTTAAACCAGTTTTTGAGGTAAAAATATGATCAATTTCTTTTCCTGATGTAGCATAGATGCAAAATATGAAATCTCTGAGCAGTGTAGGACTTGCTTTGAGTCTTGTTTGTGGGTTTCTTTTACTAGCTCTTGTTGCTGAGCTCTACTACTTGCTATGGTGGAAGAAGAGGATTGTCAACAGAGAGATTGAAGATGATTATAGCAATCCATTAAGAGAGTTCTTCTACATGTTCTGTTTGAAGAAGAATCCATCATCATCATCTTTAAGCTCCACAACTATCAACCCCAATGTCCATGATCCACAATCTCTGTTTCATGCACATTCAAACAAGGCCTTGTGGCCTAAACCCTTTGGAGAGGAGGAGGAGGATGATGGAGTGGAGGAGACTGAACTCATGGGACCACCAAGATTTCTCTTCACCATCAAAGAAGAAACTAAAGAAGATTTGGAGTCTGAAGATGGAAAGTCTAGAGGTGATAATAAGAGTAGGAAAGGGTCAAGAACTAGAAGCTTGAGTGAGAGTGAAGTGATTTTCACAGTGGAGACTCCATTTTTGACCCCAATTGCTTCACCACCGTATTTCACTCCTCCACTTACTCCTATTGAGTCCTCATATGACCACCATGGATTTATGCCTCCCTTTGAATCATCATCAGGTGATGCAGAGGTTAATGTGGCAAGATCATCGCCGCCACCAAAGTTGAAGTTCTTGAAGGATGCAGAGGAAAAACTTTACAGAAGAAAACTAGAGGAAGATGAGAAAGGGGTTCATGAGATTGACGGGTTTGATCAAGATGGAGATAAAGCTCCTTCAACATCAGAGTTACTAAATGATGAAGAGGATGAGTCTTTTATTACACTCATTGTTTCTAAGAATGAGTAAGGCTCGCTGTGAGTTCAAGTCACGGAAACAGTCTCCCCACAACATTCATTGTTGTTGAGAGAGACAGAGGGAGAGAGCTTAATCACCACCACACAATGTACAATAGTACGATTCAAGCTCTTCACAGGTGCTTCCTCTAGCCCTTCAACATTCAGACCAACAACAACTAACAAGAACACCCATATCACATTAGAGCCAACTGAATTAAAATGTTTTATTTATTTATTTTTTTCTTTTTTTCTTTTGTTTTCTCTTTCTGTTTTTATGAACCCACTTGAATTTTTCAGTTTTAGGAATTGGGCTTTTGTTTTTTTAGTTGGGGGAGTGTTTGGGAATGAAGATATGGTTAATCTGTGAAAGCCCTTGTGCAAAGTTGTCTGTTTATACCTTTATAATCATCATGTGGATAGTGGTAGCACTGATGTTGTCCAAAAGGGCACTGTAAATCAATTTTCTTTAAAGCTGATGCTTCATCTCCTTTTGTCTCCTTTTTTTATTTTTTATTTTATTTTTATTATTTTTGCAATATACATAAACTAAAGTTTTTTGCCAAGTTATGATCCTTTTGTTGCATGTCTAACTCTGTTGTAATAAAGCAACATGCACCCAAAGGCCCCAACCAGCCTACCATAAATAACGCATGCCCATTGGACCACTGTTCAACCAACACAGGTTGGTAGATCAAAAATTTGATATTTTTATCAAGAGAGAGAAGAAAGAGAAAGAGAGAGAGACAGAGAGAGAGAGAGAGAGAGAGAGAGAGAGGGATTGAAGCCGTAAACTGAATTAAGCTATTCATGCTGACTCATATTTAAATTGTTAAAAATTATTTAAAATTGATTAATTATTTATAGGGAAATTTAGTTAAAATCTTTTCGTTGGACCGTTATTTGGAGAAAAAGACAATCTAATTTATTTTGTTTTAAAACCCCCAAATAAGGAGAGACATAATTGAGTAAGGATAAAATAAATTTTTTTTTTTCTTGGATAATATTGTCAGATTAACATGTTACTGCTTATATCAATTTTAACAGTAATATATATATATATATATATATAAAATTTCGTAGTCAACATGGATCTTATTTAATAGATCTTGATGAGAGAATTTTAAAAATATTAATTTTATGAAAAATCGACATTTAAATCAAAAGTTAATACATTGGTTTAATATTTTGATAGCAATGATATGTGTTCTAATTCTAATTCTAATCTATACTATTATATTATTTTAAGTGAGTCCAAATTTGATGTAAGCCCCGTTTGGTACAGCTGTGGGAAAGTGAATGGAATTATAGATTTAAGCAGCAAGATATTGTTTGGTAAATAAGCTGTAAAATAACTTTTTGTTGTGTAATTGTCATTTTTGCCCTTATGAACATAAAAATTGTAATTTTGTTATTATCTTCACTTTAAATTTTGAAAAAATTATTTCATTAATAGAAGTTGATTAATTAGTACGTAATTTGGTACATTTTTACATTACCACAAATTTATTTTATTTTTTTTATTATTTTTTTAATAATATTGAGTTCACAAGGGAATAAAAAAATGTCATTGCAATAAAAATACAATAAATCATATTGAAAATGCCTCAACCCCAAGCCTTTGCTTCATAGAGCATTAACAAAAAAGAGATTATATGCAATTATGATTTTCAAAAGTAATACAGCACAGTTCTTCCCTAAAGCTCTCCATCATATACACATTGGCAAACATTAAAAATTAAAATAAAATAAAATAAAACATTATGTTATAAGATCCTCAATTTAACAGAAGACAAGCTCTGTTGTACAAGTACAAAAATTACATGGAAAAGTTAATAAACAAGATCAGCCTTGGAAGATTCTCCAAAGCTAATGAAAATATTGCACCCACAACAAAAATAAAAACAAAAGCGAGCAATATCTTCCCAATATACCACAAACTAATCGGCTTTGATGACCTCTCCTTCATATGATGTGAGGCATTGGAAATCTGCAAATTGACAACGAACACAAGAAGAGTATGTAAGGTAATAATGCTCATAAAATTGGCAATGCCAGACCTCTTTTTATATTTCCGTCTTTTGAACTTTTCAATATCAATCATTCACAAGGCCGGCACTCTATGGAATAACAAGACTACAAAGATTATGATAAAAATGGTTTCAATTTGGACAATTTATCAGTGTTTTCCAGAAAAAGAAAAAGAAAACAGAATGAAAACACAACCAAACAAACCCTCAGGTATATATATATATATATATATGTGTGTGTGTGTATATATATAATTTGTGTCAATAGAGTCTATCCATCTCACACTTGCAACAACAACCATTGGCACTATAGCCTTTGACACAGCAATTACAAGTTTACCAAGTTTACCTTATGAGTTATTTGAGTTGTGAATTATTCTCCATCCCCCAGTTTCCTCGTTTTTATTTTTTATTTTTTTAAACCTTTGATGATAGTTTTCATTTCATGGACAATTGAATCTTCCCTAAGCTGCTGCTGTATTCTCCACTTTGCACTTGCCATCCTATTGCTTTGTAATTTGAGAAGCCAGAAATAATATCTGATATCATTTAATATAGCTCTATTCCCTATCATGACTAGGCATGTATACATGTTGATGCTAATAACATGCACCACCATTAACAGGTACCAAGGTATAATATCAATCAATGTTGTTATCCAGCAAGCTAGCAGATTGGGTTATGATAACAGCAAAAATCCAAAGTAGTGGTTGGATTTCAGATTTGATAACAGCACAAGTCCAAAAACACATTTGACAACCCAGTTTTTTACAAGTTTTTTCAGAGTTCTATAAGCAACTATAAGTTTTTTATAATACTTTTTACCTAACCTCAATCAATGAATATCACAACCCAGTTTTTTATTATACTTTCAGTTTCAATCTATCAAAGGTTCGCTAAGCCAATTTCATTGATATATAGGCAACAATCAAAAAACAAAACACAACAAACACAATTTAGAAAATATAGCCATCCACAATTGGCATTTGGCCAACTTGAAAAAAATTATAATGCTTTCTCTATGTGAGGAAGTGTCTCAAGCTTGAGTCTCATTCAGGAAGAATTTTTTTAACCAACGTAGAGGAATTTATTTAAGCAAAACAGAAGTTAAACCAATGTGGCCAACCAAATAGAAATTAAACAAAACAGAGTTGATCTGTTGCCCTAGCACGCTTCTGGTTTCCATTGATCTGCCGCAGCTTCCACCCCTTTGCGACCCTCAATTCTGCACACACACAGGAGAACCTAGATCCGAAGCCCCCTTTTCGCGACTGAGAGGGGAGAGAGAGAGAGAGAGAGAGATCTGTTGCCCTAGCGATCAACGGAAACCAATGTGGCCAACCAAATAGAAATTTTTCGATCGGTTGCTATCTTCCAGATGTTGCTGGGTTCTTGTCGTCGTCGCCAGAGAGGAAACCAGAAGGGGAGAGGAGAGGAGAGGTGTGAGGGAGAGAAGCGTGCTAGGGCAATAGAAGAGGGTTTATATAATGGCAATTCCGTAATTTTTCAAGTTTTGCTGGGGTATTTTAGTCATTTCAGCTCCCCAAACACTGCACAGGAGCTGGAAACCTCTATTTGCACACACCACTTCCCCTCTCCTCACACACTTAATAATATTTTTTTTATTACATTTTTATCCTAAAATAAAATTACCAAAATATTCCTTTCTTCTTCAACCAAAACCCTAACCCTAACCCTAACCCTAGTACCCAACACAGTGCCTCCCCCTCCGGTCATCTCCTTCTTCAATTCGTCGCTCTCCTTCGCCTCCCTCTAGCCTCCCTCTTCTTGAATTGAAGCCCCACCCCACCACATCGTTCGTCACTCACTCACCCTCCCAATCACCCCCGTAACCCCTCACTTCGGGACACAACACCACCACTGTCGCAGCTTCCACCCCTTTGCGACCCTTAATTCTGCACACACATAGGAGAACCTAGATCCGAAGCCCCCTTTTCGCGACTGAGAGGGGAGAGAGAGAGAGAGAGAGAGAGAGAGAGAGAGAGAGAGAGAGGGGATGGGGTGGGCGTCGCAGTAGTGTCGCCGGTGGGTGGAGGAAGGGGTGGGAATGGCGACTGAAATGGAGGTGGTAACAATGGTGGTTGCCAGCGAGGTGGTCGCCGGTCTGGAAGGTGTGTGGATTGGGAGGGTTGGAAAGTTGTGTTTATGGGGATATAATTGGAATAAAAATGTGTGTAATGAGTAAATATTTTATTTTTTATTTTTTTAGGTGTGTGAATTAAGAAGGATGTGCAAATAGAGGATTGAGTGTGTGCAAATAGAGGCCCCCGCGGGAGCTTCTATATGCACACACCATATCCCCTCTTCCTACACACTTAATGAGAGAGTGTGTTGGAAAGTTGTGTGTGAAGGATGTGTATAGAGAGAGAGTGGTGTGTGTAAATAGATGCTCCCCAGCTGCGCGCATAAGCTGTTTGAATAAGCATCTCCCGAGTTGCTTCCCCCCCAAAGCTGAAAATAGATTACAAATAAGCTATAATTTCATAATTTAAGTTATACCAAACACATATTGTTTGGGATGATCTAAATAAGTACAATTTTTGTCTTTTTACGAAAAGATGTGCAGAAAAGTAGAGAGATGATGTGATGAAAAAAAGATAAAAAGATGGATTATATAAGGGATGTCAAACCACCCAAGTTAAAAGTTAAAATAAGTAGCTTATAAGTTGTGCCAAACCGTAGTGAAGCTTCTACAACGTAGAAATCATATATATATTATCAAAAATAGTGTTTTTTTCATATTTAGGTGGCACATTATAATGATTTTTTTGTAAGAGTCACATCAATATGTATTTTTTTAATTACATATACAGTTCTACACAAATGCAAATCTAATTTAAATTATACTAACTTTACATATTTTATATGCATTTTATTTGTCAAATATTTATTTTTCATCATAAATTTAGATAATCCACAGACTCAAGTTTGTGTTTCACGTTTTTCTTCTT
Organism: Camellia sinensis; assembly: GCF_055761805.1. Taxonomy (NCBI): domain Eukaryota; kingdom Viridiplantae; phylum Streptophyta; class Magnoliopsida; order Ericales; family Theaceae; genus Camellia; species Camellia sinensis. The sequence continues at coordinate 28,757,602 of NC_138961.1, forward strand.
AATTCTCTCAAGGGTATTAACATTTTTTTAAAATGCTAAATTGTCTTCCTTTTTTTCTTATTTTTCCGTACATTCTTCTATACCCAATAATTATTTATTATTTTATATTATGAATTTGTCGTTTAAATTTTATAGTGATTATATATATGAAATTATATCAACATGTATTTTCTTAATTGCATACACAAATTCAATTTCAATTATAATAATCAATTTTATATGGACTCTATTTAAGAAATACTTATTTTTTATATTTTTTTATCGTGTAGTTTTGTCATTATCAGATTTCTTTTACATAGTTGATATTTTAATTTAATTATTATGATATTTGAAAAAAAAAAGTATCGCGATGTACAAATAAATAAATAAGACAGAATGTGCTTAATTATGTTCATCACACTGATCAAATTAATTTTCTTTTATATTTTTTACTTTTTTGTCTATCTTATTGATGTCTTAATATTAATTTAATTAAATTTTTTATTTAATATAAAATTATTTATTACAAAATATTTATATTTAATGTAGACTTTATATACCATTATACAATATGTATGAATAATTCAAAAAGAATATTAAATAAAAAAATCAATACTTTACATATTTAATTTATATATTTTCTTCTTAATCCAATCACAACATATTTATTTTTAATCTTTTAAATAAATTTTGTATAATTCTATTTCTATATATTTTTTTCCAAATAAATATAAAATTAAATTAAATAATTAGAATCACTTTTAGTTTTATATTACTAATTCTCTTTCTAATTAACTATTATTTTTAATATCAAAATCAGCGTTTATTTTACTATCTTATAATTTAATATATATCATATAAAATCATTATATGATAATTACACTTTTTATAGCACAATAGAACTAAAATTATCAAAATAAACAAATAATTTAACTAAATTTATTATATATAAATAACATTAAAACAAATAATTAAAATTAAAATTTTATTTTAAATTAAAATTAAAATCATTCTGTTGTAATACACATCATAGCATAAAATATTATGATATTAATTAAAGTTAACTTCATTGTGATTTTATGTTAGGCATTATGGTTGATTTGGGAAGTGGGTTGGTTTTTTGACTATTTTAGCCTGGGCTACAAAGCTTGGTTTGGGAAGGATTTTTTTGACTTTTTTTTGTGAGAAAATAGTGTAATGATTTTGGGTTGAATGTGATGTTTTGTTTGTTGTGGCTAAAACAGCCTATTTTGTCTTTTGTGGCTATTTTAGCCACAAACCATCTTCCCAAACAGACCAATAAAGTGATTTACATACCCGTGTAGCTTCCAATTTGATATTGATTGATTAAAATAATGGAACTTAATTTTTTTTTTTTTTTTTGTAAAGTTTTAGAAGATAAATTGACAAATGTCAAATAATAAATAGTGTGAAATATTATTAAAGAATAATGATTCATCGAAAATGATTGTGTATATTTAAGGCACCTATTAATATTTATTGAATAATTTTTAAATAAAAATTTTGAATATATATGCACTTCTTTAAAACAAAAACAAAAAATTTGAAAAAAATTATTTTTATAAGCCTATTTTACATAAGATCACACACAATGGCAACAATTTTTATTAACTATTAGCAAATCTGTTTGTATTTAGCTTTTAATTGTCAAACTTTTTTACACATAAAGTATTAAAACTTAAAATTAATTTTTTAATTTAAAAATAAATTTCCATGCGATCACCTACTAATTAGATCTAAAACAAAAAATTCCCACACCTACACGTTCACGACAATTTAACCGACCTGATAGTTTCAATTTTTAAAAATCAAATTTGCAGATTTACTTTCATTTAATTGTTTAACTACCCTCAATAGTTTAACTGCCCTCAATAGTTTTATTTTTGAAAATCAAACTTGTCAAAGGTTTTCTTCCCATCAAACCATTGACTGGTTTGATTATTTCTGTTGTCTTTTTCTTCCTAAAATTGCTCACTTTAATTTTCTTAATCAAACTATCATAGTTTTTATTTTCAATCTCAACCATTTTGTTAATTTCGAAGCATCTGTTTCTCAAGTAAAAGTACAAAGATGAATATTGCCAGATATGTTTTCTCTATACAATATATTTTAATGTTATTGGTATGTAGAACCTGAATTGAGTACTGTAAAGTTTTTTTTTTTTTTTTTTTTCTAGTTCTCTCTCAATTTCTTTCTAACAAAAACTCTTTTCTCCAATTTTCTCTCAATTTTTTTTTATTTTTTTATTTTATTATGATATATCAATTGTGATCTTAATTTCTTTTTAACTTAAACTTTGTTCTCCAGTTCTCTTTCTCAATTTTATTTGTGATGAACCAATTCTGCTCTCCCTCTTTCAAAATCTTTATTTATTTATTTTTGATATGTAGAACACTGGTGAATAACTGTATAGTTTTTTTTCTTTTTTTTCAATGGTTGAGTACATTTTTTTTTTACCCACTTCTCTCTCTCTCAATTTCTCTTTTTATTTACTTATTATAGATGAATAAATTCTTTCTCTTAAAGTCTTTATTTTTTTATTTGTGTGCTAGAGTTTTTTTCAGTTTTTTTTTTTTTTTTGCAAACTAAAACTATTTTCCTAGTTCTCTCTCAATTTTGTTAACAAATTGTGATAACCCAACCCGTACTATGCTTAATTATGTATGTGATTATGTGTTTAACATGAATTTGCAAGTTTAAGTATGGAAAATATGTGAATTTGGAAAAATATCTATTGAAAGTAGGAATATCTGTTGCAATTGAAACTTTGAACTAAAATTGAGAACCATAGAGGCACGATAAACAAAAACCGACTTCGTATCTATGATTAGCATGATTTTTAGAGCTATTAGTGAGATTTTGAAAAATTACAATTCGTAATAATTAAAATAATGTTTTGTGAGTTGGATTTTATATGTGTATTTTGCCTTTTGTTCTTCATTGTTACTTGAGAGCCCTAGAGTGTGAGTTAGAGAGAAAAGAAGAGGAGAAAGCTAGGGATTTGAAAGAAATCAAAGGGCAAACCATAAATTTGAACTAAGGTGTGAAAAAATTACTCACAAATTTTGATTCTAACTCATCTTTGTTAAGGAATCAAGAAAAAAATTAAGGGTTTGAGCTAGGGTTTTGAGTTGTATGGTGGGTTGAGCATGAGGCATGAGATTGAATCCCAATCCCTCCATCTTTGTTGATTTAAGTTCACTCTTGTGATTGACTCATGAAACAAACCTCAGATGATCCATGGAAAATAGTTTTGTTGTAAGATTATTCATGATTTATATACTTTGAATTTGTTTTTGTAATGTATAAATATGGGAAGGAAATGAGTCCATGAAATTATTGTTGATGCAAGATTGATATGTTTAATGTGGAATTACACTTGTTTCATGCTTGGATATTATGTTTTTGAGTTGTTTTTGCATGAATTTGAGCTTGGGAATAAATTTGGAAGATTTGGCATTTTTTGCCATTTTCGGGCTGCCTATGTGAGCCTAGACCGCTCGTGCAGCCTCGGGCTTCGCACAAGAGCCCAAAACTTTAGCCTAAAACCATTCCTCTCTGTGCGCTCGAGCGGCGGCCAACCCCGCACGTGCAGAGCCAGACCGCTCGAGCGACTGGACCGACCACACATGCGGCCAAACAGGAAGAAAATTTTGTTGTTTTGCCTTGCTACCTCCGGCCTCCGAAATGCGTTCCCAACCTTATTTAGCCCTTTTTGGGAGTGAAATGATTAATAGAAACTCATTAAAAACTGTTATGAATAATGAAAGAAAATGAGAACAATCAAAGTAAATTACTCATCGAATATGTGTGTGACATATTTGGTGTAGGTCGTGTACCGAACGAAACGCCACAAAATCGATCCCACTATGAGTAATAATACCATATTGATATGTTCATTATTGTGTACCTCGGACCATGAACAGTATTTGGTGCCGACATTGTGATTTGTTTAAAATAAGAAACCTCACTAATGTTATATGACATGTGCTACATTGGGCCCGAGGCCGTTTTGTTATATATTGGGCCTGAGGTCATTTTGAAATATGTTAGGCCCGATGCCATTTTGAAGCATGATTGGGCCTAAGGCCGTCTTGTTTATACAATTTTGGGTATTATGAGAATCTAATGATTATTCAATTACACTGTTTTACTGTATTACTACTCATTAAGCTTCTCTCACCCAATTTTATGTATGTACATGTAGGTAATCCGCAGCATGGAGCACAACCCTAGAGTCACCTTCAGGAGACATCCTTTTTGAGACCTAATCGAGTCATGTCTCCGTGATGAAGTTTTGTCTTGACTCACTTCACACTTTGACTTTACTTTTTTTTGTTAATATGGTCTTGAGTTTGTAAGTCTTGTGCACAATTTCTTTGATACTTTATATTCTTTTTGCATGGGCATGTAAATAACGTGGTTGTGTTACATTTTGCTCATATTACTATAGCTCAATGGACTCATTCTTTTGTGGTATACTTTTGCTTTTAGCTCCATTACTATAATTACTCTGTATATTTGTTTGAGGCCGAAGGTAATCAAGTGATTACCGTCCGGTTATGACCCAAACTTTTAATGGCGGGTTCAGGTCATGATAGAGTGGTATGTACGAGTTAAGATCTCACACACGAGTCCATGCGAGCAATAGGAAGTCTAGAGAGAGTTTAAGTTGTATCCATAATGCATCCATAACCCAGTATGACATACAAATGTGTATTTGTGTACGTGACTTATGTGCATCCTATATGTGAAAGTTATAATGTATGTTTCTCTAGATCATGGCAAGAACAAGGGATGAAGATAGGGAGGATTCAACCTCCGCATGACTTGATAGGATGGAGGCAATGATTATGGAAATGGCAGAGGCTTTTAGACAACAGCAACAACAACCACCACCGCCACTAATACCAATGCCACCACCTATGGTGCAAGACCACCAAGCCAAGGACCAAACTATTGCTCTCACAAAGGAATTTAAGAAGATAAAACCACCCTTGTTCAAAGGAGGAATTGATCCACTAAAGGCGGAGGCATGGGTACTTGGTATCGAAAAATTGTTTGAAGTCTTTCCATGCACGGAAGCACAGAAAGTCTTGCTAGCTGCCTTTACACTAGAGGATGAGGCGCGTTGTTGGTGGATGCTTATCCGAGAAGGACATCAAGGGATGAATTGGGCTAAGTTTTTTTAGATCTTTTATGAGAATTACTTCCAACAGAGTATCCGAGACAAGAAAATGGCGGAGTTTGAAAACTTGAAGCAAAGGAACAAGACAGTAGCGGAGTATGAAGCGTAATTTACCGCATTAGCCCATTTCGTACCATACATGGTCGATACGGACTAAAAAAAGGTGAGAAAATTTAAAGGAGGTCTCCGAGACTCCATTCTTGAGAAGGTTAATGTATTACAAGTATAGAAATATGTGGATGTATTAGATAAGGCCATCATAACAGAAGGCAACCAAGCCAACCGCAACTGATAATCGGATTGGAAGGGCAAGAGACAGGGTTGCAATATGCACAAGGGGTCGGCGTCCTCGCAAAATAAGAAACAAAATTTGGGAGCTTCCAACACTTCAGGTTCTACCCGTGATTCGACACCAACTTGCCTAGAGTATGGAAAGAAGCACTGAGGGGATTGTTATCGAGCATTAGGAGCTTGCTTTAATTGTGGTAAGACGGCTCATATGGTGAGAGATTGTCCTATGATTGGACAACAAAAAGGGAATAGGCCAATTGCTAGCTCAGCCAGTTCCACTCTTGTAACAAAGACCCCAGTGAGGCCTACTACTTCAAGAGACAATGTTTGGCAAGGGAGAGTCTTTGCTCTTGTTCCGGGTGATGTCCAGAATTCAAACGCCGTGGTTTCAGGTACGTTTTCCATCAATGGCCAACCTGCTCATGTGCTACTTGATTCGGGTTCCACTCATTCTTTTGTTTCGAAAACATTTGCTCCTAATTTGAATAGATCAATGGAACCCTTGAATTATGTGTTGTGCGTGTCCCTCCCATCCGGGGACTATATGTTATGTGCTTCTATGTATACTATATGTAAGCTTTTACTTTTAGATATTCCATTATGTGCTATTTTGATGCCTCTTGACATGGTGCAGTTCAATATAATTTTGGAAATGGATTGGTTAGCTAAGTATCATGCAACCATCGATTGTGTATCTAAGTAAGTTGTGTTCCGCCCACCGGATCAAAACGAGTTTATTTTTGTAGGACATGGGGTAATCCCTCCACGCTATTTGATATCAGCTATGAAAGCTTGTAAACTACTTCAGAAAGGTTGTAGGGGCTATTTGTGTAGCATTTTGCATACAGAGTTAATTGAGATGGGTGTTGAAAATATCCAAATTGTTAGTGAGTTCCCCGATTTTTTCCCGAGGAATTGCCAGGGGACTTGATAGACCATGAGATTGAATTCATCATTGATATTATGCCGGGTACTCAACCAATTTCTAAGGCTCCGTATAGAATGTCACCGGCAGAAATGAAGGAATTGAAAGTACAGTTACAAGAATTTCTTGACAAAGGGTTCATCCGACCGAGTACATCGCCATGGGGCACACCCATTTTGTTTGTGAAGAAGAAGAATGGGACACTTCGGTTGTGTATTGATTACCGAGAACTTAATAAGGTAATGGTGAAGAATAAATATCCTTTGCCACGGATTGATGATTTGTTTAACCAATTACAGGGGGCACAAGTGTTTTCAAAAATCGACTTAAGATCCGGATACCATCAGTTGAAAGTCAAAGTAGAGGATGTTGAGAAGACCGCCTTTTGAACCAAGTACAGCCATTACGAATTTTTAGTCATGCCATTTGGGGTTACGAATACATCGACAGCTTTTATGGATTTAATGAATCGGGTTTTCAAACTGTACTTGAATGAGTTTGTAATAGTGTTCATTAATGGCATTCTTATTTATTCGAAGAGTAAGGAGGAACACAAAAGACACTTGAGATTAATTCTCCAAACACTTAGGGACAAGAGGTTATATGCTAAATTGAAGAAATGTGAATTTTGGTTGAATGAATTTGTGTTTTTAGGACATGTAATTAATAAGGATGGTGTGTCTGTCGATCCACAAAAGATAGAAGCCATTGTAAATTGACATGCTCCTACCAGTGTTACAGAAGTACGTAGTTTTATGGGTTTGGTTGGTTACTACTGAAAATTTGTTAAAGATTTCTCTAAGATTGCAGTGCCGCTTACCCAATTGACTCAAAAGGGTGTTCCATTTGAGTGGACAAAACAGAGGGAGTCCGCTTTCCAAGAATTGAAGTCACGACTCACAACAGCATCAGTCATTGCCTTACCGTCGGGTACAGAACGGTTTGTAATTTATAGTGATGCATCTCATAAGGGATTGGGGTGTGTGCTTATGCAGAATAGAAGAGTAATTGCTTATGCTTCCTGACAGTTGAAGCCACATGAGAAGAATTATCCTATGCATGATTTGGAATTAGTTGTTGTGATGTTTGCGTTGAAAATTTGGCGGCATTATCTTTATAAAGCAACATGTGAAGTCTACACAAGCCACAAGATCCTCAAGTATTTCTTTACTCAAAAGGAGCTTTATATGCGACAAAGACGGTGGTTAGAACTTATCAAGGATTATGTGTCACGACCCAAACCCGCCCCTATGGGTTTAGCACCGTAACCGGCCAGTAATCCGAGATTACCGATAGCCTGCTTAACAGTATGACAATAATACAGAGTACAGGGGCATGGCGGAAGCCAAAATAGTAAATAAACAATGTCCAATGAGCTGTGAGTCTGTACGCAAAAAGATTTTTCATACGTATATACATGAACAGTACAGAACAGTATGTACAATATTTACAGTTGATCAGAACAGGGACCTAATCCCTATTAAACAGTACAGTACAGTGCTATCAGTTTATACAGTTATTACAAAACAGATACAGAGATAGACGAGGGAAATTAAAGCACCCCTAAGCCATAGCTTGACAGGCTCGGAACCTCGCAGTGAGGCACAGTGGTTGGCTTGACAAAAAGGGAGTCTAACCCACGCTCTTAACTCCGGTTCGGTGCCTGTACGCCTACATATATATATATATATATATATAAATAGTGAGCTAAAGCCCAGTGAATAACATAATGCGTAAAGAGGTTAAGAATGAATGTCCTTACAGTAATGAAAACAGTTCATTAAATCAGTATTTCAGTCATTCAGTCATAACAGTCATATGTGGTACATCCATTAGCATAGCAGTACAGTAAACAGTAGGTCTTAAAAGACCGAGCAGTCAATGATGGCCATCATAACAGTAAACAGAAGTTCCAAGATAGGAACTGACAGAGATCTCTGTAATAATAGCAGTAACAGTAAACAATAGTTGCTATGGATGTCATAATATAGTTCAAAATAGAGGACATACATTCATTCAGTTAACAGTAACAGTTCAGAAAGCAGTTCAGTTAACAGTCAGAAAATATTCATCTTTGAACATATCTTTACACAGTTGTTACTCACAGGGTTCTAGGCTACAGTTAAGCTAAAGCGCGTCCCCAGATGCCAACCCTACACAGTTACAGATTGAACGCACACACTAAGTTACACAGTTGGGAAAAATAATAACTTAATCCCTAATTTGCCTCGGTGTGGTTCTACATCTATATCCTCATTAAGATGCCTTAAACTAGGCCTAAGAATGCCTAGGATGAAATGAGGATGCAAAGATGCACATTAAAAGCATTTTCAGAATTTTCAAAAAACAGGGGTCACGCTAGAGCATCGATTACTACACTCGGGCGGGCATGCAGACAAAGGATACCCGCTCGAGCGTGGACTATTCCGCTCGAGCGGACTGCAAAACATGCCAAAAGTGCTGGATGCTCGAAATTTACGCTCGACGGACGCTCGACAGCCGTTCGAGCGTAAGACACAAGGTCCCGCTCGAGCGTCAATTCTTCTGCTCGAGCGGACATCAAAACAGTGCAAAGTGTTGGGAGCACAAATTTCACGCTCGAGCGCCAGTCACCCCACTCGAGCGTGAGTTCAAAATCTGGAATTCCCAGATTTGAACCTCAAGCTCAAATCAAGTTTCAATGTATCAAATTCAATCCTTTTGGGCCCATGTTCTGGAAAATACCTCAAAACCCATAGTATAACATATTTCAAAGCTCAATTTGTAAAATCAAGGCCCAAAGGTAGTTCAAATAAATCCAAATTCAAACCAATTATCATGAACAAGATAAACATGGGACATGCATGACTTTAAATAACTTCCAAGCCTCAAATACATGCTCTAGTGAGCCACCTCTTACAAACACAAGATGAAATCATGGTCTATAACAATAATATGAAAATGCATGCACCAATTGCCATGAAATCAACATCAAAATGCAAGGATATAGACATACATGCAACAATTAAGCCTTAATTCAACAATCTATTCCAATTTTTGACTTAGCTCTTTAAACTATCATGATCCATGCTAAATAGAACTTAAATACATAATTAAGAAGGCAATTATTCTACCATAAGTCTTGAATTAGAGGTATGGAGGCTCAATGTTGCAAGTCTTCTACAATCTCCTCAAGTTTCCAAGCAAAACCCTCAAGAACAATTCAAACTCCTAACTCTCTCTCTCTCTCTCAGTCGGTTTGTCTCTCAAATGGACAGAGCAAATGTTGTGTTTAGGTGTAATGAAACTTCAATATGTCTTAGATAGTGGCCCACCAATATGGCTTTTTGGTAAATAATGCAACTTATGCCATTTATCAATATTGATCCAATTTTATCATACCAAAACACCTTTTTTTTTTAATTAAATACACCATAAAATCACATAATATCTAATTGACACAGAACATCAATCAATTTCAAATCCGGCCGCCGATAAGGCCTTCAATTAGCAGTTTAAACACAAAGACATGAACAGATAATTTGGCAGGCAAACAGATAGAATTGCAATTTAACTAATATACTCAATCAATTCGGGTTCAGTTTTCAATCAGTCAGTCAATTAACATATTTAGCCTCAGTTTAACAGTAATCAATGGCTTATCAGTAAACAGTGGTGAGGGTTATTACATTATGACTTGTAGATTCATTACCATCCCAGTAAAGCCAACACGGTAGCGAATGCTCTTGGTAGAAGGTCAACAGGAAACTTAGCATGTTTGCTTACGATACGGAATGAACTTTTACTTGACTTGGAAAGAATGAAGGTGGAAATTGTGTTATATGATCGGGGTGGAATGTTGGCCGCAATGACCGCGTAACCGGCTATTATTGAGGAAATTAAACAAAGACAATTGGAGGATGATTTCCTCAAGAAAGTATATGATGAGATGGAAGCAAAACTGAGACCGGGATTTTCTTTGGAAGCTCAAGTGTTGAAGTTCAAGGGTAGATTGTGTGTTCCTAATGTCCCCGAAGTTAAAAGAAGAGTTTTGGAAGAGGCTCATAAGTCCAGATTTGCTATGTATCTCGGGAATACCAAAATGTACCAAGATCTCAAGCAGGCTTTTTGGTGGCCCAATATGAAGAAAAAAATTGCGGAGTTCATTTCAAGGTACCTTCAATGCCAACAAGTAGAAGTGGAATATCAAAGACCGGTGGGGTTACTTCAACCTCTCCCTATTCCGGAATGGAAGTGGAAGCATATAACTATGGATTTTATTATAAGCTTACCCCTAACACCCCGATGTATGGATTCTATATGGGTTGTGGTGGATAGATTGACTAAGTCTGCTCATTTTCTGACTGTGAAGACTGTTTATAATGCTGATAGACTTGCTATGGTGTACATTGCGGAGATTGTTCGACTGCACAGTATTCTGATTTCCATTGTTTCGGATAGAGACTCTAAGTTTGTGTCAAGATTTTGGCAAAGCTTACAAAAAGCATTGGGGAAAGAGTTGAGGTTCAGTACCGCTTTCCATCCACAAACCAATGGACAATCTGAAAGAATTATACAAACATTGGAGGACATGCTCCGAATGTGTGTTTTGGATTTCCACGAAAGTTAGGAGGCTCATTTACCTCTGGCGAAATTTGCCCATAACAACAGTTTCCACTCTTGCATTGGGATGGCACCGTATGAAGCTTTGTATGGGAGAAGGTGCCAAACTCTAGTTTGTTGGACCGAGGTTAACGATAGGTCATTGATTGGACCTGAAATTGTGCAAGTTATTACGGAAAAGATTCAAATGATCCAACAGATTGAAAACTGCTCAAAGCCAACAAAAGAGCTATGCGGATCAAAGAATGAGAGACTTGGAGTTTGAAGTTGTGGACCATTTTTTTGTCAAAGTCACTCCAATGAAAGGGCACGCAAGGTTTGGGAAGAAAGGGAAATTATCACCTTGATACGTAGGGCCATTTTAGATTTTAGAAAGATTAGGGCTAGCCGCCTATCGGGTTTCATTACCACCTGGCATGGAGCAAGTGCACAATGTGTTCCACGTATCGATGTTGCGAGGCTGCCTTCGGGACCCTTCCCATATTATTGACTATTATCAAATTGTGCTAGATGACGATATGGCTTATGAGAAGCAACCCCTTCGGATCCTTGATCAGCAAGTTAAAGAACTACGGAACAAGACTATTCCAATGGTAAAGGTGGAGCAGAGAGAACATCATGGAAGCGAAGCCACTTGGGAATGAGAAGAAGAAATGAGGCAACGATACCCGGAATTGTTTTCAACTTGAGGTAAACAAGTTTGAAGAACCAAACTTCTTAAAGGGGGGGGAAAGATTGTGATAACCCAACCCGTACTATACTTAATTATGTATGTGATTATGTGTTTGACATGAATTTACAAGTTTAAGTATGGAAAATATGTGAATTTGGAAAAATATATATTGAAAGTAGGAATATCTGTTGCAATTAAAACTTTGAACTGAAATTGAGAACCATAGAGGCGCAATAAACAAAAACCGACTTCATATCTATGATTAGCATGATTTTTAGAGCCTTTAATGAGATTTTGAAAAATTACGATTCGTAATGATTAAAATAATGTTTTGTGAGTTAGGTTTTATATATGTATTTTGCCTTTTGTTCTTCATTGTTACTTGAGAGCCCTAGAGTGTGAGTTAGAGAGAGAAGAGAAGAAAGCTAGGGATTTGAAGGAAATCAAAGGGCAAACCATAGATTTGAACTAAGGTATGGAAAAATTATTCACAAACTTTGATTCTAACTCATCTTTGTCAAGGAATCAAGAAAAAAATTGAGGGTTTGAGCTAGGGTTTTGAGTTGTATGGTGGGTTGAGATAGAGGCATGAGATTGAACCACCAATCTCTCCATCTTTGTTGATTTAAGTTTACTCTTGTGATTGACTCATGAAACAAACCTTAGATGATCCATGGAAATAAGTTTTGTTGTAAGATTATTCATGATTTATATACTTTGAATTTGTTTATGTAATGTGTGAATATGGGAAGGAAATGAGTCCATGAAATTATTATTGATGCAAAATTGATATGTTTAATATGGAATTACACTTGTTTCATGCTTGGATATCATGTTTTTGAGTTGTTTTGGCATGAATTTGAGCTTGGGAATGAATTTGGAAGATTTGGCATTTTTGGCCATTTTTGGGCTGCATGTGTGAGCCTAGACCACTCGTGCAGCCTGGGGCTCCACACAAGCGCCCAAAACTTTAGCTAAAACCACTCCTCTCTGTGCGCTTGAATGGTGGCCATCCCTGCACATGCAGAGCCAGATTGCTTGTGCGACTGGACCAGCCGCACAGAAAGAAAATTGTGTTGTTTTGCCTTGCTACCCCCGGCCTCCGGAATGCGTTCCCAACCTTATTTAGCCCTTTTTGGGAGTGAAATGATGAATAGAAACTCATTAAAGAATATTGTGAATAATGAAAGAAAATGAGAACAAACGAAGTAAATTACTCGTCGAATATGTGTGTGACATGTTTGGTGTAGGTCGTATACCGGACGAAACGCCACAAGATCGATCCCACTGTGAGTGATAATACCATATTGATATGTTCGTTATTGTGTACCTCGAACCATGAACGGTGTTTGGTGCCGACATTGTGATTTGTTTGAAACGAGAAACCTCACTAATGTTATATGACATGTGCTACATTAGGCCCGAGGCCATTTTGTTATATATTGGGTCTGAGGCCGTTTTGTTATATATTGGGCCCGAGACCATTTTGCCATATATGATTGGGCCCAAGGCCGTTTTGTTATATATTGGGCCTGAGGCCGTTTTGAAATATGTTGGGCCCAATGCCGTTTTGAAGCATAATTGGGCCTAAGACCGTCTTGTTTATACAATTTTGGGTATTGTGAGAATTTGATGATTATCAATTACATTGTTTTACTGTATTACTACTCATTGAGTTTCACTCAACTAATTTTATGTATGCACATGTAAGTAATCCACAGCATGGAGCACAACCCTAAAGTCACCTTCATGAGACATCCTTTTTGAGACCTAATCAAGTCATGTCTTCGTGATGGAGTTTTGTCTTGACTCACTTCACGCTTTGACTTTACTTTGTTTTGTTAATGCGGTCTTGAGTTTGTAAGCATTGTGCACAATTTCTTTGATGCTTATATTCTTTTTGCATGGGCATGTAAATGACGTGGTTGTGTTACATTTTGCTCATATTAATATAGCTCAATGGACTCATTCTTTTGTGGTATACTTCTGCTTTTGGCCACATTACTATAATTACTCTGTATGTTTATTTGAGGCCAAAAGTAATCAAGTGATTATCGGCCGGTTATGACGCAAACTTTTAGGGGCGAGTTTGGGTCATGACACAAATTATTTTTCTATCTATCAATTTATTTTTATTTTATTTCACTTTTTTTAAGTTAGTGTTAAGTATTGTTTTTTTCCACCCACTTCTATCTCTCTCTCTCTCAATTTCTCTTTTTATTTTTTTATTATGGACGAATCAATTCTTTCTCTTAAAATCTTTATTTTTTATTTAGGTTCAAGAATTTTTTTTTTTTTTTTGGTAAACTGAAACTGATTTTCCCAATTCTCTCGCAATTTGTTTTAACTAAATTCTTTTTCTGACTCTCAATTTCTTTTTATTTATTTTTTTTTCAACTTAGGTTTGAATACGGTTTTTTTTACCCACTTCTCTCCCTCTCAATTTCTCTTTTTATTTATTTATTATAGATGAATCAATTCTTCTTTAGTCTTTATTTTTTATTTGGGTTCTATAGTTTTTTTTTTTTGGCAAACTGCAATTATTTTTCCCAGTTCTCTCTCTCTCTCAATTTTTTTAACTGGTTTTTTTCTCTCTCTCAATTTCTTTTTTTTTTTTCTTTATTATGATAAAAATTGTGATGAACCAATTCTCCTTTTCTCAAACTCTTTATTTATTGGTTTGAAATATGTAAAATAATGGTGGATTAATGCAGGGTTCTTCAACTGAAGTTTTTTTTTAAAAAAAAAAAAGAAAAAAAAAACTCCACCCTAGGGTTAATTATTGTTTCTTGTCACCCAATTCTCTCCCTCTCTCTCTCTCTCTCTCTCTCTCTCTCTCTCTCTCTCTCGGTAAATTAATTGTAATGAATCAATTATCCACTAATTTTTCTAGTTCTTTCTCTCAATTGTTTTTGCTGAAATTTTTTCTTTTTCAATTTCTTTTATTTATTTATTGATTATATTTTTTATTATGATATGTCAATTGTGATTGACCAATTCTCTCTCTCAAGCTCTTCATTTATTTGTGTTTGGTATGTATTTTTTTTCCCCCAATTTTCTCTCAATAAGAAGTTATATTATAAAATATTTTAAAATTAACAATAGAAAATAGATATGATACCTATAAGATTATGCATGAGTAATAGATAATTTTCAATTTGTGTGCTATATCCGACAAGGTTGAATTTATTTGTTTATTTTTTATATTTATTAATTAACAATTTATTTGTAGATAATAAGAAGACTCTCCAAAAATATTAAAATTAAAAAATAAATAAATAAGATAAGATAAGATAAGATACCTTGAAAAATTATGTACGAATATAGTTTTAAATTTGATTAAGCAAATAAAAAATAAATTTATAGATAATAAGGAGGACACCAAAAGTTATTAAAATTAAAAATGGACATTTAATTTTTTTTTCATGATCTTTCTCCCCAGTTTTCTCTCAATTTCTTTTATATTTTTTTTTTCATTTTTCATTTATTGTGATATATAATAAGAAGTTACACTTTCCAAAATATTTTTAAATTAATAACAGAAAAGAGATAGGATAACTATAAAATTATGTATGAGTAGCAGATAATTTTTAATTTGTTTGTTATATTAGATAAGGTTCAATTTATTTGATTATTTTTTTATGTTTGTTGATTAACAAGACTCCAAAATATATAAAAATTGAAAAGAAAAAAAAAAGAAAAGGAAATAAGATACCTTGAAAATTTTGGGGATTTTTTTTTAAGGTCCTCGGTATTAAGATTTTATAGCATAAAAGACACTCAATATTTTCATAATGTCTAAGGTTCCTCAACATCAATCCGGAGAATTTCTCTAGATACATCACAGAGAAAATCCCAAATTTCTCTGGACATATCACAGAGAAAATTTCAAATTTCTCTGGACACTGCTCTGCTTCTTAATATTAGTCCTCCGAAGGTAGTGATAGAATCCAAAGATCCAGTACCTATTAATTCAATCTACACTCTGTAATTCATGGACTAAAACATGGATTCCAAATTTCAATCCAGAGAAAATTGAATGAACACCCAGAGAAAATTTCAATCCAGAGAAATTTGAACACCCAGAGAAATTTCAATCCAGAGAAAATTGAACATTTCAATCTAGAGATCAGTACCTATTAATTTCAATTTACACTCTGTAATTCATGAAGGTAGTGATATAATCCAGAGATCCAGTACCTATTAATTCAATCTACACTCTGTAATTCATGAACTAAAACATGGATTCCAAATTTCAATTCAGAGAGAATTAAATGAACACCTAGAGAAAATCTCAATTCAAAGAAAATTGAATATTTCAATCTAGAGATCAGTACCTATAAATTTCAATCTACACTCTGTAATTCATGAGGGTAGTGATATAATCCAGAGATCCAGTACCTATTAATTCAATACCTATTAATTTAATCTACACTCTATAATTCATGGACTAAAACATGGATTCCAAATTTCAATCTAGAGAAAATTGAATGAATACCCAGAAAAAATTTCAATCCAGAGAAATTTGAACATCCAGAGAAAATTTCAATCTAGAAAAAATTGAACATTTCAATCTAGAGATCAATACCTATTAATTTCAATCTACACTCTGTAATTCATGGACTAAAATATAGATTCTAATGACACAACCTTGAGACCCACAGCTTGATGACTGCACTGGTTGCAACTTCTCACAAATCACAAAGAAAGATTCTATGTATCCGAGGAGCAAAATAATTTTCCCATTAAAGAAAGAGAGAGAGAGAGAGACACACACACACACACACACACAAAGATAGTGCACTATTTATATACAGAGAAACAGAGGAGCAAAATAGTTCAAATAATTTCACCAGAATCTCACATTTCAACTTCTGAATTCGTTTAATCATCTATTCATTGTTAATTGTTGAACTAGTAAAAATTGTGAACAAAGCACAAAAGAGCCACACACACACACACACACACACACACACAAAAAAAAAGAAGAAGAAGAAGAAGAAGGAGGTGGTTGTTAACAAAGACTACAAAATTCCAAGAAAAGAAAAGAAAAAAACTTGCAGAAATTAATAAAATTTGCCCCAAAAAAACAAAAAATTACAACAAAGTGGAAAACCAAAAACCCATTATCAATCATATATATCTGTCTACCTTAAATTCATTTTTGTTTAAAGCATTAATTAGTTTTTGAGATAAGCTCAATAATCAGGCATGAGCTGACTAATTTTACCTTCTTCAACAGTCATATTCTGCTCAAAAACTCTCAACCATATACACACAACACTAAAACTGAGCACCAAGCTCAACAACCCACTTCCCAATCCGATCCCCACAATCGCCATAATTAAAAGGCCTTTACTCTTCAATGGCGCCAATGGGTACCCATAGAGATCCTTATTCCCCACATACGAGCTGGTATTGAACCTCACCAAATTCCCAGTCCGGTTCCCCAGCGCCACTAGAATCGGACTCGCCAACCGGTTATTCGACACATCAAAAACCAATAACAGCACCAAAAACCCCAGTTGCTGCGAAATCGGACCAGTGAGAAGATTATTGCTGAGATCGATGACGTTGAGGTAGGCGCAGAAAGCGATTTGGGGTGGGATTTGGACGGAGAGGAGGTTGGAGGAGAGGTTTAGAACGGCGAGATTGACCAGGAATTGGAGAAGATGAGGTTACAAGAGAATCAAATTGGGTGGGATTAGAGAATTTGCTTGGGGGTAAAGAAATGGAGGAAGAAGACAGCAGACAGGTTGAATGATGAGAGAGAAAGATGAAATAGAGAAGGTAGAGAGAAATGAGGTTTGATAGAATGAAGATCAGAAATAAAGAGAGTCAAATTTCTCTGATATGATATATGGGTGTGGGTTTAGGGACCTTAGACATTAAAAAATAATATTGTGGATCTTTTCTATTACTAAAAATGGGAGAGTAACCTTAAACTAATTTTTTCGAAAATTTATGTACAAATATAATTTTAAATTTGATTGAAAAAATAAAAGATAAATATATGGATGATAAGGACATCAAAAGTTATTAAAATTAAAAATAGATATTTAACGTTTTTCATGATCTTTCTCACAACATTATTTGGATTATTCTTAAAATAAATAAGAGCCCCGGTACAGAGCCCGAAAACCGGGGCTCGAATTTGGCTCGAAACAGAGGCGATGGAGGAAGAAGGAGGAAGAAGAGAAGGAGGAAGGAGGAGAAGAAAGAGAAGCAGAACTGGAAGGGGCTATAAAAATGGGGTTGGAGGCAGAGGCAGAGGCAGGGGGAGGTAAAGGCGGAGGTCAGGCTGCGAGCGACGATCGGCCGACGAGCTGCGGGGCTGCGAGCGACGATCGGCCGACGACCTGCGGGGCTGCGAGCGACGATCGGCCGACGACCTGCGACGGCGACGACGACGACGACTCTCTCTCTCGCCTCTTGCCGCTGTTTCTCTCTCGCCTATGTTCAAACGAAGAAGACGAAGAAGAAAAGAAAGAAAGAAAGAAAAGGAAGAAAGAAAGAAAAGGGAAAAAAAAAAAAAAAAAAAATTCGAAAGGCAAAACGACGTCGTTTTGCCTTTCGAGCCAAATTCGAGCCGCGATTTTTGGGCCCTCAAACATTTTTCAATAAATAAACAAATAAAACTTAAAAACATACTTGAAGAAAAATTATTATTTTAATATTATATATATATATATATATATATCTATATTGAGTTACACGCATCGCATGTGCCCTACAGCTGCTAATATGTAAAGTGAAGACTTCGGGTGACACATTTTTGTTTCATATTTTAAGTTTTTCCAAAATACCTTATTTATATTAAAAAAAAAGAAAAGAAAGGGATGAGAATTGAAACCAAAATCATTTATAATATATATATATATATATGTATATATTATTAAACGTAGTATTTTTTTTTTTTATACTTAAGTAACACATTATAAGGGTTTACTTTTTTCCAAAAGAGTTACATCAGCAAATATAATTTACATTATACTAACTTTACCTATTTTATATGTAATCTATGTGACAAATATTTTTTTTTTCATATATTTTTTATCGTAAATTGAGATAATTTACAAATTTAATACCAATTTTACGTTTCACATTTTTCTTATTAATTATTTTAAGGGTATTAGGATTTTGTGTTAATGTTAAATTGCCTTTTTTTTCTTCTTATTTTCCTGTGCATTATTTTATACCCAATACCAATTCTATATTAAATTATATTACGGACTTGTCGTTTAAATTTTATAGTGATTCCATAAATGAAATTATACTTCCTTTCTCACATCATTTTATATAATCACAACTCATAAGAGGAAAAACCTGCACAACAATGATACTCTCGAGGAACCTCTAAAGTTTAGATTTACTGCTTGAGTAACTTTTTCAATTATTGAACAGTAAGTTCTTTTATGTTTTGACATCATATTACAGATGATTAATCACTTCACACACTGATATATATCTGTGGTTTGGATGTTTTCATTATTTTTTCTTTTTGGATTTAGATGTTGTTATATATTATTTTCTTGATTAGTTGTTATTGAAATTCTTTTATATTTAATTAAGAGTGTTTATTTTATAATCTTATATATATATATATATATATATCATATAACTACAACATTTACATTTAATTTTTTTAATAAATTTTATATAATTTATATTTCTACATATTTTTATTTTCCAAAATGAATATAAAAGAAAATCAAATAGTTAGAATTACTTTTAATTTTATATTACTAATTTTTCTTCTTATTTAACTATTATTTTTCATATCAAAATGAATATTTATTTTACTATTTTATAATTTAATATATATCATACAAAATTATTATATGATAATTATGCTTTTATAATATAATAGAACTAAAATTATCAAAATATACCAATAATTTAACTAAAATTAATATATATATATATAAATATTCAATTAATAATTTTATATAACGATAGAGCCAATATTATCAAAATAAATAAATTAAAATTATTCTTTTATAACACATTGTACCATCAAATATTATTTTAAAAATAAATATTAATTAAAACTTGTTTGTGAGTGATTTAATAGATAAACAAACTTACTTTTAAAAAAAATAAATAAATAAATAAAAAAAAAACCACTATTACTCATTTACAACTGCTCATGAAGTACACTTTCTCTTTTATTTTCTATTTTTCATTTTAAAAAAATTATAATGAGGAATCCAACCTTAGCGTTTGACAAGTGCTTTTTCAAGTGCCTTTTTCTATTATAATAATAATGTATTATCCTTCTTTTGGAATCATTTATCATATGGCAAGATTATTGGTGGAAATTAAATGCTTAATAAAAAATTCATTAAAAAAAAAGACAAATTACGTTAAATCTTCTAAAATTATGACGTTGCACTTTATCTCCCTGAATTTTAAAACTCAGCAATTAAGTCTCTCAAAGTATTATCTTATTACAATTAACATGTGTTGAGTTTTAAAATTTAAAAAAACAAAGTGTAAATGAATCGTAATTTAAGAGGCTTACTGTAGTTTACCCTAAAAAAATCATATTACGGCAGTCCAACGCAAGTCACTCTTCCTACAAGTTTATTAAAAACATCAGATGTAAAGAGACGGATGGATATTCCCAAATAAAGCGAACAATCTTTAAATGAATATGGTCACAATAGACATTCTGTCCTTACCCTAATGTTACAACACTAGATAATAGTTGTAAGTTGCATCAATTCATTGTATTGGTGATAATGCGCCAAGTAAAGAAAATCTAGAGATGAAACGGATAACCCCCTATGATTCTTTGAAAAGCACGATTGTCAAAACAACAGTAGAATCAGAGTTCAATGGCAGCAACATCTGTTATTCCTAGTTCAACACAAATTGGGTTGACACCAGGTTCTTCTAGCATACTGAAAGCAGAAAATCCGTAGTAGGAGTGATAAAGATCAGGAAGCTGGCCCGGGAATTTACTGAAACCACCATACTGGTGCAGGAACGAGTCCAAGAAAATGAAAATCAGAACTTCGTAAATTACCTCAGGAAAATCTAATAGATATGCTTCATGTATGCGAGTAAAATTACATCAACATTGCAATAAATAAGTTTCCAAAAGAAAAACAAAGACAATGAGGATCTGTATGGAGTATAATGTCTATATAATTATGCATATTTCATATAATTTTTTCAAGTATGTCATGGCTCATATGATGGAACCCTTCTAATCATTGTTAAGCACTTTCACTTTAAGTAATGAATAATAGATCTAAGGAAGCAGAAGGAGAAGCAATAGTACCTGGGACTGGCAAGTTAACAAAAATTGGCGTAATGCTTTCTCGTCGATGAATTTGTGGGCCCCTAAGATCCTCAGAACTCCTCCAACCCTATAGAAGAACATTGCTGTGTTAAGCCACAAGAACTGCAACTAAGACCATGGGGTTTTAAGAAGGTATTTTGGAATTTACCAAAAGGCATAACAGGTGTCACTAGGCTTGTTGGGTCGACCTTGAAATCCACCATCAGCTGCCAGCCTCTGCATGAAGAAAAGGAAGAGAGTGAAATTACTCTCAGAGCTGAGAATTCATCAAGGATATACCACAAAAACGTCAAACATGCAAATTGTTTGATAAAATGCAAGATCATGAAATGTCATTTGATTCATTTATGAGCATTGAATCATTTGGAAGTTCCTTTGGCTCTGAACAGCTTTATCTCAGTTCATGTGTCAGAAGCACAGGGCATAGTAAATGCGAGCGGATCCTCTAGAGTTAATTCTCTATAGTGATCTCCTAAAGTGGTTTGATCGAACGGCTCAGAATCAAACTCACCAAAACGACGTCGTTTTGGTGAGTATTTTGAAAAAAAAAAAAAAAAAAAAAAATTCCAGATTTTTGAAGCTTTTTTTTGCGGATCAACAATGGAATGCGGAAGTTTCGAGCTCCACCAATCTCTCACCGGGAACGGCCACACTCTCACGGATAACCCCCACAACTTCTCCCTCTCAAAACCATGGCCAATCCTTCCGTCGTACCTCCCATGGTCTCTCAACCCCAACGTCCCCTTCAGATCTTGCGAATCCTACTTCGGCAACGGCTTCACTCGCCGGATCGATCTCCTCAAATCCTCACTCTCCCATCACCGGACTGGAGGCTGGTTTCGGTGCTTCTACAGTGAGACGTTGCGGAGCTCGATTTGTGAAGGCGGGAGGGTTCGGATGCATCCGGAGAAGATTAGGATGTCGATTGGGGGAGACAGGTTGGAGGCGGTGATGGGGAGGGGAGAGGATGAGGAGTTGCCGGTGTTCGAATAGGGAGCTTTTGATGTTGAGGTTGCGGATCGATCGAGTCATGGAAGGAAGCTTGTGGATGATGAATTTCTTAATCAGTATGTGCAGTTTGGTGCGGATTCGCAGCACACGATGCGTGGTTTGGTCGATTCGGTCAAGTTAGTTGGTGCTAGTGACTTCCAATGCTCTGAGGTTAGTAATTTATCAACAAGTTTTAGATGTGTTGTCATAAATTCCACTACTCTGAATTGCTAACTACTTCTTTTACATGTTGATGATGATTTATTTAGCTTTGATTTAATTTTGTCTTGCGATTTGGGACTTGAGTTAATCTGATTTGGGTTGTTGGGTTGTGATGATGATGATAAATGGAAGCCATTGTTGATCTGCAGAAAAAACTTCAAAAAATCTGAATTTTTTTTTTTTTTTTTTTTTTTTCAAAATACTCACCAAAACGACGTCGTTTTGGTGAGTTTGATTCTGAGCCGTTCGATCAACCACTTTAGGAGATCACTCTAGAGAATTAACTCTAGAGGATCCGCTCGCATAGTAAATACCCTTTACGTATTAAATGAGAAAATAAACCTGTAGGCTCCAATCCAGAAGCAATGGCACATTTATGATGGAAGAGGATGCTCCTTTAGACAATACATCATCTTCAATGAATCCCATCAACCGGAGAGACGCAACAGCACAATAAGTTGCACCACCTGTGCCACTAAAACAAATGAGTATTCAGACAATCTGACTTTGAAATAGTTAAAACTATAACATGGGGTTGGTTCAAATAAATCCACTAACAAATATTACTGGAAGAGGAAATGACCTGTGGAAAAAACAGGCAAAAAGATTTGGCCAATTTATGGAAAATGACTTGAATAGCTCACACATGATAGCAGCTAAAGAAAAACACAAAAGAGACCACTTAGAGTCTAATGTTTTACATGTTTAGTATCTTTGGAAAAACACATTCAACTCACATAGCATTGTCTCAACTGTTTAGAACAGAGTTAATTACTGTCTTATACTGAAAGATTATTTAGAACAATGTCTTATATTAAAAATGTACAACAAGTGAACAGAGTCAATTACCGTAGTCTCTCAGCAGCCAAATCTAATGTAAACATGTAATTATGTTCTTCCTAACAAACAAGTTGTACACATGAATCTTAACCTATAATACCATCCAAAATAACCACAGTAAAGAAAAACAGATAATTTTGCAACCAATTGGTTAAGAGATTCTGCACACGAGGCCTTTTTGAACTCAGAGATAGATCATGCAAGAATTCAGAATTTGAATCCACTCACCATGAGATTCTGATCCAGGAATCAACCCAAAGCCACCATCATATGACTGCAAGGATAGTGCTACTTGTAAGTACATATGAAAACCACTGATTTTTCTAATATTGGAGTAGCAAGATGTATAATCAATAAATTACAGGAGGCGGAACAAAAGCAGACAGCTGAAGACTGGTTTAGATGCTTTACAAACCTGACAATTTAATATGTAATCCTTGGCTTTTTCCTTATCCATGCCACTCCAGTCATCCAACATAGAACAGATGGCAGCTGAGACAGCAAATAGCTATACTAACTTTTCATCCAAAAGATATTCAAATTTAAACAGCTTAATGGTGTACATCCATGGGACATATCTCCTTACCTGCACAAAATACGAATCGAAGATCTCGCTCTGCCCCAGTATGGATGGGCATAAAACTGCAACAAAACCAGATAAGAGAAGTTGGAAAATCATTTTAGCATTATGCAAGGGTAATGATATAAGGTATATGTAATAGTATCAAATAACTATACTGATCTAAAGTAATTGGGACAAATACTTGTTGAGTTGAGGGAAAGGAGGTGTAAAATAATCATGTTGACTATTGACGTAAGGAGGACATTTATAGGGTAATAACTAATTAGAGAGGAATAAGGGGAGAGGAAGTTGATTTCCATATGGATTAGGCCTAAAACAAGGGGCAATGTTGAGCTCTATCTATTTATGTCCTTTAGGAATGAAGTAATAAACTGAATAGATACATAGAGGTAGAAATCCCATGATATGTTTTCTTTGCTTGATACATTGTACAATTCACAAGAATAGTGTTTGGGTTTGACTTCATTACTGCTAACAATATTTTCTTTGGAGTCACCATTTTTTTAGGAAACAAGACATCAACCTAAGGGGGTAGAAATAGCCAATGGTATATGGATACACCAATCTCCTAAAAGGAACAAGGATACAACTTACAAGTATAAAACACTCAAAAGTATAAATCAAGCGGAGGAATGATGGGCTACAGACTTTATGTTCTCTTGTTGGGAGAGTGGCGATATGGAATTTTTTTTTTTTTCTTTTTTCTTTCTTTCCAGCATTAGCCATTCAATAGTATTTGCAATCTGAAACTATATGACATTTGCCCCATCAAATTGTCTAGTTCTTGTGGTGAGAAAGGAGCAGAAGGCTTTCAAGAACCAGGAGCTTTGCCTCCTTCAGCTATATATATTATTTTCTGAACTTTGTTAATGTTATTATGGTGACCATTCTACCAAATTCTTGGTACTCTTTCTTTTTCTGGATTTTATTGATTTTATTAAATCTGATTTTTTGTACACCTTGTGTGCACTTATGCTCTTATTTCCCTATGGTACTGCTGCAATATTAGATGCCAATATAGATATGCAGAAATATTAATACATGTTCCAAAAGTCACTCAGATATGAGCTAGGTTTTTTCCGAAAGACAATTAATACCCATGTACATAAAAAAGAAAAGCTGGAGATGGAAAAACAAGTGTAAGCACAGTGCAAAATTACCTCCCATCTGGCTGTTGAAGGTTTTTCATTGATTTCAAGATTAATTCAGAGTCCATATGTGACAAATTATAGCGAAAAGTCTTCAATATCGCCAGCGCACAGTATGTGCTTGCCAAGTGACTACCATTGGGAATCCAAACCTACAAGCAAAGGCAACTAAATTAAATATCTTTCCGTAAAACAATAATAATAAAGATATACCATTTAGTGCCTGGATCATTAGATCAAAACAATGTTAACTATAAATAGAATAGTTAATGCATAAAAAGTTGATATACCGCACTATTGTTCGGTTGAAATTGAGAACTTCTAGAACCATGGAATCCATAGAATTGTCCTGCAGCAACCCAATGACCCATACAAAGATTCAGCTTCACCACAAACAAGGTACTTGAAAGTTGAAACCAAATGACAAGATCAAGCATTTCTCAACATGACAAAGCATACTGTTTTTCAGTTCAGACTCATTCTTCGGATGTGCTTGCAATGATAAAACCCAATTAATGGCCCCTTCCTTGTCAACCTAATAAACAACATACAATTCATTACATTGCCTTTCTTAGAGTGCGATAGAGTTTGTACATTCATTGAAGTTCCATTCTTGATGCAAAAACACAATGACCCAAGTCTATACAACATACCAAAACAAACTAATTGAATCCACCTTCTAAAGCATTTACTTGATTTGAAAAACAAAAGTGCATATACCTATTCTATTATATAAAACACAAACCTCACTTTAGTATGAAGATTTGTCAAACAATTTCATTTCCAAAAATGGCCATAAAATTACTAACAGATTGAATAAACATGCTACATCCCGTAAATATCTGTTAATCAATTTTCAAAACCTACCCATAATTCTCATTAAGCAAACCACCCAAAATTTAGATAAAAAATTCCACAAGTGTGTGCGCACTTGCCGCATGCCCACCTGATGGGTGTGCTGTTAAATCTATAAAATATAAATTTTAATTTTAAGTTTGATATAAATATATATATATGTCGTGTATTGCTCAAGTGGTAAAGATGTCGTTTAAAGACAGAAGGTCTTGGATTGGAGTTCCCATCTCATCTCTATATAATTTTGAATGCTCCTAAAATGGTTAAATGCAAATTGCACCTTCAGTATCTGCTCTAAACCATTTTCAAATTTAACCCATCCCTTTCTTTATGAAACCGCCCCAAACTACTAAAAAATTTAGATCTACAATTGTGTTTGCAACCACAGCTTGTCAGCTCGTATACACATATTACTCTGTTGAAGCTTAATTGAGTGACAAAGAATGAGAAAATTTTCAAGGCAACATAGCACGTAAAACAATCGATCATACAAATTCAATTTTCAAGAAAACAATTAGAATTGAAGCGAATAAGAAGAAGAAGTGAATTATGAAACGTACGCGATCGAGGGCACCGAGCATGTGGAGGCCGGAGATGGCGAAGTAGGCAAGGGTTAGGCGATTGATCTCCTGACCCTGGTACTCCGATGGCAATAATTCGTACATCATCTCCAGGAAGCGTACGTGACGCTCTCTCTCGAAATGCGTCGAAGAATTCGAATCTGATGAATCCATGGCGGAGATGGACTTGAAAGTCTTGAAACCAGGGAATGTGCAAGATCAGATCCTCCTCTGTCACAAATCGCTCACTTTGTTGTCCCAAAACGTTTTGTCTACTTTTTATAAATCCAGACTTTGTTGTAATACACCCATTTGGGTAAATAGAATTTAGATATCACTGACCAGCCAATCGTCTTTTTCACAATTCAAAATCGAATTTACTTTTAAAATAAAATATTTGTACCAATTAATTACTCATATATATTTTTTATTATTATTAAAAAATATATTTTTTTAATTTAAGAATATTATTGTTTGAGTGTTTTGAACTTCATCAAAAGTCATTGAAATGTCCAAACTTCGTTGGATATCAATAACATTGTCGAAGACTCATCAAAATATCTAAAATATTGTCAAAAAATATAATAAATGAAAAAAGTAAAACGAAAAAAAAAAGCAAAATTTATTAATATTGACAAATTGAAAGAAAAAAATGGATAAATTACACTAATCTATCTCCCCTGAAATTATTGATAATTAGATAAATCTCTCTTAAGGTTTTGAAAATTACACTGACCTCTCTTACTTTAGCTAACAATATACAAATACTTTTCTTCTGTTAACTTTTCCTTAGACATCGTTAACTTTTGTAATGAAATGTCAAAAATACCCTCTATTTGCTCTTTTCTTTCACCAATCATTACCTATTTTTCCTCCCATTTTGTAGCTATACCGGTCACTACTCCCTACATGTAGTTCAATTTTTAAAGTGAAATTGTTTTTTAAAAAAATTGATGATACAATTATGTATTTTTATGATAATGTTATGCATTTTTTATTGAAATATTACTTAATAATTTAGAATATGATATAATCTGTTATGATTGAATAACATTTTGAAAAAAAAATAATAATTCTACCATAAAGGTACATAATTGTATCACAATTGTTATAACAAATAATATCTAATAATAAATTATCATTACACTATCAAAAAATTAGATAACATTTCCTGCAAAATTTTATAATATTTATCAAAAAATACATAATAAAATGGTATGGTGTAGTGGTGATAGTGGTGGTGGTGATGTGGTGATGGTGGTAATTGTATCAATCAATTTCTTGTTTCAAACCAACTGATACAAAAAATGAAGAATTAACCGGATTTAATTTTATAATAAGTCGAATAGTAATTTTGAAATCAAACCTATTTGGGTTTAGCGAGATCATGAATATTTGATACAATGGATCTCAATTAAATGAATGAGAAATCAAAAAATAAGAATTGAATTGATCAAATTTTTATGGTGGGTCTGGGGATTTTGGGTGAAAGAAATTGTATGCTCATCTTTTGTAGATTGTTAGAATTTTGCCACAAAATATATATATATATATATATAAATACGGTAAAAAAAATATGAAAAATGTATATATTGTATGTATTTTATTAGGAAAATTCTAATAAAGAAAACAGAATGTAACGAAAAATTGTTAACAAGAAGACAACAATTATGTATTGCAGAATTATCGACCACATCAGAAGCATATTCAATCAACAAATTAGTGAAAGATAGCACTTTTTTATTGGAGCATTGTCTATTAAGCTCATTTATGAGGCCTAAAGTCTGCTCTATGGACATTTCTTCATTCTGGAATACCAAACTATTTCACATTGCAATAGAATGGACAATTATGTCTTCATCATTGACGCTCTTAATCCATTCAGCCCACGAAATTTTAAAGCAAACAGGTCAACCACAAGTGAAATCCAAACCAACACTGTACCTCTCCACACTTTTTGCGATACAGGACAACGAAAGAAGAGGTGTTCCAATGCCTCTTCAGATTTTCCACCTCTCTCACAATGCACAGCAAGTTGTATGCCTCTTTCTTTAGTTGCCATCTCACCGAAAGAATGACATTCCATAAAGAGAGAGCCCATTTTGCAGGAATTCTGGTTTTCCACAGGCTTTTCCAAATCAAAAAATCATTTTCCTGGCCCCCACTTTCCCCAATATCTCTCTCTTATGTTGTGTTTGGTTGGGGGATTTGGGAAGGGATTTGGAAAGAGAAAAAGAAAATGTGTGTGAAACTATGTGAAATGTAAGTATATTTTTTTCACATTTTACCTACCTTTTCCATTTCCTTTTCCAAATCCCTCCTCAAGTCCCTCAACCAAACACAACATTACTAATGGCCACTAAATATCTCGATTTGATAGAACACACATCTCTTTAGTTTTTACTCCACACTACTCTATCAGGACAATGGTTTAAAGGGATATGAATACTTAAAATTGATGGAACAAGAGTTTTGGAAACAACTATCTAATCAGATCAGGTCTCCAACAATTATTCTTATGGTCAAGTGTGCTACCCCATAGGGAAATGATTTTTCTCCCGAAATACCCCCCCCCCCCACCCCCCGCGTGAACAGCCCGATAGAAAGAAAGAGAAGAAGGAATGGAGAGAGAGGGCCCATCCTTCGCCTCCGCCGCTGCCATCCCCCCTACCCCCCTCCCCCCGCGAACAGCCCGAAAGAGAGAAAGAGAAGAGGGAATGGAGAGAGAGAGGGCCCCTCTTTCGCCTCCGCCGCTGCATCGTCGCAACAGCAGCTCGTCGTAGTCCCTCCTCCGCCTCCAGCCCGATTTTGTTGACCCCCTCCCCTCCAATTCTTCTTCTTCTTCTCCTCCTTCCCCTGATTTTCTTCTTCTGAAAATAAAAAAATAAAAAAATAAAATTCAAAAACGTCATTTTTTGAATTCGGGAGATTCGGGAAGCTCAAATTCGAACTACCAATCACTACTCACCCCCATATTAGGGAAAAAATGTGAAAGCATACCCCCTTACTTTCCCTAGAATCTATATAAATCCTCAAAAGAATTTATCGATTTATCCAATCCACAATGGACAATGTGGACTGATAACAATCTCAAGCCATATATATATATATATGAGTGGAAGTGTTTAGATATATGTAAAAAATATATTAAATTTTTAACTATTTTGTTCTTTAATCACCTTATGTATCACAGGTTTATGAGATCCATTACACTATCCAATGTACTGATACATGAAGAAAATAATAAAAAGGTGCAATGAGTGTTTCGCAAGAACAAACCAAACAACCTAAAATCCTGCAGGTGTGATTGTTCTACACATCGAACCAAACCATAGAGCCGAACCAAAATTTGATCATGCTACAACATCTTCGAAAGTAAAATACCCTTCAAAATACCACAACAAAATTCCACGTAATGTAGGACAAAAATATAGAGTTTCAATTGCTTAGAAGTACCACCATCATCACTAAATGGTGAAACAAAACTTTAATCATATTAAAAAAGAAAAACCAAAAAAAACTTGAAAATAGACACTTAAAAACCACCACCACCCAATTACTAGTATCATCATCATCGTCACTACGCAAACTGAAGAGCTTAGTCAACTTCCTCAATTTTGGGACCAGCACCACTACCACCAACAGGAGGAGCATCATCATCATCATCCATAGCAGCACCACCGGCACCCTGGTACATCTTGGCAATGATGGGGTTGCAGATGCCTTCCAGCTCCTTCATCTTGTCCTCAAACTCGTCCGACTCAGCAAGCTGGTTCGCATCCAACCACTGAATTGCCTGCTCAATGGCAGCTTCAATCTTCTTCTGGTCATCAGGGCCAAGCTTGGAACTGATCTTCTCATCCTTGATGGTGTTCCTCATGTTGTAGGCATAGTTTTCCAATGCATTCTTGGCCTCAACTTTCTTCTTGTGGTCCTCATCCTCAGCCTTGTACTTTTCGGCCTCTTGTACCATCTTCTCGATCTCTTCCTTTGACAACCTTCCCTTGTCATTGGTAATGGTGATCTTGTTCTTCTGACCAGTGGTCTTGTCCTCAGCAGAGACATTCAAGATACCATTAGCATCAATGTCAAAGCATACAGTGATCTGAGGAACACCCCTGGGGGCAGGAGGAATGCCAGACAGCTCAAATTTGCCCAACAGATTGTTGTCTCGAGTTCTCGTTCTCTCACCCTCATATACTTGAATCAACACACCTGGTTGGTTATCCGAGTATGTAGAGAACACTTGCTCCTTCTTGGTGGGAATTGTGGTGTTCCTTGGAATCAGAACGGTCATGACACCACCAGCAGTCTCCAACCCTTGTGACAGAGGGGTCACATCCAAAAGCAATAGATCTTGAACCTTTTCATTGCCCTCACCACTCAAGATTGCGGCTTGAACAGCAGCACCATAGGCAACAGCCTCGTCCGGGTTGATACTCTTGCACAGCTCTTTTCCATTGAAGAAGTCTTGTAAAAGTTGCTGCACTTTGGGAATTCTAGTAGACCCACCAACAAGGACAACATCATGGACGCTGCTCTTGTCCATCTTCGCATCCCTCAAACACTTCTCAACAGGCTCCATACACTTCCTAAAGAGATCCATGTTCAGCTCCTCAAATCTGGCACGAGTAATGGTCGAGTAGAAATCAACACCCTCGTACAAAGAATCAATCTCAATGGTGGTCTGAGCAGTAGATGAGAGAGTCCTCTTGGCCCTCTCACAAGCTGTCCTCAATCTCCTAAGGGCTCTAGGGTTTCCAGTGATGTCCTTCTTATGCTTCCTCTTGAACTCCTGAACAAAGTGATTCACCATTCGGTTATCAAAGTCCTCTCCTCCCAAGTGAGTGTCACCAGCAGTGGACTTCACTTCGAAGATACCCTCTTCAATTGTGAGAAGTGAAACATCGAAAGTACCACCACCGAGATCGAAGATGAGAACATTCTTCTCCCCAACACTAGTGGCTTTCTTGTCTAGACCATAAGCAATCGCAGCTGCAGTTGGCTCATTAATGATCCGCATAACATTTAGGCCAGAAATGACTCCGGCATCCTTCGTGGCCTGGCGTTGGGAGTCATTGAAGTATGCAGGGACAGTAACAACAGCATTCTTTACTGTTGAGCCAAGGAAAGCCTCAGCAATCTCTTTCATCTTGATGAGGACCATGGAGGAGATCTCCTCAGCGGCAAATTGCTTCTCCTCGCCTTTGTAGGAGACCACAATCATGGGCTTGTCACCAGGACCAGGAACAACTTTGAATGGCCAGAGCTTCATGTCAGCCTGTACAGATGCATCACTGAATCTCCTACCAATCAAACGCTTTGCATCTGTGATAAAAAATAAAGATAATGTTAATCACCACTACTCATTAATTAACACCACAAATCTGTTTTTGTAGGCTCTTCTTTGTAAGATAATAGGATATATTGAATCCTTAAAAATAAATAAAACTGTTTCACCAAGAGATTATGACAACCGACAACTCAACAAAAGCAAATCTCTTCCTTATCTATTTTATTAAGGTAGTCCGAAAGCTAATAACCGAGATGCAATAACAATTCTTTCCAGAAATCATATTGAATAATAAATGAAAATATCATAATTTGGTGAAATTAATTATGGGCTACCAGTGTGATCATATATGGAGTACGACTATCAAGACATGAGAAGAGTAACATTCCTGGTTTAGAAATTAGATATCCAAGGGTCCAATTTCTGTGATAGCACCAAAAAATGCAAAGACAAACAATTAATTTATAGGTGCAGACTACATTTGACATTACATAAAAGACTAGGATTATATTATAAATAAAAAGACAAGCTAAGCCAAATTAACTTTTGGAGGTATCTGCATACAATTTGTTACTGAGAACGCATATAAATAATCAATTCTTTGACTTACGCAGAGAAATCAATTACAAATTTAGAAACAACCATGTGGTCTTATTTCTGCATTACTGGACTTATTTCATAATCAACCTCAAATGAGCAACAATTTATTGAAAAGATATAATTGTGTTTGTATTCAAATTTCTTGAGTTTTGCATACCCAACACAGAATGGGGATCCTGCTGTGAGCATGGTTATCAAAATTGCAATCCGGATCATACAATCCTGCAATCCTAAATTGTTAACACGATCTAAATTGTTGTAGGATTGATATTATGGTAGGATCGCAGTAGGATCGTAAATAGAATCGATAGATTTATGATTTTTCACCTTCTTTTTAATATGAATTATCCTTATTTGTATTTTTACCTTATTTTTAATAGAAAGTAGAATCTTAACATACTCGATCCAATCCTACGATCGAATCCATGAGACCTTCTCAACGGTCCTATATAGGCTATTGAGTATGCAAAAATTCAAGTTGATAGGATCACATTTGTTTTTTAAATTTACACAATTCTGATAATCTTTAAAACAAAAAAACAAAAAAAATTAAGACCTAACTAATATCCGATTTAACTTTATAACTCTATGAACTGTTCAAATTATCAAGATAGACCAAGGAAAAACTCCCAAAACAGTCCGTACAAACACAAATCTACAAAAAAATTCGAGATCCAAATAAAGTAACTTTTGATGACATCCAATTCAAAACAGATACCTCCTTGAAAGAATAAGTAATCAACATTTAGCTACAGTTTTTACTTTTTAAATAGTGTTTGTACACAAAATTCAAGAATTCCATACACCAACTCGCATGAACTCATATAAATTCACAGAGACTCGAATCATATAAACAGATCCATGTACTTTCAACATAATCATATTCAGATCAGTAAAAAAAACAAAACAAAATATGATGATAAGCATAAGACTTACCAAAAACGGTGTTTATAGGGTTCATGGCGACCTGGTTCTTGGCCGCATCGCCGATGAGACGCTCCGTATCAGTGAAAGCAACATAAGACGGCGTCGTTCTGTTGCCCTGATCGTTGGCTATGATCTCGACACGGTCATGTTGCCACACTCCGACGCACGAGTAGGTCGTTCCGAGATCGATTCCGATCGCCGGACCTTCGCCCTTTCCAGCCATGACAAAACTCTGATTAATATCGAACGAAAAAGCAAAGACACAGAATTGAATTTGAAGAGAAAAAAAAGAACAAGAGAGCTATAAAGAGTTTTGGCAGCAAGTAAATCTAGGTTTCAATTGGGAAAGATAGTATGGGGAGCGTGTATTTATAACTTTGCCGCCTTTTGTGTAGATTATTCCAGAATGTTCTGGAAATAGATTTTTAAATCGTTTGATGACGTCGGTGCAACTCCAACCTCACATTTTTATTTATTTATTTTATTTTTTCATTTCACCTCAGATATTTACAAATGATTCGTTTCGCATATTAGTTGATTTTTTAGTTTTTTTGATTTTTTAATTTTTTTAATTTTTGTAAAAAAAAAATAATAATTATAATTTAGATATGACATTTTATCTTATTAGACTCAAAATTTGTTTTGTCTTTTTGTCACTATTTTAGTTTAAAATAGCCATTTTATTTTATACCAAATGAAAGCAAAATATGACGTATGATTTTATGATCGGTAGTGATTGGTAGCTCAAAAGAGCTCCCCCAATCCCCCCTCCGAAATGAAAACGATGCCGTTTTCGTCGTTTTCATTTTTTTTTTTTTTTCAGAGGAAGAAGAAAATCAAAAAACAAGAAGAAGAAGAAGAAGAAGAAGAAGAAGAAGAGAATGAAGAAGAGAATGACTGGAGGGGCCATCAACCAGTGCGGAGCGGAGGCGAGGCGGGGCGGAGGCGGAAGCAGGGCTATCTACAACGATCGGAGCTGAGCTGTGACAACCGAAGTGAGCTGTGACGATCGGCAGGACGACGATCGGAGCTGAGCTGTGACAACCGGAGTGAGCTGCGACGATCGGCGGGACGACGATCGAGGGGCCTCTCTCTCTCCATTCCCCCTCCATTCCCTCTTCCCCTCCTCTCTTCTCTCCCTCTCCTCCTCTCTCTTTCTCCCTCTGATTCTCCCTCTCTCTCCCTCTGTTACAGAAAAAAAAAAATATATATATATATATATAATGCCCAAAACGACGTCGTTTTGATCATTCGGGAGATTAGGGGGAAGAACTTTCGAGCTACAAATCATTATTCTTTTACGATATGGTGTTTATAAAATTTATTAAGTGATTTTGACTGTTTGTTCTTTTCGTCCTAAAATATTAGAGATTGTTTGAAATTTATTTACTCCTTCCGTTTCAAAATTTAGTCTCTTATTCTATTTTTTATTATCTCAAAATATTAATCTTTATAAAAAATTAAGGACTAAAATAATATAAATTCTTTATTTTGTCCTCCTTTTAAATTTATTAATAATACAAAAGATAAAATTATGGCAATTGATATTCTTCAAAAATATATTATCAAAGGGTAATTTTGAAAAATCAAAATTTTTTAAAGTGCAATAGTTGTATTACTAAAAAAAGTTAAATTCAAGAGTAATGCTAGAAATCTCAAATAATATATCAAATGTTTTACCAAACCTCTTATATGGGTGTGGGACCCACACAAACACACATTTTTCTTTCCCAAAAGAGATTATGGGTATGTTTGGTTTGTGTTTGAGAGATGTATTTTAGAGATAAAAAGTACGAAAACATGTTTGGTTTAGTTTTTTTTAAAAGATGTGGTATGTTTGGTTTGTGTTTGAGAGATGTATTTTAGAGATAAAAAGTACGAAAACATGTTTGGTTTAGTTTTTTTTAAAAGATGTTTTGGAAAATTATTTTGAGATAGAGTTTTGGAAAAAGTGATTGATTTGATATGTGTGAGAGAGAGATTTGTTTGGAAAACTTGTTTGGTTTACAAGTTTTGAGAAATTTTTTTGGGAAAATTTGTTTGGTTTGATTATTTTTGAAAACTTATTTGTAGAGAAAATTTCCCAAAATTTTTTCAGAAAATCAAACCAAACGAGCCCTACGATTTTGTGACGAAATGAGTATTTAGCATATTTTTTGGTTTTTTTTTTATAAATATATGTGTAAAAAAATAATAAGATATTGTGACTCAAATAAATATATTATCAAATAAGTACATTTAGATTATTTCCAAATTAGCCCTTAATCCCTTTTGGACGGTCTAACTTTTTCTGGTAATACAATTATTATATTTTAAAAATATTAATATTTATTTAAAATAATTTAAATAAGTATACTTTTTAACTTCTTATGAAATATATACAGAAAAAAAAGAGAGATAATATGATTCAAAAATAATATAAATATATATATATAATATAAGGGATGCCAAACTCCAAAACTACCCTTTGACTTTTTTTTAAAATATTAATTGTCATAATTATATTTTTATGTATATTAATATCAATGAATTTAATAGAAGGATAAAATAAAAAATTCATGTTATTTTAATCTTCAATTTTTGAAAAAAAGAATATTTTAAAATAATAAAAAATAAAATAAAAAACTAATATTTTAAAATAGATTGAATAATTTTTATATAAATTTTGAAACACGATTTACTATTTTGTGTTTGATTTAGGAAAAATAACATAAGACGTGGGTGCAACTCTCACCTCATATTATTGTTGGTAATG
Organism: Camellia sinensis; assembly: GCF_055761805.1. Taxonomy (NCBI): domain Eukaryota; kingdom Viridiplantae; phylum Streptophyta; class Magnoliopsida; order Ericales; family Theaceae; genus Camellia; species Camellia sinensis. The sequence continues at coordinate 28,793,364 of NC_138961.1, forward strand.
GTTATAAATTTTGGGTAAAATCAGAATTTTATCTTAAGTTCGGTCTATTTTTTAGGTAGGCTTCATGCGTCGATTTTCACGGGTCAAAGTGGTAACGCGTTCTATTCCGCGTTGTGATTCACATGGTATATTTGGTTGCTCAAAACCATTACCGAGTGAATGAGAAATTGAAGCCAAAGTGTGCTCCATGGAAATGGAGTTTTTGTGAAAATTTCTTAAAGTTGTAAAATGGCTTGTCCCACATTGATTTGGTGGAAGGTTTTGAAAGGGTTTATAAGGCTTGGGTTTGATATTTGGGGTGTGCCCCAAGGGGTACCCAAGTGTTTTAAAGGGAGAGGTTATTGGCAAAATGGGCTAGATTCATTGGACCCAAAAATCACCACACACGTGCTCAAAATTAAATTGGTTTGGTTTTACTGTACATCCAAACAGGGCCCTTCCCGAAATAAACCAGTCTGGTATTATTGCACACCCAAACAGGGCCCTTTCCGTTTTGTTATCTGTTTGATGTATAACCCAACAGATTCAAATCTGTTTGAATTCAAAACCAACAGGTTTCATACCTGTTCAATTCAAAACCAATAGCCACCTTTGCATCTATAAATAGACTAGCCTCCCATTTGGATTAATCTCGAATTTTGGTACGCCATCCTCTGATAAAAATCTCTGTATTTTGCTGCATTTATTTTCTGAAAGAAAGAGTGTAAACACTTAGTGTGTTCGTAAGGCAAACAATTTGTAGTGCTACTATTGTTTGTAGTAGATCATTTCATCCTAGGAGATAGACGTCCAATTTCTGAAAGCATCGTGGAGAGGACGAATCTGTCTTAAGGACATAGTGTCAAACGCTAGACTTGATCAGATTATAATTCGAAGAAATTAAATCAAGTAAGTTATTTAATTTATTTCCAGTCTTTTATTATTTATTTAAATCAGATTTTAACTTTGTTTTTGTAACAAAATAAAATCTGTTTTTATTTATTTATTTTTATTTTTATTTCGAGTTTGATTTTTGTAATCAAACAAATTCTCTCAATTCCTTTATTTCTTTATATTATGGTTATTATTTAGTACACAGCAGAATTTAATTAATTTAAATACAGTGAAGATTGTCTTACAATTATTCACCCAAAAAACTCTAACCTGATATTTTTATATTATTTTTTTATCTTGATTTTTATTTCATTTCACCTAAGATGTTGACAAAATATGACATTGACGCATGATTTTATGATACGGTGATTATAAAATTTAAGTGATTTCAGCTCTTTATTCTCTACATCTTAAAATATTAGGAATTGTTTGAGATTTATTTATTTAAAATATTTTTTAATTTTTTTTTAAAAAAAATACAAAAAAAATAAATAAAGAGGTATTATGACTCAAATAAATACATTTATCAAATAAGTATATTTATTTAGATTATCTTCAAACAACTCCTTAATCCCTTTTGAGGAATCCAATTTTTTTATATTACAATTATTGAGTGATTTTGCTTACACCACCAATTTAACTCTTTACACCGTCAATTTTTATTTTTTTATTTTATATTTTTATAATTTATACAATTTCTTTATTACCCTCCTCTCTAACATTCCTTCTTCTCATTCTCCTTCTCCTTCTCTTTGCACCTAAAACCTAAAAAACCTTAACCCTAGTTCTCCTCCATCACCACCACCTACACTGGCCCACTACTAGTGCCGCCCTCTACCACCCTTTCCCTCTACCTAACCACTCTCTGTCTCACCCATTTCCTTCGTTGTTGCCGCCTTCCTCTTCCTCTCACTTCTTCTTCCTTCAGGAATAGTACATTCCATGTGTCTCTATAAATAGCTTAAAAGCCACGAGATAGAGAGAGAAGTCTGAATTCAGAGAGAGAGAGAGAGAGAGAGAAACACATTCCAAAAATTTGTGATTTTGATTTTGGTGATTCAAAAAAGCTATAAATAGAACTGTAAGCGAAGAGGAAAGTGTGAAGATGGAGGATACTAATGAATATGTATTGTTAATGTGGGGATATCTTCTCGGAGCTTCGCACGAACCGCTAGCCGCTATTTTTGCCGGTGACTGCCTAGTTTCCTACGACGAACATTGCCTGTAATTTGTGGAAGGACGTTTACAATGGTGATGTGGATTCGCCATGGCCATTTCAAGTGATTCTTCGATCCTTAAATTACTTCTCTCTGTGATTGATTTTCAATTGTTCTTTGTTTGATTGAATTCGATTGTGGAACTCTCACTTCAAATGTTTAGATTCCTCTCTCTTCCTCTCTCTCTCTCTCTTTTCGATTTAAAATCACACTGATGTATCATTTTCTTTAATGCTTGTACACTTATCACTGCTTTTGTTCATGTTCTCTTCAATATAATAGATTCATATATATGTTGAAAAGAAGAAGAAGAAAATGAGGGAGGGGGAAGAAGGCGGTGACGGCAAAAGAAAGAGGTAAGACGGAGAGTAGTGGAGTGGAGGCGAAGTGGCGACACCAGTAGCAGGCCAGGTGGAGGTGGTGGTGATGGGAAATAACTAGGGTTAGGGTTTTTTTAGGTTTTGAGTGTAAAGAGAAGGAGAATGAGGAAGGTTAGAGATGAAAGTAATAAAAGAATTGTATAGATTATAAAAACATAAAATAAAAAATAAAATAAATTTTGATAGTGGAAGAAGTTAGATTAGTGGTGTAAGACCATCTCCAATGGTTACTTAGATTTGTCATCAAATTTGAATTTGGTGAAAAATGACTTTTTTTTTTTGTTTTAACGGTTTCATCAAATGGGTATCAAATTCAGAATTTTATTTATTTTTCATCAAACTAAGGACCAATGTGCCTTTCATTAAATCATTGTTCATTACCGTTGTTGGACGTCTCCCTAGATGTCCTCCTAGATGACGACCTCAAGGTAAAAAATTGTGAAAAAATTACACTGGCGGGTCAATCGCCCAGTTGACCACCTCAAGGCAAAAAAAAAAAAAAAGATTACACTGGCCGGTCGACCGGCCGGACATTCGTCCGGTTGACTAGTGTTCTGATGAAATTCCAAAATCCTCTTTTGGAGCACTTGATATCAAAGGAAATTTTTACTCAAATTTGATGAAAAAATTAATGCACCGTTGGACATGCTTTAAGTAGAATCACTCACAATTATTACATTTCAAAAATATTAACTTTTCAAAACTAACTTGTGACTTTTTTGGGAATATCAATTGTCATAATTATATTTTTTGTGTATATTAATATTAATAAATTTAAAAAATGAAAAAATAATAAATTTATATTATTTTAGTCCTTAATTTTTGAAAATGAACTAATATTTTAAGACAATAAAAAATAGAATCATGGACTAATATTTTGGGACGAATAGAGTAATTTTATATTAATTTTAAACACGATTTACTATTGAAATTATATTCCTAAAATACAATTTTAAAATTTTGTGCCTAATTTAGGAAAAATAACATATCAATGAAAAGTTTAAAAAATAATTTCAAACACATGAAAAAATTTATAAAATTACCTTCTTCATGTTGTAAGATTTATCAGTAAATATTTTTTAAAAGTTACAATGAAATGAAATTTTTTTTTTAATTTATTATAAGACACTTGATAAAACACTTTAGAGCTGTGTTATGAAACTATAATTTTGACTTTAAAGTGGTATTTTGGAAATATAATCTTTTGAATAATATAAATTTAAGAAATAAGTTAAAAATCACTAATAATTGAGAAATAAGAATCAAACTTCAATTTGTTTTTTTAATTTATAAAAACTTTTTTAAAAATGTTAAATATAAGTATTTGACTCCATAATCTCTTAATGAGTCACTATGTAAACTATCATCACCATATTATTATCATAATAAATTTAAATTACTAAATTATTGAATTAATGAATAAAATCTTAAGAAATTTGTTGAAAAATCTAAGGTAAGGAGGGTATAAGGCATTAGGTCCCGTGTATATTTTTTTATTAATGAGAGATCCACTCTTTGTGAAATAGCTTGGTGAGAAATCAATTCGTTGATTTTAGAGGTCATTTTGTTTTCAATTTTACCCTAAATTTATCTGTTATTTTTTTATGTGTTTGACTTTTCGTTCACTATATGTTCAGATTTATATTTATTTGCTCAAATTTTTTGTTTATTTGTTCAAATTTTTTGACTATCTATTTGATTTTATATCTATCTATTTAAATTATTTTTTATATGTTCAAATTGCACAAGCCTATTTTTTCTATACACACACACACATATATATAGAAGGGAGATTGATCCGTTGAAACCCACTTTGATTGATTTGTTCAAACCCTTTTTTTTCTCTCTCTCTCTCGTGCTCACGCGCGCGCACACACACACATATATATAGGAGAGAGACTGATCGGTTGAAACCTACTTTGACTGATTTGTTCAAACCTCTCTCTCTCTCTCTCTCTCTCTCTCTCTCTCCTTCTCATCTTTTTCTCTTTCTATTTGTTGATTTCACAAACCCATTTTTCCTCTCTCTCTCTCTCCCCCTCATCTCTTTCTCTCTCTATCTATTAATTTCACAAACATACTTTTTTTCTTTTTTCTCTATAATTCCTCCTCATCTTTTTTTCTCTCTATCTGTTCAAATATTTTTTCTTTCTATTTGCCTCTCGCTCAATCCTTATCAGTTCAACACGAGAAATTTTTTTTTGTTGCAATATGTTTCATCATCATCAACAACAACACCACCAATTAACAACAACTACAAAAAAAAAAAAAAAGAAGGCTCATATCTGTTGAACAAGATCCAAATTGAAATAATGAAGACAAGAAAATATCTTCAAAATTTTCCTTTTTCTCTCGACAATTTCTACAATTATGTGTTCCAAGTTCATTTGCTCAGCAAAATAGATATATATATATATATATATATGTATGTATGTATGACAATGAAATTAGTCTCCCAGAAAAATAAAATAAGAGACTAATATTTTGGGACAATGAAAAATAGAATAAGGGACTAATCTTGTGAGACGGATGGACTAATTTTTATATTAATTTGAAACATGATTTACTATTGAAATTATATTTTTAAAATACAATTTTAAAATTTTGTGTTTAATTTAGGAAAAATAATTTCAAGCACATGAAAAAATTTATAAAATTAACTTCTTAATGTTGTAAGAATTATTAGTAAATATTTTTTTAAAGTTACACTAAAATGAAAATTTTCTTTTAATTTACTATAAAACACTTGATAAAACACTTTAGAGTTGTGCTATGAAAATATAATTTTGACTTTAAAGTCGTATTTTAGAAATATAATTTTTTGAATGATATAAATATAAGAAATAAGTTAAAAATCACTAATAGTTGAGAAATAAGAATCCAAGTCACTTTAATTTGTTTTTGTTTTTTTTTTAATTTAAAAAACCCTTTAAAAAAATGTTAAATGTAAATATTTGACTCCATAATCTCTTAATGAGTCACTATGTTCACTACCATCACCATATTATTATAATAATAAATTTATTTTACTAAATTATTGAATTAATGAATAAAATCTGGGGGAACTTACTGATAAGTCCCATGTACCAAGTTCAAGATCCAGCTAATCCCAAAACAAAACACTTGCACCAATTAGTCCAATATATTTTTAATTGTTACCAAAAAATCCTTTTCTTTTTTTTTAAATTTACAGACACTGTTCACATCTTACTACCATCGGATTTCCATTTAACGGTCGCCGAAGACTCACCGGAATATCTACAATATTGCCGAAAAAAAAAATTTAAAAACATGTTATGAAACTGTAAAATTTTACAGTTCTAAAGAATGTTATAAAACTGCAAAATTTTACAGTTTTAAACCATGATTCATTCCAGCACCAAAAAAAAATTTTGAAACTGCAAAATTTTACAGTTTTCACCGCCTGTAACTAAAACTCGAAAACTACTTGTTCAGAATTCGAAAATTTTCTCTATTAGAACAGAAAAACAGAAGTGTATAGCAGAGAAAAAAAAAAGAGATTGAAGGAGAAAGGCGGATGTAGAGAGAGGATTATACTCCGACAATTATTTTTTGTTTAGATCTCGCCAAATCTGATGTAAATCTACTCAGATCTAATAGATCTGAGTAGATCTACATCAGATCTAAGTAGATCCACTCATCTTCTTCGTCGGAAAGATATATCTTCGCCGTCGGTGAGAGTGAAATCACGAGTTGATTTCGATGGTTGGCGGTTATCAGTAAACCCCGATCAATGGAGAAAGACATGAACACTTGCACTATCGTCTATGACGAAGACGATGAGAGAAAAATGTAAAAAAAAGATAAAGAAGACAATGTAAAAAGGGAGGAAAAAACCAGAGAGATGGAGAAAAGGACTTTTGGGTGTACCCAAAAAGTTATGGGATTAAATGGTGTCCACATGTTTCACATGGGACCTGTGGGTAATTTCCCATAAAATCTTTGCAAATCAACAAAAATGAAACTGCAGATTTTCCATAGTGAACTCGATTGATTCTGATAGGCCCACTTTACCAATATGACCTTTGGGCTTCCAAATATCACCATTTTGGGCCGAACCAAAATTTTGATTTGTAGGCTTTAAGCTTTTTCACTCATTCCCAATGGACCATTTGTTTATTGATGTTGTTTTCTTTCTCTGTAACGATAAATTGCATTGTTATCACCTTCCAAATTTTGATCATCATGTCAATTGGGCCATTAAGCCCAAATTATGAAGCCCGGCCCGGGATGATCACTTTGGAAAGTTCATGTAAAGTTGTGCTGAGGAGGAGGGTAATTCAAGTGACTCGGCTGGATCGGTTTGTGGTTTTCGGCTAAGAAGACCACTTGGGCCATGCGGCCCACAAGCACAAATTTATATTAGTGAAGTTGTCAAAATATGAACAGAAATTAAAAAGTATGATTTAAAGTTAGGTATGACTTTTTGCCACAGTGATATGTTCTCTAATTCTAATAGATTAGGCTATCGTTAAAATTGAAATAAAAATTAGTGTTGGCTCTTCTCCAGTGGACTGGGTTATCTAGTCAAAAAATTGTGAAACGGGTTGTAAAGTTCGCAAACAGTCCAATTCTAAATTTAAATATGGCATGGTGTGGGCTCTATTTAAGATAAATTTATGTTTCATATAATTTTTTAAACACTTTTTTGTGTGCATGTTTTGTGTTAATAGCATTTTTGAACTTATGTCTGTCAGTTCATTCCATATTTTTCATGATCATTAAGACTATGTTTTCCTATAGTTTAGTATTCCCAACTCAGTGGTGTTTTGGAAAGTTGATAAAAAGTTAACTGTTTGACTTTTTTGACAAAAACTTAGGTTGTTTTGGAGAAAAAAGTTGATTTTTTTAACTAAAAAAAGCTAAAAAGCAAAAAAAAAACTGGCTTTTTTAGCCTTTTTCCAAACTGCTCCTCAGATGAGGGTGGGATTCAATTTTAATCTTTGGTACTGTTGAGATAACATATTGTATTAGTGGCAAATTATTTAACAGTCTTAATTTAATACTAACTATTTTGGAATCTGGAATGGAAGCATCTTTGTTGTTGTTGTGATTTTCATCTAAACATGCAAGTATAGTTTAAATTAATAGTTTGGGACATTCAACAGTGATATCTCTAAAAAAAAACTAATTTGGAATCTCACACAGAGGCATATCTTTGTTCGATCATCACGTGACCCAGATTTAGAAGGTTTGTCTGCTTCTTAAATATTGACTTACAGCTCTCTAATCCTCTTTATTTTCACACGTAACCTTTGGCCTAACATTTTTTTTTATATGGTTTAATTAATAGAACATTTTTTCATAAATTTCTTTTTACATACTTATTTTCTATTTAGGTCGCACTATTTTTTTATATTCTAATAAGTCCTATGAGTAACATAGTTACCAAAATACTCTTAATAATATTCATATTTATAATGCGAATGTTTCGTGATTTGAATATTTACATTGTCAATGTAAATGTTAATATGTCAATGTGAATATTCATATTGTCAATGTGAATGTTCACATTGATAGTGTGAACATTCACATTGACAATATGAATATTCACATTGTAAAATATGAATGTTCACATTACTAAATTGCCAGCTGTTCAAAAAATATTTGTAAGGATAAAAATATTCATAAAAAATCTTAAATATGAGAATTATGATTTGGTAGATCAAATATTCAAATAATAGGACTTATTGAAATACAAAAATATTTTATGAACTAATTAAAATACAATCACTTAAAAAAAAAATTTCTAATAAATCTTTCTTAATTAATTTTACGTTTTATTTTTATCATTTCTTCATTAAACTATCAATTTTATTTTAATTGATAATGATTGTACAAATCAATAATGTCAACACTTGATTTGATGGGCAAATTGCCATTTCAAAATTAGAAATAACCTTTTTTTATGAGTTTTCGGTTGTATAAATTGTTTCAATTTTGAAATGATCTTCTTGATCATCAAATTAGGATTCAATAGTTACTTATACAATCATCAAATTGGATTACATGAACCTAAATAAATAAAATAAAGTAAATTTTAAAACAATTAAATAGATGAAATTGATAGTTTAAGAATAAAATAAAAAAATAATAATTTTGAAGATAAAAGTAAAATTAACTCGTTCGATAATAAAGCCTAGTTTGGGATGTTAGAAAAAATTCAAAAAGTCAAAAAGTTATAAAAAAAAAAAACAAAACAAAAAAGATATCACTATTCACAAATTAAACATATGAAAAAATTAATATAAATAATATTTTAATACAAACCAACTTATGTGTAGAACTCGTCCAGTACTATATGCCTGTAAAAAATCACGTTAATCGGATAACGCTAACTACATGATCAAATCAATTTTGTATAAAAAATAGATGGTGTTATAGTTAACGATTGACAAAAAAACTAGTCCGATCAGATTAGCTATAGATATCCGATTAACTTGATTTCTTAGAAATATATAATACTCGACGATTTGTACACATTGAACGGTTCCGATTAGAAAAACGAGACCCGTGGTAGGCCACCACTGGCCAAAGATCATCATCCAAATGGTTGCCTGAAAAGGAGGCAACCATTTCCTATTACACCACTCTACAAACCTTGCTGTCACCGTACAGCCTACACTGTCAAAACTTTTCCTACACATTAATTTATACAATTTTTTAATACATATTTTTTCGTAAAAAGTCAAAAAATTAACCCAAACATCCATCTTTTTTTCTTCAACTTTTTAGTCTAAAAAAACAAAAAGTACACTTATTTAGGACATCCCAAACAATCCCAAATAACAATCACTCTATTTGATTTTGCAATTTTCAAAAAAAAAATTTGAATTTTTAATTCGTATTTTTTGTTTTTAGTGAATTCTTTTTTTAAATTTAATCAACTTTTTTTTACTTTGTAGATTTATTTAATCCAGATATACTTAAAAATATAAAATTTGTGATTTTTTTTTTTTTTGCATAAAATACAAAGAAAAAATTTAACAAATTTTTGTATTTAATAAATTCTTTTTAGATTTTTTTTTTGTAAATATTTTTTCTTTTAAAATATATTTAGATTACATAAATCTAAAAAATAAAAATAAATAAATGAAATATGAAAGATATTAAAGACAACAAAATATGAAAAATAAAAAATAAATATTTTTTTTTAAATTCATAAATAAATATTTTATTTTGGTGGATGGAAGGTGTAGAGAGAGAGAGAGAGAGAGAGAGAGAGAGAGAGATGGATGTGGGATGAGATGAGGGAGTGACAGCATGTGAAGAAATAATAGTGGAAAAGGCTGGAGAGAGAGAGAGAGAGAGGAAGAAAGTGTGCTTTACCTTTTCTTTTCCAACTATAAATCAAATGAGTTAAAACGACAAATATTCTGCCAAAGATTGATTGGATATCGGGAATTAGATTCCTTCACCACCAACCTTAATATTTTTTCCTTAAAATTTCCATTATCACATGTCCACAGAAGATTCAACTTCTCAGTTTGAGATAGATTTGATCTCCATATTGTGTTGCATGCACCATCTCGAACAAATATTTCAGAGCCAAAATTTGAGAGTCCTCTATAGTCTATCTTAATTTAATTTGAGTCAATAAATTTTAATTTAGATTTTTATTAAATTTAAAATTATACTGAATAAGTTAAAATTTTTACAGATTAAATTAGAATTGGATAACAAAAATAGTTCCGCCTATATCGTGAACTTAGGTCAAACGGAAGGCTATGTATACTTTGTTAAAAAAATTAAGTGGCTAAAGATTATGTATGATTTCAATATGAAAAGTTTTTAGTTTGAATATCAAGAAGTGAACTAAGGATTAAATATTGCATTTATTGCTCTCCCATGAAGTTACTCCCAAGTGCTTGACAGGAAAAGGAGAATTACAAGAGTGGGATGACAAAATATTTACTAATAAATTAGGGTACAAGTTTGTAGTGTGTTAAAAAATGCATTAAAAACTTGCACCACACAAAATTCTCACTATTTTGTAAATTTGTATTCCTTTGTTTGCAGTCCTGTTGGTAAATAAATAAAAAATTATAGGAAGATTAGGTGAAGAAATAGGTTGGTGAAATTCCCACCCTTTTAAACTAACCAAAGTTGATGCTTTTACACTATTAAAACTTTATAGAATTACTTGGATAATTTTTTGGACTATTATGAAATGAAAACGCGGAATGTCTAATCAGCGTTCCGAGATGGACGTGTCGGCATGAAATATAATAATAATATAAATACAGAAATTTTATATAAAAATTACTTAAAAATATTAATGAATAATTTAAATTTATTCTGCACATAAATTTTATAATATACCGTTTAATCTCTACTTCCGGAGGAGATATTGGGCCTCTTTAAAGAGATCCAAAGTATTCAAAGACTATAGGATCATCGGTCTACTCTACCTCAATTCACCATTTTAAACTTTATACAGAAGGTTTTTCCGTACCACTATATTGAAGTGATTATAGCAAGAGTGAAAAATGGCTCCTCCCCGGACATGCCATCGGTGAAGGTGGGGTTTAGTACTCTAATTTTTGACAAAAATTCTGAATTCTCAAAGTTCTTGGTATGAAGAATAATAATTACATCAGTTTGACGGGATTAAGATATCAATTTGGCCATAATTTGATATTGGAGAAGGCCTATCATATGTTATATATTTAACTCATTGTCGTTTGGAAATGGCTCATTTGGGCTCATTTGGCTCTTTGAGTCACAAAAGACAGAATAGGCTATTTGAGCCACAACAGACAAAATATCACATCCAACCCATAATCATTACACTATTTTCTCACAAAAAAAGTCAAAAAGCTAAAAAATCCTTCCCAAACTAAACTTTTTAGCCCAGGTTCAAATAGTCAAAAAAGTCAAAAAGTCAAAAACCAATCCCCTTCCCAAACAGAGGCTAAACGTGCTCATCAGAATCAAATTAATGCATATAACTACAGATATCTGAATATTGTAATTTTTTGCATGAATATTTTACTTAACGAATTCTTAAAAATAAACAGTTTAAATTATCAAAATCAGTTGTAAAATAGGCTTACTAATCCCAAATTGTTGTCTCAGTTTTTTTTATTTTTTATTTTTTTATATTTCAAGTTCTTAGGTTAACTAATAGCTTTATAAGTAGAGATTGGACTAATATGAATTGTTTCCTTAATATATTAATCTCATAATAAAATAAAAATAAATTTAAGGAATGAATGTAATTTGTGTAACTAGCTATAGATACATGTAATGTAAATTTTGTTCTTCAAACAGTAAAGAAGTGAAATCAAAGTCTTTTTTGTTATGCGGTCTTCTTTAAGAATAAAGCAAACAAAGACCTATTACAAATTAATTGTTTTATGTACTAAAAGTGGACCACATCTTCTTTGTTTATGTAAAGTCTGGTACAGCTTACTGATGAATCTTTTTCTTCTTCTTTTCAGCCTTATCTCAGTGACAAGTTAATTTTATCAAGTTTTCTCAAAGCATTATTAATGGAAGTATCCAAAGCTGGGCTTCGCTTTACCTTGCCATGATGCCCAAGATGTTCACTCTCTGTTTGTGTTGAGCAACTATTCATTTATGTGCGTTGGTTAAGCATTTTCTGTCCACTTTGTTTTCCTATTTTAATGTATTTTTAATTGTTGAATCATATAATTCAATAGTGAAATTTGCATTCACTCTATTTGTTTCGACGTAAAATATTTTTTTTTTGGCATTTGATTAATACTTGAAAAAAGAGAAATTTTAATTCAATAAAGTGTCATTTATAATTTTTTAGTAAGATAAGATATTTAAAAATGCTAAATGTGTTGAAAATGTAGTAAATGAGAATCAATTTCGTAAAAATTGATTTACGCAATTTTTAAAGATAAGTCATTTTTGAAAAAATGATTCAAAAAAATATTTTAATAATTAAATAACGGAATAAAAATATTTTATGTCAAAACAACGAAGCCTGAGTGTCTCGAAATTTGTGAATTTTTTTTTATCATATAATTTGAGAGGGTAATTTGTAAACAAATTGGGCCGAGCTAGGAAGAGTCTTCTTTGGGAGTTGGACTGCGTAATAGGCTGAGATTAGGGCTGGTGTAGCTCGGTCTTAGGCCAAGAAGACATCTCATATTTTGGGTTTGGGCTGAACTATGGACCGAGGTATCGGTAGAAAGAGGACCGAGCTAAACAATAGCTCTACAGGGCGTCATCTCGAAGTCAAGACTGATAGTAGTGCTTGAAGTATCATAGAGCCGAAGTAACTTGGCTGACCGCAATGTTAGCCGAGGTAAAGATGTCAACCAAAATAAGTGGGCCTGGTGGTTAGCCGAGGTATTGGTGAGAAAGGATGTCGGGCTTGGTATAGCTCGGCCGGTCTTGGTATAACTCGGCCGGGCGCCATTTACATCATTACTTAAGCGTGTGACCGAGGTAAAGCTTATTAAAAAGAGGTAGCATCAATGGCGAGGGCCGAGTTGTGTATAGCTCGGCAGGGTGGCATCCGTTAGATCGTCTTTCGATCACACGGTCCGAAGGGCAGAGGACCGAGATAAATCAGTTCAGGCAGGAATGTATAACCGAGGTGAAAGGTTCAGCCATCTCACTTGGCTTGCAGTGATGAGACTCCTAGTAGGACTCTGCTAAGGAGAGTTAGAGTCCTACTGGGATTGTGTAAACCATCTCACTTGGTTGGTAGTGAGTAGGAGTATGACTCCTAGGAGGACTCTGTTAAGGAGAGTATAGTCCTACTAGGATTGTGCAAAACCATCTCACTTGGTTGGTAGTGAGTTGGGTGTGTGATTCCTAGGAGGACTCCCATATGGAGAGTTAGAATCCTACTAGGATTGTGCCAAAGTAAAGTCTATAAAAGCTCATGATCAGACCTTTTTACAGGTATCCCAATTCTTGCTCTAGAATACATAAAGCTTATTGTCTATTGTCTAGTTGCTGACTTAGGCATTGAAGGTGTTTCCGGCACACATCCGTCGGCTAGCTCACGCTTGTGTTTTTAGGAAGTAAAGCGATGACGTTTGGAGGAGCGCAAACTTGATCAACAGGATCATACGAGAAGAATTATTTCGTGCTCGTACAATTAGCGCTGTCTGTGGGAAATTCACAAAGAGCAAAACCTCTTGATCAAGTTTTCCTCTCTAATTGAAAGCAATGGCGCACAATGAAGACTTGCCGCAATCTGCTATAGATGGGCAAACTCCGGAAGGGGGTGGGAGGCGTGAAAGTTTACCTTCTATCCCACCCATGGCGGAATTAGATCCCCAGCGAAGGAATCCGCGGAGAGAAACAAGAAGAAGACAGGGCTCAAGTCCACACCGCTCTCGGAGCCCTGATAGACAGAGGCGGAAGATGGATCATCAGGTTCTCGAAGATCGCGTAAGGGAGCAAAACGAAGTAATAAGAAGAATAACGGTTGACATAGAGTTTATGAAGAGCGAGATAAAAAGCAAAGGGGTGGCAACAAAAGAGAGAAGCAGAGGCAACACACACTCTTGCCACTCAGAAGATCATGACAGACAAGTCGCACTATCACAAACTGAAAGTAGAAGCCTCAGGTCGGGTGATACACAATCAAAGACTTCCAGGACACGCTACTCCAGACCTAAGAGAAAGAAGACTGAAAAGGCTCGAAGGAGAGAAGACACTCAAGCTCGTGACCCCCGCAGAGTCTCCGCACTACAACGATTGGCTCCTAGAACATATAGGAGTGTCGAGGTTGGAATTCCAGAACCACGCCTCACCTATGAACCAGTAGACAAAGCATTAGCAAAGTTGCAGAGCTCACCATTCATCCCGACAATTGAGGACGCACCATTACCCTTAGGCTTCCATCAGCCTAAATTCATAACTTATGAGGGGGAGTCAGACCCCTACATACACTTAAGCCACTTTCGCCAGGTTATGGCCGTGTATCGACGAAAAGAGCCCTTAATGTGTATCATGTTTCCGTCCAGCCTTGGCGACATGGGTTTAGCATGGTTTGAAAGGTTACCAGAAGGTAGTATAGCCTCATGGGCGCAACTAACGGAGGCATTTGTAACCAGATTCAAAACAAACACCAAGACGCCAGTGGAGATTGACCAACTTCTCTCCATCAGCATGGGCAAGAAGGAAACATTAAAGGCTTACGACAATCGGTATTGGGAGACCTTCAACCAAGTAACAGATTGTCCGACAAACCTAGCTATTGCACAATACAAGCAAGGTCTGTTAGTGGGTCATAAATTGTGAGATTCAATAACAATGACGCCACCTCTTACTATGGAAGCCCTGATAGAGCGAGTGCACCAACACATCTTGGTAGAGGAAGATGGGATGCACACCAAGGTAGAGTTCGATACAAACAGTGATATCGGACAGAACACCTTCGGCAAAAGTTAGCACGGTTGGAAAGAAGGACTAACCAAGCGCAAAAATCTTTTCCCGACTGGGGGGCAACCAAGAAGCTTGGCAAGAATGGCCAAGCATTTAGCTCTTCTTCAAGCCAGGATAAGGATCTAGGCTACAGGAAGTTGGCAGGTTTGACCAACAAGTCTTTGCCCGACTTGGGGGGCAATCAAGAAGTTTGGTAGGAATAACCAAACACTTAGCTCTATGTTGGCTGGAATAACCAACATTTAGCTCTCCTAAGCCGAGATAAGGATATCTAGGCTACAGGAAGTTGGCAGGTTTGACCAACAAGTCTTCGCCCGACTTGGGGGGCAATCAAGAAGTTTGGCAGGAATAACCAAACGCTTAGCTCTATGTTGACCGGAATAACCAACATTTAGCTCTCCTAAGCCAATGATAAGGATCCAGGCTGCAGGACGTTTGGTCGGAATAACCAAACACTTTACTCTAGGTTGGCTGGAATAACCAACTTAGAGGCTGGCTGGAAAAACCAACACCCCTCCTAAGCCCAGGATAAGGATCCAAGCTGCAGGACGTTTGGTCGGAATAACCAAACACTTTACTCTAGGTTGGCCGGAATAACCAACTTAGAGGTTGGCTGGAAAAACCAACACTTCTCCTAAGCCCAGAATAAGGATCCAGGCTACAGGACGTTTGGCAGGAATAACCAAACACTTTACTCTAGGTTGGCCGGAATAACCAACTTAGAGGTTGGCTGAAAAAACCAACACTTCTCCTAAGCCCAGGATAAGGATCCAGGCTACAGGATGTTTGGCAGGAATAACCAAACACTTCACTCAGAGTTGGCCGGAATAACCAACACTGAGCTCTCTTCAGCCAAGATAAGGATCTGAACTGAAGAGATTGGCTGGAAAAATCAACACTTACTTCTCCTAAGCTGAGATAAGGATCTAGGCTGCAGGAAGTTGGCAGATATGTCCAACAAAATTTTTGAAACTCTTTGGCCGGGATGATGGTAACCTCGGCCAAAGCATGTTGGCAGGTTTGACCAACAAATTTTTGGAACTCTTTGACCGGGATGATGGTTACCTCGGCCAAAACAGGTTGGCAAGGTTCGTATAAACTGAGTTAGTCTGTTCGGCAAGACACAGAAAGAACGACTCGATGTATACAAACTCGAAGGATATATACGTTAAAGACAAAAAATCAGGGCTATTCAAATTTTTGGCATGACGATGGTAACAAGGAGAACAAGGATATTGGGGCCACGCCATATATCCTGGGAATAACGTCGTACCAGATTAGTGGAAGGACATGCTAAGCAACTGACAAGGCTTATTGGGACCGAACAAGCCGTGAAACCGAACAACTTCTTAGCTCGGCTGGAGGAAAAATAATCCTAATCATGCTACGCAGATGGAATTAAGGGGCAATTGAGAGGGTAATTTGTAAACAAATTGGGCCGAGCTAAGAAGAGTCTTCTTTGGGAGTTAGACCGCGTAATGGGCCGAGATAAGGGCTGGTGTAGCTCGGCCTTAGGCCAAGAAGACATCTCATATTTTGGGTTTGGGCTGAACTATGGACCGAGGTATCGGTAGAAAGAGGACCGAGCTAAATGATAACTCTACAGGGCGTCATCTCGAAGTCAAGACTGATAGTAGTGCTTAAAGTATCATAGAGCTGAAGTAACTTGGCTGACCGCAATGTTAGCCGAGGTAAAGATGTCAGCCGAAATAAGTAGGCCTGGTGGTTAGCCGAGGTATTGGTGAGAAAGGATGTCGGGCTTGGTATAGCTCGGCCGGTCTTGGTATAACTCGACCGGGCGCCATCTACATCATTACTTAAGCGTGTGACCGAGGTAACTTAGCTCGGTGTGGTTGTAGCAGCTTATTAAAAGGAGGTAGCATCAATGGCGAGGGCCGAGCTGTGTATAGCTCGGCAGGGTGGCATCCGTTAGATCGGCTTTCGATCACACGGTCCGAAGGGCAGAAGACCGAGATAAATCAGTTCAGGCAGGAATGTATAATCGAGGTAAAAGGTTTAGCTATCTCACTTGGCTTGCAGTAATGAGACTCCTAGTAGGACTCTGCTAAAGAGAGTTAGAGTCCTACTGGGATTGTGTAAACCATCTCACTTGGTTGGTAGTGAGTAGGAGTATGACTCCTAGGAAGACTTTACTAAGGAGAGTATAGTCCTACTAGGATTGTGCAAAACCATCTCACTTGGTTGGTAGTGAGTAGGGTGTGTGATTCCTAGGAGGACTCTCATATGGAGAGTTGGAATCCTACTAGAATTGTGCCAAAGTAAAGTCTATAAAAGCTCATGACTAGACCTTTGTACAGGTATCCCAATTCTTACTCTAGAATACATAGAGCTTATTGTCTATTGTCTAGTTGCTGACTTAGGCATTGGAAGTGTTTCCGGCACACACCCGCCGGCTAACTAACGCTTGTGTTTTCAGGAAATAAAGCGATAACGTTTAGAGGAGCGCAAACTTGATCAACAGGATCATACGAGAAGAATTATTTCGTGCTCGTACATAATTATAAATTGTTTTTCAATTTTTCCTTGAAAATTTTTATATGCCCCTAGTCATGGCAACCTGGGAGACACCATCCTCAAACATAACCATTTATCTTAATATTATCTTTTAGAACGCTGCTACAGGGTCCGAAATTTTCAAGTTCAAATTTGCCCCGAATTTAAAATGACGTCTTTTTGGATTATCTTACCGGTAAGAGAATTGTAATATATCTTACCGGTAAGAGAATTTTATTACATGTTACCGGTAAGAGAACTCAAAACGACGTCGTTTTGGGTTTCGAGCCAATTTCGAGCCAAATGATTTCGGACCCTCAAACATTTTTCTATCCCTTAAGATCAGTGGACTCAAGAAATTAAGTTAGAAGGGTATTATTAATTATAATTTTTTATTTTAAAAAAATCATGATCAATATTAAGATAATAATAATTTTGTGAACTAAATTTAAGCATAAAAAATTACATATTCATTATTATTAGGAACAAATTAAAATTCTATAATAGTGTAGAATAACTCGATGCGGGATGATGATGTAAGTTTGCAATTTTAGCACAAAAAATTATGGATAAAAATTCCAAATTTTAGAAAATAAAAACACATAATTTATAGCACAAATTATTATAAAATCTATTTAATTTTTATTTGACAGAAAAATATTAAAGAGATGACATTGCCTATAAATGATGTGTTTTGAATAAAAATTATTAAATAGTCTTAGAATACCATATAGCATTGCTTACGTGATGTTCAAAGTATGGAAAATCACAAATCACACTAAGCAGTCTGTCTGAAAATAATGAGTTCATTATATTCAATCTAAAAGATTTTTCGCTATATTATTGGTTTAAACTACTACATAAATAATATCATATAGTGCTCTCAAAGTATATTATATCAAATAACTACTTGTTGTACACAATACAATAAACCCATTGCTAAAAAATATGTTAAAAAAATACATTTAGTATATTATAATAGCACACAAAAAAAAAAAAAAAAAAAAAAACTGAGGGGGGACACGTGACTCCCTGGACCCTTCTTTCCCTCCGTCTCTATTTAAGATTGTATTTAAATCATAAATTTAGACAATTATTTAAAAAGTCAAAAAAAAATGTGGTTAAAATATGAATTTATGATTTAAATAGAGCCTAAGCGCAATCTTGGCTCCACCAATGGCCCCGAACACACTGTCGGTTTGCTAATTTTTCAAAAACTGTTTTTAATGAGTTTTCGTTTGTTTTTAGAAAAATTTACCCATAAGTCCTAGTTTTTGAAACGTTGAACCATTTAGTCCTAAAAGTTTTCTCATGCTCCATTTAGTCCCATTTTTACATCAGCATGAAGTGAATGATGTAAATGATCTGATGTTTCATTCTATAATTTCAAAATTTATTGAAATCTGATGAATATTAGATGTTTTTCATCCTATATTTTCAAACATTATTGAAATTTGATGAACATTAGATGTTTGAAATCCAATGTTTGTAACATGACTCTGATGTTATTAACATTGTATCTGATGTTATTAACATTGTAATGGGACCTTTCAGTCTATAAGAAAACTTTTAGGACTAAACAGTGCATAAGTTATTAATTTGGGATTTATTGGTGCATCCCCCATGTTTTTAGTAATTTTTTAAAAATATTTTAATTAATTCTTTATACTTTTTAGATGCATTTAATCAAGATGTATTTAAAAAATAAAAAAAGTTAAAATATTAAAAAAAATCACTAAAACAAAATAAAAAATCAAACAAAAATATGTGAGTATTTTTTTCAGATTTTTGTTTGTTTTTAATAATTTTTTTTCATATTATAATTAAATTTTTTTACTTTTTAGACGAATCTAATCTTGATTTTTTTGACTGAAACATGAAAAAAAATTCAGTAAAGACAAATAAAAACTCATTTAAAAATAATTTTTAAAAATTGTAACCAAACTATTTTGAGGGATTTTATGCTAATTTTAGCTTTAAATAAATAAATAATCATCAAGATGTTTTTTTTTTTAAACTATAAAAACGCCCAAGGCGTATGGAAGAATTTTGTAAGAATAACAGGATCCCGTCCAGATTTTGAATTAGAAGGTGTTATTTGAATCTGTAAGATCTACCATGAATTGTGTTTTATTGATCTGAATTGTTCATTTTATCAGGTACTTTGTGTATTTCATCTACAAAAAAATTAAGTCGATCCGATAACTATAACTTATTCAATTTTTCAATAAAAATGTAGACAACAATTGTATTTTTAAAAATAAACTATATATTTTTTTAATAACAAACGTAATAAATTAAACAAGTTACAATTATCAGATTGACCTAATTTTTTATGTGAATGAAACACATGAAGTGTTTAACAAAATAAATGGCTCAAATCATCAAAACGAAACTCGTGATAGACTCCACATACCCAAACAACACTCTCCCATGCAAAATATGAATCAGATCCTCCTCGTTTGCCATACAACATGGAATCAAGGTTATGCACGCTGTTCAATATGCATACATAAACTACATCAAAAAAAAAAAAAAATTTATTTGAAACAATGAATTTTTACATGAATTTTTATTCATTTTTAACAAATATTTTTACATGAATTTTTATTCATTTTTAATAATTTTTTTACATTTTAATTAATTTTTTTTTTATAATTTTCATATACAGCTAATCAAAATATATCTAAAAAATAAAATAAATTGATTAAAATATTAAAAAAATTATTAAAAACAGACGAAAGTTTGAAAAAAAAAAAAAAATTCCTGTTTTTCCATTGGGGGTTCACATGCATTAGTGATATCAAGGGCCCCATACCATGCATCATAATGCAAACCAACGAAGCATTTTTCCACTTCAGTCCCACTTTTTGGGGGACCGCTATTATCATTCTATTTATTTTAAATATATTCTTTTTTTCTAATCTTTATTATATATAGAAATCAATGTTTTTGAAGTAAAATAGAATGAGAATAGTAATTATGTATAATACGGACAGAGAATAAAATATATTTGAAACAAAGTGAAATAAAAATAACTGCTTTTTTTTCAACTATATATATTATATAATTGATGTTATCTGAATATTAATGTTTGTTCACAATAACATCTATATTATCACTACATTTAAGATAATGTATAGAATTACATAGACATGTATATGCTAAATCTCAAGATGTTGCCTGATCGTCAAGACGTGGGGTTTGAGTGTGTAGTCCAGTTTATATATGTTTGGGAAGAAAAAAAATAGCCAAATTTAGGCTAAAAATCACAAAAAGACAAAATAAGATAAAATAGTTAATAAGACAAAATATCACATCAAACCCATAATCATTTCACTTTTTCTCTCACAAACATCACATCCAACCACAAAAAAATCCAATCATCTTCCCAAACACAAAACTTTTAGTCTACTTAAAATAGCCAAAAACTAAAATAGCCTACTGTACGGGGAGGAAATAATTCTCCTCGTATAATCCTGTTGACCAAGTCCACGCTCCTCCGTACGACGTCGCTTTGTCACCTGAAAACACAAACGTGAGCTAGCCGGCGGGTGTGTGCCGGAAACCTCTCCGATGCCTAAGTCAGAAAACTTGACAAATAGACAAAGCTCTAAGTTCTCAAAAAGATTGTGTTCAATTACCTCCTCCAAGGTGATGCTTGTGAGCTTTTATAAGTTTCATATGGCACAGTCCTAGTAGGACTTGTATTTCTCCATACAGAGTCCTCCTAGGATTCAATCTCTTAAGGATAATGCTTATCCTTTTACACCCTCCCCCACTGCTTAAACCAAGTGGGATGGTTTTCTTTACGGCCGAACTTCCTTTTGACCGAAGTAAACTTGGCTATACCGAGCCACAGAAGGCCGAACTATCCTTAGTTCGGTCTTCTCCTCCAACTCTTTACTTCGGCTGCCCTGTTCGACCTTGATGCGCTTAGATCAAACTTCCAGGTAACAAGTTCGGACCGACCTAACCAATATAAGTCACGACCGGACTAATTCCGACACCGGCCTTCTTAGAACATACTGCGACCGGACTAACTCTGAGACCGGCCTAACTGTGAATTGCCTCCAGACCGGAGTAATTTTACTCTTCCTCGGGCTGAAGTAACGATCTCTTCTTGAACCGGAGTAATTTCGTCTCCTTGGGCCGAAGTAGCTTTGTCTTCCCAAGGCCGGAGTAATTTTGCCCTTCTGGGCCGGAGTATTCTGTATGGCCTTTTTACCTAGTCCACTGCGTTTTGGGCTCCAAAGCTCAACTTGCAGCTCGGCCCAATCTTTCCCAAAAATTACCCTCTCAATTGCCCCTTAATTCCATCTGCATAGCATGATTGGGATTACCAGTCCACTGGCCGAGCTAGTGTCGTTTTAAGCTTCTCCAGCCGAGCTAAAAAATACTTTAGCCTCTCCAGCCGAGCTAAAAACTCTCGAATTTTAAGCCGAGCTAACTTTACTCCTGGCCATGTTTTGTCCGGTCAAAAACGTCTCTTCAATCATAAGGTCTGTAATGCTTCCCATTCTTATGACACGTGGCATGTTTTGGTTGGCTAAGGACGACTGTCACGCCGTCTTCGTGTTCCGTGATTTTGAAACAGTTCCCGCTTCTTCCTTTCCTTTTCCCTCTCTCATATTTCACAAAACATCCTTTCCTTTCTGAAACCTTCACCTGTATTCACATTCCCTATCTTCTCTCTCTGTCTTCATTTCTTTGCTCCCAAATCCGTGCTTTTCGTTGCTGCTACTGTTCCATCTTTAGCTTCTTCTACTCTAATCTGGTGAGTAAGCCTACCCTTTCTTGCTTTTTTGGTTGTTCTTCCATCTGTTTTTGTTTTGTATGCTTTTTGTGAACATTTTTCTCCTTCTATCTGCTTGGCTTTTGTACTTTTTATGAAGAAACCAGTAGAACTCTATGTATGTATGAACTATTTTGTAGAAAAATAGTCTTAGATCCAAAATCACCTAGCAACCGGACTAGGAAACTGTTTGTGCCCACAGGTAGATCTCTGTAGGCAAGCACCGAACTAGAACTTAAATGCTTCAGTGGGTTACCAGAGCCTGACTCACTTTAGCCGAAATAAGACCACCAAATTTTGAATATAGGAAACTAGGAACTTCGGCTATCAACCGAACTAAGCTTTTGGGGCCAAGCCGGTCTTCTTGGTTCCTAAACCGAACTAAGCTTTTGGGGCCAAGCTTTAACCGAAGTAACTTTATTCATTCCACAACTAATTTAGGCCTTGGGGCTAGACCAGCTTTCTTTAGTTCTTTAGGCCGAACTCAGAAAGCTGCCCCTAGACGATAAACCGGTCTAGTCTGCTCAAGACCGAGCTAACAAACCTTTTGATAAACCGAGGTAGAACCAGCCCACTAAGCCGAAGTAGGATTTGTATATCTTGCTTATAATTTGTAGCGCGGTCAATCGATCTGTGCTTAACCCCTTTGTTTTCTACCTTGCAGACTTAGGTTGCCCAGACACTCCTGCGTGTGCTCAACCGAGCTACTGAGCCAAATTTTTGTACCGAAATAATTTATTCGTAATTTATACAACAAATGGGTAAGTATAGATATTTAGTCGAAACCCCTGGTGGTATGGCCGAATTTAGGCAGGACTACCAGATTCCTGATGATGTCCAACTGGTATTGGCCAAGAAAGATGCTACTCCCTGGGACAATGAAGGCTTCGTCCCTTTTACCCTTCAATCCATAATAGAAACCGGACTACGGTTTCCTGTTCAACCGCTAATCTGCGAATTTTTTAGACAGACTAGGTTGTGCCCCACCCAACTGTCTACCAATACATATCGTATCATAATGGGAATAGCCGCATTAAATCATCAGACCGGACTAAATCTCGGCCTAGCCGAAATATTCCATCAGTATTCCATCGGTTCAAAGAATGCTGGGTGGGTATATTACCTTAGAATTCGCCGCCGCCGAGAGAAGATAATTAAGCACACTCCGGACAAAGATCTTAACGATGATGATTTCTTTTGGGTCTCTGGGAACTTTGAGGATTTTCAGGCTCAAATTCCTGGCCGACCTATAAATTGGAAAATGGGAGAGCCTGGTAATTTTACTTCGGTCTTCTGCTTTGTAAGTTATCTCGGTTGTTTAGTCTATTAGCCGAACTAACACTTCTCTTTTTTGCAGATTTTGCCCATCTCCATTCCTTGTATAGCTATCCCAACCTCGGAGTGTTGCGAGCCGCATTTCGGGTTAAAGAAAGAGATTGGGCCAAGCTTCTAAATTTCGAGCCGACCTACCGCTACAGCGGTCGCCGCAAAGCAAAGGTAACCGATTTTCTTCTCGAGGAAGCACCGGAGCCGGACCCAACTTTGCCCGAGATAAGGCTTGTCCCTCTAACAGCAGAAGAAGAGATGGCGAAAAGGAGCAGAGTTAGGGCCCTCCTGACCGCAACTACTAGGGCCGAAGTAACACCGACTACTGAGGTTCAGCCCGCCGTCGTAGCCCTTCCTTCACAACGGCCTTCTTCATCGCGCCCTTCAAAACGCGCCCGATCTGCGACAGCCGAACAGCAACTTGTTGACGAAGTCGAATCCGTCCCCCAAAGTCCTCGTTCTGCTTCCCAACCAGAGCAAACTGACCGAGCTCGTTCTCCGAAGTGGGCTCCGCCTTTGATCTTCAATGACCGAATCATCAAAGCCACTGATTCGGTCGTGGCTGAAAAAGACCACCAACTGGCCTTTAACCTGGCCAAAAGTGTGTGCCTCCCCAAGGACATGGAGCACCACTTGAAGCAACTGAACACCGAAATGAAATCAATTCGGTCTGCTTCCAAGTCCATGATCTTGGTAAGTAGCTGTCTGCTTTATCCTGTCTAAATTTTCTAACTTTTACTTCGGCTGAGATGAGATTTTTGTTTTGCCAGGCTTTGCAAAAGAACAATGTCACTTATAGGAAAGTCCAAGAGCTCCGCAAAACCACAAGGCAGGCAATGGCGGAAGCCGAAGCCAAGTCGGCCGAACTACTACAAGCCGAAAAGAGGATGGCCGAGCTAGAAGCAGAAAACGGCCGTCTTGCCGATCTAGTTAATTCGGCGGAAGCGGAGAAGCAGAAAGCTGCCATCGTTATGAAGGACAAGTATTTGCGGGAGTTGGTGAAGCTTGAGAGGAGGAAAGACGCCGAAATAGGTGAATTAAGAAAAAACATGGTGGAGGCCGAAAAGGAGGGCTATAAACAAGGTTACAAGAAGGCCGAAGACGCCTACGTCCAACAATGTGACGCTGCAAAGGAGCTGTTCTTTAAATGCGGCTGGAGGGCGGCAGTGGAGAAGCTCGGTCAAGATCAACAGACCGAGGTCTTCAACCCTCCAGATTATTTTATACCGAAGTCCCTGGCGGAGTACGCGGCTGCTCTGCAACAACAGTTTTTGGAAGATGACTCTGATGATGCCTCTGATGAAGATACTCCGGCCGAAAATGTGGACCAGCCAGTTCGGTCGGTGCCCACTGCTGAAGACCTAACTGTAGAACCTCCCAGTGGAACGGTAGCCGAAGTGGCTCGCCCTAGTGTGGATGAGCTCCCTCCGGAGACCGGTCTTCAAGTTGATGCTGATGCGGTTTTCGATGCTGAAATTGATGAACTTTTCTCTTGATTTTTTACTTTTTCTCCTTTGTTACCGAACTAAGCCCCCTTGTAATGACTTCTCTTTGAATGAAAATTTTACTTCTTCTTATTCCGGTTATTGTGTGTATGCTTGCGTTTGTAATGTCTTCTATTACTCCAAGTGTTATTTCGGTTTTTGGTTGGCTAAACTATACTTACCAGCCAACCACTCCTTAGCCGACATAATTACTTCGGCTGAGGAGTATTAAGTGTTGGTTTAATCCAGCCAACCACTCTTCGGCCTTACACTTACTTCGGCTGAAGAGAAACAAGAGTTAGTTTATTCCAGCCACCCACTCTTCAGCCTTACACTTACTTTAGCTGAAGAGTAACAAGTGTTGGTTTATTCCAGCCAACCACTCTTCAGCCATACACTTACTTCGGCTGAAGAGTAACAAGTGTTGGTTTATTCCAGCCAACAACTCTTCAGCCATACACTTACTTCGGCTGAAGAGTAACAAGTGTTGGTTTATTCCAGCCAACCACTCTTCAGCCATACACTTACTTCGGCTGAAGAGTAACAAGTGTTGGTTTATTCCAGCCAACCACTCTTCAGCCTTACACTTACTTCGGCTGAAGAGTAAGAAGTGTTGGTTTATTCCAGCCAACCTCTAAGTTAGTTCTTCCAGCTAACTTAGAATAAAGTTTGGTTATTCCGACCAAACGTCCTGGAGCCTGGATCCTTATCCTGGGCTTAGGAGGGGTGTTGGTTTATTCCAGCCAACCTCTAAGTTAGTTTTTCCAGCTAACTTAGAATAAAGTTTGGTTATTCCGACCAAACGTCCTGCAGCCTGGATCCTTATCCTGGGCTTAGGAGGGGTGTTGGTTTATTCCAGCCAACCTCTAAGTTAGTTTTTCCAGCTAACTTAGAATAAAGTTTGGTTATTCCGACCAAACGTCCTGCAGCCTGGATCCTTATCCTGGGCTTAGGAGGGGTGTTGGTCTATTCCAGCCAACCTCTAAGTTAGTTTTTCCAGCCAACTTAGAATAAAATGCTTGCTATGTACCTAATCTTCACTAAAGCTAACTTTTACAAAGAACAACTCATGCTGAAAAGAATCGCTTGTTTTATTGAAGAAAGAAAAAATTACACGTCTTTGAAAAAGAAAAGAAAAAAAACTTGAGATTGGCCGTGTTCCATGGCCTCGGGATTGCTTTGCCGTCCTTGTCTTGGTGGTATGCCCCTTTGTCTGTTAACCAAACCACTTTGTAAGGACCGTCCTAGTTTGGCCTTAACTTGCCATCTCCTGGTCCTCCACTGCTTTCCGATCCGCCGCTTTTCCGACATCTGCGAATAGCTCATTACTCTCCGGTTCTTCCACCGAATGAACATATCCTTTGGCAGCGCGGCTGCCATTCGCCGTGACGAAGCATTGCTTTGACATGATCTGATCTCCATAGACTTCTTCAATTATACCGATGTTGTTGGGGAACCGCATTACTTGGTGGTAGGATGACGCCACTGATCGCATGGCATGCAGCCATGTTCTGCCTAAGATGATGTTGTAAGTGGAGGGGACCTTCAATACCCAGAACTCCACTTGTTTTGTCACGGTTCCTGCTCTGACTGGAAGAATGATTTTGCCGACGGGCCATTCTGGCATGGAGTTGAACCCAATTAGGGGAGATACGGCAGGTGCCAAGTCTTTGTCTTGCAGCTTCAATTGCTTGAATGTCTCGTAGTACATGATTTCACATGAATTACCCTGGTCAATCAGAATCCGCTTGACGTCAAAATCCTTGACTCGGAGAGTGACGACCAGGGCATCATTGTGGGGGCAGTAAATTCGTTCCAAGTCTTTGTCGGAAAAAGTCATGACGTTTGTTGCCTCCGTCTTCCCCTTTTTGATGGCTGGTTGGGCACTTAGTACTTCTCTAAAGTGTTCTGCCTTTTTGATCGATCCCCTGAGCTCGCATACACGCTCAGGTTCAAAGACTCCATGTATGACATTGATGACGCCTTGAGGCGGGGCGTCTATTGGCATTCCATTGGGGTGGTTATTATGGTCCTGGGGGGCTGGCTGCGTCCCTCCTTCAATGTACTTATCCAAGTGTCCTGCTGCCACCAATTCCTCCAAGTGCTGTCTCAGTGGCGTGCAATTCTCAGTTCGGTGCCCCTTTTCTTGGTGGAAGGTGCACCGTGATCTGTCGTCGTAGTCTTTCTGGGCTTCTCCTAGCTTGGCTGGCCACTTGACGAAAGGCTCATCTCTTATTTCGCTCAGGATCCGATATATTGGTTTCTTGAACACCGTTGTTATGGCAGTGCGGATTCTCAACCATTTTTTATCTGGGTCTTCTCCGTTATCTCGTCTGCCGCGTCCGTTTTTATTCTGTCGATCTACTGTATTGACCTTTGCTGAGGTCTTCTTTTCTGGCATTGTGGTTGTACTAGATTTTGCTTTTGCACGTGCGCCATCCTCTTCTACCCTGATGTGCTGATGCACTCTTTCCATCAGGGCCTCCATGGTGAGGGGTGGTGTCATGGTGATCGAATCTCTTAGTCGATTTCCTACTGGTAGGCCTCTTTTATATTGCGCAATGGCCAGATTGGTGGGGCAGTCTCCAATCTGGTTGAATGTCTCCCAGTAGCGACTGTTGTAAGATCTGAGGGTTTCTTTCTCACCCATGTCGATGGAGAGTAACTGGTCTATCTCCACCGGTGTTTTAGTATTTGTCCGAAACCTTGTTACGAACGCTTCTGCCAATTGGGCCCAGGAGGCTATGCTGCCCTCTGGGAGCTTTTCGAACCAAGTCAAGCCTAAGTCGCCCAGACTTGATGGGAAGAGTATGCACATTAGGGCCTCGTTTCGCCTGTACACAGCCATGACTTGGCGAAAGTGGCTCAGGTGAGAATACGGATCCGTCTTCCCTTCATATGTATTGAACTTCGGCTGAAGGAAGCCTGATGGTAGGGGAGCGTTTTCGATTGCTGGGACAAACGGCGAAGTCTGTAGTCTTGCCAATGCCTTGTCTGTTGGTTCGTAGGCCGGTCGCGGTATTGGCATTCCAACCTCGACGCTTCCGTGCGTCCGAGGAGCCAACCGTTGTAAGGCCGAAACTCGGTGTGGATCCCTTGCCCTGGCATCCTCCTTGCATCGTGCTTTTTCTTCTAGCACGGTTCGTAAGTCGGATGACCTGGGTAGCTCGGTTTGTCTGGATCTGGTTTGGTGTGAATGTGAAGGCCAATACGTGCTTTCTTCAGTGTATGATCTTTCGGATCTCGTCCTCTCAGACCTGGAGTGACGAGTTCTTGAAGATAAGGAGTGAGTGTCGCCTGTCCTGAGGCTTCTGCTCTCTCCTTGGGAGGGCGTAGTATTCCTACTACGACTTTCTGAGTGGCGAGGGGGCGTCTTGTGCTTGTGCCCCTCTCCTGTCGCCACATCTTTAGTCTTCATCTGGCGTTTTAAAGTCTCCATGTCCGCCGCCATCCTTCGAATTAGTTCATCTTGTTCCTTTACGCGATCTTCCAGGGCTTGAGGATCAATCCTCCTCCTTTGCCTGTCGGGACTTGGAGAGTGACGAGGGCTGCCATTCCGCCTTCCCCTGCCACTCCTCCTGGAATTATGTTGTTGGGGCTCCAAGTCCGCCATGGGAGGGACGGCAGGTAATCCTTCACGCCTTGCGCCCCCTTCTGGAGTTAGTCCGTCGACGGCGGACTGCGGCAAGTCTTCAATGTGTGCCATTGAATGAGAAAAGGAGAAGCTTAGTCAAGAGGTTTTTGTTCTTGTCTGTTCTTCCCACAGACGGCGCCAATTGTACGGGGAGGAAATAATTCTCCTCGTATAATCCTGTTGACCAAGTCCACGCTCCTCCGTACGACGTCGCTTTGTCACCTGAAAACACAAACGTGAGCTAGCCGGCGGGTGTGTGCCGGAAACCTCTCCGATGCCTAAGTCAGAAAACTTGACAAATAGACAAAGCTCTAAGTTCTCAAAAAGATTGTGTTCAATTACCTCCTCCAAGGTGATGCTTGTGAGCTTTTATAAGTTTCATATGGCACAGTCCTAGTAGGACTTGTATTTCTCCATACAGAGTCCTCCTAGGATTCTGTAACGCCCTCAAAATAATAACAATAAACCCATCTAATAAGACATACATTTACATATAAACTAACCACATTCTTTCATTCTTTAGAGTTCCATTACATAAGTATTACATGTTAACCTCATAACAAAATGCCCTACGGGCTTACAGCTTTCCAAGTTAACACTTGGTTACAACAAAGAGTTCTAACTCGTTTACACATTAAGCCCTTGGCTTGAAATTACATGTAATACATCAAAAGTACAACAACAAAACTATGCCCGCCACTAGCCTCCCGGCTATGTCCTTGGAGGTGGCATGCTTCCTGCACCTGAAAATGATATTCCCATATAGGGTGAGCCACAGCCCAGTAGAAATACACTAAACCAACCATGGACAATGACTAAAACATTAGCAATTGATAGTTGGTCAACACTGATTCAATCACATAAATTACATATTTATATCAACGACTTACAAGTCCCAATTACTTTTCATTTTCCCTTTTCAATAGATAAGCATGCTAGCTCTATCATCATTTCCACAGATATGTATAAAAACTATATCTTACATTCTCAACAAATATGTATATCAACAGTATCCACGGATATGCATACAAGCTGTATCCACATTCTACAACAGATATGTATATCAACAATATCCACAGATAAGCATACAAGCTGTATCCACACTTCACAAAGATAAGCATATGAGCTCTATCTTCACTTCTCTAGACAAGCATATGAGCTCTGTCTACGGAGTTCATCCCCTATCTCCTCCAAATACCTATCCGGTTTAGAGGTACATCCCCTATCTTCCCCTAAACCGCGGAGTACATCCCCTATCTCCTCCTCTACACATAACGTATATAAACACATTGGTTCTATATACAATCACACAATACATACAATTAATGTATTCAATTAACCGTCAAGTTCC
Organism: Camellia sinensis; assembly: GCF_055761805.1. Lineage (NCBI taxonomy): Eukaryota > Viridiplantae > Streptophyta > Magnoliopsida > Ericales > Theaceae > Camellia > Camellia sinensis. The sequence continues at coordinate 28,823,340 of NC_138961.1, forward strand.
ATGACACATTTCATTGATTAGTTTCAGTTTACCTAATCATCATGCATTGTCTACAACAATCACGACTATCCTCCACCGATAGCCCAAAGCAGTTATTTCTAAACAGAAAATAAATGCACAATGGATATTCAATCAACATTTCATTTCTTCATTCTTCTCAATTAATTATCCCAATTAATTAAACAATGTAATTAGGTCAATTCCCATAATTAACATTTCAACCCTTAGGTTCCATTTTCATCAATGATTCAACAATCATTCCATTTTTCTATGCCAAACATGCATCTAGGTTTATTATGAATAAAACCCCAACTTTTGTAAAATTACACAAAAGCCCCAAACTTTTACAAAATTACCAAACCAAGCCCAACATCTCAAAATACCAAAATTTAAAGACAAACCCATAGAGAGGAGTAGGATATCCCTACCTCAAGTTTAGAAGGGGAAGGAGGAAGAAAACCCAAAAGTAAACGGAGGAGAAACCAAGCTTTGCTCCGATCAAAATGAAGCTCTCGACAAGCTCTACACTTTATCTCAAAGGAGCAAGGTGAGTAGAGGTCTCCAAACAAGTAGATCTAAGGATCTTTGAGTAAAAAGTGCCCTTTGAGAGAGAGAGAGAAGGTGTTTCACGGTTTAGAGAGAGGAAAGGGAAGAAAAAGTGAAAGAAAATGTTAAGTGAGGGCCTTTATATAGTACTAGGTCATAAGCCCCAAAGTCAACTCAAAATATCTAGTCAAAATATCCCCAAAAAGTAGGTCCAAACCGTGAGAAAAATCTGGGAAAAAGTCGCAGGTGTCGACCCCTGCAACAGTGGTGTCGACACCAAAGAAGAAATCTGGAACACTTAAGTGTGACTACACTGCAGGTGTCGACCCTACCCTAGGCTGGTGTCGACACCAAAATGCAGCAGGCAAATACAGAACAAGGGTCGACCCTTCCCAGCTTTGGTGTCGACCCTTATGGCAAACAAAAGAGAAGGTGTCGACACCACCAAGACCGGTGTCGACCCCAGAACATGATTTTCAAGTTTCCAAACAACTTTTGAACGCGAAAGAGTGTGAACGAGCAATCCCAACAAGTTTAAATAAATTTTCACTCATCCAAAACCAAGGGACAACAACACCGAAGATTTCCAAAACATAATACATGATTCAAATACACTTCCCAAAAGTTTTAAAGGGCTCAAGTGCTACAACCTCCCCACCTTAGGAAATTTTGTCCCCGAAATTTTAAAGCAAGTGTTTAAAGTCACAAGTTTTCAAAAACAGGTTTTCCTCCATTTTAGACAATGTTACATTTTAACATTCAACAATTCGACCCATTACCGGTCATCCCATCCCTTAAACAAGGGGCATTTCACAATATGTAAACAACATATGTACTTTCAACATGCATCAACATTACGCATTTCATTTCCAATTTCAACATTATACTCAACATATACAATGTTACATTCAACTTCCATATGAGGCAAGTTCCAAAACATACTTCCAATAAACAAAACATTTTCAATGTTTCACAACTTAAGACATATATAAAAGCTCTTAAGTTCAACAAAAATGTAAAATTTAAATATAAGATTACATATCAACAAACAAGTCCGGATATTTCTCTCGGACTTCCAACTCACGTTCCCAAGTGGCTTCCTCTACTCCGTGATGTTTCCACAAGACTTTCACCAAAGGAATGGTCTTGCCACGCAGGACCTGATCTCGCCTATCCAAGACCCGAACCGGTCTCTCCTCGTACGAGGCATCCTCATCTACCTCTAAATCAGTCCAATCCAACACATGTGATGGATTTGGCTCATACTTCCGAAGCATACTCACATGAAATACGTCATGTACTCCGGACAACTGCGGTGGTAAGGCTAACCGATAAGCAACCTCACCTATCCTCTCAAGGATCTCAAAAGGACCAATAAACCGAGGGGATAACTTCCCACTCTTCCCAAACCTCATCAAGCCTCGCCTAGGTGATATCTTCAGAAAGACATGATCACCTACCTCAAACGCCAAAGGCCTCCTCCTACGGTCGGCATAACTCTTTTGTCGGCTCTGGGCTGTAACAAGCCTCCTACGGATAAGCTCAGCTTTCTCCGTCGTCTCCCTAACCAACTCCGGACCCAACAAAGGTGCATCACCTACCTCGGCCCAACAAACTGGAGACCTACACGGCCGGCCATACAAGGCCTCAAACGGTGCCATACCGATGCTAGACTGAAAACTGTTGTTGTAGGCAAACTCTACCAATGGCAAGTGCCTCTCCCACGTCCCACTGAAGTCCAGGACACAACCCCGAAGCATATCCTCGAGGATCTGAATAGTACGCTCGGACTGCCCGTCAGTCTGAGGATGATAAGCCGTACTAAAGGTCAACTTAGTGCCCAAGGCACTCTGCAAACTCTGCCACAACCTAGCAGTAAAACGAGGATCTCTATCTGAGACGATCGTCACTGGGACCCCGTGCAATCTCACTACATCCCGAATATACAGGTCGGCAAGATGATCTACCGAATCTCTCACGCGCATAGGAATAAAGTGCGCCGACTTAGTCAACCGGTCTACAACCACCCAAATAGCATTACTACCCCGCTGAGTCCTCGGAAGACCTACAACGAAGTCCATAGTGACATGCTCCCACTTCCACTCGGCAATAGGCAAGGGTTGCTACAAACCCGCTGGCCTCTGATGCTCGGCCTTCACCTGCTGGCAAGTAAGGCATTTCGATACGAAAACAGCCACATCTCTTTTCATACCCTGCCACCAAAACTGGCGACTCAAATCCTGATACATCTTAGTACCTCCCGGATGCACCGCAAGGCGCGAATGGTGAAACTCTCGGAGTACCTCCTCTCGGCAAGCCTCCGGGACAAACAAACGGTCTCGGTATCTCACACTCAGGTCGGGATGCACCGTCAAACCCTTCTCAACTTTCCCACTGGAGATCTTCTCTCGGAGGGATTCTACCTCAAGGTCACCTCTCTGTGCCTCTAACACTCTAATCACAAGTGTAGGCTGCGCAACAACAGAAAACAAGGCCGCAGCCTCGACAGATTCGCCTAGTAGCAAATCAAACTCGCCCAGTGCTCCCAACATCTCTCATTCCCGGATGGCTATACAAGCTACATCACTAATGGTTTTCCTACTAAGGGCATCGGCCACAACATTGGCCTTTCCCGGATGATAATGCAACTCAAAGTCATAATCCTCGATGAACTCCATCCATCTCCTCTGCCTCAGATTCAAGTCTCTCTGTGTAAATAGATACTTCAAACTCTTGTGGTCCGAGAACACCTCGAACTTCTCACCATAAAGGTAGTGCCTCCAGATTTTCAAGGCAAAGATCACAGCCGCTAGTTCTAGGTCGTGTGTGGGGTAATTCTTCTCATGTATTTTCAACTGACGTGAGCCATAAGCTACCACTTTCCCCTCTTGCATCAACACACAACCCAAACCCTCTCGTGAGGCATCACAATAAACCGCATAACCCAACCCTCTTTCCGGAATAATCAACACCGGAGCGGTGGTCAATCTAACTTTCAGCTCTTGGAACGACTTTTCACAAGTCTCACTTCACACAAACTTGACTCCCTTCCTAGTCAGTCTAGTCAATGGTGACGCTAACCTGGAGAAATCTTTCACAAACCGACGGTAATACCCAGCTAATCCCAGAAAACTGCGGATCTCAAACACACTCTTAGGCTGTGCCCAATCTTGCACTGCCTCAACCTTGGATGTATCAACAGACACCCCTTCCCCGGATACCACGTGGCCTAAGAATTTGACTTCCCCCAGCCAGAACTCACACTTCCCAAACTTGGCATATAGCCTATGGGCTCTAAGCAATTCAAGCACCACTCTTAAGTGTTCCTCGTGCTCCTCATCAGTAGGCGAATAGATAAGAATGTCGTCCACGAAGACGACCACAAATCGGTCTAAGAACTCCCGGAAAATCCGGTTCATCAAGTCCATAAAGACTGCCGGTGCATTGGTAAGCCCAAATGGCATCACCAGAAACTCATAATGGCCATACCGCGTACGGAACGCCGTCTTAGGAATATCTTCCTCCCTGACCCTCAACTGGTGGTAACCCGATCTCAAGTCTATCTTAGAGAAACAACGGGAACCCTTCAACTGGTCAAACAGGTCATCTATACGGGGCATAGGGTACTTATTCTTAACCGTAGCCCGATTCAACTTCCGGTAGTCAATACACAATCTCAAGGCACCATCTTTCTTTTTAACAAAGAGGGCCGGTGCTCCCCACGGTGACACACTAGGGCGAACAAAGCCCTTATCGAGCAATTCCTGGAGCTGAACTTTCAACTCAACCAACTCTGCTGGTGCAAAACGGTAAGGTGCCATAGAAATCGGCGCCGTACCAGGCACTAAATCAATAGAGAACTCTATCTCTCGGTGAGGTGGCAAACTAACAAGATCTTCGGGAAAAACATCCGAATACTCGCAAACCACCCTCGGCAATACATGCTGGGTCTCACCACTCTCACCACTCTCAAAGCTAGCAAGTAGACTACTAAGCTCACTTCGCCCTCGCGAATCATACCCCGGTGGCAAAACACTACCAACCCGGTCTCCCAAGAAATGGAACCACTCCCCGCTCAAGGTACACAATGTAACCCTCTGGCGGTAGCAATCAATAACAGCCCGGTATGACGATAACCAGTCCATACCCAAAATAACATCAAAACCCTTCATGGGCATGACAACAAACGGAAAAGGAAGCCTATAATCGGCGACCTCAATATCACATCCTCTAACACCCTGTTTCAGGATCAACTCACCACCCAAAGGCGATACCACACAAATAGGAGATGCTAACTGTGCTAACTCCAATTCCAAAACAGATGCAAATGCAGCAGATATAAAAGAATGAGATGCACCCGTGTCTATCAACACATTAGCAACTGAGTTGCAAAACAGAAAAGTACCTCTCACTACTGATGGAGCCGGTACTAAATCCTGCGCGGTAACAGCATACACGCGCCCCGTAGGCCCCTGGTCTACCTGCTCACCTCTCGGAGCAAAAGACTGCTGCACAGACTGGGATGACGAAGCTCCCGGATTGGCCCTCGAGGCCTGCACAGACTGAGCTGGCTGAAAACCCTGCGTCTGCCTAGAACCAGACGCTCCCGAAGTGGCACTCAACTGTGGGCAAAACCTCTTCATGTGCCCAGGTTGTCCACACTGATAACAAGTCAAGAGCTGCCCCCTGCCAAAACTCTGACTCTGCGGTCTAGCTGAAGAAGAAGCAGCTTTCTGACCTCCACCCTTCTGCGGGCAAACAGAAACCTTGTGACCCAGCTGGCCACACTTGTAACAGGTAAAATCCCCTTGACCACCTCTCCCGGAGCCTGCACTCGGCACTGGGAAGGTCGATCTAGCAACACCACCCTGCGACTGCTGAGGGTTAGAACCCCTCTGCCTCCTGCCATCACTCTGACTATCTTGGCTCCTCTTGGAGCCTCTCTGACTCTCATCCTCCTCCTGCATCATAAGCTCCATATGAGCTGCAGCATCTACTAGGTGTCTATACTCCCGGATATAGGACCCACCAACTCTCAACTTGAGGCCCCGCCTCAACTTCCGCTCAAACTCATAGCAACGGCGTTCCTCAGACGCCACCAGTTCAGGTGCAAACCTAGACAGACTGGTAAAAGTAGCCTCAAACTCGGCCACTGACAAGCCCTGCTGATTAAGCCGGCTAAACTGATCCCTCAGCTTCTCCCTAGCTGCTGCTGATAAAAACCTCTCCTGAAAAGCATTCACAAATGCCTCCCAAGTACCACCAACACGAGCTTTCTCGTACTTCCACCATTGACCCGCATCTCCCTTCAGTTGGAAGGATGCCAAGGTCACTTTCAGTGCTCCGTCCTCGATGCCTAGCATCTCGAACGTCTTACTCATTTGCTCTAGCCACTCATCAGCCTTCAGTGGCTCCTTCGGATCCCCGATAAACTCATCCGGATTAGACCGAAAAAACTCCCTCTTCAAGAAGGAAGGCCCTGCCTCAACTGCCTGATTTCCAGCTCTAAGAATACCCAAAGCTCCTGCTATCTCTCTGGCCAAGGCACCCATAGCCTACTGACCCACTGGTTCGGCCACATTGGCCTGCCCCACTCCCTCCTGCACTGCTGGAACCTCACCCTGTGACGGTACTTCCTGCCTCGCAGGTCTACCACGCCTAGCACCTCTTCCTCGTCCTGACATCCTAATAAAGGTAACACAGAACGTTAGCACATTCATAGGTGTGCCGAAACTAAACACTCACGTCCTAATGCATGGACAAGTGTAATTCACTCCACATAAGCACATAAACACATAAGCACTTACGAATTTCATTTCCGGATAATGACAGTCCCGAGGCGTTACTAGAGTTCCGGTTAGAAATAGCATTGATCAAGTGCCTTTCCAACAAGACTCCCAGAAACCCAAGGATCCAATCAACATCCTAGAAATTAAATCCCATACCCACATAGTCACATAAGCATGTTATCAATTTAGCACATGGCATATGATACTACATCTAAGTCTCTGTCAAGCGAGACAAACCCATTGTGATATTAATCACTTCCCACGTACCCAAAATATTCGAACCCGGTACGCTCTGATACCAAGTTGTAACGCCCTCAAAATAATAACAATAAACCCATCTAATAAGACATACATTTACATATAAACTAACCACATTCTTTCATTCTTTAGAGTTCCATTACATAAGTATTACATGTTAACCTCATAACAAAATGCCCTACGGGCTTACAGCTTTCCAAGTTAACACTTGGTTACAACAAAGAGTTCTAACTCGTTTACACATTAAGCCCTTGGCTTGAAATTACATGTAATACATCAAAAGTACAACAACAAAACTATGCCCGCCACTAGCCTCCCGGCTATGTCCTTGGAGGTGGCATGCTTCCTGCACCTGAAAATGATATTCCCATATAGGGTGAGCCACAGCCCAGTAGAAATACACTAAACCAACCATGGACAATGACTAAAACATTAGCAATTGATAGTTGGTCAACACTGATTCAATCACATAAATTACATATTTATATCAACGACTTACAAGTCCCAATTACTTTTCATTTTCCCTTTTCAATAGATAAGCATGCTAGCTCTATCATCATTTCCACAGATATGTATAAAAACTATATCTTACATTCTCAACAAATATGTATATCAACAGTATCCACGGATATGCATACAAGCTGTATCCACATTCTACAACAGATATGTATATCAACAATATCCACAGATAAGCATACAAGCTGTATCCACACTTCACAAAGATAAGCATATGAGCTCTATCTTCACTTCTCTAGACAAGCATATGAGCTCTGTCTACGGAGTTCATCCCCTATCTCCTCCAAATACCTATCCGGTTTAGAGGTACATCCCCTATCTTCCCCTAAACCGCGGAGTACATCCCCTATCTCCTCCTCTACACATAACGTATATAAACACATTGGTTCTATATACAATCACACAATACATACAATTAATGTATTCAATTAACCGTCAAGTTCCATGACACATTTCATTGATTAGTTTCAGTTTACCTAATCATCATGCATTGTCTACAACAATCACGACTATCCTCCACCGATAGCCCAAAGCAGTTATTTCTAAACAGAAAATAAATGCACAATGGATATTCAATCAACATTTCATTTCTTCATTCTTCTCAATTAATTATCCCAATTAATTAAACAATGTAATTAGGTCAATTCCCATAATTAACATTTCAACCCTTAGGTTCCATTTTCATCAATGATTCAACAATCATTCCATTTTTCTATGCCAAACATGCATCTAGGTTTATTATGAATAAAACCCCAACTTTTGTAAAATTACACAAAAGCCCCAAACTTTTACAAAATTACCAAACCAAGCCCAACATCTCAAAATACCAAAATTTAAAGACAAACCCATAGAGAGGAGTAGGATATCCCTACCTCAAGTTTAGAAGGGGAAGGAGGAAGAAAACCCAAAAGTAAACGGAGGAGAAACCAAGCTTTGCTCCGATCAAAATGAAGCTCTCGACAAGCTCTACACTTTATCTCAAAGGAGCAAGGTGAGTAGAGGTCTCCAAACAAGTAGATCTAAGGATCTTTGAGTAAAAAGTGCCCTTTGAGAGAGAGAGAGAAGGTGTTTCACGGTTTAGAGAGAGGAAAGGGAAGAAAAAGTGAAAGAAAATGTTAAGTGAGGGCCTTTATATAGTACTAGGTCATAAGCCCCAAAGTCAACTCAAAATATCTAGTCAAAATATCCCCAAAAAGTAGGTCCAAACCGTGAGAAAAATCTGGGAAAAAGTCGCAGGTGTCGACCCCTGCAACAGTGGTGTCGACACCAAAGAAGAAATCTGGAACACTTAAGTGTGACTACACTGCAGGTGTCGACCCTACCCTAGGCTGGTGTCGACACCAAAATGCAGCAGGCAAATACAGAACAAGGGTCGACCCTTCCCAGCTTTGGTGTCGACCCTTATGGCAAACAAAAGAGAAGGTGTCGACACCACCAAGACCGGTGTCGACCCCAGAACATGATTTTCAAGTTTCCAAACAACTTTTGAACGCGAAAGAGTGTGAACGAGCAATCCCAACAAGTTTAAATAAATTTTCACTCATCCAAAACCAAGGGACAACAACACCGAAGATTTCCAAAACATAATACATGATTCAAATACACTTCCCAAAAGTTTTAAAGGGCTCAAGTGCTACAGATTCAATCTCTTAAGGATAATGCTTATCCTTTTACACCCTCCCCCACTGCTTAAACCAAGTGGGATGGTTTTCTTTACGGCCGAACTTCCTTTTGACCGAAGTAAACTTGGCTATACCGAGCCACAGAAGGCCGAACTATCCTTAGTTCGGTCTTCTCCTCCAACTCTTTACTTCGGCTGCCCTGTTCGACCTTGATGCGCTTAGATCAAACTTCCAGGTAACAAGTTCGGACCGACCTAACCAATATAAGTCACGACCGGACTAATTCCGACACCGGCCTTCTTAGAACATACTGCGACCGGACTAACTCTGAGACCGGCCTAACTGTGAATTGCCTCCAGACCGGAGTAATTTTACTCTTCCTCGGGCTGAAGTAACGATCTCTTCTTGAACCGGAGTAATTTCGTCTCCTTGGGCCGAAGTAGCTTTGTCTTCCCAAGGCCGGAGTAATTTTGCCCTTCTGGGCCGGAGTATTCTGTATGGCCTTTTTACCTAGTCCACTGCGTTTTGGGCTCCAAAGCTCAACTTGCAGCTCGGCCCAATCTTTCCCAAAAATTACCCTCTCAATAAAATAGCCACTTTCCAAACGAGGCCTAGAACTTTATTCCGACTTTGATTAGGTCCCTTGTTAGTTGATATTTTTCTTAATTATTAACCAATGATCATACTTACATATTATTGGATTTAGAAAGTGAGTCTATAAAATAGATTTATATATCATTTTTTAATAATTAATTTAGGCCATGAATATACTATGTTGATGATAATTTACATCAAGGGGAAGTCTTGTTCATTTTTTAATTTTTTGTGCATAGAGCATCCATAAGATTCCCCCCCCCCAAAAAAAAAAAATCTAATAATTCAATCTATGTAATTAAATCATATTTGTTGAAAAAAAAATAGACAACATTTATGTTTTTTAGAATATGATAAAATATATAATAAAGACGATGAAATCATCATGAAGCTGTAATTATCGAACCGTTATAATTTTTTTGTTATAATAATTTACACACAAACTAAAATGTTGAATAAAATGAATTATCAAAATAAAAATCATAATGGGCCTTATAATCCTAAACAGCATGGTGCAGTTCAAGACAAAACTATAAAACCTCCCTTTTCACTATATACTATTACTAGTGTATGTTCGTACCTAAAGATACGGTGTAAATAATGTTAATATCACATATTCTACAAAAATCAATTAAAATAAATTAATTCAAAATGATAACAATTTTACTGCTATAGAAATTAATTATAATAAATTAATTCAAAATGACAACAATTTCACTGCAATGTAAAATTTCACACATAAAAAGTCAAAATAACAAATTACAGTTTAGCCAGCTTCACACGTAAAAGCTTATCATTCAATCTTTGCAGGGATGTTTTGTGAACTTCATAAAAAGTTAATTTTTTAGTTTTTTAGCTTTTTTTAGCTAAAAAAAAAGTCACAAAAAGCTAGTTTTTTTAGCTAAAAAAACAATAAAAAAGTCACAAAAAGCTAACTTTTTTAACCATAAAAGTCACAAAACACCCCGCAATACACAATTTCACTGCAATGACCCTACTTTTCACCCGGAATTCTTTTCTTTAGTGTTGATGATCATCTTGTACATTTATGGAATCAAAATCTTATCATTCAATCTTTGCAATATACATTTGATGCGGACAAGTATGGATTTAGGGGTGCGGACGAGTGCGGTTACACCTTTAAAATTTTTTAAAATTATATATTATATTAATAATTAATAAGATAATTTTAAATTTGAGTATTTGATATTCTAAAAATTTTAGTAGTTCGTACCTTCTAAATTATTTATATTACAAAATTTTAAACATAATTTCTAAATTGAATTTTATCAAATATTGATGTATTCTATTTATTATCTGTATTATTTATTATATTTCTATATTATTTAGAGTTACTTATATTCTTTTATTTATTTATTTTTGTTACTATTCTTGTTTTCTACTCATACGTCATTTATGATTTTTTTCCCCTTCTTTTATAAACTAGCATATGAACCCTTGCATCAATAATTAAAAATAATTTTAAAATTAAATAATAAGAAAAAATTTATTTAAAAAAAGAAAAATAATTTAGAAAGAATTAAATTTTAACTATTTTATTTGAATATATATTGCAGTTGTCATTATTTAATTGGTAAAGATAATATATATATATATATATTATGTAAATAAAAGGGGATTTTTAGTGAGGAGTCTTGTAAAAATTTCAATATCTCATACTAATTTTCTTAATTTTTTGAATTTTAAACAATTAAAAAAATCTCCATTGATTAGCTTCCATTTAACCATACAAAAATTAAATTCTAATTAGTTTATGATTTATTTGATAATCCCACATCGAAAAAATAAGGAAAACTTGAGTTATTTCACTCATACAAAATGAATCTTATATTCCCATTTAATATTGTAGTGTTGTGCATGTTTCAATTCAATATAATTTAAATTTTAAAATAAATTTAAAAGTTTTAATTAATTAATTTTTGTGTAAGTTGATTGGTCTTTTGACCTAGCAAATTAAACTAAATCATTTTTTATTTGACTAATTCGTTGGTTTAATAACGATTTTAATAGTTTTATCAAAATATATTGGTTAGATTTATTTAATTTGAAATAAATTAAAGATTTATATGATTAAAGATTGAACGACTAAGATTACTTGATTAGAAATAAACTTTATGTCCAAACAATTGTTAACTTTTATTTTATAATACCACATTAGGAAAAGAAAGAAAAAGTGAGTTGTTTCACTTATATAAAGTGAACCTTATGCTCCCATTTAATATTGTAGTATTGTGCATATTTCAATTCAAGACAGTTTAAATTTTAAAATTAAAACAACATTTAAAAGTTTTAATTAATTAATTTTTGTATAAGTTGGTTGGTCTTTTGACCTAACCGGTTAGGCTGAACAATTTTCAGTTTGACTGATTCGCCAGCTTGACCGCGATTTCTCATGCTAATTTTCTTAATTTTAAATAATTAAAAAAAACTCTATTGGCTAGCTTCCATTTAACTGTATAAAAATAAAACTCTAATTAGTATATGATTTATTTTACAATCCCACATCGGGAGAAGAAGGAAAAGTGAGTTATTTTACTTATATAAAGTGAATCTTATATTCCCATTAAATATTATAGTGTCGTGTATAGTTCAGTTCAAAACAATTTAAATTTTAAAATGAAAACTCTAATTAGTCTACGATTTATTTTATAATCCCACAATGGGAGAAGAAGGAAAAAGTAAATTATTTTACTTATAAAAAATGAATTTTTATACTCTCATTCAATATTGTAGTGTTGTGTATGTTTCAGTTCAAGATAGTTTAAATTTTAAAATAAAATTTGAAAGTTTTAATTATTTAATTGTTGTGTAAGTTGATTGGTCTTTTGACCTAGCGATTAGGCTGAATCATTTTCGGGTTGACTAATTCATTGGTTTAACTGCGATTTTAGTGATTTTATCAAAATATATTGATTAGATTTATTTGATTCAAAATAAATTAAAGATTGACTTAATTAAAAATTGAATGACTAATTACTTGATTAGAAATAAACTTCCTGTCCAAACAATTGTTAACATTTATTTTACAATCCTACATCAGAAAAAGAAAGAAAAAGTGAGTTGTTCCACTTATATAAAGTAACATATGCTCTCATTTAGTATTGTAGTGTTGTGCATATTTTAATTGAAGATAGTGTAAATTTTAAATAAAATAAAATTTAAAAATTTTAATTAATTAATTTTTGTGTAAATTAGTTGATCTTTTTGACCTATTTTAATGATTTTATCGAAAAATATATATTGTTTTATTTCTAAAAGGTATGTTTTAGTTTTATGGCAAACTTTAACATAGAATAAACTAAAATTAAAAAATTTATAAACCGAAATTTATTTTTATTTTATCATAAATATAATTTTTTTAATTTATTCTATTTTTTAAAATTTTTACTAATTAAATTATGACATCTATTTCTTACTGTGAACTTAGAATATATAATTAATGACATAATAACTGCAATATATATTTTAATAAAATGGTTAAAATTTAATTCATTCTAAATTATTTTTCTATACTTTTTAAATAAATTTTATATTATTATTTAATTTTAAAATTATTTGTAATTATTTATTTAGCCTGTGCATTGCACAGGTTTCAGATGCTAATTTATTATATAAGGAAAATGAGTTTTTAAAAACATTGATTGTGGGAGCGTCAAACTCTCAAACTAATTTTGTTAATTTTTGAAGAAATAAAAAAAAAATCTATTAGTTAGTGACTTAAGTCAAAAAACCAAAAACAAAAAAAAAAAAGGCTATAAATATCTATGATTTTGAATTTTAAACTTCGAAACATATGATAAGTCATTCTCACTCTTTCCAAAAATAATGTTGATCAAAACGATTCAAATAAAGAAACAATATAGGCACTAATTATTTATGATTTTGAATTTCAAAATTCAAAATAATTTAGTAAGCCACCCTCACCCTTTCCAAAAATAATATAAATCCTAAAACTTAAAAGGGAAAATTATCAGACAGTCCCATATGGAAATCAGTTACTCCAAACAGTCTCATGAATTTTCTAATATACTGATAGGTCATCTTTGTTGTGACAATCTCACCATGAGATTCTATTTTAAATTTTGGTATGATTTGATGGACGTTTCTATCCTTCCTTATTAGGGGATGCCATCTTAAGGAAGTTGGATCTAATTTTTTGATTACATTTTCGTCGCTCAAATGTACTAATGTAACACACTAAAAAACTCTTTAGTATAGTTTTAAAAACATAAGACTCATCCAACATAGCACTAAAAGACCCCTTAGTGTATTTTTTTCAAACGTAACACTCCAATACTCCAACGTAACACAATAAAAAAACTCCTTTGTCTACTTTTCACAAATGTAACACTCCTCTAACGTAACACGTCAAAAAACTCCTTAGTGTACTTTTGACAAATGTAACACTCCAACGTAATACACTAGAATGTTTCTTAGTGTACTTTTATGAAACACAATACTCCAATGTAGCACTAACACACTAAAAAACTCCTTTGTATACTTTTCACAAACGTAACACTCTTCCAATGTAACACACTAAAAAACATTTTGAACGTAATACTCTAATGTTACATTAAAAAACTCCTTAGTGTACTTTTCACAATCGTAACACTCCTCCAACGTAGTATACTAAAAAACTCCTCAAATGTAACACTTCAATTTAACACACTAAAGACTTCTTAGTATACTTTTTCCAAACATAACACTCCAAAACACTAACACACTAAAAAATTCCTTAGTGTATGTTTTCCAAACGTAGCACTCCAATGTTACTCTTCAAATGTAACACTCCAATGTATAGCGACCCCGATTTTTCCACCATTCATTATTGTAATCCGGACTTGGTTCCGTGGATGTTGGTTGTTGTATATATCTTGTTTCCGTCCTTCAATACTTTGTATTTGAGTTATAGGATGTTTTGGGCAGGTTTGTTACAGGTTGGGTGTGACTGGAAGCAAATGGTTGCTGCCCAGAATTTTGGTTCTTTGCTCGAGCGAGCTCTTTGTTTTAGATCCTTCGCTCGAGCCAGGGTTCCTTCGCTCGAGCGAGAGTTGGGTGATGTGTCTGGTGGCTCGAACGAGAAGTCTTGTGCTCGAGCCTGCGTCTGTGTCTAGTTCTGGACCTGAGAGTTGCATTTCTTGGCTAGAGCGAGCTTTCATTCGCTCGAACGAGCGAGGACTATGTTTTGGGTTTCTTCGCTCAAGCGAGCATTCTGTCGCTCGAGCGTGCTTCTGGGTTGCAGACCTGAAGCTTCGTATTGTTGACTCGAGCGAGGCTTTCTACGCTCGAGCGAGAGTTCTTTGTGTCTGGTCGCTCGAGCGACCAATCCTTCGCTCGAGCGAGCCTGTGTTATATCAATAGACAACAGAGGGTAAACACTTCACTTTTTCATCCTCTTTTTCTTTCAAACCCTAGATCCGAGCTCTCCTCTCTCTACACTCACCTTCTCTCTAGGGTTTCATCTATTTTTAGTGTGTTCCTACCCTAAGTTCTTTGTAAGAAAGATAGAGGGTTGTTTGGGCTACATTTTAATCTGAAAATTTGTGGATTTGGAGCACTTTGAATTTTCATCATCTTCTCCATTTGAGCTCTTCATTTTGAGGTAGGGATACCCTACTCCATCTTATGAGCTTTGTCTTTAATTTTGGTCATTTTGAGTAATTGGTGATGTTGGGCAATTTTTGGAAAAGTTGGGGTTATTGTGTAATTTATAAAAGAGAGGTTTTCAAATATTAAAACCCATATATATGTAAGACATTGAGAAACGAAATTATTGTTGTATTATCGATGAAATTAGACCTTAGGGTTGATCTTAAGGATTAGGGGAAAATGCCCTAATTATTGTAATAAATTAATTGGTATAATTAATTTGGGGAAATATAAAATTGAATTGGAAATTGTGAAATTGGGAAGTTATGGGATTGAATAGTTTAGCTGGATTAATTTATCACTCACCTATGTAAAAGTTGATATTATATTTGTTTAATGCATTTATTTTCTGTTTAGAAATAACTGCTTTGGGCTATCGGTGGAGAATAGTCTTGACTGTTGTAGACACGGTATGTTGATTAGGGAGAACTAAAACTAATCACATTGAATATGTCATTGAATATGATAGTTGGAATAATACATCAAATATATGTATTGATTGATTCCGGTATATGGTAATTGTTTATATACTTGGAATATGTGTATTGTGTAGGAGGAAATAGGGGATGTACTCCATGGTTTGAGGGAAGATAGGGGATGGACTCTCAAACCTGTTTGGGAGGAGATAGGGGATGAACTCCATTAATACAGCAAATATGTGTATTAAATTGAAGTATTGATACAGCAAATCTGTGTATCATTTGTGGAATATGGAAGTGTTTTAATATGATAATGATGCATCAAATATGTGTATCTATTGTGGAATATAGAAGTGTTGGTATATGAGTTATAATCTCATTGAATTGCTTGGCCAGGTTCTGAGCCATGTATATGAAATGATTTGGATAAGTAAAGGAGAGTGGATTGTAACATGGACATAATTGTCATGGGACTGTACTGTAATATAACTGGTTTATAAGTGTTAACCATCTATCAAATGCTATTGTTTTAGTCATTGCTTATATTTGGTTTAGCATCTCTCTACTGGGGTGTGGCTTACCCTATATGAGACATTATTTTTAGGTACAGATGGTATGCCACCTCCAAGGACGTAGCTTGGGAGGCTAGAGGCTGAAAGACTTTTGTGATATCTTTTATGTATTACATGTAAATTCAAGCCAAGGGCTTAATGTGTTTTGAGTTAGTACTCTCTTTTTGTGTAACCAAGTGTTGGCTTGGAAAGTTATAAGCCCGTTGGGCATTTACTTTTATTGTTAACATGTAATACATTTGTAAGGAATACTCTGATGAATGGAATTAAGTTTTGTTTACTTATGTCTATACAAGTCAATAATGTGGGTTAATATGTATTATTTTGAGGGCGTTACACAATGTGAGGGCAAATGAGTCATTACACATCCAAAATGATTAAATGGGTTACAAAAAAAAAAATAAAATAAAAAATAGGACTATGTGGATCACAAGTCCAAAATATGAGACTTATTGGTCAATCTCCCAAACTTAAAAACCCATTCAAATTAAAAATTCAATACAATTTTCTATTTAGAATACCCAATAATTGATTTTTTTTTCCTGCCTGGCCAACTCTTCTCCAAATGTAATGATGCAAATGTTAGTCTCTTTTTTTGCCAATAGTCCAAACTTATTTCAAGTTTGTTTGTTTGTGATTTTTTTTTTTTTTTTTTTTTTGTAAATTTCTATTTCGCGTGAGTATTTTTTTTTTCTTTCTCTATATGACTTTTTTTTTCCAATGTATTTTTTTCCAACTAAATTAATAATAAATATATATCTGTTTAACTATTTTTGTTTTGGGAGTTGATTTGAAGTTTTATTTTTATTTTTTTTGGGTAGATGTTTGTGTATTTCTTATATTTTTGTTATTATTTATTTTGATATATGTGAATTAATAATATAGTTATGAGTTATATATATATATATATATTTATAGAATAGGGTGTCTTATATTGTTCTTTATGATTTGGCCATTTTTTTAATTTCTTAAACAAAATTTTTAAATTTTTTTATTTGTAAAAAATTAAAAACATTTAATTGACTTCATTAAATAAAATTTTAAATAATGAATATTGTTTCATGATTTATGGATTAAAAAAAAATTAACACCCATATATGACATAAGAAGCATTTTTTAATTTTTAATTTTTAACTCTTCAAAACTCTGACAGTGCTTTTTTATTTCCCCAACATAGTCATTTTATATTTGCAAAGTTACAAAACTAGATTGGTGTTGCATAGTAGTTTGTAGAGGTGGCGAGCATAGTAACAACAATGATGATAATGAGCTCCATTGAAGTATTGTTTGGTAGGTTTTGAAAAATTGAATATTACTTAAAATAATAGTAGATACTTTGGGTAATGAATTGATTTAGAAAACTAATATGTGGTTAAGATTTATTTAAAGTGTGAATTTTACTATATAAAAATTGAATATGAATAATATATATATATATATATTTATATATAATTTTGGATACTTTTGTATAACTATAAAAAATTATTGTGATCACACGTATTTATTTTTAAACTAATTTTGTTAATTTGTTAATTTGTAAAGAAATTAAAAATAAATAAAAAAACATCTATTGGTTAGTTCCTTAAGCCAAAAAAACAAAAATAAAAAACAAAAAAGACTCTAATTATCTATGATTTTGCATTTCAAAATTCAAAACAATATAGTAAATCACCATCACTCTACTCTCACCCTTTCTGAAAATAATGTAAAACCTAAAACTTTAAAAATCCAACCAAATTAAAAATTCATACAATTCTCTCTTTAGAATATCTAGTATTTGATCTTTTTTTTCAACCCGACTAACTCTACTCCAAATGTAATGGTGCAAAAGTTAGTCTTTCTCTTTCTTTGTCAATAGTTCAAACTTATTTCAAGTTTGTTTGTTTGTGTTTGTGTTTTTTTTTTATTATTAAAATTTCTATTTTCATGTAAGTATTTTTTTTTTCCTGCATATGAAAGATTCTAATTATCTATGATTTTGCATTTCAAAATTCAAAACAATATAGTAAATCACCCTCACTCTACTCTCACCCTTTCTGAAAATAATGTAAAACCTAAAACTTTAAAAATCCAACCAAATTAAAAATTCATACAATTCTCTCTTTAGAATATCTAGTACTAGCTTATCATCCGTGATATGTACGAGATAATTATACATATTTATATTTGTTTTAATTTTTTTAATATATAAATTATGTTTTTTAAGATTTTTTATAAAAATAATTTAACAATTTTATCACTAATCATAGTATACAGGAGAAATTAAAAAAGCTACTACAGTAACTATGCATGGGCTGTATTTATAATTATTTGTATGAGAGGATTTTAAATGCAGGCATGTAGATTGAAAAAAGTTAATAAATGTTGATCAGGGGATTTTGACCAAATCAATAAATGCTGAGATTTTTTTTTTAAATCAAAAATTTAGAAAATTAAGATTGAGAGATTGGAGCTTCCACAAGGCTTGGAGTTTAGAAACCCCATTTTCCTTAATATATTTACAATTCTATACTATATATTAAGCAAAAGGGGGTTTTTAACCCCAAGGCCTGTGGGAGCTTCAAAATCCCAATCTGAATTTTATAAATTTTTTATTAAAAAAAAAACCTCAGCATTTATTGATTTGGTCAAAATCCCTTGATCAGTATTTATTAACTTTTTTTAATCCACATGTCTTTTCACATGCTTGCATTTATTGATTTGGTCAAAATCTCATGATCAGCATTTAAAATCCTCTCATACAAATAATTATAGATACAATCTGTATATAGTTACTGCAGTACCTTTTTCAACTTCTCTCATACATTATGGTTAGTGATAAGATTGTTAAATTATTTTTATAAAAAATCTTAAGAAACATAATTTATATAATTATCTATAATATAAATCTAAAACAAATATAAATATCTATAATTATCCCGTGCATAGCACGGGTGATAGGCTAGTCTATACTATATATTAAGCAAAAGGGGGTTTTTAATCCCAAGCCTTGTGGGAGCTCCAATCTCCCAATCTAAATTTCCTGATTTTTTGATTTAAAAAAACAAAAAAACCTTAGCATTTATTAACTTCTCCCAACCCCCAAGTCTTACCCTGATAATAACACTTTAATATGCATTAAGAACACGCATAAAAAAAATTCTTTGAAATCCAACACATATGAATTTCTTGAAAAGTCCCAACACATATGATTAGTATCCCTCGTAATAACACTTTAATGCATTAAGAAGAAGTATAAAAAAAATTTCTTGAAAAATCCAACATATATGATTATTATCAAAATATTAAACTTTAATATAATATAATAAAAAAAAGACATTTAATTCCTTGAAAAGTCTAACACATATGATTATTATCAAAATAATAAACTTTAATATAGTATAAAAAATGAAAAAAAAAAGAAGACATTTAAAAATTGCAATTCACATATATAGATAATTGTAAACACAATCCGTGCATAGCACGGGTGATATGCTAGTTTATACTATGTATTAAGCAAAATGAGATTTTTAACCCCAAGGCCTGTGGGAGTTTCAATATCTCAATCTGAAATTTCTAAATTTTTTATTCAAAAAAAAAAAAAACTCAGCATTTATTGATTTGGTCAAAATCCTCTGATCAGCATTTATTAACTTTTTTCAATCCACATACCTGCATTTACTGATTTGGTCAAAATCCTCTGATCAGCATTTAGAATCCCCTCATACAAATAATTATAGATACAATCTGTGTATAGTTACTGCAATATCATTTTCAACTTTTCTCATACATTATGGTTAATGATAAGATTGTTAAATTATTTTTATAAAAAATCTTAAAAAGCATAATTTATATATTAAAAAAAATCTAAAACAAATATAAATATCTATAATTATCCCGTGCATAGCACAGGTTATATATTAAGCAAAAAAGAGTTTTTAACCCCCAACACCTGTGGGAACTTCAATATCCCAATGTGAATTTTCTAAAATTTTTAAATTTTTTTATTTTTTATTTAAAAAAAATTCAGTATTTATTGATTTGGTCAAAATCTCTTGATCAGCATTTATTAACTTTTTTCAATCCACATGTCTTTCCACATGCCTGCATTTATTAATTTGGTCAAAATTCTCTGATCAGCATTTAAAATCTCCTCATACAAATAATTATAGATACAATCCGTGTATAGTTACTGCAGTACCCTTTTCAACTTCTCCCATACACTATGGTTAGTGATAAGATTGTTAAATTATTTTTATAAAAAATCTTAAAAAACATAATTTATATATTAAAAAAAATCTAAAACAAATATAAATATCTATAATTATCTCGTGCATAGCACGGGTGATAGGCTAGTATCTATACTATATATTAAGCAAAAGGGGGTTTTTAACCCCAAACCTTGTGGGAGCTCTAATCTCCCAATCTAAATTTCTTGATTTTTTGATTTTAAAAAAAAAATCTTAACATTTATTAACTTCTCCCAACTCCCAAGTCTTACCCTCATAATAACACTTTAATGCATTAAGAACAAGTATAAAAAAAATTCATTGAAATCCAACGCATGAATTCCTTGAAAAATCTCTCATAATAACAGTTTAATGCATTAAGAACAAGCATAAAAATCAGGAAATTTATGAGGGTAAGACTTGAGAGTTGGGAGAAGTTAATAAATGCTAAGATTTTTTTTTAAATCAAAAAATCAGGAAATTTAGATTAGGAGATTGGAGCTCCCACAAAGCTTGGGGCTAAAACCCCCTTTTGCTTAATATATAGTATAGATTGCGATTTTTAAATGTCTTCTTTTTTCTTTCTTTTTTTAAATGTCTTCTTTTTTTCCTTTTTTATATTATATTAAAGTTTAATATTCTGATAATAATCATATGTGTTGGACTTTTCAATGAATTAATTGTCTTCTTTTTTTTATTGTATTATACTAAAGTTTAATATTTTGATAATAATCATATGTGTTGGACTTTTCAAGAAATTTTTTTTATACTTGTTCTTAATGCATTAAAGTATTATTATGAGGGTAAGACTTGGGGTTGGAAGAAGTTAATAAATGTCAAGTTTTTTTTTTTTTAAATCAAAAAATCAGGAAATTTAGATTGGGAGATTGGAGCCCCCACAAGACTTGGGGTTAAAAATCCCCTTTTACTTAATATATAGTATGGATAAGAAAAAAAAAATAGATCGAAATTATATACAACATATAATTATTTGTCTATGCACTTGTTTGGGAAGTTGGGTTGGGGTGAGTTAGGGTTAAAATAGTTATAAAAAAATAAAATAGACTAAAAAATGTCACATCTAAATCATAATATTGTGATTTTTAAATGTCTTCTTTTTTCTTTTCTTTTAAATGTCTTTTTTTTTTCTTTTTTTATATTATATTAAAGTTTAATATTTTGATAATAATCATGTGTGTTGGACTTTTCAAAGAATTAATTGTCTTCTTTTTTTTATTGTATTATACTAAAGTTTAATATTTTGATAATAATCATATGTGTTGGACTTTTCAAGAAATTTTTTTTATGCTTGTTTTTAATGCATTAAAGTGTTATTATGAGGATAACACTTGGGGTTGGGAGAAGTTAATAAATGTTAAGTTTTTTTTTTTAAATAAAAAAATCAAAAAATTTAAATTGGGAGATTGGAGCTCTCACAAGACTTGGGGTTAAAAACTCTCTTTTGCTTAATATACTAGCATATCACCCGTGCTATGCACGGGATTAAATTTAAATTAAAAAAAAAAACATTCATAGTTATGTTAAACATATTTTTAAATTGTTAGCATAAAATATATGTAATTTTAAAAGAAAATATTGACATTGCATAATTAAAGTAATAAAAATAAGAATTTATTACATTTGTTCGAAATTCACTGAATAAGTAAAACAAAAAATAACTAAAATCTAAATTGTTGTGGGCCTTCCATCAGCATTCCTGCATTGTCAACATGATAGTTAGTATCATAATTAATGAACAATACATATTATGTATTTATAAAATGTTATAAAGTAAAAAAGTTATACTTACATTTTTTTTTTTACTTTCTGAAAGATATAGGCATTCTTCAAACCAATCTATATTTAAAACAAAGGTGACGCACGGTGCACAATCTAGTTGACGTGGCATTGTTGGTACAGGTATGATAAATGCATAGGCACGGTCTTGGCATGACGCAATATAATTTTTAATCATTCTAACGCCATTATCCTATAAAATTTTGAAATTATAAGTTTGTGTTTGAAAAAGTAAGAATAAGTTATTTATAATAAATTTTATAACTTCCAACCTTTGATCTCATATTCTTCAAATATGATGATTGACATCGCAAAATAAACTCTGCTCGTTTATCTTGAACAGTGAGATTTATTGAACCAGTATTGTCTTTGACCACAAGGTTAACATTGTATCTTATCAACCAAAAAAAAGGACGCTTGTTTAAAGGAAATATTGTACCTAATAAAAAATTAAAACACTTATTAAGTTTGAATTATTATTGTACATAGTAATTATTTACCTAAAGAAAATTACCTTGTTATAATATCAATATCATCATAATGATATTCAACTTTTTGATAGCAACTTTTGCACAAATCAATCCAAAGGTTGTCAACATCAATTTGTTTGATGTACCGAAGTATTCGAAAATATGAGACCTACAAAATATTTGAAAAAACATAAATTAATCTCTCTATAAACAAATTATATACATATCGTTTAATTTTCATTAATTGGAATGATAACAATTATTACCTTTGGCATGGGTGCAAAATCACGTATTCGAATTCTTTTGGCATGGGTGCAAAATTAGTTAATCACATTTTTTTTAACTATTAAACTAACTACAATCACATTAAAAAAAGAATCGTTCAACTAATTACAATCACATTTTTATTTTTGTGAGAGTTTATATTTATATAACTTTAATCATATTAAAAAATTAAAAATAAAATTAAAATAGTAAATAAAAAGATTAAATAACATTAAAAATTAGTTAATCACATTTTTTTAACTATTAAACTAACTACAATCACATTAAAAGAAAGAATCATTCAACTAATTATAATCACATTTTTCTTTTTGTGAGAGTTTATATTTATCCAACTTTAATCATATTAAAAAATTAAAAATAAAATTAAAATAGTAAATAAAAAGATTAAATAACATTAATATTAAACTAACTACAATCACATTAAAAAAAGAATCATTCAACTAATTACAATCATATTTTTATTTTTGTAAGAGTTTATATTTATCTAACTTTAATCATATTAAAAAATTAAAAAATTAAAAATAAAATTAAAATAGTAAATAAAAAGATTAAATAACATTAAAAATTAGTTAATCACATTTTTTTTAACTATTAAACCAACTACAATCACATTAAAAAAAGAATCATTCAACTAATTACAATCACATTTTTATTTTTGTGAGAGTTTATATTTATCTAACTTTAATCATATTAAAAAATTAAAAATAAAATTAAAATAATAAATAAAAAGATTAAATAACATTAAAAATTAGTTAATCACATTTTTTTAACTATTAAACTAACTACAATCACATTAAAAAAAAGAATCATTCAGCTAATTATAATCATATTTTTAAAATAAAATTAAAACAGTAAATAAAAAGATTAAATAACATTAAAAATTAGTTAATCACATTTTTTTAACTATTAAACTAACTACAATCACATTAAAAAAAAGAATCATTCAACTAATTACAATCATATTTTTATTTTTGTGAGAGTTTATATTTATCTAACTGTAATCATATTAAAAAATTGAAAAATTAAAAATAAAATTAAAATAGTAAATAAAAAGATTAAATAATATTAAAAATTAGTTAATCACATTTTTTTAACTATTAAACTAACTAAAATCACATTAAAAAAAAGAATCATTCAACTAATTATAATCATATTTTTAAAATAAAATTAAAACAGTAAATAAAAAGATTAAATAACATTAAAAATTAGTTAATCACATTTTTTTAACTATTAAACTAACTACAATCAAATTAAAAAAAAAGAATCATTCAGCTAATTACAATCACATTTTTATTTTTGTGAGAGTTTATATTTATCTAACTTTAATCATATTAAAAAATTGAAAAATTAAAAATAAAATTAAAATAGTAAATAAAAAGATTAAATGACATTAAAAATTAGTTAATTACATTTTTTTAACTATTAAACTAACTACAATCACATTAAAAAAAGAATCATTCAACTAATTATAATCATATTTTTAAAAATAAAATTAAAACAGTAAATAAAAAGATTAAATAACATTAAAAATTAGTTAATCACATTTTTTAACTATTAAACTAACTACAATCACATTAAAAAAAAGAATCATTCAACTAATTATAATCACATTTTTCTTTTTGTGAGAGTTTATATTTATCTAACTTTAATGATATTAAAACATTATTTATCTAACTTTAATTATATTAAAAAATTAAATAAAAAGATTAAATAACATTAAAAATTAGTTAATCACATTTTTTTAACTACTAAACTAATTACAATCACATTAAAAAAAAGAATCATTCAACTAAATATAATAACATTTTTCTTTTTGTGAGAGTTTATATTTATCAAACTTTAATCATATTAAAAAATTAAAAATAAAATTAAAATAATAAATAAAAAGATTCAAAAATAAAATCAAAAAAACCATTGAACAATATTAAAACAGTAAACAAAAGAAAAAGTTAAGAAGGAGAAATTATAATCACATTTTTCTTTTTGTGAGGGTTTATAAAAAGATTAAATAACATTAAAAGGTAAGGAGAAAACAAAAATAACATTTACTGTTTGCATACGTAGTCACTGAAGTTGGAAGTGTAGAAGTGAGAACTAAAGAAGGAGAAAGCAAAAAGGAAAATCACTGTTAATATTAAAACAGTAAACAAAAGAAAAAGTTAAGAAGGGAAAAACAAAAATAACACTTACTGTTTGCATACGTATATTTATCTAACTTTAATGATATTAAAACATTATTTATCTAACTTTAATTATATTAAAAAATTAAATAAAAAGATTAAATAACATTAAAAATTAGTCTAATTATAATCATATTTTTAAAATAAAATTAAAACAGTAAATAAAAAGATTAAATAACATTAAAAATTAGTTAATCACATTTTTTTAACTATTAAACTAACTACAATCACATTAAAAAAAAGAATCATTCAACTAATTACAATCACATTTTTATTTTTGTGAGAGTTTATATTTATCTAACTTTAATCATATTAAAAAATTGAAAAATTAAAAATAAAATTAAAATAGTAAATAAAAAGATTAAATAACATTAAAAATTAGTTAATCACATTTTTTTAACTATTAAACTAACTACAATCACATTAAAAAAAAGAAACAGTCAACTAATTATAATCATATTTTTAAAAATAAAATTGAAACAGTAAATAAAAAGATTAAATAACATTAAAAATTAGTTAATCACATTTTTTTAACTATTAAACTAATTACAATCACATTAAAAAAAAGAATCATTCAACTAATTATAATCACATTTTTCTTTTTGTGAGAGTTTATATTTATCTAACTTTAATGATATTAAAACATTATTTATCTAACTTTAATTATATTAAAAAATTAAATAAAAAGATTAAATAACATTAAAAATTAGTTAATCAAATTTTTTTAACTACTAAACTAACTACAATCACATTAAAAAAAAGAATCATTCAACTAATTATAATAACATTTTTCTTTTTGTGAGAGTTTATATTTATCCAACTTTAATCATATTAAAAAATTAAAAATAAAATTAAAATAATAAATAAAAAGATTCAAAAATAAAATCAAAAAAACCATTGAACAATATTAAAACAGTAAACAAAAGAAAAAGTTAAGAAGGAGAAATTATAATCACATTTTTTTTTTTGTGAGGGTTTATAAAAAGATTAAATAACATTAAAAGGTAAGGAGAAAACAAAAATAACACTTACTGTTTGCATACGTAGTCACTGAAGTTGGAAGTGTAGAAGTGAGAACTAAAGAAAGAGAAAGCAAAAAGGAACATCACTGTTAATATTAAAACAGTAAACAAAAGAAAAAGTTAAGAAGGGAAAAACAAAAATAACACTTACTGTTTGCATACGTAGTCACTGAAGTTGAAAGTATGAAAGTGAGAACTCGAGAAGGAGAAAGCAAAAAAGAAAATCACTGTTTACAAAAGGTACGTGAAAAGTTAAGAAAAATATGTGTATTGGAGAAGTTATAAAGGTTTGAAAGAATTTAATAAGTGTTTTTTTTTTTTTTTCAAAAAACAAAACAAAAAAATTAAGAGGGAAAAAAATTAAGAGCCATTTACACAATGGCTACATAGGTCTCTTGGGGATGCAAAAAAATTTATATCTATTTTTAACCCATAAATTTTTGTGGAGTTCCAATATAATATTGAATTCGGATCCTCGGCCGCCCTTCTCAGCAGCCGTTCCCAACAGCCCCCCAAAACGACGTCGTTTTCGGGGTTTTTTCATTTTTTTTTTTTCTTTCCTTCTTCACAGAACCCCTTCGCAGAACCAGAGGGGAGGGGAGGGGAAGAAGAGAGAGAGGAAGGAGAGGGGAGGGGGTCCGGATTCGCCGAAGACTCGCCGTCGCAGGTTGTCGAGCTCGCCAGCCGTCCGATCGTCGCCTCGCCTCCGCCTCCGGCCCGCCTCCGCCTCCTCCTCCTCCTTCCCCGGTGATTATGGCCCCCTCCAGTCCGGTCCACCGGCGGCTCCCTCTTCTTCTCCCTTCCTCTCTCTCTTCTTCCCCTCCCCTCCCCCTCTCTCTCTTCTTCCCCTCCCCTCTGGTTCTGATCGAACGAGGAAGAAGAAGAAAGAAAAAAAAAAATCAAAAAGACCCCCAAAATGACGTCGTTTTGGGGGGCTGC
Organism: Camellia sinensis; assembly: GCF_055761805.1. Classification (NCBI taxonomy): domain Eukaryota; kingdom Viridiplantae; phylum Streptophyta; class Magnoliopsida; order Ericales; family Theaceae; genus Camellia; species Camellia sinensis. The sequence goes on from NC_138961.1 coordinate 28,850,227, forward strand.
TAGGACGGCCGCCGAGAAGGGCGGCCGAGAATCCGGACTCATATAATATTGGGGTTGCTTGGTGATTGATTCAAAGATTATAATTACACTATTGATAAATGGAGGAGACCAAAACACTTATTAAATTCTTTCAATATAATTTTTTTCTCTCTTAATTTTTTTATTTTTTTTTTCTGAATGTAATCATGGTGTCAATGGCTCTTAATTTTTTTCTCTCTTAATTTTTTTGTTTTGTTTTTTGAAAAAAATAAATACTTATTAAATTATTTCAATATAATTTTTTTAAAAAAACACTTATTAAATTCTTTCAATATAATTTTTAAACACTTATTAAATTCTTTCAATATAATTTTTTTCTCTCTTAATTTTTTTTTTTTTTTTTCTGAATGTAATCATGGTGGCAATGGCTCTTAATTTTTTTCTCTCTTAATTTTTTTGTTTTTTTTTTGAAAAAAAAATAACACTTATTAAATTCTTTCAATATAATATTAGAATTGCTTAGAGGGTGGGGAAATAAAACAATAAATGAAATGAGAGAGAGAGAGGCCACGCCACCACTTTTGCTTCAATAAATGAAATGTGAGAGAGATAGAGACCCCAAGAGACCAAAACACTTATTAAATTCTTTCAATATAATTTTTTTCTCTCTTAATTTTTTTTGTTTTTTTTTCTGAATGTAATCATGGTGTCAATGGCTCTTAATTTTTTTCTCTCTTAATTTTTTTGTTTTGTTTTTTGAAAAAAAAAAAACACTTATTAAATTCTTTCAATATAATTTTTTTCTCTCTTAATTTTTTATTTTTTTTATGAAAAAAAAATAACACTTATTAAATTCTTTCAATATAATATTGGAATTGCTTAGAGAGTGGGGAAATAAAACAATAAATGAAATGAGAGAGAGAGAGAGAGGCCACGCCACCACTTTTGCTTCAATAAATGTTTCAATATAATTTTTTTTAAAAACACTTATTAAATTCTTTCAATATAATTTTGAACACTTATTAAATTCTTTCAATATAATTTTTTATTTTTTTAAAAAAACACTTATTAAATTCTTTCAATATAATTTTTAAACACTTATTAAATTCTTTTAATATAATTTTTTTCTCTCTTAATTGTTTTGTTTTTTTTTTGAATGTAATCATGGTGTCAATGGCTCTTAATTTTTTTCTCTCTTAATTTTTTTTTCTGAAAAAAAAAACACTTATTAAATTCTTTCAATATAATTTTTTTCTCTCTTAATTTTTTTGTTTTTTTTTTGAAAAAAAAAATAACACTTATTAAATTCTTTCAATATAATATTGGGATTGCTTGGTGATTGGTTTATTGTTTTATAATTACACTATTGATAAATGAAGGAGATAGAGGGTGGGGAAATAAAACAATAAATGAAATGAGAGAGTGAGAGAGAGAGAGGGGCTATTTTGCTTCCCCAAGAGACCCATGTAATCATGGTGTCAATGTAATTATTATAATCTTTGAACCAATCACCAAGTCAATTTTTTTTTTAAAAAAATAAAAAATTAGGAAATTAGCATTGGCATATTGGAGCTTCCACAGGCCCTGGGGGTTAAAACACCCTTTTGCTTAATATATAGGATAGATAGTACTAGCATATCACCCGTGTTATGCACGGGTTGTATTTCACCACTTTGTCTTTTTTTTTTCTCATAATAAAAAAAATAATTGAAAAAAAGAACCATTAAAGTAGTAAATAAAAAGATTATTTTGAAGCATTGAACAAACTACAATCATATTTTTCTTTTTGTGAGTGCTTATGTTTATCTAGCTTCAATCATATTAAAAAATCCAATTGTAAACAAAAGGAGATAACTTTAATCATACAAATCACGTTTTTTTTAATACTATCTAACTACAATCGCATTTTTCTCATAATAAAAAAAATAATTAAAAAAAATCATTAAAATAGTAAATAAAAAGATTATTTAGAAGCATTGAACAAACTACAATCACATTTTTCTTTTTGTGAGTGTTTATGTTTATTTAACTTCAATCATATTAAAAAAATCAAATTATAAACAAAAGGAGATAACTTCAATCATACAAATCACAATTTTTTTAATGCTATCTAACTACAATCTTATTTTTCTCATAATAAAAAATAATAATTGAAAAAAAGAACCATTAAAATAGTAAATAAAAATATTATTTAGAGCCGTTGATCAAACTACAATCATATTTTTCTTTTTGTGAGTTAACTTCAATCATATTAAAAAATCAAATTATAAACAAAAGGAGATAACTTCAATCATACAAATCACAATTTTTTTAATGCTATCTAACTACAATGACATTTTTCTCATAATAAAAAAATAATTGAAAAAAAACCCATTAAAATAGTAAATAAAAAAGATTATTTAGAACTATTGAACAAACTACAATCACATTTTTCTTTTTGTGAGCGTTTATATTTATCTAATTTCAATCATATTAAAAAATAAAAAAAAAAATTAAAATAGTAAATAAAAAAATTAAATAACATTAAAAAAAATCATTGAACTAACTACAACAATCATGTTAAAAAAAAGAGCTATTGAACAAACTACAATCACATCACATTTTTCTCATTATAAAATAAATAAGTGGAAAAAAAACTATTAAACTAACTACAATCACATTAAAAAAAAAGAATCATTCAACTAATCATAATCACATTTTTCTCTTTGTGAGGGTTTATATTTATCTAACTTCAATCATATTAAAAAATTAAATTATAATTTTTTATTTGCTAGACAAATCACAAATATTTTTATGCGCTATCTAATTACAATATTAAAACAGTAAACAAAAGGAAAAGCCAAGAAAGAGAAAACAAAAAAAAGACTTACTGTTTGCATATGTGGTCACTAAAGTTGAAAGTGTAGAAGTGAGAAGTCAAGAAGGAGAAAACAAAAAAGAGACTCATTGTTTGCAATAGGTATGTGAAAAGTTAAAAAGAGCGTGTGTATTGGAGAAATTGAAAAGACTTAGAAGAATTTAATAAGTGCTAAGTTTTTTTTTTCAAAAAAAATCAAAAAAATTAAGAAATTAAGGTTCAAATATTGGAACTCCTACAAAACTTGTGGATTAGAGATAGATATAAATAAATAGATAGATATAGATATAGATATAGATATTTCTATTTGTTTTAATATACAAATCATTTGTTTTGGAAAAGGTACTGTAGTAATTATGAGAGAAGTTAAAAAGTCTTGTGGGTTGAAAGAAGTTAATAAATGCTGAGGTTAATTTTTTTTTTTTAAAAAAACAAAAAGTTAGAAAATTAGGATTAGCATATTGAAGCTCCCACAGCACTTGGGGGTTAAAAACCCCATTTTGCTTAATACATAGTATAGATAGATGGGCTGTATCTATAATTATTTGTATGAGGGGATTTTAAATGCTAATCAGGAATTTTAACCAAATCAATAAATGCAGGCATGTGAATGGGAAAAAGTTAATAAATGCTGATCAGGGGATTTTGACCAAATCAATAAATGTTAAGGTTTTTTTTTTTTTTTTAATAAAAAATTTAGAAAATTAAGATTGAGAGATTGGAGCTCCCACAAGGCTTGGGGTTTAGAAACCCCATTTTTCTTAATATATTTACAATCTATACTATATATTAAGCAAAAATGAGTTTTTAACCCCAAGCCTTGTGGGAGCTCTAATCTCTCAATCTAAATTTCCTAATTTTTTGATTTAAAAAAAAAATCTTAGCATTTATTAACATCTCCCAACTCCCAAGTCTTACCCTCATAATAATACTTTAATGCATTAAGAACAAGCATAAAAAAAATTCTTTGAAATGCAACACATGAATTTCTTGAAAAGTCCCAACACATATGATTATTATCCCTCATAATGACACTTTAATGCATTAAGAACAAACATAAAAAAAAATTCTTGAAAAGTCCAACACATACGATTATTATCAAAACATTAAACTTTAATATAATATAAAAAAAAAGACATTTAATTCCTTGGAAAGTCCAACACATATGATTATTATCAAAATATTAAACTTTAATATAATATAAAAAAGAAAAAAAAGAAGACATTTAAAAAAATATATTTAAAAATCACAATTCACATATATAGATAATTGTAAACACAATAAAATAAGAGGGCATTCATGTCTACACATTTTTTTTATAAGATCTCCTCCATTATAATAAGATAGAACTTTATTTCTCTCATCTTATAATCTATATGTATATTATTATGTATTATCTATACTATATATTAAGCAAAATGGGGTTTTTAACCCCAAGGCCTGTGAGAGCTTCAATATCTCAATTTGAATTTTCTAAATTTTTTATTTTTTATTTAAAAAAAATCTCAGCATTTATTGATTTGGTCAAAATTCCCTGATCAGCATTTATTAAATTTTTTCAATCCACATGTATTTCCACATGCCTACATTTATTGATTTGGTCAAAATTTTCTAATTAGCATTTAAAATACAATCGTACAAATAATTATAGATACAATTCATGTATAGTTACTGCAGTACCCTTTTTAACTTATCTCATACACTATGGTTAGTGATAAGATTATTAAATTATTTTTATAAAAAATCTTTAAAAACATAATTTATATATTAAAAAAAATCTAAAACAAATATAAAATATCTATAATTATCCCGTGCATAGCATGGGTAGTTATCTATATATGTGAATTGTGATTTTTAAATGTTTAGTGTTATTATGAGGGATAATAATCATATGCGTTGAGACTTTTCAAAGAATTCATATGTGTTGGATTTCAAAGAATTTTTTTTATACTTGCTCTTAATGCATTAAAGTGTTATTATGAGGATAAGATTTGGGGGTTGAGAGAAGTTAATAAATGCTAAGGTTTTTTTTATAAAAAAAATCAAAAAATCAGGAAATTTAGATTGGGAGATTGGAGCTCCCACAAGGTTTGGGGTTAAAAACCCCCTTTTGCTTAATATATAGTATAGATAATTATCTATATATGTGAATTGCGATTTTTAAATGTCTTTTTTTTTTTTATTTTTTTTAAATGTCTTCTTTTTTTCCTTTTTTATATTATATTAAAGTTTAATATTTTGATAATAATCATATGTGTTGGACTTTTCAATGAATTAAATGTTATTTATTTATTATATTATATTAAAGTTTAATATTTTGATAATAATCATATGTGTTGAACTTTTCAATAAATTTTTTTTTATGCTTGTTTTTAATGCATTAAAGTGTTATTATGAGGGATAATAATCATATGTGTTGGATTTCAAAGAATTTTTTTTATACTTGTTCTTTATGTATTAAAGTGTTATTATGAGGGTAAGACTTGGGGGTTGGGAGAAGTTAATAAATGCTAAGTTTTTTTTTTTAATCAAAAAATCAAAAAATTTAGATTGGGAGATTGGAGCTCCCACAAGGCTTGGGGTTAAAAACCCCCTTTTACTTAATATATAGTATAGATTTCAAAAAATTTTTTTTTTTATGTTTGTTCTTAATGTATTAAAGTGTTATTATGAGGGTAAGACTTGGGGGTTGGGAGAAGTTAATAAATGCTAAGGTTTTTTTTTTTAAAATCAAAAAATCAGGAAATTTAGATTGGGAGATTGGAGCTCCCACAAGCCTTGGGGATAAAAAATCCCTTTTGCTTAATATATAGTATATAGATTTGATCTTCTTTTTCAACCCGACTAACTCTACTCCAAATGTAATGGTGCAAAAGTTAGTCTTTCTCTTTCTTTGTCTATAGTCTAAACTTATTTCAAGTTTGTTTGTTTGTGTTTGTGTTTGTGTTTGTGTTTGTGTTTGTGTTTTTTTTTTATTATTTAAATTTCTATTTTCATGTAAGTATTTTTTTTTTTTTTTGCATATGACTTTTTTTTTCCAACTAAATTGATAATAAATTTATATATGTTTAGCTATCTTTATTTTAGGAGTTGATTTCAAGTTTTATTTTTATTTTTATTTTTATTTTTATTTTTATTTTTTTTGGTGGATGTTTGTGTACTTTTTAAAGGGATTTATTTATAAATCCTACTTAGTAGACTTATTATCTAATAAGTCCAGTAACTTTTTTAGTGTTCCATCAAGTCCAATATGTTTGGATAATTTTATTTCACACACTAATTTCACTCAATTCACACATTTAATGAAAATTTTCATTAATACAATTTTATCCTAAAATAAAAATACCATAATACCCTCATCTTCTTCTACTCAAACCCTATTTGTAAAACGTTACAACCATCCTCTATTGCCAGCGCCACCTTTCTTATCTGCCATCCTCTCCCATCGCCTCTTTCTTATCCGCCTGCGATCACTTTCCACCATGAACCATACGCTCTCACAAGCTTCTCACCACAAATTACTCAATGTTGACTGTGGAGGTCTAGAATGGAGAAGGATGAGCTAGAAGTAGCGATGGTGGTGGCGATGGAGGGTTGTAAGTGGTGGCAACGACAGTAAAAGATGAGTGAATGAATGGAAAAAAATAAAATAAAATTAGACTCTGTATAGTATAGCTTTAGAAAATGTTTTCAAAAATAAATTTAAAAAAAAACTTCTTATTTTAATATGGTTTCATCTTTTTAGGGGGCAAAAAAAATTAAAAATATTTTTTGGTATTTATTTTTGTCAAATTAATTTATATTTTTCTCAAAAAGATCTCAAAAACTTGATTCAAAAATTGAAACCAAACATAGCTTTAGGGTTTTAAAATTGAAAATGAGGGTAATATTGGAATATTGAGATGTGTACTGAGAATTTATATTTTTATAATGTGCGTATTAAGAAAGTATTCATTAAGTGTGTATACGAAGGGGAATTAGTGTGTGGAAATAGAATTACCCAATATGTTTAGATTTCTATCCCATAAGATCCTTTTTTTCTTGATTTATAATTTTTTTGGGATTGTAATACCCTTTTATTCTATTTTGATAATATGTATTATATGTTTTCCATTTACATTCTATCTCTCTCTCTCTCTCTCTCTCGAATTTCCATATATATATATATATATATATTGATGCTCTATTCTACAGCTATCGCTCTAAGTGGACCATATCCAAGGTTGAAATTTCCTTATTTTTCTCACCAAACCCATTCATGATTTTCTTTTGAATTCTTCAATTTCTTTGCTTAATTCTCCATCCAAAGCAGTATACTTTCATTTAAATTGCAGTAACACTTCAACAAAGCTTGTGCTTTGTAGTTTGAGATCGAATCATTCTATGGTAACCTTATCTCAAAAATCCCAATATGTTCATGAGTTCATCGTTGAGGTAATTGATTTTTTTTTTTTTTTTTTGGATGTGTGTGTGTGTGTATCCATAAAGATATGTGTATAGTCGAAAGTGTTTTCGAAATTGGTGAAAAATGTTGAGAAAAGTTGAAATTTGTAGAATGTATTATGAAACTGGTGAAAATTGATTAATATCTTACGGTATGGTGTAGAATCCAACCAAGGTTTGGAGATAGATTGATATGTTATTGTAATGTGTCTTATTGGTTGGATATTTCAGTGAATGTAAATGTTTACACCCACTAAAGTAATTGTTGTTGTGAATTATTAGATTTTAATATTTTGCATTTGGTAATGTGAACAGTACAACATAGAGATGTGAATATTCATACCAACATTATATTTACCACAATGCACACTAAGTCAATGGTTATGTGTACACAATAATAAGCAACTACCAATAATGTGAATGTTTATATTGTCTCTATAATAACAAAACAACATGACAATATTAACAATGCATTACTCACAAATTACAATCAATGTTAATATTCACATTAAAAAATAGTCGTACTAGTACAAACAACAATATAATATTTTAGTTACAAACATAGTGTGTACATATAGATGTGAATGTTCACATTAAATCTGTAATACAAATAGGTAGTTGCGCTCAATGTTAATGTTCACACACTCCTGTGTATGGTTCCATGAGGGGATAATATTGTGTTGATTTAAACGCAGTTCATTGCGGGTTAAATGATATTATTGAATCATCTGCTCATCCATTTTTTTTCTTTGATAATATTTGGACTGTTTATTAGCCGATTTTGTTTTTGTCATTCGTTTTTTTTTTTAAAAATTTTTTATCCTAGATTGGGAGAGATTTTCTCCTAAAATGAGAAAAAGATTTTCTCCATATAATAAGGGGGATATTTTCTTTTGGAATGAGGGAGAGATTTTTTCCCTAAAATTATGGACTCTTGTTATTATTATTATTTTTTTTATTGTATATTGGTTTCAAAGTAGAAACACATGCAAAAAGTTTGGAAGGGTGATTTGGTCATATTATCCTAAACATGACGTAATGGAATACTCAAAAAGAATATGGATTAGATAGAACATAAATCTTAAAATGGGATTTACTAAAAAGCCTCCTTTTTTTTTTATATGTTTGTAGGACTTTTATTTTATTTTTTATTGTTTATATTGTTGTTATTATTTCTTTCGATATATGTAAATTCATAATACAGTTATGAGCTTTTCACAGAATAGGATGTCTTACTTTATTCTTTATGATTTGACCAGTTTTTAATTTCTTAAATAAAAATTTCAATTTTTTTATTTGTAAAAAATTAAAAACATTTAATTGACTTGCCCATCAAAAAAAATATTAAATAATGAACGTTGTTCCATAATTTATGAATTTAAAAAAAATATCACCCATATATGGAATAAGAAAAACTAAAACCATACATTTTTTTTTTCATTTTTTACTTTTAACTTTTTAAAACTATAACGGTATCTTTTTATTTTCTCAACATTATCTTTTTAAATTTACAAAGATAAAACACTCAGTCAGAGTTGCATAATGGTTAGTGGAGGCGGTGCGCATAGTAATAACAAAGATGATGATGAGCTCGGCCCGAATATTATTTGGGTGGGTTTTGAAAAAGTAAATATTTCTTAAAAGAATAGTAGGCAGTTTGGGTGATGGATTGATTTAAAAAACTAATGTATGGTTGAAATTAAGTGTGAATTTTACTATATAAAATTTGAATATGGAACATATATTGTTTTTTATGTATAATTTTGGGTACTTTGTATAACTATAAAAAATTATTGTGATCACATGTTACTTATTAGTTGATGTATTATTGTTGTATTATCGTAATGAGTTTTATTATTAATATCTAATATCAATGTAGTGGTGAGACGTTGCATGATAAATAAAAATATGTTTTGTTATTATTATTATTGATAATATATTTATTTATTTATTTTTTGCAATATTCAAAAAAATAATTTATGTTCATTGTTAGTTTTTGTAGATGAGAAGTCAAAAATAAATTTTAACAAAATTCAAGTTATATCTAATTTGAGATTGAAAAGGAAAGTTCAAAAGAAATTATAATTATATATAATTTTAAAATATTTTTTAAAAAATACAAATAAAAATTGAAACTATAAATTATAATTATCAAACAACCTAATTCCATTATGAAAAAAATTAAATGAAAAATTGATCAAATTGAAATTTATAATTATTAAATATTTTTAATAAGTCATCAATTTTTTATTCATATTCTAGCTTGATCTGATTTTAAATAGTTTTCTAGATATAAATATATCTTAATATTGATACAATCAATATTAGACATATTTTAAGAAGCGTAAATTATATCGATAGTTCCTACATTTTGTCTCGTGTTAATTTGGTCTATATAATTTCAATTAGCTTGAATTTTACCTTTAATTTTAGATTTTATATCAATTTGGACGGATTGATAATGTCGGTTAAGGTTTTTCAAAGAAAACAGTTATTGAGTTGATTCAGATTAACTTACTGAGTTAAACAAGTTTATAATTTTGTTTGTAAAAGTATAACAGATGCTACTCATGTGTGTATTTTCGATAAAAAATACTAACAATTATAATAATTGGACCAAATTGAGATAAAATTATAAATTCAAGATCAAAATCGAGTAAATTAAAATTGCAAGGACAAAAATAACACAAGAGTTAAAATATAGAGACCGCCAATATAATTTATCATTTTGAAAAATAACTACATAATTTCTTAATTAATTTTAAAATTGTTAATAAATATACCGAACAAATATGTACATGTTTCCTATTTTTGTTATAATTTTTTTAAAACATAAATTCACTAATTAAAAATCAAATAAATAGGTAGGCCTACTAACTCATGGATTGGACATGAACTAAACGATTCTCTAAGAACTAGGCTTAAATAAAAAATTATTGGTAAAAAAATTGTGACAACCCTCACTACTGTTTACTGATAACACTACTGATTAGTGCTAATCTATGATTAACCATGTTGATTGACTGACTGACTGAATTACTAAACTGATTGATTGATTGTGCTAGTTTGAATGCATTTCTATCTATTTGACTGTTAACTTATCTGTTCATGTTTTATGCTTTAAACTGCAAATTGAAGGCCTTATCGGCAACTGAATCTGAAATTGATTAATGTTTTATGCTAATTAGGAATTATGTGATTTTATGGTAAATTTAATTGAATTTTGATTTGGAATGACTAAATTAGATTAAATAAAGCTAAATTGCATTAGGTTGATTATTCACCAAATTGCCACTTAGTGGGTTATGCTAGACCACTCCTCTTCTCACCCTTACATTGTTGAGCACCCTTTTCCTCAGCCACTTTGAGAGCTAAAACCGACTAGAGTGAGAGGGTTATGCTAGACCACTCCTCTTCTCACCCTTACATTGTTGATTTGATTTGGAATGACTAAATTAGATTAAATAAAGCTAAATTGCATTAGGTTGATTATTCACCAAATTGCCACTTAGTGGGTTATGCTAAACCACTCCTCTTCTCACCCTTACATTGTTGAGCACCCTTTTCCTCAGCCACTTTGAGAGCTAAAACCGACTAGAGTGAGAGGGTGAGAGAAATTGAGTTCAACTTGGAGGTTTTGCTTGGAAATTATAGGAATTGAAGGATAATTTACATAATTGAGCTCCCATATCTTGCATTCAAGACCTAAGGTAGGACATTTACCTTCTTGTTTGTGAATTCAAGTTAATTGTTACATGGTTCATGGTAAATAGGAGCTTAAGATCATAAATTGGTTGTAGATTGTTGAATAGAGGCTTAATTCATGCATGCATGTGCATCTCTTGAAGTTTAAAGTTGTTTTCATGGAAATTCTTGCATGCATGTCCATATTATTGTTATAGTCCATGAATTTCTCATGTTTTTGAAAGGATTGGCTCACTTGTTCTTGAATTAGAAGCTTTGAAGTTGATCAAAATCATGCATGTTACATTTGAGTCTTGTTCATGAAAACTTCTTTGAAATTGGGTTTAATTGACTCACCTTTAGGCCTTGATTTTATAAATTGAGCTTTGAATCATGTTATTTTATGAGTTTTAAAGTGTTTTCCAGAAAATTGGCCCAAAAGGATCAAATTTGATGAATTAGAATTAAGTTTTGAGCTTGAGGTTCAAATCTGGAAATTCCAGATTTTGAACTCCCGCTCGAGCGGGGTAAGTGGCGCTCGAGCAGGAAATTCGTGTATCTAGCACTTTTGCTGTGTTTACAGTCCGCTCGAGCGGGGTTTTGCACGCTCGAGCGAGGACTTGTGTCGCACGCTCGAGCGAGGACTTTTGTTACACGCTCGAGCGGGTATCGAGCGCCCATCGAGCGTGATTTTCACACATCCAGTACTTTTGCAGTTCGCTCGAGCGGCGACTTTTGTTTGCATGTCCGCTCGAGCAGGGAAACCCACGCTCGAGCGGGACCTCTGTTTTCTAAAAATTCTGAAAATATTTTTAAAGTGCATCGTTGCATCCTCATTTCATTCTAGGCATTCTTAGGCCTAGTTTAAGGCATCTTAATGAGGATATTGATGTAGAACCACACCGAGGCAGATTAGGGATTAAGTTATTATTTTCCCAACTGTGTAGCTTAGTGTGTGTTCACTCTGTAACTGTGTAAGGTTGGCATCCGAGGACGCGTATAGCTTATCTGTAGCCCAGAACTCTATGAGTAACAATGTTGTAAAGACATGTTCAATAATGATTATCTTCTGAATAATTGAACTGTATTGTTTTCTAAAATGATACTGTTACTGAATGAATGATGTCCTATTTGTGAACTGTATTCGTGGCATCCATAGTAACCTACTGTTACTGTACTGTACTGCTAATGTCACAGAGATCTCTGTCAGTTCCCATGTTGGAACTACTACAGTTTACTGATATGATAGCCATCAATTGACTGTTCGGTTTGATAAGATCTACTGTACTGTTTTGCTATTGGATGTACCACATATGATTATTATAGTTTCTGAATGACTGTTATGGCATGAAATATGAGCCATAAACTGAACAATTGTTATACTGATAACTGACTGTTTTCAATACTGAAAGGACATTCATTCTTAACCTCTTTACGCATATGTTATTCACTGGGTTTTAGCTCATTGCTCATATATATATGTAGGTGTACAGGCACCGGACCGTTGCTAGAAGCGTTAGGGTAAACTCTAGTTTTGTCGAGCCAACCACTGTGCCTCACTAAGAGGTTCCAAGTCTTTCAAGCTAGGGCTTTTGGGGTGTTTTAGTTTCCCCCTTTTTTGTATCTGTTTTGTAATTACTGTATAGACTGAATGATATCGTACTGTGCTGTTATGGTAGGGATCCGGTCCCTAACCTGAATATCTGTATATAGGGGTGTGCGCGGTGCGGGTCGGTGCGGTTTGAGAGAAAAATAGAAACCGTATGGCGGATGGCGGATTGATAAAAGTGTCACTAGAATTTGCCATTTTCCTTATCAAAAACCGGCGGTTCAGTTGGCAAATAATGGCGGATTTGCCTTGGCGGTTCGGGCGGATTGGCGGTTTATAAAAAATATAATTCAAATTACAAAACTTAAATCAAAGAGTAAAAAAAAGACGAGAGATATCATGATGTTAAGCATCTTGCGAAGGTTTCTTCTGATGCAGCAAGTGTAGCAACAACATGATAATATCAACGACTATGCTATCAGTTCATTACAAGCATCTGTGGAAGCTACAATAATCAAATACAATACATAAAATTCCCCTCGAGCAGTAATGTAATACTATATTCTAAGGTATAGAACAATAAGCAAACTTAAGTAAAAAAGAATTTTTAGAATCCTATAAAACATGATTTAATAGCGGTGCGGGTCGGTGCGGTTTGGAAAAAAAATAGAAACCGGCGGATTGATGAAAGTGTCACAAGAATTTGCCATTTTTCTTACCAAAAACCGGCGGTTCAATTGACAAATAATAACGAATTTGCCTTGGCGGTGCGGTACGGTGCGATTTTGGCGGTTTCGGCGGTTTCGGCGGTATTATGCACACCCCTATCTGTATATGATGTATGTATGTACTGTTTTGTTCTGAATGTGTATATGATATGAAAAGTCTTTTTGCATACAGACAGTCACAGCTCATTAGACATCTCTTAATTACTGTTTTGGCTTCCGCCAGCCCCTGTACGCTGTATTACTGTCTTACTGTTAAGCAAGCCTTCGGTAATCTCGGGTTACTGGCCGGTTACGGTGCTAAACCCATAAGGGCGGGTTTGGGTCGTGACAAAAATCAACTTGAACTAAATTTTCTTGACTACTTTTTAGTGTTTAATCTAATATTAGAAGCTCAAAATTAGCTCATATCAGTCACGAACTGGTAAATTATGATATAATTTAAATATAAAATTTAAATTTATTAGGATTAGAATATGACCTACAATTTAGGGTGGCTCTATCTTAGATAATTTTTTTCATACATAAATATATATAACTATTCATTTTATTTGTTTTTTAGAATATGGATTAGATAGAACATAAATCTTAAAAATGGGATTTACTAAAAAACCTCCCTTTTTTTTATATGTTTGTAGGACTTTTATTTTATTTTTTATTGTTTATATTGTTGTTATTATTTCTTTCAATATATGTAAATTCATAATACAGTTATGAGTTTTTCACATAACGGGACATCTTACTTTATTCTTTATGATTTGACCAGTTTTTAATTTCTTAAACAAAAATTTCAATTTTTTTATTTGTAAAAAATTAAAATTGACTTGTCCATCAATAAATAAAATTTTAAATAATGAATGTTGTTTCATAATTTATAAATTTAAAAAAAAAATAAAAAATCACTCATATATGAAATAAGAAAAACTAAAACCATACATTTTTTTTTCATTTTTTATTTTTAACTTTTTAAAACTATAATGGTATCTTTTTATTTTCTCAACATTATCTTTTTAAATTTACAAAGATAAAACACTCGATCAGGGATCAGGGTTGCATAATGGTTAGTGGAGGTAGTGCACATGGCAACAACAAAGATGATGATGAGCTCGGCCAGGGTATTATTTGGGTGGGTTTTGAAAAAGTGAATATTTCTTAAAAGAATAGTAGATAGTTTGAGTGATGAATTGATTTCGAAAACTAATATGTGATTGAGATTAAGTGTGAATTTTACTATATAAAAAATGAATATGGAACATATATTATTTTTTTATATATAATTTTGGGTACTTTGTATAACTTTCAAAAATTATTGTGATCACATGTCACTTATCATTTGATGCATTATTGTTGTATTATCATAATGAGTTTTATTATTAATATTTAATATCAATGTAGTGGTGAGACATCGCATGATAAATAAAAATGTGTTTAGTTATTATATTGATAATATATTTCTTTATTTATTTTTTACAATGTTCAAAAAAATAATTTATGTTAATTGTTAGTTTTTGTAGATGAGAAGTCAAAAATAAATTTTAACAAAATTCAAGTTATATCTAATTTGAGATTGAAAAGGAAAGTTCAAAAGAAATTATAATTATATATAATTTTAAAATAGTTTTTAAAAAATACAAATAAAAATTGAAACTATAAATTATAATTATCAAACAACCTAAGTCATCAATTTTTTATTCAGATTCTAGTCTGATCTGATCTTAACTAGTTTTTCAGATATAAATATATCTTAATATTGATATAATATCAACATTAGACATATCGATAGTCCCTGCATTTTGTCTCATGTTAATTTGGTCTATGTAATTTCAATTAGTTTGAATTTTACCTTTAATTTTAGATTTTATATCAATTTGGTTTAATTGATAATGCCGGTTAAAGTTTTTCAAAGAAAATAGTTATTGAATTGATTAAGATTAACTTACTGAGTTGAACAAGTTTATAATTTTGTTTGTAAAAGTATAATAGATGCTACTCATGTGTGTTTTCAATAAAAAAATATTAACAATTATAATAATTGGACCAAATTGAGATAAAATTATAAATTCATGATCAAAATCGAGTAAATTAAAATTGCAAGGTCAAAAATAACACAAGAGTTAAAATATAGAGACTACCAATGTAATTTATCATTTTGAAAAATAACTACATAATTTCTTAATTAATTTTAAAATTGTTAATAAATATACCAAACAAATATGTACATATTTCCTATTTTTGTTATAATTTTTTAAAAACAAAAATTTACTAATTAAAAATCAAATAAATAGGTGGGTCTCCTAACTCATGAATTGGACATGAACTAAACGATTCTCTAAGAATTAGGCTTAAATCAAGAATTATTGGGAAAAACATCAACTTGAACTAAATTTTCTTGGCTACTTTTTAGTGTTTAATCTAATATTAGAAGCTGAAAATTAGCTCATATCAGTCATGAATTGATAAATTATGATATAATTTAAATATAAAATTTAAATTTATTAGGGCTAGAATATAACCTACAATGGCTCTATCTTAGATAATTTTTTTCATACATAAATATATATAACTATTCATTTAATAACATAAATATATATATATATATATATATTTTTAACTAAGTTCAATTTTTTTTAGGCTCTGCTTTGGTCCAGTCCAAGATCGGACTGGACCGTGCTGTTGGGCCAGTGGGGGCCCACCACGGTTCCATTTTGATAATCCGAACCGTTCAATGTGTAGAACTTGTCGAGTACTATATGTCTGTAAAAAATCACGTCGATCGGATATCGATAGCTATGTGAACAAAACAGTTTTTTATGAACCGTTAATTGTTTCACCGTCCATTTTTTTTATACAAAACTGATTTGATCACATAGCTATTGATATCCGATCAACGTGATTTTTTACAGGCATGTAGTACTCGACGATTTCTACACATTGAACGGTTCAGATTATCAAAACGGGCCCAAAAAGGGCCCCATGGGCCGAACTGGATGGGTCCAGTTTTGATCTCAACTTGAGACAAGCTGGACCCTTTTTTTTAATAAGTATGCATAAAATATGTCCATATTTCTTATTTTTATTATAAAAAATACTTACAAATGTCTATTTATTAATTTAATAAATAGATTGGTCAAATGATTCATATAAGTTGGAAATAGACCAAGACAATTTTTAATGATTAGGTGAATGACAAGTTGGCGTAAATCTAATGTTAAGCTCAAATTTAATATCACAATTGAATCCTAATCCATTTTTTCGTAAATCTTATAATATAAGACAAATTATAATTTGATGCTAGACAAATTTTTAGACTTTACAAAATATGAAAAAATTAATATATTGACAAATGTAATTTACGATTATCATATGATAAATTCAATTTACGAAAGTCATAAGACGAAACGTATTTATATTTTATCATAAATATAATTTTTGTGATTTATTTTTTAATTTTTACCAATTAAATATGACATGTATTTGTTATTAAGAATTTAGAGCACACAGTTAATGACAAAAGAATAAAAAAAATTCTCTTAAATGTAACTATGATAAAAATGAATAAAATTTAATTGATTCTAAATTTTTGCTAAATATTCTGATAAATTTTCTAAATTATTATTTAATTTTAAAAATTAATTTTTAATTATTTATTTATACTCGTGCATAGCACGGGTAATTATACTAGTTTATGATAAAATAAAAATAAATTTCATTTTATAAATTTTTTAGTTTTAGTTTATGATTTATTTTAAAGAAAATTTACCTATAAATTCTGTGTTGATGAATGATGATCCATTTAGTCCCAAATTTTTTTTCTATAGACCAATTAGTCTCATTAATTTTGAAAAGGTAGATTTAATATATCATTTGGAAATTAGATTTACTTTTATACCCCTATTTCTATTATGTTTCTTTTCTTTTTTTTTTCCTAGAAAATTAAAGTATACAATCTATGAGAATCAAATTTGGAATTACTTTTCATATAAGAATCTTTTTTATTTGAAAAACATTTCAAAGGTATAAAAATGACTTGAAATATGAGATTTTTCAAACATTCTAAAAGAATGTGAGATTCTTCAAACATTTTAAAAGAAGTACAAAAACTCTCTAGTAAGTTTTGGGCAAATGTATAATTTTAAACTGTAACACTCAAATGTAACACTCAAATATAACACTCCAATATAACACTTCAGAATAAAATCCTTACTATATTTTTCTCAAATGTAACACTCTAATATAACACTAATAAAAAAAAAAAAAAATTCATTAGTGTAACACTCCAATGTAACACAGAAAAAAATTTCTTAGTGTAATTTTTCCGAACATAGCACTTCAAAAAAACGTTGTGGGATTCTTCAAACCATTCCAATAGGAGTACAAAAATTTGTTAACAAGTTTTGGGTAAATGTATAATTTTCAAACTGTGAGTGTTACGTTTGGAAATAATACATTAATGAGTTTTTTTTAGGCCAAGTTTAGCAAGTCCATAAAAAGCCAAAAAGTCAAAAAGTTAGTTAAAAAGTTAACATTATTCACCAAAAGTCAAAAATTACGACTGCACAACTCTCAATTCTAATTTTTCCCTACACACTAATTTATACAATTTTTTAATACACATTTTTTCATAAAAAGTCAAAAAGTTAACCCAAACATCCATATTTTTTTTCTCAATTTTTTAGTCCAAAAAGACAAAAAGTGCACTTATTTAGGACATCCCAAACAACTTTAGTGTTTTTGTGTGTGTTAAATTGGAGTATGTTATAGTGGAGTGTTACGTTTGAGATTACATTGATTGGAGTGCTACATTTGATAGAAGTACATTAAAGAGTTTGTTATGTGTGGTACACTAGAGTGTTATGTTTGAGAAAAATACATGAATGAGTTTTTTGTGTGTTACATTGAAGTGTTATGTTTAAATTATATTAAGAAATTTTTTTGGAGTATTACGTTATTATGTTTGAGAAAAGTACATTAATGAATTTTTTTTTGTGTATTACATTAGAGTGTTACGTTTGGGAAAAACACACTAATGAGTTTTTTTTTTTTGGAATGTTATGTTTGGAAAAAGTACACCAATGAATTTTTTTGGAGTGTTACGTTGTTATGTTTAGGAAAAATACACTAATGAATTTTTTTGTGCGTATTATATTGAAGTGTTACGTTTGAAAAAGCATACTGGGGGATTTTTTTTGGATTGTTACATTGTTACGTTTGGAAAAAGTACATTAATGAGTCTTTTTTGTGTATTATATTAAAGTGTTACGTTTGAAAAAAATATACTAAGCCTTCGTTTGGAATGTGGGTTGACTTTTTAGCTTTTTTAACTATTTTAGCTTGAGGCTAAAAAGTTTCGTTTGAGATAGGTTTTTTGGCTTTTTTGATTTTTGTGAGAGAAAAAATGAAAGGATTATGTGTTGGATGTGATGTTTTATCTTATTGACTTTTTAGCCTATTTTGTCTTTTTGTGGCTATTTTAGTCCAGACTTTTTATGCCAAACAAAGGCTTAGGAAAATACACTAAAGAGCTTTTTTTTAGATTGTTATATTGTTATATTTGAGAAAAATACACTAATGAGTTTTTTTTTGGTATGTATTACATTGGAGTGTTACATTGAGAAAAAGTACATGAGTTTTTTTGAAACGTTACGTTATTACGTTTGAGAAAAGTACACTATTTTAGTATGTTACGTTGGAATATTACGTTATTGGAATGTTACATTGGAGTGTTACGTTTTTGTTTGTAATGTGGGATTTGTTCCATGAGGAGAGAAAATCCAAAAATTTTATAGTGCGGATTGCCCAAATATGTAATTTTACATTTGGAGAAACTCACTTTTATCTTTAAAAAATTAAATCCAAACATGTAAGTGACTATTGCTTTGTGTAATTTTCACTTTAATATGACTTTTGGATTCATAAGAAAAAAAAAAAGAGAATTAAAAAGTTTACAAGATCATATTTTAAGATTTATTGATGTTTCACTCTTATTTTATTAGTAATATTCAGCATGCTTGGTTAGAGTTTTCCAAAAACTCTTTTTAGAAAATTTTACTTTTTTATTTTTCGTATTTTTTTGTTTTTACTGAATTTTTTAAATATTTTAAGCAATTTTTTTTACTTTTTAGACATACCTAACATAAATATACCTAAAAAGTAAAAAATTTGTGAAAGAAACCTTTTAAAAATTCACTAAATACAAAAAATACAAAAAAAATACGAGAATTCCGTACATATTTTGTATTTTTATGTATTTATTAATCTTTTAAAATATTTTTTCACAATTTTTTTACTTTTTAGATACATCTAAGTAAGGTACATCTAAAAAAGTAAAAAAAAAATGTTTAAAATTTTAATAATATTCACTAAAAACAAAAAAAATACGAAAATCAAAAACTTCAATTTTCAAAAAACTTAATCCAAAAAACTCAAACCAAACACACTGATTATTTCTTTTTTTGTATTAGTATAAATCAAAATTTAAAATTATATAATAATTTTTTTAATAAAAAATTACATGTATTTTTATCATTCAAATGTCAAATCCTAAATCTGTCTCTGAATGTCACTTAAGACTTCAGTCTTCCAAAAAAAAAAAAAAAAAAAAAAAAAAAAAAAAAGACATTATTTATGATGTATTATATAAGTACATTTTTTTATTTTTTTAGGTCATATAAATTTTTTATTCTTTTACATATTTTTTTATAAAAAAATAAAAAATATACTTATTTAGATTATTTTAAAAAATTTAGGAAAATTCTCGGCCTCATGTTTGAGGGTGGGGGGACCTGGAAAAGCAAATGGGTGGTGAGTTGAGACTTTGCTTTTTGCTCTCTCACCGGCCCTATGCAAGAACGTGAGTGGTTTGGTGCGGTGTATGTGGGACATTTGGAACTTGACGTACCATCATCACCGTCTCCATTCGGTTCTAGTGATTTTCTTGTTATTTTATTTTTAGTGATTTTTAAATATTTTAAATATTTTTTTTATTTTTTAAATACACTTAATATAAATATAATTAAAAAGTATAATGTTTATAATTTTTTTTTAAATTCACTAAATATTAAAAATTCAAAAAAAAATTAATGGTAGTGTTTGGTAGAGTTTTAGATTTATGATTTGAGAATAGAGTTGTATTTTAAGTTTGTGAATTTTAAAATTATGATTTGAGTGCGAAAATTTTGTTTGGTTAAAAGTTGGAAATGAGTTTGAAAACTCGGTTTTGAGTTGTATTTTCATGTTTTTATGTATTTATTGATTTTTTTAAATATTTTTTTTAAAAATATTTTATTTTATCTAGGTTAGATGTATGTAAAAAGTAAAAAAAAAACTTAAAATATTAAAAAGATTCACCAAAAATAAAAAAATACGAAAAATAAAAAAATTCGATTTTCAAAAAATTAAAACCAAACAAAGTGATTATTTCCTGCTCAAGCAATGTTTAGTTTGACAAAAAAAAAACGTTCATTCTTTTATTTTGAAAAAAAAATCCCTTTTAAATTCTAGGGACAATTGTAAACAAAAAAATCCCAAGGTTAAACTTGCCTCGTTTGAGAATAGACTATTTTAGTATTTTTTTGACTTTTTGACTAAAATATGAGGTAAAAAAAACTAGTATATCTAGAATGACTTTTAATTTTTTAAGAGAAGATATGTAAAAAGTAAAGAGAAAAATGAATTTTTACCTTTTTAGTATAGATTATAGACTTTTTAATTTTTTTAGTAATTTTTTTTTGTTTTTAGACTAAAGTTCTCGCATGCAAAACGAGGCCATGTATGTGTATACATAAAATGTGTAAAATATCATTTTCATTGAATTTAATGACTAAAATACTTATTTTTCATTGATTTTGCCCAACAAAAATAGACAAATGATTAGATTGAAAACAAATTAAAAATTTAGGATTTAAATTGACGAAATTAAAAATTCAAGGTTTATTTTGTTATAAGGCTCAAATCTTGGAATTTTTTTGGATACTTTTTCCTAAATTGTACTAGACTAGAAGATCTTATTTATAAAAAAATTAAAAGAAAAATTTACCAATCTTTCTCGACTTTACAAATTCAAAATTTAATATGATACATACAATAAAGGCATTCTTCACAGCATTGTTGATTTGTAATTGTTGTTTATTATAATTAATAAAGTTTATTAATAATTTGTCTTCAAAAAATTAAGTAAACGCTGGGAGTGTCTAATATGGGAATATCAAACATTATTTTCTCTTAAGGATGTCCATGAGGCCTTAGATTCTTGTTGAGACAACCTCCATATGTCAAGAAGTATTTGTATATTTTTATTACGAGTCTGGATTTTTTTCAGTCCACTAATGTACAGTCCACATTATTGGACTGGTTATAGATTCCATTTCAATAATTTATTTTGTTCATTTTTTCAAATCTTGGTGTTCTTGTGTAGTTCAAAATAAATAAAAATAAAAATAAAAATAAAAATAAAAAATTAAAAATTAAATGCAGCCCTGTGATTTTATCATTTTTATCTTTAAAAAATGGATAGTAAAAATATTTTCAGTACAGACTGTTGAACATATTGTTTAGATAAAATTTGTCAATAATTTTAATAGGACTTGGTTAATGAATACCCTAGAGTATTAGATAACAATATTTAAATTCATTGTACATTACACATTACACATTACACATTACACTAAGAATTGGTATATTCTTTTATATCTTGTAATTTCTATGGATCGAGCCAAGTATCACAACTTTTTTTACCCCTTTTGTGTATTGTCTTTTTCTTTGTGTTAAAATAAAAATTTAACTTATTACTTATTATCTGATAGTTATGAGATGAGATTTTACAAGAAAAAAAAAAAATCTTTATTAGGAGAGAACAAATGTTTTTTTTCTTCTTTTTTTCCTTTAAAAGATTGTAAATCCATGAATCCTAGATGCAAAGAAAGATTCTAATGACAGAAGGGACGGAATTTACATACGGACTCACTGAGACATCAAACATGTCAAACTTTCTATCAAGTGTCTTAAAGACACTTGTTAACAAAAACATATTAAAATAAGGAAAATGTTTGAGGGTCATAATTTTTGTAACTATAATGGCTTAAAACTGTCAAAATGACATCGTTTTGGCATGTTTTGCACCTAAAACGACGTCGTTTTGGTAGTTTTGAGCCATTGTGGCCACAAAAATTGTGGCCCTCTAGTATTGTTGTTAAAACAAAGAGGTACTTACATGTAAGTCCTAATAAGTGGATTTATTATCTAATAGGTTCTATGAAAAAAAATTGTCAAAAAAAATGTCACTAATTGTAAGTTTTAGCAATAATTTATAAAAATCATAATAAAAAAAAGTCACTAATTGTCAATTTTTAGCGACGTATGTAAAAAATTGTCACAAATAAAATTATTTTTAATTACAATTTTATCAAGACTTATTTTTAATAAGACTTAATAAAAATTAAGTCAAATTATTAGAACTTATTGATAATTTATCCTAGGATAAACTTCACATTCTCATTACTGCAATTTGTTTGAGGCATAAAATAGTTGGCCGTCTTGGACACTAATTTATATGGAACTTGGGGTCACTGCTGTGTCTTTGGCACAGAAGTGACTGTTGTATTTCATTTTGAAATACATTATGGGTTTATTTTTATGATTTGAACCATTCATTTTGTAGGATTTATTAAATACTTCAAACCTACCAAAAATCATATAAATCGGATATCAATAACTATATGATCGAATTGCATATTTTTATACTATTTTTCAAAAGAAAAACTCCTTGTTTATTTTTTTGGTTATTAATCATATAGTTATTAGTATCCGATTAATATGATTTTTGATAGGCATGAAGTACTCAACAAACCTTACAACATAAACGGTTTAGATTATAAAAATAAATTCATAATATATCACAAAATGAGGCACAACAATCACTACTGTGTCAAAGGCACAGCAGTGACCCAATTCCATTTATATGAGTGTACATTTTCCAACTTTCCAGACCAATGAGGCGGCTTATAGGGCCCATTTAGCATCATTCATCACACAGTCTCCACAATTATTTTCTAAAATTATTATCATTTTTATCAAAGTAACGATAGACAAATATAAAAAAATACACACAAATTAAAGGGTTATGATATCTAAAAAAAGGGTATAATTAACGATATTTTATTTTAAGGTCCAGCTTGTCTCAAGTTGAAATCAAGATTGAACCCGTCCAGCTTGTCGAGTACTGCATGCCTATAAAACATTACTTTGATCGGATATCAATAGTTATGTGATCAAATTAGTTTTGTATAAAAAAAAATGGACAGTGAAACAATTAACGGTTGATAAAAAACTGTTTTGTTCACATAACTATCGATATCCGATCAACGTGATTTTTTACAGGCATATAGTACTCGACGAGTTCTACATATTGAACGGTTCGGATTATCAAAACGAGACCCATGGTGAATCCACACGGGCCCAACAATACGGTTCAGTCCGATCTTGAACTAGACCAAAGCCATGCCTTTATTTTATGTAATAAGTCTTAAATAATGATGATAAATGCTAATGAGTGTTTCTGGACCACTGTTTGATATTAAAATTGAGATAAAATGTGTATTAAAAATATATAAAAATGTATTAAATTCTATGAAAGTGTATTGTGTTCTTTTTTCCTTTTTTTCCTTTATTTATTTTTTGGCTCTTTCTTGTACCCAAGAGGCACAAGACCTAATAATTCATGCACGAAAAATGAAAAATATCAATTACATGAAGTATTGTATAAAAATTCAAAAGTCCTTGAAATATTCAAATAATAAATTCGTTTAATTTAATGAATAAGTTACAAATAGAAATTTACTTAAAGAATCATTATTCTAGTAGAGAATTTTGTATAAAATTAAATTCTATAATAATAATATTTTCTTCTTCATGAAGTTAATATGTTCATTACATTTCAAACCCAAATACCTTTTATTCTAATAATCCAACCATAGTTCTAAATTGCGGTATCGGCTGACGTAACGGTATCGATCGCGGAGTATCGATAACAGTAGTATCAGCCGGTACGTATAGGGAATCGGGTGTCGCGACCGTGAAATTTTAAAAATCATTAGCAATCCCTCTAAAACTAAATTTTATACATTTTTTTGACTCTTTTAACTTTAATTTGTTACATTTTAATCAAAATTTTGTTATGTAGGAACATTTTTGACTCATTTTCAACTAAATGATATGTATTTATTTTTGGCATATGTTAAACTTTTAATAAAAAAATTGATTTGAATATTTATTTTTTCTTGTACTGAGAAAAAAATAAAAATAAATATATATATATATATATATTAATATAAATAGAGGTTTAATACAAATGGTGATTGTATATATATATCAAAATTTCCACTTCACAGAGTCATCTCTGCTGAGATACTGCAATCGAAAAACTAGAATTATGTTAACTGGTGGTTCTTCTCATACCTCTGTGCTTGTTGCAGAGTCGTCTCTGCTGAGATACTGTGATCGACAATTTCCACTTCAATCTCAAACTTTCATACCATAATACAACCACCTCTCTCTCTCTCTCTCACTCAAAATGTTGACCGGAAGTTGCAGAAGAAAAACAGGTGAATTTCATCAAGAAGAAAAAAAAACCAGGCACCTTCAGGTGAATTTCGGAAGTGACTTTGGCCAAACCTTGGCACCTTCAGCTTTAGATCAACAGAAAAAAAAAGAAAAAAAAAACCAGAAACAGAGCACATCAAGAAGAAAACAGAGACTATAAAACAGAGACCGTATCGGCTCGTATCGGCCCATATATCGGATTCACGCCGCTACGTACCGGGACTCGGATGCTACGGCTGTGAATTTCATTCTCACCGGTGTACCGGTGAATATCCGAATCGGAGGTATGATTTTCCGGTACGAATCGGCCGGTATGTACCGTACCGGCCGATATTTAGAACTATGAATCCAACCAACATAAAAACCATAGAACATATATATACTTTACTCCTTGTGGCTTGAGCTCAGAATAGTTTATCCCCCTATGGTTCAAATATAGATAGAGAACTCCCTTATAGCTTTGGATTAAATTATAATCTAACTTTCGTTAACTTTAGCTATCAAAATACTATTTTACCCTTACACAAAAATGACTTCTTTTCTCTTTCTCTTTGTTATTATACACCTAATTTTAACTTAAGCACATATTAGTTAATTTAACCATCAATTAACTCTAAAATTCTATTAATTTAATCAAATTATATACATATATATACCTAATTCTTTAATCTAATAAAACTTTTAATTATATCCTACACAGAGACACTTGACACTTATATATATATACACACGTGTGTGTAATTTGTTACAGTTTTCTACTAGATTAGGCATCTCAATGCTTTGTTCTGCCAAATTAAAAAGGCGTTCAATGGAATTTGGCTTGATACATAAGGTTTCTTGGAACTGAACGGTGACACTAAATTGATGAACACACATACTGAAATTATATCTAATTTTTTTATAAAAAAAAAATCAGCGACTTCAAGATTAGAGTAGGTGCGATACTCTCTACTTAGAACACAAATGACTCCTAAATGACACATAGAACCATAAGAAGGGCATTAGAGACGGTGGCGACAGTGGTTGGGGATGTCAACGACGGTCGAAGAGGGGAGAGGGGGTTGGGACAGTGGTCGAAAGGGGTAGGGGAAAGCGGCAGCGACAATAGTCAGAAAGGGCAGATTGGGTTGCAGTGGGACTTGGAGAGGGTAGATTTGTGATTGGGAATCGTGTGTAGCAAGTTAGAGTTTCTAGGGTTTTAAGTTAGATGATCCATTATCACCATTCTTATTCAACATTGTTGCTGAAAGTTTGAATTTGCTAATTGAAAGGGCAAAGGAGTTGTGTTATTTAAGAGGGGCAACTGTAGGGCCTAATGGGTTGAAGTTTTCTCATTTGTAATTTGCAGATGATACTGTTATTTTTTGTGAGGCTGATAGGGTGGAATTGGTCACTATAAAGTGAATCTTAAGGTGTTTTGAGTCGATGTCAGGTTTAAAAATTAACTTCCACAAGAGTGTGGTGTGTGGGGTTGGTGTTGATAAGGAGGATATCAAAGATTTTACTCAGTTCTGCACTGTTATAGCCAAAAGCTTCTTATTACTTATCTGGGCATACCTCTTGGGGCACATTCAAGAAGAAAGAGTACTTGGAAACCAGTGATTGAGAAAATAAGAAGAATTTGACTTCATGGAAAGGGAAAATGCTCTCATTTGTTGGTAGAATTACACTGATTAAGGCAATTTTATCCAGTTTACCATCCTATTCCCTGTCAATTTTCAAACTACCTATGGATGTGGATAAACAGTTGGATAGGATCCAGGAAACATTTCTGTGGGGTGATTTTGACACAAAGAAGAAACTCCACATGGTCAACTAGAGGGGGATATCAACAAGCATTGAGCAAATAGGTCTGGGGGTTAGAAATCTTAGAGAAGTCAATGACTGTTTTTTGCTTAAATGGTGGTGGAGGTTTGGGATAGAGGACAGAGCTTTGTGGAGAAAGATTGTGTGTTGTAAGTATGGTGTGGTGGGGGTAGTTGGGCTCCAATTACTCCTACTAATGCTTTAGTGTCCTAGGTTTGGAGTGATATCCTTAAACTTGTTGATAGAAAACTTGCTTTGGCTGAATTTTATTTATCAAACCTTAAACTATCAGTAGGGAATGAGGCTAGAATTTAGTTTTGGGATGACAAGTGGTTGAATAATTTATGCTTCAAGGAGGAGTTTCCTAGATTCTATAGCTTATTAATAGAGAAAGGTAGCACTGTTCAGTAGATTTACCAAAGGAGGGGTCATTCAAATGAGTGGAACTTAGTTTTTAGAAGATCATTGTTAGCATGAGAGGAAGAGGAGGTTCTAAGATTATATGAGCTGCTTAGGGATGCACTTGCTCTCTCTTTGGAGTCTGAGGAATCATGTCAGTGAGTGGCCAATCCAAAAGTATCATTTACAATCACTACAACAAAAATAGTCTTTAGAGACGAAAACTAATGACGAAAATAAATTTTGTCACAAAATACGTATCTTTTCATGACGAAAATAATATTTCGTCTCCAAATGTACCATTTTTAGAGTCAAAAATAAAATTTCGTCACCAATCTAAATACATAATTAAAAAATTAGGTGACGAAATTATTTTTCGTCATTATTTATATTTTTTTTGTCACCGAAGATTTTCCCGCTATTTTTTTGGAGGGTATCAAAATTTTGAGACTTTTGGTGACGAAACAATTGGTCACCAATTATAAAATTATTAATGACGAATATATTTTTGTCACCAATAATTTTTAATATTTTAATATCATTTAGTGACAAAACTATTTTTGTGGCCAATATTTTTATTTTTGGTGAAGAAATAATTTTGTCACCAATAAATGATTTAGTTGCTAAATATTTTAGAGGGAAATGAAAATATATTGGCGCCTATGGAAGCAGATTTATTCATCTTAAAAAAAAAAAAAAAAACCTGTTATGCTTGGTTGTACACACAGACCTCACACACACACACACACACAAAATAATTTCTCCATCAAACCTAATTTCACACACACACACACACACCTTATACTCATTCACGGGACTAAGTTTCCTTACCGCCGCTGCTAACATTTTATCGATTCACACACATCGCCGGTGTGCGAGGCTCACCGCCGACAGCCTTTCACTACAAAACTGATTTGATCACATAGCTATCGATATCCGATCAACGTGATATTTTATAGGTATATAGTACTCGACGAATTCTACAAATTAACGGTTCGAATTATCAAAACGAAACCCATGGTGGCCCCCACGAACCCAACAGTGCACTGCAGTCCTAAAGCCTCATCCAATTTTTTTCATTTTTGTTAATTTGCGAAGACCTTTCAAACCGTTGCAAAAAATTAATCTACTAATATTCCACCAATACTACAATAATACATATAGGTCACACCTAAAAATTTAAAACCATCCCACTTTTAATTCAATATGTGATAAAAAAAAATGTGTGAAGTAACTTTTTTATTTTTTATTTATTTATTTCAGCAGCCCACACCCCCCCCAGCCAACAAAGAAACAATTCATTTTTTATTTTATTTTTGAGATTCCAAACATATCTCTCAATCTCTCTCTCTCTCTCTCTCTCTCTCTCTCTCTCTCTCTCTCTCTCTCTCTCTCTTCAAGCGCTAACCCTAGCCTTCTGCATATTCTAGATCGCCCAGCACCCGTTCGACCAGCTGAGAGTGACCAGCGACAGCGATCAGCGAGCAACAACGGCGACTAAGGTATTTTCTTCTCTTCTATTTTCTTCTTCTCTTATCTTCTTCTATTATTCTACTATTTTTCTAATTCAATTTTTGTTGAAATCAACCCTTGATTTTCGATTTTTGTTGAAACTAGCCCTTAATTTTTGTTGAAATCAACCTTTGATTTTTGCTCTATATATCTCTTTCTCTCTCTCTGCCCCCTCTCCCCCAATTTCAAACCCTAACTATAATTTTCGATCTCTCAGATCTCAGCCCCTTCTCTGTTCTATATCACAAAAGTCATTTTGATTTCATTTCGCTTATTTTGAAGTGTTTCATATGTTAAAAATGCTAAATGTTCGATGCGTTTATTTACATGTTTGTTTATCTGCATTTTGTTGATCTTTACCTCTCTTTCTCTCTCGTTCACTCATCATATTATTTTCCTTGTGGCCTTCACTATGTGTATTTAATTCAATTCAAAATATGAAACCAGGTGCCATAGTGATTCTCTTATGTTTTGAATGACTTACAATTGAAATTTGCACTAATTATGGCCCAGCAATTTAGTAAATTAAAGACAATCTTGGAAGCATAAAGATTTATGGGCTGTGAGTATCTAAAGGAACAAAAAAGTCATGGTACAAAAAGTTTACTCTTGGACTACCCTTAAATTTGAAATTGAAGTTTTATGGCTTTCAGTACATACCCAAGCATATAATTGTTGGAAAACTATATAAATTTGATAGAGCCCCCATTTATTTGAATGTTCTGTTTCCTAATGATGGCATTGCAATTTAGATATAATTAAGAGTGCACAGGTCGATAAGTTGGCCTCTGGACAAGCCATTTTACACTTCAACATTTGTAAAACAAATTTTTTTTTTTGGTTGAGATTTTACAGTTAAAGAATGGATGGAGGGTTGGTTATTCTTTAAGTGGTGCATGTATAATTCCTGGAGTGTGTGCAGTGTGATGGTCTTTTTCTTTGCCTAAATGCATTGTACTCACTGTCCTTCTGGAGGATATTTTATTATGTAATGTTGTTATTAATTGTTAAAGTGATAAAGAGCATATAATACACACACACACACACACACACACACACACACACACACATATATATATATATATTATCAACAACCTACATTCCTGAAAAATGAGAATCCATCACCCGAACAAACCTCCCTTCTCTGTTCTGACATTTCAAAAAAAGATTCTCCCTTTCAGTGCCTTCTTCCTCAACTTACTGCTCAATCGTTTAGCTTCAAAACAAGTAAAAGAGAGAGATGGTAGAAAGCCTCCCCTCACTTTCCACCACCACACAACAATTCCCATCACCTGCATCAACAAACTCAGAAGTCTTTCAGCCCTGTTGAAGGAATTTCTTTATCCCCCTTTTAATACCCTTTGATTTTTGTTTAATGTATTTGCATTGGTTTTTTTGTCTCAATGCACCATATTCATTGCTCATAAAAGGAAAGTTCTACATTTAGTCTGTTATTTTATGTGGATTGTTATTTTATTTATTTTATCCACGAAATTCTTCTTCATTGTATTTAGATTCAGATTTTTTGAATTAGACATGATTGTTCCCACCAAAAAAAAAAAAAATGCATAATGTTGAATTATTTTTTTCAAGAAGCAAATTATCAATATAAATTCCGAGTTGCAATAAATTGACTTGAGGGATCAAAGTCACTAAGGATCAGGAAGCCTAATGTAATATGTCAATCCTGGTGTCTGGACTAGCCAAAAAAATTCAATATGGTGATGAATCAGATGATTGTCTTTGTTGCATCAATCTTTTGGCAGTTTGATCATTCTAAATTTCTTAGTGCAGGTTACTACTCCATTGCTTTTCAAGCTAATACCTGCTGTGGTACATCTTGGTGTCCTACTACGCTGGTTCTCCCCTGACAGTCCGAGTGAGGTAATCATCTATGTTGATATATATATACCTCCACTTTTAGTATTTGTCTGTTGCCGGTGAGAAGGGTTTTGATTCTATGTAGATTTGTCATAATCCTTGCTCTCTTTATTGAAATTGAAATGCTTCTTGAACATGTCCTTGACCTCCAGATTGGATTCAAAGGAGAAAATCTCAACCAAAAATGGATGGAGGGTTGAAAAAAGTTACCTAGAAAAAAGGATTCTAGTTTTTCTCTTTGAGCAATTGGTTCCATACCTTAAGTTTACTTGTGTACTATTGCAAACTAACGCAATTGTTGTTTGAAGGGAAAAAACATTAGAGGAAAAGGTATATCCCTTTATCTCCTGCTCACTTTGGGGCAGGAAGAAAATAGTGAGCAGGATGGAAACTCTCCCCCTCTTTTATTTTCCTGTTTTCTTTTGCTGCATATAATGGGATTGTTTAAATTGGAATCTCTACTATCCAGTCATGTTTTCATATGAAATTGCAAATATCAGATGGGAGATTTGAGTTATTTGGTAGGGAGTTTTTTTTTTTTTTTTTTTTTCCGCTCATCTCAATGTGCACATGGTGGTTTGCATCCCAACAATTTTTTTTTTATTTTTTTTATTTTATTTTATTTTTTTTTGTGGACTTTTCTTGCTATGGAAAGTGGCAAGGGGAACTGTTTCACTATAGTCTCTAGTGAATTTTTCCAGCCAGTTCCAACTAAGGCTTTGGTCTTAAGGAATGCATTCTGCAAAACAAGACCACCCTAGTATTCCACCACACGCAACTTTGACTACTAGAAGGTGCCTATTTGGAGGAAATAAAAACAAAATTAAGATGGTTATTTTCTATATATATATATATATATATAGCAGGGAGCTGCCGTAAATGCCCTTGATTCTCAATTTGCATTGGATCAAACAATGCCTTAGACTAATTACATATATAAAAAATGGCACCATATCAAAATTTTGCATAAATATCACAAGAAGTGGTAGATATTGGGTCCATGATATTTAAAATAAAATCTTTTGTTTTACAATGTATGCACCATACTGTAGACACCCCATTTTTGACCGACCTTAAGACTCAGACGTCGCCAGTTGAGCACTTGGTGATATTGCATGTTGTGCTTGTTCAGAAGTCTCAGAGTCGCGGCTGCGAGCCCTGCCTCCGGACTTCCGAACCTTCTTCTGTGCCTTGCCTCGGTTTGCGAACCAGACTCGGTTTTCTCAGTTTCTTTTCCTGAGGGAAGGGAGAGGTCCAGTAGACCATCTCTCAGTGGCCACGGGCTACATTTTGTGGCCGCAGGCCATTTTGCCCATTTCGGAGTCCAGTTTCCGATTTTTCGGGACCGTTGGCCGTGTGCCTCGGTTCGGGACCGCTTAACCATCTCCGTTTACTCTAAATTTTGGCATACATCTTATTTTCTCCCTTTTGAGGGACACTGGGGTCTGAGAAACCCACTTCGTGGCCGAACGCCACTTTCGGTGCTTAACAGCCCATTTTCGGGACCCCAAACTGCGTGTTTTGGCCCCCGAGCATTCGTTTTGCATCGGTTTTTGTTCATTTTTTGCAGGTACCTCTGTTTTATCACCAGGAAGGCCGTAGAAGGGTGGAAGGCCAGCAATTATCTTGGCAACCAGTTATGTTCCATTTTCGCCCTCCGACACCCGTTTTTCGCACTTCCGGGCCAATGTTGAACACCTTGGAGCCATTTTCTTCAAACCCAAACCACATATTTGTGATGTACACACATGGGAGGACCCTAAAAGTTCATGGCCGGCCACTAATGTTTCTTGACCCTTTTGAACCCCTCATTCCGTGCCAATGTTGAACACCATTGGGCCACTTTCTTGAACTTTAAACCACATATTTGTGATGCACACACATGGGAGGACCCTAAAAGTTTATGGCCGGCCATTAATTCCATTTGAACCTTTTGAACCCCTCCTCAAAATGGCTTGTTCTCTCTCCTGTTTTAGAGTTTCCAAATTCGAACCACAGGGTTGTGAAGAGGGGACCTGGGAGGCCACCAATATGTGGTGGCCGGCCACTAAAGCCACTTGGCCTTTCTGACCCTTGGCCGGCCGGCTAGGGGGGGTGGCCAGCCGGCCACATCCAAGTCCAATAATGGGCCGGCCATGTTCCTCTCTCTGCACACTTTACAGCTGTACAGCTGTTTCCCCTAGAAAATATCTATATCCGGGGGATATTTTGTGGGGGAACAAGAGCCTCAATTCCCTCCACTTTGGCCTAAGGTCTTCTCTCCCTCTCTTGCATAGATTGCTGGCCTCCCAACTCAAGAAAGAGGGTTAGAAGGATTGGTTGGAGCATATACATACATATCACCCCATTTCCTTCAAGTTTTAGGCTCCATTTCTTCATCATCTTCAAGCTCTACCATCACCACTCCATTTCAGCAGCAAGGGGAGGAACTCCAGCAGCTTAGAGTCATCAAAGTTGGTCCAAGAAGCAATAAAAGCATTGGTCTTCAAGGGCATGTTGCATTCTATATGCCATTTTCATGCATTTGCATTGCACATACCATTGCCTCGGTTTGCGTGCCCGCGTGCACGCATTTCGAGGCACTTCATTTTCATCTATCGGCCTCTTATGTGAGTGTGGCTGAGGCTCTCTCATGTTAGTATAAGTCCATGTTGCATTCTATATGCCATTTTCATGCATTTGCATTGCATATACCATTGCCTCGGTTTGCGTGCCCGTGTGCACGCATTTCGAGGCACTTCATTTTCATCCATCGGCTTCTTATGTGAGTGTGGCTGAGGCTCTCTCATGTTAGTATAAGTCCATGTTGCATTCTATATGCCATCCCATGCCATTGCATTGCGTATGCCATTGCCTTGGTTTGCGTGCCCGTGTGCACGCATTTTGAGGCATCTCATTTTCACAGCATAGTGCATACTAGGTTGTATCTTAGATCGCATTCATGCATTTTCTCAGCTTGCGTGCCCGTGTGCACGCATTTCGAGGCATGTCATTCCATAGCATTGTGTATGTTAGGATTGTATCTTAGTTGCATTTCATGCATGTCATGCATATTGCATCGTGTTCGGAATAGGAGTTAGCCCGGGCACGGGAAATGAGGTGCGTTTCGTACTCCGAGTGACGGAACGTGTCTCAAATTCCCCAGTCACCGACACTCCGGATCATCCATGATGGAGTTAGGTTCTTATTGTGTTTATACGTGCATTCATTCTATATTGAGTTGCGCATTTCGACTCTTCTGCCATCATGCATCGATATGCGTGATTGGTGGCACGAGGATCGAGGCATGCATATATCTGTGAAAATACATTGCCATGCCCCTTTCCTGCTCTCTGTTGCAGCAAAATGAAGAATCAGCGGTCTTCCGAGGCTTGGCACGCATTTCAAGAATAGGCGCAAACAGAGGCTAATTGGGGTATCGTCATGGATTTCCGCGCAAAGGCAACCCGGGCATGCATCATTCATCATCCGGAATGGAAGCAAGGCAGTCCCTGGCTTGCATGCCAGTTTTATTTATTTTCTTAGTTAATTTGTTAATTAATTAGGAATTTGTATATTATTTGGACTGTAATATTTGAACTGTAATATTCTTTTATTCGGGACTGTATTATTTATTCGGACCCTCTGCGCGAGAGCAATGTTGTAATAAGTGTGCGTGAGTGTGTTGTATGTCTTCCAACCCCACGTCTTTCTCTATTTTATTTATCCGCTTATGATGGTTAGATTAGGGCATGTTTCAATTAGCATACAGTATGATAGCATGTTTGCATTCATTCATCTGTTTTGCATGCACCGGGCGCGGCGCATCATACTAACTGCATATTTTTGGTCGGCGCATCATACTAACACAAAGTATGCATGTTTTTGGTCTTTTTACAGGCCTAGAAATAGTCTTATTTTGACCTTCTTAACATGTTTCATTAAGGGTCTTTGACTGTTTGATGAATACTTTGCATACTTTGTGTTATAGCCACTTTTGAGCCTCATTTTGCATTGCATTTCTAGCATGTTTGTATACTGTTTTGGAGTTTTTACAGTTCTGTAAATAGTCATATTTTTGGTCCATCTTCAATGTTGTAGAAGGAAATTTTTCAGTTTGGGCTTTGCATATACCACTTGCCTCTTTGGCCACCTTTTGGCCATTTTTCTTGCATGGGAGTGCAGCCATACTTGTGTTTGTTTTTGGGGTTTTTACAGTTCTGGAAAACATCATATTTTGGGCCCCTATTCAACTTTGTTGAAGGGCCCTAACCTGTTTGAGGACAGCAGCTGTGAGTTGCTTCTTAATCCCATGTTTAGGGCCATTTCTTGCATGCTAGTTTTGCACTGTTTTTGCTTGCTATTTGGCCATGTTTTGAACTGGAAAAATGCTTATCTTGGGATTTCCTTGCTTCTGTATTTTCATTGCATGTCCATATTGTGCATGTTTGGTATAGCTGTAGGCCATTTCGGGTGCCAAAATTCATATTTCGGGACTATTCCCTGCATCGGGTGTGTTTTCGCCTCATTTTGGGGCTGTTTTCCCCCACTTTTCATTGCTGAAAATCCATTAGCATGTTTGCATATCATTTTTCCATGCCATTGCATTGCGTATGTCATCGCCTCGGTTTGCGTGCCCGTGTGCACGCATTTCGAGGCACTTCATTTTCATCCATTGGCCTCTTATGTGAGTGTGGCTGAGTCTCTCTCATGTTAGTATAAGTCCATGTTGCATTCTATATGCCATTTTCATGCATTTGCATTGCACATACCATTGCCTCGGTTTGCGTGCCCGCGTGCACGCATTTCGAGGCACTTCATTTTCATCTATCGGCCTCTTATGTGCGTGTGGCTGAGGCTCTCTCATGTTAGTATAAGTCCATGTTGCATTCTATATGCCATTTTCATGCATTTGCATTGCATATACCATTGCCTCGGTTTGCGTGCCCGTGTGCACGCATTTCGAGGCACTTCAATTTCATCCATCGGCTTCTTATGTGAGTGTGGCTGAGGCTCTCTCATGTTAGTATAAGTCCATGTTGCATTCTATATGCCATCCCATGCCATTGCATTGCGTATGCCATTGCCTTGGTTTGCGTGCCCGTGTGCACGCATTTTGAGGCATCTCATTTTCACAGCATAGTGCATACTAGGTTGTATCTTAGATCGCATTCATGCATTTTCTCAGCTTGCGTGCCCGTGTGCACGCATTTCGAGGCATGTCATTCCATAGCATTGTGTATGTTAGGATTGTATCTTAGTTGCATTTCATGCATGTCATGCATATTGCATCGTGTTCGGAATAGGAGTTAGCGCGGGCACGGGAAATGAGGTGCGTTTCGTACTCCGAGTGACGGAACGTGTCTCAAATTCCCCAGTCACCGATACTCCGGATCATCCATGATGGAGTTAGGTTCTTATTGTGTTTATACGTGCATTCATTCTATATTGAGTTGCGCATTTCGACTCTTCTGCCATCATGCATCGATATGCGTGATTGGTGGCACGAGGATCGAGGCATGCATATATCTGTGAAAATACATTGCCATGCCCCTTTCCTGCTCTCTGTTGCAGCAAAATGAAGAATCAGCGGTCTTCCGAGGCTTGGCACGCATTTCAAGAATAGGCGCAAACAGAGGCTAATTGGGGTATCGTCATGGATTTCCGCGCAAAGGCAACCCGGGCATGCATCATTCATCATCCGGAATGGAAGCAAGGCAGTCCCTGGCTTGCATGCCAGTTTTATTTATTTTCTTAGTTAATTTGTTAATTAATTAGGAATTTGTATATTATTTGGACTGTAATATTTGAACTGTAATATTCTTTTATTCGGGACTGTATTATTTATTCGGACCCTCTGCGCGAGAGCAATGTTGTAATAAGTGTGCGTGAGTGTGTTGTATGTCTTCCAACCCCACGTCTTTCTCTATTTTATTTATCCGCTTATGATGGTTAGATTAGGGCATGTTTCAATTAGCATACAGTATGATAGCATGTTTGCATTCATTCATCTGTTTTGCATGCACCGGGCGCGGCGCATCATACTAACTGCATATTTTTGGTCGGCGCATCATACTAACACAAAGTATGCATGTTTTTGGTCTTTTTACAGGCCTAGAAATAGTCTTATTTTGACCTTCTTAACATGTTTCATTAAGGGTCTTTGACTGTTTGATGAATACTTTGCATACTTTGTGTTATAGCCACTTTTGAGCCTCATTTTGCATTGCATTTCTAGCATGTTTGTATACTGTTTTGGAGTTTTTACAGTTCTGTAAATAGTCATATTTTTGGTCCATCTTCAATGTTGTAGAAGGAAATTTTTCAGTTTGGGCTTTGCATATACCACTTGCCTCTTTGGCCACCTTTTGGCCATTTTTCTTGCATGGGAGTGCAGCCATACTTGTGTTTGTTTTTGGGGTTTTTACAGTTCTGGAAAACATCATATTTTGGGCCCCTATTCAACTTTGTTGAAGGGCCCTAACCTGTTTGAGGACAGCAGCTGTGAGTTGCTTCTTAATCCCATGTTTAGGGCCATTTCTTGCATGCTAGTTTTGCACTGTTTTTGCTTGCTATTTGGCCATGTTTTGAACTGGAAAAATGCTTATCTTGGGATTTCCTTGCTTCTGTATTTTCATTGCATGTCCATATTGTGCATGTTTGGTATAGCTGTAGGCCATTTCGGGTGCCAAAATTCATATTTCGGGACTATTCCCTGCATCGGGTGTGTTTTCGCCTCATTTTGGGGCTGTTTTCCCCCACTTTTCATTGCTGAAAATCCATTAGCATGTTTGCATATCATTTTTCCATGCCATTGCATTGCGTAGGTCATCGCCTCGGTTTGCGTGCCCGTGTGCACGCATTTCGAGGCACTTCATTTTCATCCATTGGCCTCTTATGTGAGTGTGGCTGAGTCTCTCTCATGTTAGTATAAGTCCATGTTGCATTCTATATGCCATTTTCATGCATTTGCATTGCACATACCATTGCCTCGGTTTGCGTGCCCGCGTGCACGCATTTCGAGGCACTTCATTTTCATCTATCGGCCTCTTATGTGAGTGTGGTTGAGGCTCTCTCATGTTAGTATAAGTCCATGTTGCATTCTATATGCCATTTTCATGCATTTGCATTGCATATACCATTGCCTCGGTTTGCGTGCCCGTGTGCACGCATTTCGAGGCACTTCATTTTCATCCATCGGCTTCTTATGTGAGTGTGGCTGAGGCTCTCTCATGTTAGTATAAGTCCATGTTGCATTCTATATGCCATCCCATGCCATTGCATTGCGTATGCCATTGCCTTGGTTTGCGTGCCCGTGTGCACGCATTTTGAG
Source organism: Camellia sinensis (assembly GCF_055761805.1). Taxonomy (NCBI): domain Eukaryota; kingdom Viridiplantae; phylum Streptophyta; class Magnoliopsida; order Ericales; family Theaceae; genus Camellia; species Camellia sinensis. The sequence continues at coordinate 28,887,969 of NC_138961.1, forward strand.
GCATCTCATTTTCACAGCATAGTGCATACTAGGTTGTATCTTAGATCGCATTCATACATTTTCTCAGCTTGCGTGCCCGTGTGCACGCATTTCGAGGCATGTCATTCCATAGCATTGTGTATGTTAGGATTGTATCTTAGTTGCATTTCATGCATGTCATGCATATTGCATCGTGTTCGGAATAGGAGTTAGCCCGGGCACGGGAAATGAGGTGCGTTTCGTACTCCGAGTGACGGAACGTGTCTCAAATTCCCCAGTCACCGACACTCCGGATCATCCATGATGGAGTTAGGTTCTTATTGTGTTTATACGTGCATTCATTCTATATTGAGTTGCGCATTTCGACTCTTCTGCCATCATGCATCGATATGCGTGATTGGTGGCACGAGGATCGAGGCATGCATATATCTGTGAAAATACATTGCCATGCCCCTTTCCTGCTCTCTGTTGCAGCAAAATGAAGAATCAGCGGTCTTCCGAGGCTTGGCACGCATTTCAAGAATAGGCGCAAACAGAGGCTAATTGGGGTATCGTCATGGATTTCCGCGCAAAGGCAACCCGGGCATGCATCATTCATCATCCGGAATGGAAGCAAGGCAGTCCCTGGCTTGCATGCCAGTTTTATTTATTTTCTTAGTTAATTTGTTAATTAATTAGGAATTTGTATATTATTTGGACTGTAATATTTGAACTGTAATATTCTTTTATTCGGGACTGTATTATTTATTCGGACCCTCTGCGCGAGAGCAATGTTGTAATAAGTGTGCGTGAGTGTGTTGTATGTCTTCCAACCCCACGTCTTTCTCCCTTTTATTTATCCGCTTATGATGGTTAGATTAGGGCATGTTTCAATTAGCATACAGTATGATAGCATGTTTGCATTCATTCATCTATTTTGCATGCACCGGGCACGGCGCATCATACTAACTGCATATTTTTGGTCGGCGCATCATACTAACACAAAGTATGCATGTTTTTGGTCTTTTTACAGGCCAAGAAATAGTCTTATTTTGACCTTCTTAACATGTTTCATTAAGGGTCTTTGACTGTTTGATGAATACTTTGCATACTTTGTGTTATAGCCACTTTTGAGCCTCATTTTGCATTGCATTTCTAGCATGTTTGTATACTGTTTTGGAGTTTTTACAGTTCTGTAAATAGTCATATTTTTGGTCCATCTTCAATGTTGTAGAAGGAAATTTTTCAGTTTGGGCTTTGCATATACCACTTGCCTCTTTGGCCACCCTTTGGCCATTTTTCTTGCATGGGAGTGCAGCCATACTTGTGTTTGTTTTTGGGGTTTTTACAGTTCTGGAAAATATCATATTTTGGGCCCCTATTCAACTTTGTTGAAGGGCCCTAACCTGTTTGAGGACAGCAGCTGTGAGTTGCTTCTTAATCCCATGTTTAGGGCCATTTCTTGCATGCTAGTTTTGCACTGTTTTTGCTTGCTATTTGGCCATGTTTTGAACTGGAAAAATGCTTATCTTGGGATTTCCTTGCTTCTGTATTTTCATTGCATGTCCATATTGTGCATGTTTGGTATAGCTGTAGGCCATTTCGGGTGCCAAAATTCATATTTCGGGACTATTCCCTGCATCGGGTGTGTTTTCGCCTCATTTTGGGGCTGTTTTCCCCCACTTTTCATTGCTGAAAATCCATTAGCATGTTTGCATATCATTTTTCCATGCCATTGCATTGCGTATGTCATCGCCTCGGTTTGCGTGCCCGTGTGCACGCATTTCGAGACACTTCATTTTCATCCATTGGCCTCTTATGTGAGTGTGGCTGAGTCTCTCTCATGTTAGTATAAGTCCATGTTGCATTCTATATGCCATTTTCATGCATTTACATTGCACATACCATTGCCTCGGTTTGCGTGCCCGCGTGCACGCATTTCGAGGCACTTCATTTTCATCTATCGGCCTCTTATGTGAGTGTGGCTGAGGCTCTCTCATGTTAGTATAAGTCCATGTTGCATTCTATATGCCATTTTCATGCATTTGCATTGCATATACCATTGCCTCGGTTTGCGTGCCCGTGTGCACGCATTTCGAGGCACTTCATTTTCATCCATCGGCTTCTTATGTGAGTGTGGCTGAGGCTCTCTCATGTTAGTATAAGTCCATGTTGCATTCTATATGCCATCCCATGCCATTACATTGCGTATGCCATTGCCTTGGTTTGCGTGCCCGTGTGCACGCATTTTGAGGCATCTCATTTTCACAGCATAGTGCATACTAGGTTGTATCTTAGATCGCATTCATACATTTTCTCAGCTTGCGTGCCCGTGTGCACGCATTTCGAGGCATGTCATTCCATAGCATTGTGTATGTTAGGATTGTATCTTAGTTGCATTTCATGCATGTCATGCATATTGCATCGTGTTCGGAATAGGAGTTAGCCCGGGCACGGGAAATGAGGTGCGTTTCGTACTCCGAGTGACGGAACGTGTCTCAAATTCCCCAGTCACCGACACTCCGGATCATCCATGATGGAGTTAGGTTCTTATTGTGTTTATACGTGCATTCATTCTATATTGAGTTGCGCATTTCGACTCTTCTGCCATCATGCATCGATATGCGTGATTGGTGGCACGAGGATCGAGGCATGCATATATCTGTGAAAATACATTGCCATGCCCCTTTCCTGCTCTCTGTTGCAGCAAAATGAAGAATCAGCGGTCTTCCGAGGCTTGGCACGCATTTCAAGAATAGGCGCAAACAGAGGCTAATTGGGGTATCGTCATGGATTTCCGCGCAAAGGCAACCCGGGCATGCATCATTCATCATCCGGAATGGAAGCAAGGCAGTCCCTGGCTTGCATGCCAGTTTTATTTATTTTCTTAGTTAATTTGTTAATTAATTAGGAATTTGTATATTATTTGGACTGTAATATTTGAACTGTAATATTCTTTTATTCGGGACTGTATTATTTATTCGGACCCTCTGCGCGAGAGCAATGTTGTAATAAGTGTGCGTGAGTGTGTTGTATGTCTTCCAACCCCACGTCTTTCTCCCTTTTATTTATCCGCTTATGATGGTTAGATTAGGGCATGTTTCAATTAGCATACAGTATGATAGCATGTTTGCATTCATTCATCTATTTTGCATGCACCGGGCACGGCGCATCATACTAACTGCATATTTTTGGTCGGCGCATCATACTAACACAAAGTATGCATGTTTTTGGTCTTTTTACAGGCCAAGAAATAGTCTTATTTTGACCTTCTTAACATGTTTCATTAAGGGTCTTTGACTGTTTGATGAATACTTTGCATACTTTGTGTTATAGCCACTTTTGAGCCTCATTTTGCATTGCATTTCTAGCATGTTTGTATACTGTTTTGGAGTTTTTACAGTTCTGTAAATAGTCATATTTTTGGTCCATCTTCAATGTTGTAGAAGGAAATTTTTCAGTTTGGGCTTTGCATATACCACTTGCCTCTTTGGCCACCCTTTGGCCATTTTTCTTGCATGGGAGTGCAGCCATACTTGTGTTTGTTTTTGGGGTTTTTACAGTTCTGGAAAATATCATATTTTGGGCCCCTATTCAACTTTGTTGAAGGGCCCTAACCTGTTTGAGGACAGCAGCTGTGAGTTGCTTCTTAATCCCATGTTTAGGGCCATTTCTTGCATGCTAGTTTTGCACTGTTTTTGCTTGCTATTTGGCCATGTTTTGAACTGGAAAAATGCTTATCTTGGGATTTCCTTGCTTCTGTATTTTCATTGCATGTCCATATTGTGCATGTTTGGTATAGCTGTAGGCCATTTCGGGTGCCAAAATTCATATTTCGGGACTATTCCCTGCATCGGGTGTGTTTTCGCCTCATTTTGGGGCTGTTTTCCCCCACTTTTCATTGCTGAAAATCCATTAGCATGTTTGCATATCATTTTTCCATGCCATTGCATTGCGTATGTCATCGCCTCGGTTTGCGTGCCCGTGTGCACGCATTTCGAGACACTTCATTTTCATCCATTGGCCTCTTATGTGAGTGTGGCTGAGTCTCTCTCATGTTAGTATAAGTCCATGTTGCATTCTATATGCCATTTTCATGCATTTGCATTGCACATACCATTGCCTCGGTTTGCGTGCCCGCGTGCACGCATTTCGAGGCACTTCATTTTCATCTATCGGCCTCTTATGTGAGTGTGGCTGAGGCTCTCTCATGTTAGTATAAGTCCATGTTGCATTCTATATGCCATTTTCATGCATTTGCATTGCATATACCATTGCCTCGGTTTGCGTGCCCGTGTGCACGCATTTCGAGGCACTTCATTTTCATCCATCGGCTTCTTATGTGAGTGTGGCTGAGGCTCTCTCATGTTAGTATAAGTCCATGTTGCATTCTATATGCCATCCCATGCCATTGCATTGCGTATGCCATTGCCTTGGTTTGCGTGCCCGTGTGCACGCATTTTGAGGCATCTCATTTTCACAGCATAGTGCATACTAGGTTGTATCTTAGATCGCATTCATACATTTTCTCAGCTTGCGTGCCCGTGTGCACGCATTTCGAGGCATGTCATTCCATAGCATTGTGTATGTTAGGATTGTATCTTAGTTGCATTTCATGCATGTCATGCATATTGCATCGTGTTCGGAATAGGAGTTAGCCCGGGCACGGGAAATGAGGTGCGTTTCGTACTCCGAGTGACGGAACGTGTCTCAAATTCCCCAGTCACCGACACTCCGGATCATCCATGATGGAGTTAGGTTCTTATTGTGTTTATACGTGCATTCATTCTATATTGAGTTGCGCATTTCGACTCTTCTGCCATCATGCATCGATATGCGTGATTGGTGGCACGAGGATCGAGGCATGCATATATCTGTGAAAATACATTGCCATGCCCCTTTCCTGCTCTCTGTTGCAGCAAAATGAAGAATCAGCGGTCTTCCGAGGCTTGGCACGCATTTCAAGAATAGGCGCAAACAGAGGCTAATTGGGGTATCGTCATGGATTTCCGCGCAAAGGCAACCCGGGCATGCATCATTCATCATCCGGAATGGAAGCAAGGCAGTCCCTGGCTTGCATGCCAGTTTTATTTATTTTCTTAGTTAATTTGTTAATTAATTAGGAATTTGTATATTATTTGGACTGTAATATTTGAACTGTAATATTCTTTTATTCGGGACTGTATTATTTATTCGGACCCTCTGCGCGAGAGCAATGTTGTAATAAGTGTGCGTGAGTGTGTTGTATGTCTTCCAACCCCACGTCTTTCTCTATTTTATTTATCCGCTTATGATGGTTAGATTAGGGCATGTTTCAATTAGCATACAGTATGATAGCATGTTTGCATTCATTCATCTGTTTTGCATGCACCGGGCGCGGCGCATCATACTAACTGCATTGTACTTTCAATTCCAAATTGAATACATGTTAGTTGCCGCATTCCATATGCCATGTTTAGAATAGCCGAGCCTGCTATAGTTTGCATTCTTGCATGTGTTGCATTTGGCATTTCTGTATACTTAGGATCATGCATGATTTCTAATGTAGTTTCTATTTTGCCTTGGAGTACTCGGTGAGTTTGATGCTTTAGCATCCTTACATGCGTGTGAGTGAATGCCATGATAGCATGCTTACCATGAGGCAATATGCTTATGTGATATAACTGCCTGAATGCCTGTGGGTGAAGGTCGGGTTGTTTAAATTGGAACAAATCATTGACTGTGAGTTTTAAGCCCACTAGATAGTGGCAAAATCATATTTTTCTAAGCCCACCTGAGGGTGGCAAATCCACGTCTTAGCCTACTTGCGAGTAGCATCATCAAACCATTTTCAAATAAACAAGCATGAAATGTTTTGTTCCAATTCGAGCGACCCGGTCTATACTTATATGCTGTGTGCATCACATAGTAACCTAGGCTAATAACCGGAATAAGAACACACAAAGTTTTCAAAAATAGATATCATGGTTAGTAGAGGCCGGTCTTTGACCGGGCGAGCGGGGGTGCTCACGAAGTGACCTTCCCCAATCGTACCCAAGTTCCCGAGCCGAGGCAACTTTGGTGATGACGGACACGTGGCCTTTGGCAACGAGTCAGGGTTTCCTAAATTTCCCAAAATAAAATATTTAGGTGGCGACTCTGTATCTGGCAAAGCAGTCCATGTTTGGCACTTCTTTCAAAAATCTGTTTTTCTCAAAACGATTTGCCAGATTTGGACTCTTTGGTTCAGACTTAGAACCGTGACAAATTTGAGAGTCCTGAGCTGTAGTGACCCCAAATATGAACGGAACGGGAGCTCGTTCCTCCCGGGGCGTTCGGGGACGTCTACACATACTTATGCTTGTTTGATTAAATACTTGTACAAGTGACTGCTCTTAGTTCAACGGCCGTCTCAAACTGAAGTCACCACAGCATGAAACAATGATCCTTTGGGATTCACAAATCCAAACTCATCTATTTGAGGCCTAAATCATCGATAGTGTGGCCAGATATGTAAGCTTACCCATTTCGTGGTTTCAACATAAGCTATCATAGGATTTAAGCTTTGAATGCAGCAGATAACTGTAGATCCTAAAGAAGGATACATAGTGCTCATTTGAGAAGTGACTATTTTAGTTGGCTTTTTGGCTTTTTTAACCAAAAAACCACCATCCCAAATGGGGCCTTAATCCTTTACTACTTGTCATAATATGTTGTATGCGTTTCTTTTTCTTATTTATTTTTTTATGTGATGTGAAGCTGTAATTACCCTTTCTGTATTATTTTGGTAATGGCAAACATAAAAACTTTATTGATTTTGGTGAAGATACTTCTTTTGATGAGAAAGTTAGGTTTCCTTGTTCTTTTTTGTCATGCCTCGTTTTTTTTTCATCGTTCTATATATGATAATTCAGCACCAAGGCACACTATTGCCTTTTGACACTAGAAAAGTTCCAGTGTCATATATTCATTCAAATTCACTTCTAAATGTTTCAAGGTACTTTGTGTTTAACATTGGCATTTTTACATTTATTCCATGGTTGTTAAACTAAGCTAGTGAATTATGAAACCCTTATTGCGGAACCATGTATTATTAGATTCATATTTTCATTGACTGTGATAAAGTTTTCTCCTATTTTAAAACTTACTATGTTAATTTCTACTTTATTCCGTCTTTTAGGATACTGCTGACAGTCCTCCACCTGATGAACATGCAAATAGCATAGCAAAATGAACAAATTTAGTAGGGGAGAGTGGGGAAAGTTCAGATTCTGATGGACAAGCTTCTTGGTTAGTATGTTATGTTTATATGTTAATTTAGTAGAACATTTCTTCTTCAACTAGGGTAGAATAAAAAACTACTTTTGACATTTAGGCACAAGGTCCCGGAAAAATAGTGAAATATGCATATAAAGGCCCGAAAAACATCACAAACACCTTGAGATTATCAGAAACTATCATGAACACTTTGGGAGGGATCAACATAAGTTGTGAAAACTTATAGAACAATCATAGGACTCTCGGTTGGAAAACATTTAACCTTGAAAATAGGCCGTTAGGGAGTAAAATCTTGAAATAGTCGTTAAAAGGCCGAGAAATATCATGAATACCTTGGGAGGAACTAATGTAAGTTATAAAAATTTACGAAACAAGCACGGTAAAATTTGGTTTCAAATTTACTTCGAAATTTTTATTCTCTCTCTTCTAGGTTGCATATTAACATATTTAGTGAATGGTTACTTTAACCTTTTGTTGTTGTTGTCGTTTTTTTTTTTTTCTTTTTAAATGGCAAATTGGAGATGAATGAATTTGGGAACCTGCATGGCAAGAGTTTTTTTTGTTGATATTACCAGACACATCCATCACAGTGTAGTATTTTTTGTTGATATTACCAAACATGTATTTTGATTATGTTGTTGTGGGTTATGATTATATTGTGACGGATCTTATCTTTTTGTTGATATTTTATTGAATAGATTAAAAGAACAGGTTTTTGTAATGATTTGTAATGGGTATTATATTCAGCAGGTTATTAAAGTGCACAAATTATTTTGATTGTGTTGTAGTTTTTTATTTTACTAGAATAGATGTTATAGTTTGGATGTTATATATTAATTCCTTGATACTACGAGACATGTATTTTGCTTGGGTTGTTTTATGATAATGAACAGTTTAATTTTATATTGATTTGTATTAGATATTTTATTTAATAGATTATTAAAATGTACAGGTATTGTTTATTGAAAAAAAATATATAAATTGCAAATATAACCCTCCCTCTCAATTTTTAAAATTTATTTATTATTGGCGATGAAAAAAAATTGACACAAACTTTCTAATCCCAACAAATAATTTCGTCACACATTCACTATTTCATCACTAAATTAAAATATTTGTTGACAAAAGTTTTCGTCACTGAAGGGTCTTTTTTTCCATCTTTTGGTGACAATATTTTTGTCACTAAAAATTCTATCGCTATTTTTAATGACGAAATATTTTGTCACCCAAAACAAATATAATAAAATTTTATTTAATTCTAGTGACGAAATGAACGTTATAGGTGACAAAATATTTAACATTTAGTGACGAAATATTTCGTCACCAAATACCAATAATAGGTGACAAAATAAATTTTCGTCATCAGGTACTTTTAGTGACGACGAATTGATGACGAACGTGGTGACGAAATTATTTCGTCCCAGATCAATTTGGTGACGAAAATTTCACTATTGGAGACGAAGTGATTTTGTCATTAAAGAACCATTTTGTTGTAGTGAGTAACAACAACATAGAAGTGGTGGATGTCTTCAAAAGGTCTATCTCTCAGTGTGACTAAGGTATTGTGGAAAAATCCTGCTCCACCCAAGGTAAAATTTTGTGGCTAGTTGGCTTGGAGAGGTAGACTTAAAACTGCAGCTGTGTTAAAAAATTTAGGAGTGTTAAATGAGGAATCTGATTCATTGTGCCTGTTCTGTAAGTCAGAGGAGGAGTCAGTTCATCATCTTATGTTGTTTTGCCCATTTGCTTAGGAGGTTTGGTCTAATATGATGAAGTGGTGGGGTCTGGTGTGGGCTTTACCTAGTTCAGTTGAGGATTTATTGCTTTGGTGGTTAGAAGTCAAATTCAATAAGGGAGTTCTTAGAATGTGGCAAAATGGTACCTTTAGCTGTTATGTGGTTATTACGGAAAGCAAGGAATGAATGTCTTTTTAGTGGCAAACCAGTAGATTGGAATGAATTAGTAGAGTTGGTGAAGGTAAGGGTAGCATTTTGGAATAAATTGAATATTGCGGGGATGCAGTATTCAGTGCAAGAGATAGTCACTAATCTTCATCAGATCAAAGCTTGTGTTGGGAGTTGAAGGTTACTCCTTAGGTGATGTAAGGGGGTTAAGCTAGAGAATGGTTGGGAGCCTTGCTACCATTGCTAGTCTGGGAGTGTATGTGGTGTTATTGTTTTCTGTTTGTGAAGATAGGTGTATTACCGGGGAGTTTTTTTGTATTGTTACTGCTACTCTATTGCATTGTAGTTGTTTTGTTATTTGTTTTCTCATTTTGGCTGTTTCGATTGTTCCTCACCAATCTTGAGTTTAGTGCTATCATATGATTGTGTTTCTTTTGCGGTGCTAACCTAGTTGGGATCGTGGAGGTTAGCTATGATACTTTGTGCACTTCCCAATTTTGTTGTTGTTTGGTGGTATGTATATTGCTTTCTTCATCAATAAAGTTTTATTTTGCTAATAAAAAAAAAGAGTTAGATGAAGATGAAGATAAAGATGAAGTGACGAAGAATAAGACGGCTAGAAATGACTTTTCACATTTTGATTTTGATTTTGCTTTAATTTTCAGAAAAAATTAGGTCCACATTCAAAATTGACAAGTGTATTACACTCTCTGTCAATTTAGACAGAAAAAGTAATCGTAGCAATTTAGTTCAAAATTATAAAGAATGTCTCTATTTATATTTGAATTATAATTAACGATAAAAAAGTGAAATGAATTTTAGCCAATGTATATAAATAATGGTTGGCACTATACCTCGCATGGGCACAGGTTTTTGGGCACGTACAATAACACTTTTTAATTGTTACCATTATTATTTTGTGGCTCTTTGTCTCTCAAAGTTATACAAATATGTTGTGGTTTGCAATTAATAATTAGTGCTTGTTCCTTTTTTTTCTATTGACCATAATTTTCAAATTATATCTATATGCATATGAAGCATTTTAATGGGGAAAAAGAAAGTGAAATAAACATGAAAAATCTAGAAATCCCCTAGATGTTGATTTGTGATTATGTATCAATTTTAAGTAGAATATAACAATCCCAATCAAACAATCAAGACAAAAAGACACAACGATTTAACGTGGAAAAAACCACAATTGGACACCTCCAACTGTGATAAAAAAACCACGGGCAACAGCCACAAGACAATCCACTAAGAAGATTTAAAGGAATTACACAGGTATACTCTCAATTACTTAGCGAATCCACAACGCCTAATTGAACCAACCTCTATGTGCCTCTTCCAACCCCATCTTCACCACGGAATTGTCTTTCTGATGAGCCACTCTGGATTCCACCACAGCTTCAGGCTCAAATTCTTCAGAATACACAACTGAAGAACAACACTCTCTTTTGTAGAACAAAACACAACCTTTGATGTACTCTCTTTAGAACATGAGTTGAATACTCAATAAAACATCAAAGAAAACTCCCAAAGTATCCCCAGATATAAACCCTAGAAACCAAAAAGAAGATCTGGAGAAGTTCACCTAAAATCTGACCCAACACGCGAATTTATAGAATCTGTCCCGCGATCTCCGCTCGAGCTCAACACAGCCCGCTCGAGCGGACTGACCAAAAACAGCGTGCGAATAAACTGAGATGCGCTCGAGCGTAGGAGAATCCGCTCGAGCGTAAAATCACACCTTCCAGTATTTTTACAGGCGACTGCAGAGATGCTGAGAGCTTCCAATCCCCGCTCGAGCGTCACTTTCCCCGCTCGAGCGGGAAGGCCAAAAATGGAAAAACTGGAAAAATATAACATGCTCGGACAGGCAACTTTGAATGCATTTTTGCATTTTGCTTCGGGGGCGCTGCCCCTCGACCCCGCCGTGGCGCTGCCCCGGACCCGCCAAGGGGCGCTGCCCCCTGGACCCCCGCGAGCTGACCGGGCAGCTCGATCCCCGTCATAATCAGCGAAGTGGCAATCTTGAAAACATTAGCATCACAAACTTCTCTGAATGGCACAATTCGGGTTGGATTCGCATCTAAACACTCATAGCCTTACTGAAATAAAAAGTGCGAAAAATAAATACAACTGAAAGGAGTTTTGTCAAACGGGATTGCCAAGAAATAAAACCTAACAAAACATGTAGTCAATCAACAAGTAGTTTGCTTTATAATGTTTATGTTTTGTTTCCACTTTTTCACAGCTTTGGCAAGACACTGTTTTATTGGGATCAGATTGTTGTAGAGCCAAAATTTGTCAATAGAGTGTGTGTATATATATTAAAAGAATATTCATTAACAATTTTACGTATTTAGAAAATAATATTTAAATTTTAAAATATGTTGATCAAATTTATTTTGAATATTACTAACACCCCACCAAGTATATATATACTATAAATTCAAATTAGAGGAATTTTTTGAATATTTTTCAGGATAAATATAATTTTTGCAAAACTTTAATCTATGCAAACTAACAAAACCTTACAAACTTTTCTTACTTATGTATCAACTAATAATAAAAATTTTAGAATTTAAAATAAGTCACATTTCAAGATAGTTTTCATATTAATAATTACTCTCTACTTTAATTCCATACATATCTCTATTCAATGGCATGCATACATAGATCTGTATGGACAAGAGGGAGAAATAAAGTAGCAGTTGATGGTGACACTTCCAATCCAGACCACCCACCAATACTCTCACCTCTTTCTTTTTAATTAATTTCATCTTTAAAGTTTTGTTAATTGGCAATAATTATATATATAATAATTCTCATTCTCATTATCATTATCATTCTCATTCTCATTCTTTCTCAACATGCATGCCCACTATTATCTCTCTATTGGCCATGATTAGACAAGCATTGTATGAGGCTTACATGCTAAGAAACTCTCAGTCCTCCTTCTTAAGAATTAAATAATAATTTTATTACCAACATAAAAATCAAATATAGAATAAAACACATAATTTTATATAAGTTAACAAGATTTTATAAAATTTATTGATAGACCTATTCTAAAAAAATCTTGTGCAACCATATAACATTGGGGACCAAATATGTAACTTCTAATAAATTGAAAGTTAATAATTAAAAAGTAAAAATTAAAAGCACATCTCTCATGTTTCTTAATAGTGAATTTTTAAATTTATTTAAATTATTTCAGTCTAATCAGTACCTATATCAAATATTTTGGCAGAGATTTTCAAAATATCCTAAGAGTTGGTTGAATAGTAAAATTTTAAGAATAAAATTCAAGATTTGCAATTCTAACATATGAATCGAAATACATACAGACTGATTCAAATACTTGATTACAAAATAAAAAATTAAAAAACAACACTATAAACCATACCAAACAACCCAGTACGCGAACTTGATTCACTCGGATTTCTATCTTGTTAAACTTAATTCAATAAATAAACCATTAAACACCATCCCTTTATCTTTTCCAGGCTCCTCTCTCTCTCTCTCTCTCTCTCTCTCTCTGCAACTCTCTTATTGATGTGATTCTCCACCATAAACCAATCAACCTTTACAAAAGAGAAAGATCAAGGAGCACCATGGTTTTCTCATCCGTTCCAGTCTATCTAGATCCTCCTCATCACAACTGGCAACAACAACAGGTAATTAAGCTTTGATTATTGATCTTCAACTTCAAGTTCTTTCCTTCTTTACCTTATAGTTTCTTCATCAAAAAAGCCAATTTAAAAGATAATTATTATTCCCACTCTCTTTTCCTCATAATCTCTTCTTGAATATACCAAATCCATAATTTCTCTTTCTGTCCAATTTTGCAGCTTCCAAATCACCACCAATCCGGAGGTGGCGAGAGTGATAATAATCACTTTCCACCGCCTCTTCCGCCACCTCCAAGTGGTGGAAGTGGTGGCACCGCCACGGGCTCAACCAGGCCAGGTTCGATGGCGGAGCGGGCCAGGCTAGCCAAGATGCCACAGCCTGAGGTAGCACTTAAGTGCCCTAGATGTGAATCAACCAACACAAAGTTTTGCTATTTCAATAACTATAGTCTCACACAGCCACGTCACTTCTGCAAGACTTGCCGGCGGTACTGGACTCGAGGCGGTGCACTGAGAAGCGTGCCGGTCGGAGGTGGCTGCCGGAGAAACAAGAAAAGCAAAAGAAACAGATCAAAATCACCGGCAATGAATGATCACCGCCGTGATGGTTCTAGTTCTGCTGCCGGAGTTACGTCCACCACCACCTGCACCACTGGTATGATTGGCCACTTGATCCTTCCACCGCCACAACAATTACCTTTTTTGCCCTCTTTGCCTCACCTTAGCGACTACAGCAGCACCGATATTTCATTGAATTTCCCGGGAATTCAGCCTCCAGTGGCGGCAACAGGCGGTGTTAATGGCGGAATCGATATGGAATTCGGAATCGGAACTAATACTGGTGGTGGTGGTGGTGGTGGGTCGATTTTATCGGCCCGGTTTGCGGAGCAGTGGAGGCTCCAACAAGTGCAGCAGTTTCCTTTCTTGACTGGTTTGGACATACCATCTGGGTTATACCCATTTGAGGGTGAAGGTGTTGTTGATCCATCGGGGTTCACAGGCAGCGCTTCCACCGGCCACCTTGGATCAAAGGGATCAGGAGGACTTACTCAGGTGGCCACCTCAGTGAAAATTGAAGATAATCGAGGGGTAAATTTGTCCAGGAATTTTTTGGGTATCCCAGGAAATGATCATTATTGGGGTGGCAATGCATGGACTGATCTCTCTGGTTTTACTTCTTCTTCCACAAGCCATCTCTTGTGATTTCGCTCTCTCTTCATCTCCGAAACTCTAGCCAACAATCTTCTCTTTTCTTCCATTCAATTACTAAATGATTGGCTCAACGACAAGGCTTGTTAGTATCCCTGCTGGTGTGAGTTTGAGTCACAAAAACAGCCTCTTCAGAAGCTATCCCCAAATCTCACTTCAGCAAAAGCCTCTTGCACTGGATCACTCTTTCTAATTACTATAGGTTAAATTGACTTAAAGATAACATGTTTCAATCAACTACCTTAACTTGCAAGTTCCAAGTCCAAGAGTCTCTAAAGGATGGAAATTACATAATGGACTTGTCCTTCAAGATCTGCTAGAAAACTTAGGTATTAATGGTAGGCTTCTAGTTCTTCCAACTTTCAATTCAATTGCTTTGTTTATTATTTGTATCTTATGGGTATATTTAGAGACCTAGCTAGGTGTATGTGTTCAATGAGTTTGATATCTAACAAGAAGGCTTAAGGTGTATTGGTTGAATGCAGTATTGCAGTGTACTAAGCGATTTCCATTTAGTAATTCTATGAAAGTGTGTGTAGCAAATCAACTTCTTCTACTCCAATCCTCATAGTTTCAAAGAAGTCAAAGATTTAATCAACTTATCAAAAGAGTAATAATTATTCAGTAGTAGTCTGATAATACTGACAAGAAAAATTAAGACATGGCGATCCGTGATTTGGTTGCATCGTTACTCTTCCTTTACTATGTAAGAATTTGTTTGAGAAGTTTTTACCTGCAAGCTTCAAAACTAGGGATGCCTATTAAGAAGAATAAGCTATCGATACAGAACTCAGGCATAGATATTTATTGGGAAAAAGAATCCCATGTTTGGCCATGGGTAAGTGAAGATTCAACTAGTCCCATTGTCTTCATCTATGATTCAGAATAAGCAGATGGGTGTGAGAAGTGAGAACACTGAGAAGTTACAGTCTCCAAGGACAATGGAGGTCTCTGATTGCCCCATAAATGGTGTCCAGGTAAGTAGCATCTCAGTTCTATAAAGATACATAGTCAGTGATGTGTGACAGTTACTATAGTTTAGTCAATCACCCTCCCTCCATGCTTGGCTAAGAAGAGTAGTCATTTAACCAACTCTGCCTGATTGACTTCATTAAATGTGGCATTCCCCATCTCTCTCTCTCTCTCTCTCTCCCTCTATATATATATATATATATATATATAGAAATGCTATGTACTTATTTTCATAACGTATAGTATAAATTTAAGTTTAATTTAATTGATTGAATCTGATCTAGATATTCGAAATTTATATTTTTCTAAATAAAAAATATGAGTGCACTGCATTTATGTAGTATGACTTTTGTTAATTAGCACTTTCGGAGCACTGACTAAGAAATTCAAAATAATTATATGGTTTTTATGAAAATATATATAATAAAAAAATATACTATTATTCAAAGCATTAAGCAATATATTTAGGACTTTTTTTTAACTAACTCTCACCTTTACCTTTTCTGGGCCAAGCAGTGAGCAAATAGGTGTGCCTCTTCATTGTTCAGTGAATTAATTCAGCAAGAAATTGATTTCAAGTGTCATAAATGATTTTTTGGCCATGCTTATAAGATTGGTCAACATATATATAAAGCTTGAAAGCTGAAGTGTGTCATTGCTTGTAGTAGTACCTTATTTTCACTCTCTTTAATCATCTATGCGGCAATCCCAATTCCCAGATATCTCTATGTCTCCTATCTTTACGAGTTTTCACCTTAAGTTAGTTAGATTTACCCCCCAAAAGAGCACAATGTCTAATTTCACGTACCAATTGATAAGGCAGTCATATCTGATGTGTCTACAGATTAAATCAATGTAGCTGTATCATAGAGTATGTACTGCTGGTGTAGGATAATATTTCCAATGTAACTAAATCTGTTAGATGAGTTTGTTAGTTCGTTGTTAGTTTGTCAGTATATTGAGACTGTGTATAAATACTGTTGATGGTTGTGATTCATAAATCAAGAAGATGAATTGTTTTCAAGATTTTTTCATGGTATCAGAGCCTTCATAAGCTCCAACAAGCATTCTCACGGTGGCTACAATCGCATCTCTATATTCATCTTCTTCATTTTCTCCTCCAGTGATTCCTTCGAATCTGTCGTTTTACATGGATTTATTCTCTGATTTACAAAAGTGAAGTTTATGCTAAATTTATTGAATTCAAAGTCTTTGAGGAAAAACAATTTGGCTCTTCTCTCAAAGTGTTGCAATCTGATGGAGGTGGAGAGTTTCATAATCATTCTATGCTTCATTTTCTAAAGCAACTTGGCATTTTATATCAGTCTTCTTGTCCCCATACTACACCTCAAAATGGTGTTGTAGAGAGGAAGCATCTTCACATTATTGAAACTGCCATTGCCCTTCTCACACAGTCTGCTTTACCTCTTACTTATTGGTTTGATATTGTGGTTGAGGCCACCTTTTCAATTAATAGGCTTCCTAGTGTTGCTATTGATAATTATTCTCCTTTTGAAAAGCTTTTCCATAAGCCACCTTACTATTCTTTCCTCAAGGTCTTTGGGTGTTTTTGTTATCTATGGCTTAGACCATATTCTTCTCACAAATTAGCTCCTCGGTCTACTCCTTACGTATTTCTTGGCTATCATCCTACTGTCAAGGGTTATAGGTGCTTAAATCCTCTCACAGGTGATATTCTACTTTCTAGGCATGTCACTGTCTTTCCTTTTGCCTCTTCTTCTGCTACTCTTTTTGTCTTATCAGACTTGCAGACTTTCTTTTGGTCCACTCCATCTGCTCCATCATCATAGTTTCAGCCTACTCAGCCTCCTCAGTCTATTTCTCCTCCTGTTTTCCCTGTTCACTCTTTTTCCTCTGCTCCAGCTAAGATTACCTTCTATCCCAACTCAACTTATATCTTCTCCTCTCATTCTCTCTATTTTAGTTGTCTCGTTTGCTCCAGTTCAGTCTCCTACTCCTACTCCTACTCCTACTCCTACTCTCACTCCCACTCCCACTCCCATTCCCATTACATCTATTTCTATCGATCTTCTCCTTCGTCATCTTCAACCCAATACCCACTCTATGCAAACAAGGTCTAAAACTAGAGCCCATGCCATGGTTGCTCAGTCTTCTTCTTCTATTGCTTCTAATGGCTCCATTAAGCCCCTTTCTACCAAGCTGCTCTTGTTTTTTCTATTTGGTTTCATGTTATGATGGATGAATATAGTGCTCTTCAGCACCAAGGAGCTTGGTCCTTGGTTCCTTTTCCATCTTCCAAACAAGCTATTGGTTGTAAGTGGGTGTTCAAGATTAAAAGAAATTCAGATGGCTCTCTATAGCTCGGCACAAAGCCAGACTTGTAGCTAAAGGATTTCTTCTGTGGATTTTCAGAATACCTTTAGTTCTGTTGTCAAGCAACCCACCATCATAATTTTACTTTGCTTGGCCTTACATCATCATTGGCCTATTAAGCAATTAGGCATTTCCAATGCCTTTTTGCATGGTAAACTTGAAGAGGAAGTATATATATGGAACAACTTCCTGAGTTTATTGATCCCTCTCATCCTTCTCTTGTTTGTAAACTCCACAAAGCCCTTTATGGCCTTAAACAAGCTCCTAGAGCTTGGTATTCTACGTTCTCATTTTTTCTTCTTTCTTAAGGGTTTATCAACAGCAAATGTGATCATTCTTTGTTTGTTCACTAGACTTCTTCTTCTTTTACCTATCTCTTCGTTTATGTTGATGATATTCTCCTTAGTGGTTCCAATGAAACTTTTATCCAAACTCTCTTATCTCATATGCGTCATGCCTTTTCTATGAAGAAGCTGGGTACTCTTTCTTATTTTCTTGGCATCTCTATTCAGCCTTTTTCTAATGGTTTCTTTCTAAATTAGTACAGGTATGCCTCTGATTTGCTTGTCAAAGCAAGCATGGTTGACTGCAAACCTTGTGCTACACCAGTTTCTTCCAAACCATCTGTGGCTGCCTCTGATTCTTTACATTGTTCTCAGCCCTTTTTGTATAGAAGCATTGTGGGTGCTCTTCAGTACCTTACTATCACCAGACCAGAGCTTTCGTTTGCTGTTAATCAAGCTTTCCAATTCATGCACTCTCTTACTATTGGTCATTCTGCTGCAGTTAAAAGAATTTTGTGATATCTTAAGGGCACTCTCTCTCATGGTCTGGTTTTCACACAAGTTCCTTTCAGTTGTATGCTTATACTAATGCTAATTGGGCTGGGGATCCCTCCGATAGACGGTCCACTTTTGGTTATTGTATCTTTTTAGGTGCCAATCTTATCTCTTGGTCTTCAAAGAAACAGCCAACTATCTCCAGGTCCTCCACTGAAGCTGAATACAGGTCTTTTGCCCACACCACTGTTGAATTGACCTGGCTTCAAACGCTACTTCAGGAGTTCTCCATCCCTCAATCTTCTCTTCCAGTTGTTTGGTGTGATAATCAGGCTGCTCTCTCTTTAGCCGCTAACCCTGTTTTTTATAGCCGATCCAAACACATTGAAGTGGACTGTCATTTTGTGCGGGAGAAGGTTGCAGCTCGCAAATTGCTTCTCAAATATGTTCATACCTTAGACCAACTTGCAGACATTTTTACCAAATCCTTATCCACTGCTCGCTTTTCTTTTCTTACTTCCAATCTCAAGGTTGCTCCTGCTCCCTTGAGCTTGAGGGGGGCTGATAAGGCAGTCATATCTAATGTATCTAGGGATTAAATCAATGCAGCTATATCATAGAGTATGTATTGCTGGTGTAGGATAATATTTCCAATGTAACTAAATTTGTTAGATGAGTTTGTTAGTTCGTTGTTAGTTTGTTAGTATATTGAGGCAATGTATAAATACTGTTGATAGTTGTGATTCATAAATCAAGAAGATGAATTGTTTTCAGGATTTCTTCACCAATCACTAAATATCGTACGTTTCTTTTGCTATCTCTTTAATTCCTAATATAAAATGGTGGGATGTACCATTTTTACCGATCACAATTTTCATGAGGCATTATTTGACCATGTTTTTATAGATATGAAATAATATTTGATTTACCCGCTCATGAAAATAGCTTAAAATTGCATTTAAAGTTGAGCCACTTGACTCTCTCACTATAATAGATACAAATTCATAAATTTTACTATAAAATCTAGAACAATGTTAGGGATAAATGTTTAGTAGAAATTTTGAGGTCTTTAACATGTTTGTAAATTCTATTCAAAAAGTGCATGCGGTGTAAATTGAAACTTGATGTATGATTGATCTGGTCCATTACAAGAGAAGTACTTGTTTGTTGTTTGTGTAGTAAGAGAGATTTAGATTCTAGAGAAAGAAGGATGTGAGGAGGAAGCTAAGAAACGCCAAAAATTCCACTCAAAACCATGCAAAAGCCAAGTAGATTCTATGATTATTTTAGTATAGGATAAGGTCAAAAGAATAACAAAAAGAATATAATTTCTTCTTCAAAATCAATATGTTTCTCAACTATGTAAATTTTAAATTTCTGTATTTGAAATTTGGGTTCTCAACTACGGAAATCTAATTCTCTTTCATGTCTTGCACAATATATATACATATCTCTATGTATATATTACGTATATCATCGGTTTAGATAATGGTATAACAGCAAAAAAAAACAATAATAAATTAAATACTAGTCGAATTAAACATATCAACTATAAATAGGTTGTATCAATTGCGAATTTATATGATATACATCTTTTTTTTATTCTAACTGTGGTGTACCAAGGTATATTGGTATTAAAAATACCCAAAAAAAAAAAAAAAAAAAAATTATTTGCATATAAACATGTTGTAGGTACTCTCCGTTTAAATATATGTATGATAAAATTTTTCAATACTTGATTAGTTTGGGGTATCTCGTACGTAATGTCACATTACATTCTTGAACTACTAAATAATTATCGTAATTTATCTTTCAATTTTATATAACATTTTACAATTGATAGGAAAAGAATAAAAAAGAGAAATTTTACTAGCACAACTAAGACTCCTAAGTGTCCCATCCATTAAACCAACATCTCCTCTTAATTAGGGTAACACTGAAGGATATGTTTGTTTTGAGAGAATAGAAAAGAACTTGAATTGTCTCTAATTGGACTAGCCAAATTGGATGGTTGGCTCCGATTTATTGTATTCTGGGTACGTCTCAATAATTCAAACTGTTAATATGTGACTTATCGATTACTTCATCTCTATAAAAAAAAATCAAGTTGATTGAATATCGATAGTCATTTGATTAGATCACATTTGTGTGAATAATTTATTTTTAAAATCATAATTACCATTGACACAAATTTGATCTGATCAAGTTACTATCGATATCCGATCAATATGATATTTTATAGAAATAAATTACTCAATAAACTCTACACATTAAATAGTTCAGATTATCGATATGAGTTTTATGATGAATCCACCGAAACCTAACAGCACACTCAAGTTTAATTTTGGATGGGAGAGATGTCACTGTGAAAAGAAAAAGTGCCTCCGGATTTACTTTTGCAACAACCAAGGCCAGTTTTTAAGCTATAATAAGCCAGGAAAGGAAATCAACCCCTAGAATTTTTTTTAGCAAATCTCTCTTTCTCTCTCTCAGTATTTGTGTAAGAGTGATGAAGATGGGTGTTTTTTTGGTCGGTGGGTCGTGTTGTACTGAGAGAATAAGTTATAGTGATCCCCAACCCAACATTGTCGATGCAAAAATGGGAGTTATCTGAAGAAGAATGAAAAGTGATAAAGAACATAAACACAAGAGGAAGAGGAACTCAGAAATATATATGATCAAGTTGATGCCACATGAACTCAAGGGGTTATTTCAAATCTTGAAATAATTAAAAATTTATGTGATCGTTAATTTTAAAATTTTAAAATCAATCGAGGTGAACATAAAGTATTCTGAATTCTCTCTTGTTAAAAAAAAAAAAAAATTATCCATGCCCACATGAGTAGGCGTGTAATGGGTCCCTCTGCTTCCAATGGCAGCTTTCGCTTTAAGGACGTCCTTGTATTTTATGTTATGCCACTCTCTCTCTCTCTCTGCTCTTTCTCTCTCTAGATTCTAAACCTAGTTTTTCTCAGCTACCACCACGTTCTTCCACATGTGCTCAATCATATTTGTGCCTGATTCTTGGTGATTTCTAGACCTGATTGAGTTGTAATAATTTGCACATAAAGAAGAAGGAAAAAAATACTTAATGAGTAAAGTTATGATGAGCTTGCTCGCTCGCCCTCTCTCTCTCTCTCTCTCTCTCTCTCTCTCTCTCTCTCTCTCTCTCTCTCTCTCTCTCTCTAGGTTATTCGTTGCTTCTGATCTATCTTAGTGGTCTAAGGGTTCGTTTGACAAGAAGAGTTTGGGGTTTTTTTTGACTATTTTAGTCACAAAAGATAAAATAAGCTATTTTAGTCACAAAAAACAAAACATCACATCCAACTCATAATCATTACACTCTTCTCTCACAAAAAAGTTAAAAAAAGCAAAAAGTCAAAAAGCCCTTCCCAAACCAAGCTTTTTAGCTCAGGCTAAAATAGTCAAAAAAGTCAAAAAGTCAAAAAGCCAACCCACTTCCCAAACGGAGGCTAAGTATATTTTGATCGGTGAAAGAGATAGAATTCATAATTTATATTAAATAATTAGAAAATAAAAGTAAACATAGAGATTTATGATTGACTTAGATTTATGATTGGCTTAGAATATGAGTACGTGATGTTTACAACTAACCAATAATTTTTGTCTCTCTCAGCCATTCTATTGTGTTGTTTGGATTTGGGACCGAGTTCTAAAAGATAACACATCGCTGGCAATGTGTAATTGGTAATCATGCTAGATAAGAATAATGATTAATTAATTAATCCAGAACTTACACCAAAAGTAAATTAATTAAGCCTAATTTAATTGATCATCATGATTTTTTTAACGATTTAGCATCTTAAAGTTCTGGGATCAATTCTCTCTAGAAGAGTTAAATTAAGAGACAAGTGCTTATTTGCAAGGGTGAGAAGATTAACTTCTGCTAGTGCTAATCTAATCACTAATAATGGACTTTCGCCGATAAATATAAAAAATTAAAAAAAAAATTACATCAAACTACTGAATATGGAAGTGAAAAGAGTATCAACTTTAATAATTTGACAAGTGTGTGTTTGATTTTTTAAAAATTTTTGTACTACCAAATTTAAATTGATTAATGTAGTCCATGCTCTAACAAATTTAATATATTTTGCCATTCACTAAGTGTGGTAGGTTAATTTTTCAATTTTTGTACATGTATAAAATTTTAATTATAAAATCAGACACAACCTTGTTACATGCAGTAAGAGTCATTCATATAAATGAATTGTGTTTAATTATGTGATCAAAATCTGTACACTTAAAATTTTTCATAATTTTTTTCCCCCAAACAGCGGAGTTTGTGAATGGTGGCTTTTTTGCATGATTGTTGGTGTCCTTGGGGTAAGGGTGGTAATTGATTGAAGTTTTCATGTTCTTCCATTACATCACTCACCACCACATACAAACATAAATGGAAGCTTACGAGGTAAACCACTAAACTTCCATTAATTTGGATGCACATCATTGTTAATTTTACCGTTGATACTGTTGTTAAATTATATATTACTCTTGTAATACTGCCAAAGGCCATATCTTTATATGGATGAATGAGAGAGTGAGAGAGGTTTGACCAGATTTGAAAGCATGGGGCACGTTGCTTTTTCAAAAGAGAGGAATACAAATGAGACTATTTTCCACAACTTTTAATTTAGCATAGATCAATGTTCCAATAGACTAATTCTTAAAAACTAATCAAACGTTTGTCTCAACTCAACTCAACTGGATTATGATTTTGTTTGGATGTTTCCTTGGCAAGACAATATGTTGGATTTCAAAACAATTTTTTTTCTTTTATTTTATAAACACACCAAAATTATAATACTAATGTTAAACTTATTAGCTTTTCATACACATTTGATATGTCACTTTTTTTTTTTTTTAATAATTTGGTGTCTGGACCAGTTTTTGTGTATCTCGATTAATTTTGAAAACCAATCCCACCGCCCACTTGTGAAGACTCTATTTAAAGTATAGAAAATGTCCTGTATAGACTGATCCCAAAAAGCTTATTATAGCTAGCGAGTATTTGTACCTAAGATTTGGAAGGAACACACCTCAAAGTTGTGAGTATTTAATATATCTCTTCATGTGGCACAATCACAATTATTAATGAATTAAATATCACTTAAGTTGTATTAATTTGTGAGTTTTGCTATATCCCCCATTTCATTAATCCCTAACTATGTACGGATTGTATTTACAATTATTTGTATATATGTGAATAGTGATTTAAATTTTTTTTTTGGCACATAGAAAAAGGAGTATAATAAATGCAGCATATCTTTGATCAATTATTTTATGTTTGCTTTTATTCAAAATTTAAAAATAATGTACAGGAAAAATTTATAACTAAATTAAGGAAAAATTTATTCCTAACGACATTTTTTTACTTCTATATAAATACTTGAAAAAATAAACCTGAAAAAGGTAATCAATATAATATTATATATTAAGTAAAAAAATGTGATTAGTAATTATGCTTACATAAATTTACTATAGTTTTAATTTCTAATTTAAAAAAAAGAAAGAAAGAAGAAGCTATTTTAAAAGCATTTTATTTAGCTAGTGCTAAATAGAATTTTCTTAGGAAAAAAGAAAGTTATAAAATTTTGTTACAAATTTTCAAATGTCTATTGTTTAACATTTTATTCTGTTTGCTTATTTGTTTGCTTGCTTGCTTTGGGAGTTTTGATCTTTAATCTTTACTCCACATTCAACCTATTGTTTTATTTATTTTTCTTCTTCTTACTTGATTTTCGCATGATTTTTTTTCATAGTGCATATAGAAAAAAAAAAGTAAGTAATTGTTCAAAACTAAAACTACTTTAAGAAAAAATAAAAAATAAAAACAAAAATGAAATTGTTTGAAATAGAAAATGATTTATTTATTTATTTTTAAAAATAAACTTTTAAAGAAAATAAAGAAAACTATATAATAAAAAAAATACAGAAACCAAACATAAAATATAATATAAAAAATAAATGAATTGTGGGATGTTCAAGAAGTGAGACTCACAAGCAAATTTTGTAATACTTGTCTATTTATATACTTTTTGTGTATATTTTTTTGTACTTCTAAACCTGAGAATGACATTTAAATAGTCTGCACTTCTTGCATTGGGTTCATCTAATAAATTTTATAACACAAAACACAAATAATTGTGAGACAAAGTATCTAAAAAAAAATGAAAGTAGCGTTCAAAGATGATGTAGAAACAAACCTAACATTTTAATTACGAGTGTAACCAAATAAATTGCCACAGAAGGTGAAGACAACCTTTATTTTTCATCACAATAATTACATAACTCAATATATAATTTTAATGTCTCTCACTCTTCCACACGTCCAATTCTCTATAAATATTAGAATGAATGCATGAACCAAAAAAGGATAACATTTGAAAAGACAAGACTTTTTAATTGCTGAATTTTATTAACTAATAGTTATTAGGCTTCAATGGTCGGGTTTCCAATATTTGTTAGCCATTAAAGCTGAGTTATTTGGTTTCATCTATATTCACTTGATAATTTGATAGTGGACATGTGTAAAGTTTTTACACAAACACTTAGCACATTTTTTGAGCATTATTAATAAAATGCATAGTGTAATTTTTTTTTTATCTTTTTTCTCGCAATTGCAAACTGTTATTTTTTAATAAGAATTTATATTTGTTTTAGATATTTTTTTAATATATAAATTATTTTTTTTAGATTTTTTTTATAAAAATAATTTAACAATTCCATCACTAACTATAGTGTATGGGAGAAGTTAAAAATGATGCGACAATAGGTATGGAAGAAGTCAAAAATACTTGTGGGTTGTGAGAAGTCAATAAATGCTGATTTTTTTCAATAAAAATAATTTGAAAATTAAGATTGAGATATTAAACTTCTACAAAATATATAGATTAAAAAAAAAGGTTGTGAGTTAGACATTCCCTTTTCTTTATATAATATATAGATTACACCTCTTATGAGGTGACAAACAATTTTGAAAGGAAATAAAAGAGTTTGAAAAAAAATTAATTGATTAGTATTATTTGCTACCCCATTAGAGGTACAATTGGGGGTGATGAACTCACTTCAAAAGACCTACTAAGTTAGCCATAAGCTTGCTGAGTGTCAGTGTGTGTGTGGATGAAGACTAAGAGAATAGGAATTGTCAAATTATTAGAAGAAAATGGAGGATGGAAATGGAGGATGGAAACCGGTGGTCAAGCAACGAAACCGAGTCTTTGGCCGGATGAAAGGAGGTAGAGACAGCTGGATCATAGTTTTTGTAGATAACCTACCTGACTCCATGGATCCAAAAGGCCTCTTCAGTTTGTTCAATAACTTTGGAGTTGTAAGGGATGTATTCATTCCAAACAAAAGGCGAAGGATTTCTAGTACAAGATTTGGTTTTGTGAGGTATGACTGCAGAGTAGCTGCTAATGTGGCAATCCAAAGAGCGAATGGGCTGTGGGTGGAGGACAGAGCTCTAAAGGTTAAGGAAGCGGGTTTTAACAGTGATCAACGCAGAGTGGTGAATCCGAATACTATTGGTGCAACAAAAATAACTAAACAAAACACTGCTTTTGTGGGTGGAAATGTACAAAATAACAGAGGAATGAGGAGAACGTTTGTAGAAGCTCTTACTGGGAATAGAGAGGAGGGCCAATCACGGTTAGTGGTGAAAGCTCGGGAGGCGGGAAATGCATGGCTGTATGAGAGTGTGATTATTAGATTACACCATCATGTTACAACGGCTGATTTCAAACATGACGCTCGAAGTAGGGGAGTAAAGAAAGGAAGACTTAGAGAGGGTGGAGGAAGGGATATTGTTATTACTTTTAGCTCAATCGAGGAGAAAGAAGAGGGTGTAAGACTAATGCAAGGCTGGATGGTGGAGAGGGGAGAATTTGTTCGGGATTGGAAAGCCAGATTGCATATTGAGCAAGAGAGAAGCACTTGGCTCTCATGCTATGGAGTTCCTCTGAACCTGTGGAGTGCAGAAACTTTTACTTCTATTGGAAGGCTCTGGGGGGAAGTGGTAGGGCTGGATGAAGATATTGGGGACCCGTTGTTGTTCGTCTGCAGTAAAATTAGGATTGTTACAAAATGTATGGAGGCCATCAATGTCGTGATTAGTCTCGAATCCGGCAGCGGTGTGTACCCAGTGCGAATCTGTGAAGAGCAATTGGTATTTTCTAGCTGCAGGCATTTGGATAGTCACACTTCAGATGAGTTACATGGCTCCGGTGGACATAGTGATGGAGTTTCAGTCTCTGCCCATGGCTGGGTGGAAGGTGAAGCTGAGGTGGCACCAAATCAGGAGGGTGCCGTGGACATACTAGCTGATGTGGATAAGGATCAACGGGTTAGTTCAACTGAAGTGGAAAGTGGAAAGTGGAGGAAGTTTGAGCTGGCAACATGCATCGGTTGTAGCTGAGACTGTGGAAAGCCTTGGAAATTCAAATTCAAATTCAAATTCAAATGCAGGCTCCGACAAGATGGTTATACCAGAGTTGTCATCTGCGCAGAAGTGTAATGATGATTCTGGTGTGAGGCTCGATGGGCAATTGGATGGACATGTGGCTACCTCTGGATATATGAAGAGCTTGAGTGGACCGGTTGAGAGCTGGCCTGAAGTCCATCTTGATGTGTGTTTCTCCCAGGCCTAGTTGGGAGAATTGGTGCTTGGTGGGCCGAGAAGGCCATATCCTAGTCAGGGTATTAGGTATGGTTTAGTGGGCTAGAATTTTAGCCATCCAATGGCTTTGGATCTGGAAAGTAACAGTAAGGAGTTGGATAAGGGCCCTTCTAAACAACTTATGAACGCTGCTACTTCAGTTCGTAAGAAAGCTCGGCATAGAAATAGAAGTTGGAAGCTACCATTTTCTGCACGGAGAAGAGGGCACAGTGAGGCAGTAGCAAGACGAAACTCTCAAAATGAGGCTTTGTTCAGATCGGCTTCAGTAGCTTTGTCCAGATCTCTAGCTAACCGAAATAATAGCAGGTCTCGAGGTAGTGCTCCGATTTTAAATGAAGCTCAGGCAACACTGTGCATGGGTAAATTACTTGGGGTGGAGTTTGGGAAAGATGAAGCAAGAATTGTTAACAGTATCGTGCAGCTGGAACAGCAAGACAAAGAAAAAGCCGGGGTTAGAATTGGTTCACCGAGATAAACCAGTCCGCAGGTGCGCTCAAAGTGTGGATAGCAGTTTAAATGAAGATACTATCGTGGAGTATAAGAGGTTTGGGTCGGCCAGAAAAGAGGGGCAAAATCAAGAAATTAATAAAGGAGAGGAAAATTGGAATGCTTTTTGTGCAAGAATCAAAAAGAGTATTGCTATCAGAATGGGATATTCGATCTATTTGGGGATGTACCCGGTTTGAATATATGGAGGTTGGATCACAAGGAAGTTCAGGTGGCATAATCTGTGTTTGGGATCCTGAGTTCTTTCAATTAAAGGAGTGCTGTGGCAGTAGGAATTTCCTGCTTTTGCAAGGTACTATCTATCATTCCTTTGATTGTGTTTTGTTGAATGTGTATGCTCCTACTGATGTAAGTAAGAGGGGGAGGTTGTGGGAAATTATTAAACAACTTAGAAGTAAATTTCTTAGCCCGTGGTGTCTGGGGGAGGGGGGATTTCAATGAAATCAGGCTGATTAGTGAGCGTATAGGTGTGTCAAGAAGGGATAGGGGTATGAGAGAGTTCAACGACTTTGTTGACTCCTGTGAGCTCACAAACATTCCAATGGTTGGAAGAAAATTTACATGGTGTAATAATCAGGAGGGTGCGAGATGGAGTCGAATCGACAGGTTTTTGTTGGACCCAGAGTGGTTGGAAAACTTCAATATCAAACTGTGGGGATTGCCTAAAATTGTTTCTGACCATTGCCCAATTTTGCTTATGGAGGATAAAAGGGATTGGGGTCCTAAACCATTCAGATTTTTAAATGCCTGGCTTCTCCATCCTTCATTCTCTAAAGTGGTAAGGGAGGCCTGGGAAGAGTCACAGATTACTGGGTGGGGTGGTTTTGTTATGCACAAAAAACTCCAGCTACTTAAACAAGTTTTGAAGCGATGGAACAGTGAAGTGTTTGGAGCAATATCTGTGAAATTACATCGTGCAGAGGAGTGTAGACGTCCCCCGAACGCCCCGGGAGGGTTAGGTCCCGTTCTGTTCATTTGGGGTTACTACAGCTCGGACTCTTAAATGTCACGGTTCCTAATCTGAACCAAAGAGTCCAAATCCGGCAAATCATTTTGAGAAACAGATTTTTGAAAAAGTAGTGCCAAACATGGACTGCTTTGCCAGATACAGAGTCGCCACCTAAATATTTTATTTTGGGAAATTTAGGAAACCCTGACTCGGTGCCAAAAGGCTACGTGCCCGTCATCACCAAAGTTGCCTCGGCTCGGGAACTTGGATACGATTGGGGAAGGTCACTTCGTGAGCACCCCCGCTCGCCCGGTCATAGACCGGCCTCTACTAACCATGATATCAATTTTTGGAAAACATTGTGAGTTCTTATTCCGGTTATTAGCCTAGGTTACTATGTGATGCTCACAGCATATAAGTATAGACCGGGTCGCCCAGATTGGAATAAAACATTTCATGTTTGTTTTTTAAAATGGTTTGCTACCCGCAGGTAGGCTTGAAACATTTGATGATTTATCACAATTCAGATAACCCAACCTTCACCCACAGGCATTCAGGCAGTTATATCACATAAGCATTTAGCCTCATGGTAAGCATGCTATCATGGCAGCACTCACACGCATGCAAGGATGCTAAAGCATAAAGCTTACCGAGTACTCCAAGCCAAAATAGAAACTCATTAGAAATCATGCATGATCCTAATTATACAAAAATGCCCAATGCAACACATGCAAAATGCAACTATAGCAGGCTCGGCTATTCTAAGATGGCATATGAAATGCTACAATTATCATGTATTCAATTTGGAATTGAAAGTACAATGCAGTTAGTATGATGCGCCGAGCCCGGTGCATGCAATACAGATGAATGATGCAAACATGCTGTCATACTGTATGCTAATTTAAACATGCCCTAATCTAACCATCATAAGCGGATAAATAAAAGGGAGAAAGAAGTGGGGTTGGAAGACATACATCACACTCACGCACACTTATTACAATTATGCCCTCGCGCAGAGGGTCCGAATAAATAATACAGTCCCAAATGAAAGAATATTACAGTCCGAAATATTACAGAAAATCCTAATTAATTAATGAATTAACTAAGAAATCAAATAAAACTGTCGTGCAAGCCAGGGACCGCCTTGCTTCTGATGGATGATGCATGTCCGGATCGTCTTGCGCGGAAATCCACCGGAATGCCCCAATTAGCCTTTGTTTACACCTGTTCTTGAAATGCGTGCCAAGCCCCAAAAAGTTGTTGATTCCTGATTTTGCTGCAACAGAGAGCAGGAAATGGGCATAGCAATGTATTTGCACAGATATATGCATGTCTCGAATCTCGTGCCACCAATTACGCATACCGAGGCATGATGGCCGAGGAGTCGAAATGCACAACTCAATATAGAATGAATGCACATGAAACTACAGCTAAAACCTAACTCCATCATGGATAATCCGGAATGTCGGTGACTGGGGAATTGAGACACATTCCGTCACTCGGAGTACGAAATGTACCTCGTTTCCCGTGCCCGGGCTAACTCCTATTCCGGACACAATGCAATATGCATGACATGCATGAAATGCAACTAAGATACAATCCTAACATACACAATGCTATGAAAATGAGGTGCCTCGAAATGTGTGCACTCGGGCATGCAAACCGAGAAAATGACATGTGTCTCGAAATACGTGCACGCGGGCATGCAAACCGAGGCAATGATATGTGTCTCGAAATACGTGCATGCGGGTACGCAAACCGAGGTGATGATATGTGTCTCGAAATACGTGCACGCGAGCACGCAAACTGAGGCGATGATATGTGTCTCAAAATACGTGCATGTGGGCACGCAAACCGAGGCGATGATATGTGTCTCGAAATGCGTACACACGGGCACGCAAACCGAGGTAATGACAGAATGTGATGAAATGATACGGAAACATGATATGGACTTATACCAACATGAGTGAGCCTCAGCCACACTCACATGGGATGCCGGCGGATAAAAAAGAAGTGCCTCGAAATGCGTGCACACGGGTACGCAAACCGAGGTGATGACAAAATGCAATGAAATGGCATAGAAATGACAAATGGGCTTATACCAACGTGAGTGAGCCTCAGCCACACTCACATAGGATGCCGGCGGATAAAAAAGAAGTGCCTCGAAATGCGTGCACACGGGCACGCAAACCGAGGTGATGACAAAATGCAATGAAATGGCATGGAAATGACAAATGGGCTTATACCAACGTGAGTGAGCGTCAGCCACACTCACATAGGATGCCGGTGGATAAAAAAGAAGTGCCTCGAAATGCGTGCACACGGGCACGCAAACCGAGGTGATGACAAAATGCAATGAAATGGCATGGAAATGATATGCAAGCATACTAATGGAATTTCAGCATTAAAATATGGGGGAAAACAGTCCCGAAATGAAGCGAAATGACATGAAATGCAAGGAAATGTCCCGAAATGCGAATTTAGGCACCCGAAATGGCCTATGGCTATGCTAAACATGCACAATATGGACATGCAATGCAAAGACAGATGCTAGACAGTCCAAAAAGACGCACTTTCACAGTTATAAACATGGCCAAACAGCAAGTATAGGTATGGCAAAAATAGCATGCAAGAATAGGGGTCAAAAGAGGGGTAATGAAGCAAGTGATATAAACAAAACTCAAACTGAAAAATTTCCTTCTACAACATTGAAGAGGGACCAAAAATATGAACATTTACAGTATATGGCAGACCTCAAATCAGTATACAAACATGCTAAAAATGTGATACAAAATTAGGCTCAAAAGTGGCTACAACATGAAGTATACAAAATAATCACCAAACAGCCAAAGAACCTTGATAAAACATGTAGAATGGACCAAAATAAGCACTTTTATAGAACTGTAAAATGGCCAAAAACAAAAGCATGGTAGGTTAACTAAACATGCAAGAATGGGGAATAAAAGAGGGATATAACATGAAGTGACCTATGGAAGCCCCAAACCATGAAAGGACCTAAAGGAAACATGAAGTATGGATCAAAATAAGAACTTTTTCAGAACTGTAAAATGGCCAAAAACAAAAGTATGATAGGCTGCCATTGCATGCAAGAATGGGGAAGAAAAGAGGAGTATAAAGGTAGGTACAACATGGAAGTCCCAAATGGTGTTGAACCCTTCTTCAATGTTGAAGAGGGGCTCAAAATAAGCCTCATATCAGTTTACAACATGTTCGAAAATAAATTTCTCATGGGTCAAAAATAGCATGCAAAATTATGACATACAAGAGGATCAATGAAGCAAGTGTATTATAGAGGGCTCAAACAGGGTTGAGCCCTTAATGAAAAGTGAAGATGAGCTCAAAAGAGGGCCCTTTTCAGTTAGGGCCGGAGCTTGAAACAAAAAGAAAGTGGGGCTTAGAAATAGATCAAGAAAAAGGGTCAAAAGGGTAAAAGTGTTACTTACCCTTGAAGACTCAAGCTTTTGTTGCTTCTTGGATGGATTTGCAGCTTCTTTGACCTTTGAGAAACCTTCCTTGTTGCTGGAAATGAGATGGTGGTGGTAGAGCTTGGTGGTGTAGAAGGAATGATGGTTAGGGGCTTAGGGTTTTTTGAAGAATTGAGAGGTATGGAGATGAAGTTCTATATGGGAGCTTGAAGATGAAGTTTTCTAACCCCAACAAAGGAGGCCACCAGCTGGTTATAAGGGTTCAAAAGGGGGTGTAAAGGTGGGGGAAAAGGAGAGCAAAATTCCCCCACAAAATATCCTCCGGATAAATATCTTGTCTGGGGGATATTGCCCAACAGCTGTAAAGTGCACAGTGCAAGGAACACGGCCGGCCTCTCACTTTTGCTGGAGGTGGCCGGCCGGCCACACCCCCTAGCCGGCCGGCTAGGGGTCAAAAGGTTCAATGAGATTTTCTGGCCGGCCAGCTACTGGGGAGGTACCCCCATGTGTGTACAACACAGCCATGTGGTTAAAATTCCAAGAAAGTGGGTCTAAGGGGTTGAACACTAGCTCGGAAAGAGGGGTTCAAAAGGGTCAAGTTGAATTACTGGCCGGCCATGAACTTTTAGGGGCCTCTCATGTGTGTAGATCACAGATATGTGGTTCAAAGTTCAAGAAAAAAGGTCCAAGGGGTTCAACATTAGCCCGGAAGAAAGGGGTCAAAAGGGTCAGGTAACCTTAATGGCCGGCCACCAACTTTTAGGGGCCTCCCAGGTGTGTAGATCACAGATATGTGGTTGAAAGTTGGCAACACTAACCCTAGGGTGTTCAACATTAGCCCGGAAGTTGGAAAAACGGGCGCCAGGAGGCTCCGGAGGAGAGATAACTGGCTGCTGCAACAATTGCTGGCCTCCCACCCTTCAGTGACCTTCCCTGTGATAAAACAGAGGTACCTGCCAAAAATGAACGAAAACCGATGCAAAACGAATGTTTGGGGGCCAAAACACGCAGTTCGGGGCCCCGAAAACTGGGCTGTTAAGCACCGAAAGTGGCATTCGGCCACGAAGTGGGTTTCTCAGACCCCAGTGTCCCTCAAAAGGGATGAAATAGGAAGTATGCCAAAAATCAGAGCAATAGGAGATGGTTAAGCGGTCCCGAACCGAGGCACACGGCCAACGGTCCCGAAAACCGGGAACCGGACTCCGAAATGGGCAAAATGGCCTACGGCCACCAAATGTAGCCTACGGACATTGAGAGACGGTCTACGGGACCTCTCCCTTCCCTTAGGAAAAGAAACAGAGAAAACCGAGTCTGGTTCGCAAACCGAGACAAGGTACAGAAGAGGGTTCGAAAGTCCGGAGGCAGGGCTCACAGCTGCAACTCTGAAACTTCTGAACAAGCACATTATGCAACATCACCAAGCGCTCAATCGGTGACGTCTGAGTCTTAAGGTCGGTCAAAAATGGGGTGTCTACAGTTGCCCCTCTTTGACAGAACTCGGAAGTCATAAGTGACGGGAGTGAATGTCAAAGCCCAGAGACGACCCATTTTTGACAAGGCCGAAGGCTTAGACAAACATACAGGATAAACAGAGATGTGCCCGCAGGCATGCCCGCAGGCAGGGGGCGAAATGCAAATGATATGCAAGAAGCCGAAGGTAACCCAATGATCATGCAAATGCAGCGAGCTGTAACGAAGCAAATATTCGCAAATAGATGCAACAGTTTTAAGCAAGAATGCAAAGCAACAACTACATTTCATGCAGTTAAGAATGCGGAGGATCATTCAATCCCCGCCACGTCTCACACGGAGAAGATACGATACCTGCGCGATTCGTCTGGTCGCACCAGCCTCAATTGAACCGTACATACAATATTGTGCCTGCAAAAGAGAGAAATTGCAACACGTACAATATGCTAACAACATGTATGTAATGTGATTCCGAAGGTTCGACACACGCAGTGCCGGTGAGTGAATGCATCGCAATGCAAGAATGGAACATGTGTGACAACGTACGCTCAAACATAGATGTATGCCAATATCAAGAAATGTACATGACAAGGCAAGTATGCTCATGAGAATGCAAATTATGCGCACGATAGTACAAAACGAGCATAAATCAGGGTGTTCATTTGTCATGAAACAACGAGTGCAGAAAAGCGTGTTTCGGCGAAGGTAACTCAATTGCGGCCTTCAATCCACTTCTCTGAAAGGTTACAACTCATTCAAAAAGGATACACTTTGATTTCGATGAATGATGATGAGACACATGTCAGAACTTGAAGCCGAAGTCCCAGCGGATCATTTCGCGACCGGAAGTGTACTTTTCTTGAACTTTTTCAGGTCCCGGGAACTCCGATCTTTCTCAAAATTTGCAGAGAGCTAGATGGGTAGGTGGGGAACATGGCCAGCCATTTATCTTCCCAAGGGGAGGTGGCCAACCGGTTTCCATTAAAGCTAATGGCTAGCCGGCCATTTCTGCAAAAAGCAGATAGCTGGCCGGCCATGTACTTTTTCCGGGGCTATTTTGGTCTTTTTCCCTCCTTTTTGCATGCTTCTTCAATCAAGGCTTAAGGCCTATAAAAGGCAGCCGAGTCCCCCTTCTTTTCTTGCATTCTACAACACTTTTCTCTCCAGATCTGAGTTTCACGCGCGTTTTCCAACGCCCCGCGCAAATTGTTTCCGCAAAAATATTCAGTTTTGAGCACTTTGAAGCGATTAAATTCCGGTTTCGGAGCTTCTTTTTGCATTTTCGCCACTTGAGGTAAGTTTGTCTCAATATTTGGAATATTTTCTCGGGAGTTGACTTTTGTTGACTTTTCGTTTCCCGAGAGTTGACTTTTGTTGACTTTTTCCAATTTTGGCTCATTTTGCTCATTTTTGCTTCCTTTTGCAGATTCTTTGGAAATGGCAGGTAATTCTTCCCACGGCGGAGGTTTTCCAGGTGCCGGAGATGATTTCGATCCTATGACTCTACCTCCGAGGACCCGACCTTTCATTCCCGGGAGGTACCGTCCGCCAGCACACGTCCTCCCTCGTGCTGTCTTCCGTCACTTTACCAGTTTTGACGAGCGAGCACCCGGGGATCTGCTTCTCAGAGAGCCGGAGCAGCATCTCCCTCACGAGGCCCGGGAGGTATTTACTTCATCTTCTGTATTTTACATAGATTTCGCACCTTTGCCATGCTTAAACAGACAGTTTAGCTTATGACATAGTACTTTGCTTACATCCTGAATATGTAATTTCAACATTCGAATTTCTGAACACTCGGCTCATTAATTAATTGCGAACACACATCCCACATTAGAACACACGGCTCAAACACTGATTTGTCGAACGCACAGCCCGAATTCGAAAGTGAACACACAGCCCACACTTTAAATTTTCTGAACACGCAGCCCAGGTAGATAGTGAACACGCAGCCCACACTGATTGAAGGTTGAACACGCAGCCCTAACTTCAAATTTTCTGAACACGCAACCCAGATTAATAGTGAACACGCAGCCCACAATTTAACTGAAAGTTGAACACGCAGCCCAAATTTCAAATTTTCTGAACACGCAAACCAGGTAGATAGTGAACACGCAGCCCACAATTTAACTGAAAGTTGAACACGCAGCCCAAACTTCAAATTTTCTGAACACGCAGCCCAGGTAGATAGTGAACACGCAGCCCACAATTTTAACTGAAAGTTGAACACGCAGCCCAAATTTCAAATTTTCTGAATACGCAGCCCAGGTAGATAGTGAACACGCAGCCCACAATTTAACTGAAAGTTGAACACGCAGCCCAAATTTCAAATTTTCTGAACACGCAGCCCAGGTAGATAGTGAACACGCAGCCCACAATTTTAACTGAAAGTTGAACACGCAGCCCAAATTTCAAATTTTCTGAACACGCAGCCCAGGTAGATAGTGAACACGCAGCCCACAATTTAACTGAAAGTTGAACACGCAGCCCAAATTTCAAATTTTCTGAACACGCAGCCTAGGTAGATAGTGAACACGCAGCCCACAATTTTAACTGAAAGTTGAACACGCAGCCCAAATTTCAAATTTTCTGAACACGCAGCCCAGGTAGATAGTGAACACGCAGCCCACAATTTAACTGAAAGTTGAACACGCAGCCCAAATTTCAAATTTTCTGAACACGCAGCCCAGGTAGATAGTGAACACGCAGCCCACAATTTTAACTGAAAGTTGAACACGCAGCCCAAATTTCAAATTTTCTGAACACGCAGCCCAGGTAGATAGTGAACACGCAGCCCACAATTTTAACTGAAAGTTGAACACGCAGCCCAAATTTCAAATTTTCTGAACACGCAGCCCATTTCATTTCATTGGCACACAGCCCATTTCATTTCATTGGCACACAGCCCATTCCATTTCATTGGCACACAACCCATTCCATTTCATTGGCACACAGCCCATTCCATTTCATTGGCACACAGCCCATTTTATTTCATTGGCACACAGCCCATTTCATTTCATTATTGATACATGTATTCATTTTGAATGCAGGTTTGTTCCCGCAATGTGCGGGGGTATGGTTCCACCACTGCACGGGACTGGTATGCCGAGCTCCCGGAGGGTGTTCGAGACTTAGTCGACTTGGCAGGGTTCGGGCCCTTCTACGTCGGGTTGTCACGTTGTCCTGCCCGGAGGACATTGATGGCAGCTTTGGTAGAGAGATGGTGGGACACCACCAATTCCTTTCATTTCTCTGCTACCGGGGATATGACCATGACCCCTTTTGACTTCGCTGTATTGACCGGTTTAGACGTCGGAGGTTGGTCCATCCCTTACGATGAGGATATGGGCGAGTGGGAGGCCGCCTGGATGTATCTATTGGGGGCTCACCCACCTGTTGACAGGGTCTCTGGGAGAGTCCGATACACTTGGTTCTCTTCCCATTTTCGGTGGGCGGAGATGGTGCCCGAGACTCCCGAGGAGACGGAGCAGTATGCCCGTGGTTTCTTGATGTTCCTCTTCGGGACTACCCTGTTCGCCGACAGAGGGAACACAGTTGGGCTATATTTGCTGAGCGCTCTAGTCGACCTATCACAGGTCCATCGATACGATTGGGGTGGCGCCGGCCTGGCTACCCTTTACTTTTATATGAGCGCGACCTCCCGCGGGCGGGGCAATTTGCTTGGCGGCTATTGGAGAGCCTGGGAGGTACTTTCTGTCCCCTTGATTTACATTTCTGCTTCTCATTACTTGTACATTGCACACACAGCGCACTTTTACAGTCTGTATTTTGCTCTCAGCATTTCGTACTTACATTCTGTATTGCTTTTCTCAACTATGGGTCTATGTATACTTCCCATCGTTAGCCCCAGAGCTGGAGGTGGTAGGGATTCCCGTGACCCCATATTCATTGATATTCGAGGGCCCGCACCGGCCGAGGCCTCGAGAGACCCTCCTTCGCCTGCGACAGTATTTCGACACTGTGCGACATTCAGAGGTACCTCAGAACTTTCAGTTCTTTTCATTTTCATCTTTGATTTGCTCTGTATATTCCCGATTTCTGATTGGTTTATGCATTCATCATCCGCAGATTACATGGCAGCCCTGGGTGTCCCTGGGTGAAGGCCTCCGACTTCAGTATACCGGAGCATCGGACATCTCCCAGTATAGGGTCCTGCTTGAAGGGCCGGTTGGCAGGGCATGGTTCCTGGGGGAGCGCTTTCTGCGCCAGGTATGGGGGTATCTTTCTCAGGATATTCCCGCAGTACCTCCAGCCAGTATGCGGACTGCTGACAGGCTCTCGTACTCAGAGGTAGTCGGCGCCATGCTGGGTACTGATGCTTTACTATACGTTGAGGAGGGGGACTACGCCACTTACCGTCACATATACTTGATGCCTCCATTGACGGAAGCTCGTATCCCGATGATGAGACCTGCCGGTATGTCATCCTCGGACCAGGCTCGGGCTCGGGCTGCAGACGCCCCTTCTACTAGCAGGGCCGGTACATCTAGGGGTGGGAGTAGACCGGTTCCTCCGGCCCCGTCGGTTCATCCTCATCCCGGATGGCCAGACATGCCTACTGAGTTGATGGCGTGGCAGTATGGGGCTAGCTCTCCGACTCCGATTCCACTAGAGCCTCCGATGCCCAGTGATCGATACGCCATTGATCCGGACTCACCACCGGTATGCTCCACTTGCTTTCATTCATCATTCAGATGTTTAGACACTCTTCTGTTCACTGATGATTATGAGCTCATTTTTGCAGCCATCGCGAGGGTACATGGAGGAGGTGGTTGGACTGGTGGCCACACTTGAGGGCATGGTCCTACGCAGGGAGGCACAGTTGTCTGTTGCGGGCATCCAGGTACCCTTCAGTTTTCTGGCATTTATCATACTTCTGATGACATGCTGATTTCTACTGCATTGATAGACTATTTGTGTAGAGCACATCTGACACACACCCCACTTGTACACTGTATTTACATGCACCCACTTTACGTATCCCTTGCTTGTATCCGCATCTGATGTATATACTTGGACTGATGCATTTGAATTGGACTTTTTGTTTTCAGATGCCTTCATGGTCCGGTCAGCCGCAGGCCAGGCCATCTGGGCCTCATTGGGGAGCTGGGCCATCTGGGCCTTTTCAGGGGGCAGGGCCATCTCGGCCTTCCAGAGGATCCGGGCCATCTAGGCCTTTTCGAGGAGCTCGAGGAGGGCCCGTCCGCAGGCGCAGGGCTCACGTTGTGGAGATGGAGCCTGATGAGGAGGAGGAGGATGCTGAGGAGGAGGAGGCTACCGATCGTCAGTCAGAGACATCTGCTAAGGAGGGAGGCTCCGACTCAGATGATGATGATGGTGCGGAGATTGTCCCGTAGAAGAGGATGAGGCGTGCTTCTCGTTCCCGCTCCCGAGGACTTTGATGCTGCTATTTCCTGCTTTATTTTTCTTTTTGCTAGTAGTTTATAGCACTTTGCACATTGTTAGGTAGTTTTATTTTTTGTAAAACTTGTACCTTTGTTTGTTGTAAAGCATGATGAAATGAAATAGCTTTTGAAGAGATGTTTGTATTTTAAACTTTAGCATCGTATCGCATCAATTTATTTCGCACAAAAATAAGATCGAATGGAAATGCGCATTGTGTAATCACCAAGTCAGGTAGTGAACCGACGCAACAAACTAAGCAACTCAACTTACTAAGATATAACAGAAACTTTAGCAAGTTTACAACTCGATAAGCAAAATGCAACAACATTGACAATGCAAGACTTTAACAAAAATTGCTTAAACAGAGAGCAATGACTCAAAAAAAACACGAAACACGTCCGCTCGACAAACAACTCGATAAGCAAAACAACAACTCGATAATCAAAACACAACAACAACAGAGTGTTCTTCTGACAATCTAGGCATTGGAACGCATCCGAAATGGAGGGAGATGAAGGCCTCTGACTTTCCCGTTGCATGGAAATACTTGGAACTCTCCCTCGAAGGATAAAACAGGGCCAGGGAGATACACTGCAGCATTGCCAGCCATCCCTGGGAGCCGGCCGGCCATTTTTTGTGGAGAGAGACAGCTGGCCGGCCATTTCTGAAAAAGTAAATGGTCGGCCAGCCAGAAAAAGTGGCTGGCCGGCCATTCAGTCCTGCAGCCACCAGATTTTCGACACGTGTCCCTGTGAATAGTGTTTTTCCTTCTATAAAAGCCTCAACTTCGGGAACATTCATTTCATCTTAGTTTTAGGCAAAGATGGAGGCGTTTCTCGCAGAAAATGTCACATCTTGGATCTCTTCTCTAGATGGCTCGGAAAAGCTGAATTTCCGGGGTTTCGGCTTGAATGCATTATTCACGCTGAGCCGTACTCCGCTACATCTCCCTTTTCTCCATGCCGCAGCAAGGTTTTGGGATCCAGTGACGCATGTTTTTAGCTTTGGCGGCCAGGAGATGTGTCCCACTTTCGAAGATTTTCAGGTTTTGATGGAGTCTGAAAGCTCTGAAGTGATCTTGCCCCAACTCCGTTTTGGCCATGCTCAGGCTTTAGGGCAGATGTGTGGGCTCACGGCGCATGATGCTCGATCTCTGATCTGCAGTGGGGAACTGGACATTCTCGGCTTGATCCATCGTTTTTTCGACGCCGGTGACCGCAGCAACCATTATTGGCAGGGTTTTCGGCAACACGCCCTCTGCTTATGTTTGTTGTCTCACTTTCTGCTTTCCTCGGGCTTCGGCGG
Organism: Camellia sinensis; assembly: GCF_055761805.1. NCBI lineage: Eukaryota > Viridiplantae > Streptophyta > Magnoliopsida > Ericales > Theaceae > Camellia > Camellia sinensis. Next base: position 28,927,840 of record NC_138961.1, read on the forward strand.
GGCTAGCATTCGCCTGATTGAAGTCGCCCAAGGTTTGAGAGAAGGAAAGAGCTGTATTGCCATGACCTTGGCCGAGACATTGATGGGCTTAGGTTCTGTCTATCGCCGGGAGGCGACTAGGTTCGCCGGGAGTCCACTGCTGCTGCAGGTAATGTTTCCCACCCGACCTCACATATATATTTGCTCACATAACTCAGCCCTCAGGCTCGGTTTTTCTCACAAAACCCTTGTCTCACTTTTCTCTCATCGTACATCTCTCTGTTCTTTATTCTCTCATTTTCCATCCCTCCCCTAGGTATGGTTAATGGACAAGTTGCAGGTTGTGGACTCTTGCCCGGCCTATTCAGCTCGAGGCTACTTCTTTCGGCAGCGCCTTGTCAATGCTCTTGACGAAAGGTGGTGGTTCGATTGGATGTGCAATTTGTCTGCAGACAGCATTGCTTGGCGTTGTCCTTGGCTCAACCTCCCGGCAATGAGCTATAGTATGTCCCGGCTGATTGGGATCCAATTGATTGGTCTAACCCACTGCGTATTCTATTTTCCGTTCCGGTTCCTGCGTCAGTTTGGTCATGATCAGACCTGCCCACCGGAGGGGATTGAGTACCCAGCCGCTTTCCCGGTCTGGGGTGCACAGCTTGCCCGATATGCCACGGCATGGAGGACTAGAGAGCTCCTGGCCCCTGCTTCTACTTTCAGTTGCACTTTGTCCGATGAGTGCTTGGATTGGCTCAATGAAGAGGCACAGGTTGGGCCCAGCTTGGCATCAGATGCTTCGTCCAGCTCTGGGAGGGGGCGCAGAGATACTTGATTCAACCATGCCCCAAATTTATTGCTTATTTAGTATTTTCAAGTTTTCTTTATGAATGTACTAAAAAAAAAAGCAACCTTGATCGTAATGCAAGAGCAGGAGAACTCAGTTTTGAAATCAATGAAATTGAAAGTTGCGGTACTGAAAATTTTCCGGTTTTGGTCCAAAAATGGTCTTAGTCGTAAAAAGATTGATTTGAACAAAGTCAACTTTTATTAAAACTTTTCAAAACTATTTTCAATGTGGATCAGAACTGGACACACCGGAGATCTGTCACTGAAATGCACAACCCCAGATCCCTGCAACTGGAAAGTTGCCCCTAGTCTGAAGAACAATGCGGCACTCCAAAGCAACGGAAAGTTGCCCCTAGTCTGAGTAACTTTGCACCGTCGCGGCAACGGAAAGTTGCCGCTAGTCTGAACAGCACTGTACCGGAGATCACGATAAATGCTGATGGATAAAGATGACTGAGATGATCAAAATGGACAGAGTTGATCGGGGAAAAGTTTATGGCTGAACTTCAAGGTGAAGTTGCCTACGTATCCCTAAGATGGGAATCAAGCCTTACGTAGTTCAGGCTAAGGTTCACTCAAGTATTTTCACTCTCCTTTTGCGCTCTAACTTTTGCCAAGGCCGCCCTTTGTGGGTTTTCAACCTTGCGAGCTCAATTTTTACATTTTCTAATTTTTTGTGCTCTGACTTTTGCCTAGGTCGCCCTTTCGGGTTTTCGGCCTAGCGAGCCTCTCAAGGATAGTATTTCTTCAACTTGTCCATATTGATCGGTTGTGAGAACTCCAAGCCATCTAGATCCATCAGAACCACAACCTCACCTGACCAGATAGCTTTGATGATGTAAGGACCAGTCCAATTAGGTTTGAACTTGCCCCTTGGGTCGTGGATGGGAGCTCGGTTGTCTTTGAGCACCAAATCTCCTTCTTTCAGATTCCGAGACTTAACCTTCTTGTTGAAAGCCAGGGCAATTCTGCGTTGATAGCCTTGGATGTGGTACAGTGCTTTCAGTCTTCTTTCATCAAAGAGCATGAGTTCTTCGAATCTGCTTTGCTGCCAATCTGTTTCGGCTATCTGGCATTCAGCCAATACTCGTAACGACGGAACCTCAATCTCAATGGGTAGAACAGCCTCCATTCCATAGACCAATGAATATGGAGTTGCTCCAGTAGAAGTTCTGATTGAAGTCCTGTAGCCCCACAGAGCAAATGGCAGCTTGTCTGGCCAATCTCGATAGGTTTCCACCATCTTCTGTAGTATATGCTTGATATTCTTGTTGGCGGCCTCAACCGCTCCGTTGGTCTGCGGCCGGTATGTAGATGACTTATGGAAAGCCACATTGTATTTCTCCAACAAGTCTATCACTTCTTTCTTGAAGTGGGAACCATTATCTGAAATTATCTCGTTTGGCACCCCGTAGCGACAGATGATGTTGTTCCTGATGAACTTTGCGACATGCGACGCCTTCAACACCGCGTATGATTGGGCCTCGACCCACTTTGTGAAATAATCTATCGCTACTAGGATAAACTCATGCCCGTTTGACCCCTTCGGGGTAACAGCTCCGATCACATCAATTCCCCAAACTGAAAACGGCCACGGCGAAGTGATGTTGTACAGTTTTGACGGCGGGATGTTCATGCGATTTGCATGGATTTGACACTTGTGGCATCGCCGAACAAAGCTAATACAATCCTCCTCCATGGTTGACCAGTAGTAGCCCTGTCTGAGGATTTTTCTGGCCAGCATTACTCCATTCATGTGTGCACCGCACTCTCCCCCATGGATGGCTTCCATCAGGCATTTCGACTCTTCAGCTTCGACACAGAGCTTATGCATTCCCAGATGGCCCCTTTTGTACAGCTTACCCCCGCAGATGATAAACTGAGCAGCCATTCTCCTGACAGCCCTCTTATCTTTGGCATTTGCCCCTAGTGGATATGTCTCCTTTTCCAAGAAGTTCCAGATGTCGTAGTACCAGGGGTTGCCGTCTTGAACCTCGTCTATGGCGGAAATCGACTCGTATGCTGGCGCGAACTTCTGATCAATAATGACTGGACACATCCGGACTCCGGACGGGATGTCTATCATAGAAGATAGAGTTGCTAATGAATCTGCAAACCTGTTGTTCTCTCTTACGAGGTGGGTGAAATTTAGCTTCTCAAACCGAGGAATTAACAGATCCAAGGTTTGGTGGTAGATTATCATCCTTTCCTCCTTGACTTTCCAATCTCCTTTTGCTTGAGACACAACAAGGTTCGAGTCCCCAATGACGTCCAGCCGTTTTGCCCCTAATTCCAGGGCTGCTTCCAGGCCAGCAATACATGCCTCATACTCTGCTTCGTTGTTGGAAACCTTGAACCGGAGCTTGAATGCTAAAGGAATACGGGAATCGTCAAGCGCTATCAGCAACACCCCTATCCCATACCCATACTGGTTTGACGCTCCGTCAAAGTACATCGTCCAAGTTTCATCTTCGACGTGCAGAATGGCTTCATCTGGGAATAGATACTCAACCGCTTCATCCCCCTCAACCGGGTGGTCGGCAAGGAACTCCGCTACCGCTCTCCCTTTCACTGACTTGCGCGTTATATACTTCAAATCAAATTCGGAGAGCAACAGCAGCCAACGAGCTAGCCTACCCGTAAGTGCTGGTTTCTCGAAGAGATATTTGATGGGATCCAAACGCGAAACCAACATTACAGAGTGGGCTAACAGGTAGTGCCGCAGCTTCCTGGTTGCCCATACCAAGGCCAAACAAGCCTTCTCCAGCGGTGTATAGCGGGTCTCGTAATCCAGCATCTTTTTGCTCAGATAGTATATGGCCCTTTCCACTTTGTCTTCTGACTCCTGCGCGAGCATGCAGCCCATGGTAGTCTCAGTTACCGAAAGGTACAATATCAACGGTCTCCCCGGCTCTGGTGGCGACAATACGAGTGGGTTCTGTAGATACTCTTTGATCTGCTCAAAAGTTGCTTGACATCGGCCGTCCCACTGGAATTTCTTTCCTTTCTTCAGGAGACCAAAAAGTGGTTCACAAGTCAAGGTTAATTTAGAAATAAACCGTCTTATGAATTGCACTTTACCCAGAAAGCCTCGCACCTCCTTTTCAGTCCTTGGTGGTGGCATTTCTAAGATGGCCTTGATTTTGGAAGGGTCGACCTCGATGCCCCTTTGTGTAATCAGAAACCCTAGCATCTTCCCTGCTGTAACACCAAACGTGCATTTCTGGGGATTCAGTCGCAGCCGAAACTCTTTGATCCTTTGAAAGAATTTTTGTAAGGCGGTGTAGTGGCCCTCTCTATCTTTGGACTTGACAATCATGTCGTCCACATACACTTCGACCTCCTTATGGATCATATCATGCAATATTGTAGTCGCTGCCCGTTGATACGTAGCTCCAGCATTTTTCAACCCGAATGGCATCACTCGATAACAATATGTCCCCCACGGGGTAGTGAACGCAGTCTTCTCCCGGTCTTCGGGTGCCATCACTATCTGATTATAGCCTGAGAAACCATCCATAAACGAAAGCAAGGCGTGTCCTGCCGTGAAATCCACCAATTCGTCAATGTGTGGCAAGGGAAAGTCGTCCTTCGGACTGGCCCTGTTCAAATCTCTGAAGTCTACACAGACCCGAATTCTGCCGTCCTTCTTTGGCACCGGAACTATGTTGGCCAACCAAGTTGGATATTCAGATACCAGCAGGAACCCTACGTCAATTTGCTTGGTGACCTCTTCCTTAATTTTGAGAGCCCAATCCGGGCGAATCCTTCTGAGTTTCTGTTTGACAGGACGGGCCTCGGGGTCAAGAGGGATCTGGTGCTGTACAATCTCAGGATCGATTCCAGGCATGTCTTCGTAGGACCACGCGAAAACATCTTTGAAATCTTTTAATAAAGCGACTAAGCGCTCGCGCTCCTCTGAAGACAACGTGGACCCGATCTGGACCAGCCGCGGGTCCTTCTCAGTACCAACATTCACAGTAGTGATTTCATCCATTAAAGGTTTAACAAATCTTTCCTGCTCTTGATCAATTAATCGTTGCAAAACTGGAGGAATTTCTTCCTCGCTGTTTTCATCAAAATTTTGAAAATCCTGATTTAAGCAATAAATCAAAGGCACAGAAAAATACTCGGAAACCACATCCACATCATTCTCATTAAATACTTCCAAGCCGTCAGATTCCTCTGTTACAACAGACTCAAAAGAAAATGAAAAAGACGACCTAGACAGGACTGTGGCATCCGGGTTATCACTCCCAGGAATACCGGACTCAGACTCAGTCGAGCTGGAATCTGATTCCGACGTACAAGATTCGGTAGAATCAGATTCCGGCTCACTACCTGACCCGGAACTGCTAGATAAAAAGCCTTCTTCATACTGCCAGATGAGAGAAGGTGCGATAGATGCATCCAAGATCGGCGCTGGAAAGCCCGCAGCTATTTCATCTCCAATCACAGAAACCGAAGAGTTGTCCCCCAAGCACTCTTGGCCGATCGGAGGATCTGATAGTAGACTCGCCAGTGCTACCCCCATTTCAAGCTCTGTGCTCTCAGGATCCACTGCTTCACATTGCTCAACCTCAGTTGATGGGTCTGTCTGCGCTTCGGCAACGTCATCCCCAGATAATTGTATGTCGAAGAATATTTCAAAACCAGGCACGCGCTTCCCCTCCGCGTTTTGCCATGGCTCCGGGAAGCCGCAGAATGGAAAATCTTCCCCCTCCCGGACGAAACGTCCATTTAGGGTACCCCAGATGGGCCTGTGCATTAAATCAAATGGCTTCCCGGCCTTCTTTGCTCTGGCCCTTCCGGCCATTTCTTTTCCTTTCCTCACCCAGTCCTCTTTGGTAGGCAGATATCCCAGTCCAAAGGCGTGAGGGTTGTGTGCCACTTCGGCCAGCACTGAGACGCCCTTCCGGCCGCTTCTCCCTAATCCCATCCCAGGGGTATGCTTTAGCTTGTTCATGAGGTATATGGATTGTGCACTAACATACATGCCCTCATTCGCAGCCATGACATTCTGCACCACTTGAGCCTCGGCCAAGGTGAACCCCGACAAAAACACATCCTCCGTGCCGTGCTCAATCTCCAAGACAGGTGTAGACACTTCCGGCGGCGGATGGATTGATGAATTCCCAAAAACTATCGCTACCCCTTTCCCGTGGGGGTACTTTAGTATCTGATGTAGAGTGGAAGAGACTGCTTTGACCTGGTGCAACCACGGTCGCCCCAAAAGTAGGTTAAAGGTTGCGGGAACGTCCAAGATGTGAAATTCGATGCTGTGTTGTCCTGGACCAACCTTGGTTTGAATTTTAACAGTCCCCATCACTTCTCTGCTGGTATTGTCGTATGCTCTGATTACTTGGGTGGTTGGGACGAAGTCCACGGGCTTCAAACCGATTGCATATGCCGTTCTGGTCGGGCAAACATTAATTGCAGACCCGGTATCAACAAGTACCACCGGTATCCACTTATCTCTACATTCCACAGAAATATAGAGAGGTTTGTTATGGTTTGTGCCCTCAGGCGGTAGCTCCTTGTTCGAAAAGGTTAATGCCGGGGAATCTCCTCCCGGAAAAACCAGCCCAACCAGCTGTTCAGGCGTGGTGTCTATGGAGAGTTTGGACTTGTCCATAGCAGATAGAACAGCTTCTCTGTGTACTCGTGATGCCATTAGCAGTCCCCAGATGGAGATGTCTGCTTGTATTTTCTTTAACTGTTTCAACACAGCCTCATCTTCAATCTGCTTCTCCTTCTGTCTCTCCGCTTCTCTATCCTTCCCGGATGCCTCGGGTTGGTCCAGATGTGGGGGCTTGAAGTACCGCCCACTTCTTGTCATATGGTCTACTTCATCAAGGTACCAAGTATCATCCGGCTGGTTATTCCCCCAGTCTTCATCCGTGTGGGCAAGACACAAGTCGTCATCTTCCCACCACATTCCGCTGGCAACCAACAGACACCTGTCTGGCTTCGGTCCACTCGCACTCTCAGTGCTCTCTGTCCATATACTCGCAGCATTGTCTGTCTTCGTACACACAGCACTTTCAGTCCCCTCAGGGCCTTTAGCTTTTCTAATTCTCTCAGCCTCCTCAAACTTTCCTTGTTCTAGCTGCGTCAGTACAGCTGTTTGTTCAACAGTTCCCATATCCATAATGCCCATATCTCGAGCGGAATTCTTAACACCGGCGCTCTCCGGCGATACTACTTGGTTTTCGGCCATTCCGGCCACAACTGATATTTCTACCCCTGCCAGGCTCTGTTCTGGTTGGGTTTCCCCCACTACATCCGGTTGATCTTCGAACCATCCCGTGGCCTCCTCTGATCCCTCGTAATCATACCAATTAATCGACGCATCCCCCAGTTCTTGGTCCTCGAGAAATTGCAGGTTGGCAAAATCCTCCTCGACGGTTGTCAGATTATCTGCCCATAGCCCAGACCCATCCCCCCGGATCATGCATAGCTCTCCTGTCTCTGGCAATTCTACGCCTAGCCCGATTCGGCTCGTTGATAGGATGTGCTTGCTTGGATCATAGGCTCCCTCAGCAAAATTCTGCCCAGTCCCTGATTCAGCAATCTCGTTCTTTCCCAAAATCTGCCCTGCTCTGTCTTCGACGGTCACCACCATCGGTTCTGGTCGGGTTTTGGAGATGTCCACCATGCACAAGAAATCAGTGCAATCGGGGAGGAACACCTCCGGCTTGGGTAGGTGGGTGGGTGTAATATAGATGCTAGGATCGTAAGATGCGACCCCAGTCTGGATAAAGTTAATTCTTTTGGGAGGAGGAGCTTGGTTATGTGATGGGAGAGGGTTGGTGGTGACATTGGGTTTATCAGGAAGTGCGATCACTTGTTTGTCAATAAGATCTTGGATCTCATGACGCAATCTGTAACAACGGTCGGTGTCATGACCGTGTTGTTGGTGGTATGCACAGTATTTTGATGGGTCGTATGAGGGGGGGAGTGGATTCGGTAATGGCTTTGGTTCCAGGGGTTTTAAATGATTCTTTCTGATCAGTATTCCCAGAACTTTGGTCAGAGGCATATATAGTGGGGTAAAGGTTCTTTGGCCTCGCGGTTGGAATCTGTTGGTGGCTTGTGTGTTGCTTCCGGACGCGCCGGAGAAGGGTGTGGCAATCATGGGCCTTGGAGGGGGAGGGGGAGTGGTGGTGACCATACCAACTTCCGAGGCTCTCGTATTTGCAGCGCCACTCGGGCCGCATTGTTGTTACGGTTAAAGGTCCTCCTCGGTTGTTCCCTGTCGTGGTCAAACAGACCTTATTTCATTGCGTCTTCGATTTGCACCCCCATATCATGTAAATCTGTGAAAGTAGGGAAGGGGACTACAATCATTCTCAGCATCAGTTTTGGGTGGAGATTGTGCACAATCATCCGGATTTGATCTTTGTCTGTGGGCCTTAAAGTCATTGTTGACGCCTTTGCCCTCCACCGGATCACAAAGTCCGAAAAAGATTCCTTGGGTTCTTGCCTTGTCGTTTCGAGATCACGAGTTGTGATCTCGATCTGAGTGTTGTATGAATATTGTGTGATGAAGGCCTCAGCCATCTCATCCCAATTCTTCTTCACTTCATCTTGTAATCTTGCGTACCAATGGGAGGCCACACCCGACAGGGTTCGGCCGAATAGTGAGAGCTTCTGTGGTCGTGTAAGGCCCATTGGCCGTAAGACATCCGCAAACAATCGGATATGGACCATGGGGTCGCCGGTCCCGTCAAAACGGTCGATTTGTGGCATTTTGAACCTATCAGGGAGTGTTACGGCCTCCTCGGTATATCCATCTCCGATATCCGGCATAGCCTTGACCCATTGGGATTTCTTGAAGAGTTTCTCCAGTTTGCTCAATTTCAGAGCTGTATGATCAACCTCGACCTCGAATGGAGAGTCCGGGTGATTGGATGTATGGACCTTGGACAGTTGTGGTAGAAGCGGGGGCGGAGCTGGCCCCGTTGGAAGATTCGTGTCCTCTTGTACATTTTGGACATGCGGTAGGGTATTCTGGGCATTTGGGGGAGCGTTCTGAACAGTAGGTGCCTGCTCAGGTAACGGAGCCCCTGCCGGAGGAGGGATTTGTTGTGAAGCAGATGCTGTATTCTGCTGTTGCAGCCTGGTGATTAGTTCGGCCTGTTGGGCCATGATCGTGGCCTGCTGTTTGGAAAACTCCGATTGACGGGTGGCATCATCATGCATCTGTCTCATGCTCTCCTGCATCTGGCCCATCAAAGCCTCCATTCCTGATGTATTCTGTTGATCCATCTGTCTAACTGGTATGTCTAGTTCTACAGCAGTAATTGAGACCTCAGTCCTATAGTCCTCTGATGAAATAACCCACTGCTCTGACAACCTCTGTTCTGACGCACTGCGCCTTTTCGGCTTCCTTTTGGTAACAGGGGGTAGAGAATGGAACACTGGCTGTCCGTCGATTAGATCCTTAGATCGGTGGAGTCGACGACCTCGTGTCCAAGGTGCTTGGGGAATGCCTGTTGGGTTGGAAGCAATCGTGCTAAAACTGACCTAGCAAAAGATAAATAAAGCGAAAAGGAAATAAATAAACAGATAAACGGACAACATAACAGCTTAAAATAAAATGCAAGACACACAGTCGGGCATAATCAACACACAGTCAATAAGCTGAATAACACACTGTCCTCAAACACTGATTATTATCCCCGTATCACTGTCCCCTAAAACAGAATCTGATACCCGCAGATAGCTGATTCTCAAATACTAGCTGATGCCCGCAGGCCTAATACCCATAATACTGATCTGATGCCCGCAGGCTTGATACTGAAAATACCGAACTGATGCCCGCAGGCTTGATGTTCAGACTCATATACTGATCTGATGCCCGCAGGCTTGATACTGAAAATACCGAACTGATGCCCGTAGGCTTGATACTGAACTCATATACTGATACATGCATTCCTGTAGAGACGCACTCTAAAGCACATAACAGATAAGTGAGAGCCAAAACACCCCTATGTTGGGGTAGGATTTCCCTGTCCTATTGTGTCAGGAGCTAGAATTTCATTACGCACACAGCGGTTTCAAACAACCTATAAACGGGTAAGCATCCTGTCCTAATTTGGAATGGTCACTATGGATCCGAATATGCACTAGGTCGAATGGTCAAAGAGGGTGCCCCGGTAAAACCGGGGTTTGTGTTCCCATACTGGCAGAGCCCACAACCGGTCAGCCTTATGGTCATGCCTTGACAAGACAAGCCTCCGGCAAACCGTTCAGGAATAGCAGATGGCAAACACGGTGTCCTAGGCGCACCAATGCAAATGCAATGCAAAGAAACACACAAGTGTATTCAAAAATAGATATCATGAGTTCGAGTCAAATTCTCTAAATCCCCAGCAGAGTCGCCAGAAACTGTAGACGTCCCCCGAACGCCCCGGGAGGGTTAGGTCCCGTTCTGTTCATTTGGGGTTACTACAGCTCGGACTCTTAAATGTCACGGTTCCTAATCTGAACCAAAGAGTCCAAATCCGGCAAATCGTTTTGAGAAACAGATTTTTGAAAAAGTAGTGCCAAACATGGACTGCTTTGCCAGATACAGAGTCGCCACCTAAATATTTTATTTTGGGAAATTTAGGAAACCCTGACTCGGTGCCAAAAGGCTACGTGTCCGTCATCACCAAAGTTGCCTCGGCTCGGGAACTTGGGTACGATTGGGGAAGGTCACTTCGTGAGCACCCCCGCTCGCCCGGTCATAGACCGGCCTCTACTAACCATGATATCAATTTTTGGAAAACATTGTGAGTTCTTATTCCGGTTATTAGCCTAGGTTACTATGTGATGCTCACAGCATATAAGTATAGACCGGGTCGCCCAGATTGGAATAAAACATTTCATGTTTGTTTTTGAAAATGGTTTGCTACCCGCAGGTAGACTTGAAACATTTGATGATTTATCCCAATTCAGATAACCCAACCTTCACCCACAGGCATTCAGGCAGTTATATCACATAAGCATTTAGCCTCATGGTAAGCATGCTATCATGGCAGCACTCACACGCATGCAAGGATGCTAAAGCATAAAGCTTACCGAGTACTCCAAGCCAAAATAGAAACTCATTAGAAATCATGCATGATCCTAATTATACAAAAATGCCCAATGCAACACATGCAAAATGCAACTATAGCAGGCTCGGCTATTCTAAGATGGCATATGAAATGCTACAACTATCATGTATTCAATTTGGAATTGAAAGTACAATACAGTTAGTATGATGGGCCGAGCCCGGTGCATGCAATACAGATGAATGATGCAAACATGCTGTCATACTGTATGCTAATTTAAACATGCCCTAATCTAACCATCATAAGCGGATAAATAAAAGGGAGAAAGACGTGGGGTTGGAAGACATACATCACACTCACGCACACTTATTACAATTATGCCCTCGCGCAGAGGGTCCGAATAAATAATACAGTCCCAAATGAAAGAATATTACAGTCCGAAATATTACAGAAAATCCTAATTAATTAATGAATTAACTAAGAAATCAAATAAAACTGTCGTGCAAGCCAGGGACCGCCTTGCTTCTGATGGATGATGCATGTCCGGATCGTCTTGCGCGGAAATCCACCGGAATGCCCCAATTAGCCTCTGTTTACACCTGTTCTTAAAATGCGTGCCAAGCCCCAAAAAGTTGTTGATTCCTGATTTTGCTGCAACAGAGAGCAGGAAAGGGGCATAGCAATGTATTTGCACAGATATATGCATGTCTGGAATCTCGTGCCACCAATCACGCATACCGAGGCATGATGGCCGAGGAGTCGAAATGCACAACTCAATATAGAATGAATGCATATGAAACTACAGCTAAAACCTAACTCCATCATGGATAATCCGGAATGTCGGTGACTGGGTAATTGAGACACATTCCGTCACTCGGAGTACGAAATGTACCTCGTTTCCCGTGCCCGGGCTAACTCCTATTCCGGACACAATGCAATATGCATGACATGCATGAAATGCAACTAAGATACAATCCTAACATACACAATGCTATGAAAATGAGGTGCCTCGAAATGTGTGCACTCGGGCATGCAAACCGAGAAAATGACATGTGTCTCGAAATACGTGCACGCGGGCATGCAAACCGAGGCAATGATATGTGTCTCGAAATACGTGCATGCGGGTACGCAAACCGAGGTGATGATATGTGTCTCGAAATACGTGCACGCGAGCACGCAAACTGAGGCGATGATATGTGTCTCAAAATACGTGCATGTGGGCACGCAAACCGAGGCGATGATATGTGTCTCGAAATGCGTACACACGGGCACGCAAACCGAGGTAATGACAGAATGTGATGAAATGATACGGAAACATGATATGGACTTATACCAACATGAGTGAGCCTCAGCCACACTCACATGGGATGCCGGCGGATAAAAAAGAAGTGCCTCGAAATGCGTGCACACGGGTACGCAAACCGAGGTGATGACAAAATGCAATGAAATGGCATAGAAATGACAAATGGGCTTATACCAACGTGAGTGAGCCTCAGCCACACTCACATAGGATGCCGGCGGATAAAAAAGAAGTGCCTCGAAATGCGTGCACACGGGCACGCAAACCGAGGTGATGACAAAATGCAATGAAATGGCATGGAAATGACAAATGGGCTTATACCAACGTGAGTGAGCGTCAGCCACACTCACATAGGATGCCGGCGGATAAAAAAGAAGTGCCTCGAAATGCGTGCACACGGGCACGCAAACCGAGGTGATGACAAAATGCAATGAAATGGCATGGAAATGATATGCAAGCATACTAATGGAATTTCAGCATTAAAATATGGGGGAAAACAGTCCCGAAATGAAGCGAAATGACATGAAATGCAAGGAAATGTCCCGAAATGCGAATTTAGGCACCCGAAATGGCCTATGGCTATGCTAAACATGCACAATATGGACATGCAATGCAAAGACAGATGCTAGACAGTCCAAAAAGACGCACTTTCACAGTTATAAACATGGCCAAACAGCAAGTATAGGTATGGCAAAAATAGCATGCAAGAATAGGGGTCAAAAGAGGGGTAATGAAGCAAGTGATATAAACAAAACTCAAACTGAAAAATTTCCTTCTACAACATTGAAGAGGGACCAAAAATATGAACATTTACAGTATATGGCAGACCTCAAATCAGTATACAAACATGCTAAAAATGTGATACAAAATTAGGCTCAAAAGTGGCTACAACATGAAGTATACAAAATAATCACCAAACAGCCAAAGAACCTTGATAAAACATGTAGAATGGACCAAAATAAGCACTTTTATAGAACTGTAAAATGGCCAAAAACAAAAGCATGGTAGGTTAACTAAACATGCAAGAATGGGGAATAAAAGAGGGATATAACATGAAGTGACCTATGGAAGCCCCAAACCATGAAAGGACCTAAAGGAAACATGAAGTATGGATCAAAATAAGAACTTTTTCAGAACTGTAAAATGGCCAAAAACAAAAGTATGATAGGCTGCCATTGCATGCAAGAATGGGGAAGAAAAGAGGAGTATAAAGGTAGGTACAACATGGAAGTCCCAAATGGTGTTGAGCCCTTCTTCAATGTTGAAGAGGGGCTCAAAATAAGCCTCATATCAGTTTACAACATGTTCGAAAATAAATTTCTCATGGGTCAAAAATAGCATGCAAAATTATGACATACAAGAGGATCAATGAAGCAAGTGTATTATAGAGGGCTCAAACAGGGTTGAGCCCTTAATGAAAAGTGAAGATGAGCTCAAAAGAGGGCCCTTTTCAGTTAGGGCCGGAGCTTGAAACAAAAAGAAAGTGGGGCTTAGAAATAGATCAAGAAAAAGGGTCAAAAGGGTAAAAGTGTTACTTACCCTTGAAGACTCAAGCTTTTGTTGCTTCTTGGATGGATTTGCAGCTTCTTTGACCTTTGAGAAACCTTCCTTGTTGCTGGAAATGAGATGGTGGTGGTAGAGCTTGGTGGTGTAGAAGGAATGATGGTTAGGGGCTTAGGGTTTTTTGAAGAATTGAGAGGTATGGAGATGAAGTTCTATATGGGAGCTTGAAGATGAAGTTTTCTAACCCCAACAAAGGAGGCCACCAGCTGGTTATAAGGGTTCAAAAGGGGGTGTAAAGGTGGGGGAAAAGGAGAGCAAAATTCCCCCACAAAATATCCTCCGGATAAATATCTTGTCTGGGGGATATTGCCCAACAGCTGTAAAGTGCACAGTGCAAGGAACACGGCCGGCCTCTCACTTTTGCTGGAGGTGGCCGGCCGGCCACACCCCCTAGCCGGCCGGCTAGGGGTCAAAAGGTTCAATGAGATTTTCTGGCCGGCCAGCTACTGGGGAGGTACCCCCATGTGTGTACAACACAGCCATGTGGTTAAAATTCCAAGAAAGTGGGTCTAAGGGGTTGAACACTAGCTCGGAAAGAGGGGTTCAAAAGGGTCAAGTTGAATTACTGGCCGGCCATGAACTTTTAGGGGCCTCTCATGTGTGTAGATCACAGATATGTGGTTCAAAGTTCAAGAAAAAAGGTCCAAGGGGTTCAACATTAGCCCGGAAGAAAGGGGTCAAAAGGGTCAGGTAACCTTAATGGCCGGCCACCAACTTTTAGGGGCCTCCCAGGTGTGTAGATCACAGATATGTGGTTGAAAGTTGGCAACACTAACCCTAGGGTGTTCAACATTAGCCCGGAAGTTGGAAAAACGGGCGCCAGGAGGCTCCGGAGGAGAGATAACTGGCTGCTGCAACAATTGCTGGCCTCCCACCCTTCAGTGACCTTCCCTGTGATAAAACAGAGGTACCTGCCAAAAATGAACGAAAACCGATGCAAAACGAATGTTTGGGGGCCAAAACACGCAGTTCGGGGCCCCGAAAACTGGGCTGTTAAGCACCGAAAGTGGCATTCGGCCACGAAGTGGGTTTCTCAGACCCCAGTGTCCCTCAAAAGGGATGAAATAGGAAGTATGCCAAAAATCAGAGCAATAGGAGATGGTTAAGCGGTCCCGAACCGAGGCACACGGCCAACGGTCCCGAAAACCGGGAACCGGACTCCGAAATGGGCAAAATGGCCTACGGCCACCAAATGTAGCCTACGGACATTGAGAGACGGTCTACGGGACCTCTCCCTTCCCTTAGGAAAAGAAACAGAGAAAACCGAGTCTGGTTCGCAAACCGAGACAAGGTACAGAAGAGGGTTCGGAAGTCCGGAGGCAGGGCTCACAGCCGCAACTCTGAAACTTCTGAACAAGCACATTATGCAACATCACCAAGCGCTCAATCGGTGACGTCTGAGTCTTAAGGTCGGTCAAAAATGGGGTGTCTAATTACATGAATTTGATTTATTAACTGAAACTAGAGAGCTATCTAATGGGGAGGAGTCGAGTAGAAGGGAAATTAGAGACGAGGTGTGGAAATTAAGTAAAATGCAAGAATGGATTTGGCTTCAAAAATCAAGGCAAAATTGGGCGCTCAAAGGGGATAAAAATACCAGATTTTTTCACGTTATGGCAAGCTGCAGACAGAATAGAAATGTAATTGGCTCTTTGAAATTTGATGGAATTGTATATGATGAGCCAGTTCGAGTGAAGCATGAAGTGTTTCAATATTTCAAAGCGCATTTCATGGAAGTGTGGAGTTCAAGGCCAAAATTGGTGGGAAGTTTCAAATCTATTGGTAGCATAGCAGCAGTGGAACACATTGAGGCCGAATTTTCTGAGGCAGAAATTTGGGCAGCAGTGAGAAGTTGTGATGGTAATAAAACTCCGGGGCCGGATGGATTTAATATGTTGTTTTTTCAGAAATGTTGGAAGGTTGTGAAGAAAGAGGTAATCCAGTTTATGCAGGACTTTCATCGGTATGGGAAATTGGTGGGTGGGATTAACAGTTCTTTCATTACTTTAGTGCCTAAAAGGGACAATCCTATTAGTTTTGGGGATTACCGACCGATCAGTTTAATCGGGTCTGTCTACAAGATTCTCTCTAAGGTTTTGGCTAACCGGTTAAAGATGGTGATGGCTAGAATTATTAGTGAAGAACAGTCAGCGTTTGTGGGTGGTAGAAGTATCCTAGATGGGATCTTAATTTCCAATGAAATTGTTGACTGGTGGAAGAAGACTAAAAAGCGTGGTATTATACTGAAACTTGATTTCCAAAAGGCTTATGACTCAGTTAATTGGTCATTTCTGCTATCTATGATGAAGAATTTTGGCTTTGGAGAAAAATGGCTGACTTGGGTGCAGGAGTGTATATCGAATACTCGAGTCTCAGTTCTTGTGAATGGTTCCCCCACATCGGAGTTTAGCCCATCTCGAGGCCTTAGACAAGGGGATCCTCTCTCCCATTTCCTTTTTAATATGGTAGCTGAGGGCCTTAACATCTTGTTGACCAGGGCTAGGGAGTTAAATCTATTCAAGGGTGCTGTTCTTGGGGCGAACGAGGTGTCAGTGTCCCATCTTCAATTTGCGGATGATTCTATTATATTTTGTGAGGCAGAATGGGAGGCAGTGGTGAATATTAAGAGGATTCTTAGATGCTTCGAAGTTATGTCTGGGCTCCGGATCAATTATCATAAGAGTGTGATTTCTGGCATTGGAGTTCAAGATGCCTGGTTGGAGGAAATCGCCGGTAGGCTAAATTGTAAGTGTCAAAAGCTTCCATTTAAGTATCTTGGGATGCCTCTTGGGGCCAATCCAGGAAGGTTAAGGACTTGGAAGCCTGTTGTGGATCGAGTCAAAGTCAAGCTGGCCAGTTGGAAAAGAAGGTTTTTAGCTCTTGCAGGGCGACTAACTCTTATCAAAGCAGTTTTATCTAGCCTCCCGGTATATTATCTCTCCTTATTTAAGATGCCTGAAGGAGTCGCTAAAGAGCTAGACAAAATTCAAGCTGCTTTTCTATGGGGTGGATCTGTCATTAAGAGCAAGATTCACATGGTTAAATGGTCTGAAGTTACTAAAAGTGTTATTAAAGGAGGGTTAGGCATCAAGAGTCTTAGGGATGTGAACGCATGCTTGCTACTTAAGTGGTGGTGGAGGTTTGGCGGTGATGAAAAGTTGTTGTGGAAGAGAGTTTTGTGTGGAAAATATAACATCCAGGGCAGCAAGTGGTATCCAACTACGGAAACCACCCAGATGCACTCCCGGTTATGGAAGGATATTATCTCAGTGGCAACTTCCACCCCTGCTTTGCACAGTTTCTTTGTTAGGAATACTTGCATAATGGTGGGCAATGGGGATAGAACTTTGTTTTGGGAGGATAAGTGGGCTACTGTTAGATGTTTAAAGGATGAGTTTCCTCGATTATGTCGTATCTCTCCTGATAAGCTGAAAACAATTAAACAGGTGGTTGAACTAAGAAGGAGCTTACATGACTGGGAGGTAAGCTTCAATAGAATGCTCCGAGATTGGGAGAAGGAAGAGGTGGTTCGTTTGGTCAATTTGGTAAATAACACTCCGGAGTTAAGAGTTGATAAGGTTGATGTGTTATGTTGGGGGGCTGAAAAATCGGGGTGTTTCAGTGTATCATCTGTGTATAGGTGGTGTGAACACAGCCTACAATCTATAGATTTTGGTACAATCTCTAAGATGATTTGGCAGAACGTATCTATCCCTAGAGCAAAAGCTTTCGTGTGGTTGGCTTGGCGGCAAAGGTTAAAAACGTCCTCTTACCTACAACGGATTGGTGTCATTCCGGCTGCTGCTAATACTCAATGTGTGTTTTGCAAAGCTGAAGCGGAGTCGGTTAATCATGTTTTGTTGTGGTGTCCCTTTGTTTGGCGGGTGTGGGCTGATATATTTTTATGGTGGAGATCTCAGTGGGTCATGCCAGCAATAGTGGATGGAGTTTTACAATTTTGGGCTGGTTTTTCAGGCAATAGCTTTGAGAGAAACGTATGGAATGTGATACCTATTGCTACCTTGTGGTCTATTTGGAAACACAGGAATGAGGTGTTGTTTTCTGAGGTGCAACCTGACCTGTTTAGTCTGTGTGATTTAATCAAAACCAGGACTGCTATGTGGATTCGAGCGGCTGATGTGAAGCTGCCCTTTTCGGTCAATGATTTTTTGTATAACTTTCAACAAATCAAGTTTTGTCGGAGAGGAGTAGGTTGAAGGTCTGGAGTTTTTCTTTTGGTTGCAGCAGTACTGCCTCAAAGCAACAGTTCTGCGAGGTCCTGCTAAATTTTGCTCTGTCTCTGATTGTATGTTGCTCGGTTCAGTGAAGTATACTTGTTCTGCTGGTGTGTTTGGGAAGTATACTTCGGCTTGTTTCAGTTGTATTCTACAGAATTGTGCACTGCTGGTGTTTGGAGGGCTTACTGCGACGGGGTTTGTTGAGGCATTCTGCTGGTTGCTTTGCAGCAGTTATCTCCTAGCTGCTCTGTTTGCTCTGCTGTCCACTTGGTTTCTATTAGCTGTGTGTGTCGTCCCTAGTCTTGGTTGTTTTTTTTCCACTTCTTGGCTGACTGATCTGTCTGATTTATTTTTCTGATTTTTTTTCGCTTTGTTTTGCGCGTTGGTTTCTCACCAACTAGGAGGTTGGAGCTTACTTTAGCTCCAAGCTCCTCTTTATTGATGTAATTTTCCCTTTCCATCAATAAAGTTTTTGTTTGCCGATCAAAAA
This sequence comes from Camellia sinensis, assembly GCF_055761805.1. NCBI lineage: Eukaryota > Viridiplantae > Streptophyta > Magnoliopsida > Ericales > Theaceae > Camellia > Camellia sinensis. The sequence continues at coordinate 28,946,296 of NC_138961.1, forward strand.
AAAAAATTGGGGGTGATGAAATGGGGATGGAGCATTTCTCTAATATATAATGATTGTGATTATGTGATAATATATAAATATAGTGTAAAAAGACGGGAAAAATATAACATTAGTGTTTATTTATTGGAGTTGAAAACCACACATCACAACAAAACATTGGCAAATAATGGTTCGAGTGTTTGGTATGGAAAATTTTTTGAGACATTTTATTTATCACTTAAAAAAAATATTTTTAATGATGTATTTGATAAGTATTAAATTTTAATTTGTCAAATATTTTATCATGTGGGGTTTAACATCAATGCCATATCATTAGGGGTCATTTAAGGGTGATAAATTAAGGGAGGTAGTATTGTTAATTTGTAAATCATTACTTTAACAAATGAAAAAAAATAAATGTTTTCTTTTGTGTGTGTATAAATTTTCATTGAATCTTATTACTACTGTGTTGAGAATACCAATTCATGTGTTAATAGGACAAAATAAAAATTTCATTAAAAAAAAAAGAGTAAACATTTACATCCAAATGGTTTTGTTGATATTAATTTTTGTCATATATATTGATAACTCCACACTCACTCACTCTCTCTCTCTCTCTAAGAGAGAGAAACAAGGAAAAGAAAAAGAAAACCCACCCATCCATGGTTTTAAGTTGTTGGTCAAATTTTATAATGCATAATTTTGAGAATTATAGTTAGGAAAACAAGTCACTAATAAGAGTTAAAAGAGTTAATCTCATTTTTCAAGACTGATGTTTTGATGATGTCCTAAAAAGGGATAAAGGTTGAATGGTCCTCTCACGCTAATCATGCTAATAGATTGGTCCCCAATAGCATCCACTAAGATTACGAACCAAATTACCGACATTAATATGGTAACTTTTAATAATATAACATATTGATTTACAACCTTGTGATTGTGACAAAATTGGCATCTAATTGAGCAACAAGTTGCAAATGTTGCCTAAATCACTAACTTTTAGTTTGATAGGATTAGGGAGTATGGTGGCCAAATCATTACACTTTTGATCCAAATATAATGGCAAATAAATTATCCGATGCATGACTGAGTAATTATTTTATCGACAGTGATACGTAGCTCGAAATCAAGCGGATCGAAATGGCTCGAATTCAAAAACGGCCTCGTTTTTTAGATGAGGGTGAAGCAGAACCAGAAGCAGGGGAGGGAGGAGGAGGAGGAGAGGAGGAGGAGGAAGGAGGAAGGAGGAGGGACTGGAGGGGGCCCAACATTTGGGGCTGGAAGCGGGGGCCGGGGGGCGGAGGCGAGGCAGAGCCGGCGATCGCTGGTGCTGCGACGATCGGCGATAGTGCTGCGACGATCGGCGATAGCGAGGCGACGGCGGTGGCGGTGGCGAGGCGAACAGCGACGATCCTCTCTCCCTCTTTCTCCTCTATTCTTCCTCCTCTCTTTTCTCACTCTTTCTCCTCCCTTCTCTCCCTCTTTCGAGCCAATTCGAGCAATTGGATTCGAGCTACGGCTCATTTCCGTTATTTTATAGTACCAAAACAATATATATATATATATATATATATAAGTAAATAATTATTTAGCTTTATTTGATTGTTGAGAATGTAATATAACTAATAAAGTTGTGTCATCATTTAATAATTTAAGATCATATTTGTTTGGGTAGACATGAGCTTGGGATTGGACTAATAGTCCAATAAAATTATTAATATGATATTTGGTTAAACAATTGAAGTACAAACTAACAATCCATCCAGATATGGTATCTCACATATGATAAACTATTCAATCCCACCCACAGAGGGAGGTGAGATATAAATTGAAGGACTAAAGTCTCTCCTTATAATCCTAACTCAATTCAAACATAGGGTAAGATATACAACCCAAAGGGATTTGTAATTCTATGATTATTAGTCATGGGAATGTTAATCCAACCTAATCAAGTCCGCTCAAACAAACATGGCCTAATTTTTAAAACAATTAATAATTAATAATTTAATATAATATACATGAAAGAGCATAGAGAATTTATTATAAATAATAAAATTGACCATCTCTTTAATTATTATTAATATAATAAGAATTCGTCACATAATAAAGAAAATATAATTATCATAATATTATTCTAAAAGGTACCTAAATGAATAACTTCCCCCATATGCTACCCACTATCTTAGAGATGTACATCTTGCTTGGTTAAAATTTTAGAATCTATTTTTTTTAAAAAAATAAAAATAAATACTAACTTGATGACTTTTTGAAAATTATTTTTACCCCAAAAATAAGAAAAACATATGAAAATGATGATTTTTTTTTCTTTATTTTTTGGGAGACTTACAAGCCAATTCTAAGTTCTGCTCATTTTTTCACTTATCAATATAATCAACAAGTGTTGGGACGAAATAAGTAATTTAAGACCATCACATAGGATTGAACCGTAATTTACCTTTTTTTTTGTATTTTTTTTGTACCAAACTAATTTTTTTTTATTTATTTTAAATATAGAATATAAGTTTTAAAAATTCAACCAAACATGATTATTAAAAGCTCTCACAATAAAATCTATGAAGAAGATAGTACACAAATTCACTTTTTAAACTCGTTTTTTACATCTAATGATATGTTAGTGATATATTTAATTAATAATTAGGAAATATATAATTGAAAATTGAGTGTAATTTTTTAACTTAAATAACAATGCTTATAATAAATATATAGGGGCCATTTGGGAAGAAAATTAAAAGTTGCGTTTTGCAGCTTGCCAAAACCGCTATCAAAATCATTTGGGAAGGTAGCTAAAATCTACCTGTGAAATTACAATTATACCTTCCATGTTTACATTTGTGGGTTAGGGCAAAATCCTTTGGGTATAGGTATTTTGGTCATTTGAATATGATATGACAACATAAACAAATATTAATAAAAAAAATCAAAAAGCAACTTTTTATCAACTTCCCAATTGATTTTCTAAAAAAGCCAAAAAATTTAATTAAAAACCAAAAATTAATTTTTAACCATTTTTTCAAAAAACCCCATAGTTGAAGACTTTGAAGAAGATTAGAAGTATATGACCAGAAAGGGGCTGAGCCCCGGCCCAAATTTTTAAGCAACTTGAAAAAACAAAAACAATGTGGTCCAAACTTATACAAAAAAATGTGGTCCAATGTTAGCACTTGGTTGATGGATTAGAGAACCTAGGCCTATTTTGGAAAATGACTTATAAGTTTTTAATTTCTTTAAATTATATCATCTTTCTATATTTTATACTTTCTTTACAATAAATAAATAAATAAAAACTTATTTAGAACTTCTCAAAATAAATCTTGACCTATCAAATTTTTGAATAAAATCCATATTTATAGTGTGGTCTTTTAAAAAAATTTGTACACCATGTAATGACTCCCCAAAAATTTAATTTAACATCCTGTTAGAAAAAAAACATTACCATAAACAAAGAATATTTGATTTGTGTGAAATCAATATATTTATTTATTTTTTTAAAAAGAAACTTTTTCTAAAAGGATTTTAATTCTGCTAGAGAAAAGATATTTCAGGGGCTTTTTCTTTTTTTGTTTTTTTTGATGGATTTCTGTAGTTTTTTTAATTAGACCATTTGGGAAGGTTTAAGCGACTAAGCATATTGAGTAATATCTAAATAATTACATAAGTTTATGAAAAGTGGGTAACATGTCTAAACTTAAACCAATCTACTATTGTTTTTAATTAGACCAATTAGTCTATATTGAGTAATCAACAATGATTCATCCCCCCTTTTCCCCCACCCCTTTGACCCCCTCTCTCTCTCATTGGTTACATTTTCTTTTTCTTTTTCTTTTTTTTCCTGCTCCTCCAATCACCACCCGCCACGTGGCAAAGGGGGGTGAGGGGGTGACCCCCAAAAGGGGGTCCCAAGCATTTTTCATTGAGTAATATTTAATAATTATTTAATTTGTTTGAACTTGACCCAAACCACTATCCACCCACACAATAGCTACCCTATGCGCTCCTCCTGTCTCCTCCAATGAAAGAATCCTAACTTCATTCTTGAGGCCAAGAGTTGAAGTTCCTGCAAATATTACCATTATGGGATAATTAAACTATTATTTCTATAAAAAATATATATAAATAAAATGAAAATAAAGGAATAAAATTAGGATTGTTTGACAGCTAATGACATCTCATTTCGTAGGAGTACTACAAAATCCTAATTTAATATAGAATCAAAGTGTGATTACGGCTATTCAAGACTGGGGAAGGCTTTGAAAAGAAAAAAAAAAAAAAGGCTTTTTCTTATTCCTCGTTGTCGTGGTGTCTATGAGTTAAACAGATCAACCCGATAATTTTCTAAGTCAACCCTCCATGCGAGCCAGTAGGAAATGAGTCCAAAGTCAACTATGGCACAACGAATTCATTTTTATTTATTTATTATTTTTTGGCTATAAATTAAAGAAGAAGAATTGCATGACACTTTGATCTGTAAAAGCAAACAATTAGGCTTGAGAGGAGGAGGAAGATGGCACCACCACACTCCACCGTGGTTTCACCGGTGGTCACTCTTCTATTGAGAGTTCTTACATTCGTTTTCTTATTAATTTCGCTGATCATCCTCACCACCAACACCGCCACCTTATCTCTCAATTTGTCTACGTTCAAGATCCGATTTAATGATGTTTATGCATATCGGTATGTCTCTAACTATCCTAAATTTTCTTCCTGATGTCTCTGTCATTTTCTTGAAATTCTTAGGACTACAATTAATGACTAAAAAGTCTAGTTATCCTAAAATTTCTTCCTGATCTCTCTGTCATTTTCTTGAGATTCTCAGGACTACAATTAGGCTTCGTTTGGGAATAGGCTAATTTAGTAACTTTTTAGCTATTTGGCTAAAATATGAGCTAAAAAAATTAGTATGTTTGGGATGACTTTTTGGCTTTTTACGAAAACATGTGTAAAAAGTAGAGAGAAAAGAGAATCTTTGGCTTTTTGGTATGGGTTGCTGGCATTTTGGCTAATTTTAGTAACTTTTTGACTTTTTGACTAAGAAGGAGGGTTCCCAAACTCACTAAAAAGTCTCTTGGAAGTGATTTGTCAATCTTATTACTACAATAGAGTTATTAATGTTTAATCTGTAAATTTTCCTACATAGTTCATGTGATGCTAGTAAGGGATTTTGGTACAAGAATTCCGATTATTAATCATAAGAGTGCAATTCGGGCATGTTCAACTCAACAATTCAAGTTTAACACGTAAAATTTTAAGACTTTGTAATTCAAATTGGGCCAGAGTCTGAGGTATGATGGTATCTGAACAATCTGAATTTTGTTATTTAAAAAAAAAAAAAAAAAAAAAAAAAAACTGATTTGAGTTATGTACCAAACAGTAAAATTCAAAGAAAAAAACATTAATCAATTTTATTGTTTGGTACATAACTGAAATCAGTTTTTTTCTTCTTTTTTTTTTTTTTTGTTTTTTTTGTTTTTTTTTTTATCGAAAGTGCAATATATTGGTCTAGGACAGTCTAATGCTCAACTCAAAATAATGTGTTGAATTCAAGTAACTTGAGCCCAAACCAAACTATTTCAAATAAACACGAACTTCAGCTTAGGCAAGTTAGATCGGGCTCAGTCTAGTCTTGGATAAATCTCTCAACAGTTTGGATGAATTGAGTTTGAACAAACCTTAAACCTGACTGAGTTACAATCCTAATTTCATAGTGAAAATATCATTTAGTAGAAAATATAATAGTCTGCCCCAATCTGAACCATTTGATTTGGGAATCATATGAGTGCACTGCAGGTATATGCTTGCAACTATTGTGATGGGAATTGCATACACTTTGCTGCAAACTGTGTTCACCATCTACCAACTGAGCACCGGAAATCGCCTCGGTGGTGATCGCCTTTTTCAGTTTGATTTCTACGCCGACAAGGTATTATCTTTTTAAGAAAATATTTCATGTAACAGCTATATTACAATGTTATCCCTCTTTCTCTCACATACATTAGTAGTTATTTTTTGCAAATCCAGCTTTTTATTTTTTTTTTTTCAATTTACACCATCCAAGAAATGTTGGAAGACGGGGAGAGAGAATGAAGGAGACCAAGAAAATTAGAATTTTTTGTTTAGCTAATCTTGTATAATTCGTAGGGTTGGGCATGGGTCGATTGTAGCTATGAAATTTTTAATTCGCCATCTGTTCGTCAGATTGGCGAATTGAAAAAAATCAATTCGCATCTATCCGCCAATCCGCTAAATGTGGATTGAAGTGATTGGCGGATTGGCGAATGGATGCGAATCGGTTTGGCGGTTTAAAATTTTATAAATTTTTAACATAATTCAACTTGTGCACTTCCTTAAAAAAAAAAAAAAACCAAAAAAACAAAAAAAATATTACAGTCAATGACTTAAAAAAGTATTACAATCAGTGCATGCTTCATCCAAATAAAAAAAGTTGAAATTTTAGAATATTACAACTACATGCCTTATCTACATATTACAATTATATCATGTCTCATCCACATAAAGTATTACAATATGTGGTTCTTAAAATATAAAAAATAATTCAAACTACCAAAACCATAAATAAAGTAGTAGTAGTAGAAATTGTAAGCTTCTGTATTGTTACATCTATATCTGTTTTTGAAAACAAAAACCAACCAACATATATAATCTTTTTTATTTATTATCTTTAGAGTTATATTTAAAAACCAAAAAAATATAAATAAATAATACATTAATTTTTTAATTTAAAAAATATATTTGAGTTGAAAACTATTTTTCAACAGGATATTTAAACTCTTTTTCAATTGAAAATACAAATAAAATATCGAAATAAATTAAAAATACAAAGTCTTACAAATTACTAGGGGTGCTCGTGGTTTGGCAGCTCGGTTGTGGCTAAATGAACCTCAAATCCACCATTCATCCAAAACTAGGCAGATTGAAAAAAAATCAATCCACGACCATCCGCTTGTCATCACGTATCGGTCCAAAATGTGGCGGATCGAATTGGATCGGATCGGTTCGGTTCGGTCGGTTTGGACGAATCGATATATCCGCTGCTCACCCTAATAACTAGTCAAATTTAACTAATAAGATTGACAAGTGGCAACACCATGAAATACCTCTTTCTCTCATATACATTAGCAGAAGTTATTAATCGATTTAGGTAGGAGTGTAAAAATGGCTCGTGCCCTATGGGCGGCCTGAAATTCACCTACGGCCCGGGGTAAGCTCGGCCTGTTTGGGCCCGGGCCTGAGCCTAGCCTAAGCCCTTATGCTTAGGCCATCATTTTGAAGTCCGACCCAGCTCATCGTCCCCGCTTAAGAACTACTCGAGGCCTGACTCGCCTGAGGCTTGGTGTTTTTTTTTAGTGAAAAATAATAAAATTTTGGTAAAAAAAATTTTAAAAAACAAAAAAAAATAGTCAGGCCCGCCCAACGCCCAAAATACCCCTGGGCCTGGGCCTAATTTTTTGACTCGTGGGCCAGTCCGACCGAGCCAGATTTACACCCCTAGAGTTAGGACAGTGTCATGTGGATGACGCTCTACATATATTATGATTGGTGGAAGAAATAAAATTCACGATTTTATAATTGGGTAATTGAAAAATATAAGAGGATATAAAAATTTGTGATTGATCAGGATCAACCAATAATTTTTCCATGCGTTAGTAGTTATTTTTTGCAAGTCCAACTCATTTTTTTTTTTTTTTAAATTTACACCATCCAAGAAATGTTAGAAGAGGGGGAGAGAGAAAGGACACCAATAAAATAATAAAGAGTTATGCTAGGCATCTCAAATAATTTATCGAATTTTTTACCAAACTTCTCACATAGGTATGAAACCTACATATATGTGGATTTGTATGAATCCCTCACCCATGTAAAAAGTTCGATAAAAAAATTTAATAAATTATTTGAAGTCATAATATTTTTCAATAATAAATAGAATTTTATGTTTAGCTAATCTTGGATGACTAGTCAAATCTGACTGGTAAGATTAACAAGTGAGAAGAATGTTTGAACAAATTGACACAATAATTTTATGAAATTGCTAAATGCTTCTACTTTTTTTTTTCTTAGGATCTTTTATTTTTTTGAATTCTTATCACCAAAATTGTTTCTTTTCTTATTTTTCTTTGGACTCCTTTCATAATGTCAAATATATTCTTTAAACTCTTCTCTTAACACTTTTTAATCAACAATCTCCTCCTACCTCTAGCAACCCCTTTTTCTCATCGGCAACCCTCGCACAACCCTTCTCCTTAATTAGAGACCTTCATTCAGTCTCCTCCTTCATCGGCGACTTTTCTTTTCTAACGACCCACCTCCCTAGCTCCATTTTCCTTCTCATTCTTCCACCGACAATCCTCCACTTCGTTTCTTTTACCCAAATATCTTATTACACTAATTTCAGCCATTTGTCATTGCTAAGACCCATAAAACTACCCTAGATCCCTTTTTCACATGCTCATGTTCGATTTTTCTTTATTTGAAATCGTCTCGCTTGGTTCGGAAAACCAGTACGGAATATATGGTGAAAGTTTGGATGTAAACCACCAAACAAAACCACTGAACAAACGGTGGTAGCTTGGTTGTAGACCACTGAACAAACGGTTGTGGTTTAGCCCTGAACTACCAAACAGAATATGGGGAAATCGCAAGCAGCATTACAGTCATGACAATCGTGCAAGGAGAGTAGATTTGCCACCATCACTGATCTTTTTGTGATTGCGATTGCGATCTGGTGAGAAATAGATAGATAAAGATAAAGAAAAAGAAAGAGAGTCTAAGAGTGGTATTGGTGGTGGCATTGTTGGTGCTTAGTGAGTAAGGGTGGAGGTGTTAGTGGCTAGACGTCAAGTTGGTGATAGTAGTGGAGGTTGTTGATTGAAATGAAAGGAGGCGGCCGGTGTTAAGGTAATTGAGATGGTTGGTGGGATTAGGGTTAAGGTTTGGAAAATTAGGGTTAGAAAGTTAGGAATGGGGATAAAAATAAAATTTTATCTTTAGACAAAATTAGAATTAAAAATAAATAAATAAAATGGTTACAATTAGCACCTATCTAATTTCTTTAGACTTTCCACTTCTTTGAATCCCTATCCAACTAAATGAGTTCCCTCCATTTTCTCTTTGAACCTTCATCTTAATTCCAATTAAATCCTTTTTCTTTTGGACCCAATTTCTCTTCTTTCTTTCCCTTGCCAGCAGCTCTTGCTGTCGACACCCTTCACTTATCGACGTCACCACCTCACCGCCACAACGTCGCCCGTCTACCTTTCTATCACCTTCATCGCTAGCCGTTCATTTTTTTCTATCTCTCTTGAAACCCTAACCTTAGACCTAGGGTTTTTAGACCCACAACCCATTACTAATAGAGCATGCATGACCCACCAAACCCAAACAAACAAAGACTGAGCAAAACAGAGTAAGAGAGAGATAGAGAGAAAAAAAGAAAGAGAGAGATGAAAGAGAGAGTTACTAGTGAAAAGCAACCGAAAATAAAACCCACATGCTCCACCTGAAAATAAAACCAAAACAGAGTGACAAATTACCAACAGATTTGTAATTTAGCTTTATTATAGAGCTACAAAGCTTAATTGTAAAATATAGTATGTAAATAGGTTTGGGTGGTTAGAGAGAGAGAGATTGTCGTAGCGGTGGGGTTCGATCTAGGGTTTTAGGAGAAAATTAGGAGAAAGAAGAAGGAGGAAGAGGGTGAACGGTAGTGCTGCAATAATGGCGGTGGTTGGGGGTGATGGCGATGTTGCGTTGATGGCAGTAGTTGGACAGCCAGCGTTGAAGGTAAAGTTGGATGTGATAGAATTAGGGTTAAGGTGTGAAAAATTAGGGTTAGAGGGTTAGAGATAATGGTAGAAATAGAATTTTATCTTTGAAAAAATTGGAATTAGAAAAAAAAAAAGAAAAAAAAAAGAAAAGAAAGAGAGGGAGGTCCAAAGAAATAAGATAGGTAGCAGCCCTCAAAATAAAAGATGTGGGGGGTCTTCAAAAAAAAAATGATAGAGGTAAATAGCACTACTCTAATTTTAGGATAAATTACAAATATATCTCTTGAGAGATTTGTTTAAAATACGAATTACCCCATATGATTTGAAAAAGTACAAATAATCCCTTGTTGGAATTTTTTATTTAATAAAGTTAACTGAAAAATGAAATTCTTAACTGTTCTCCTATTAAATAATAAAATTATTTGAATTTTTATTGAAATAAATTTTTGCTGTCATTATAATTTGTTAATTAACTTGATAATTTCTTAATAAAAGAAGCAATTTGTTATAAAATTTTAAACTTCAGAGGGCATGATGTAATTTTTAAAATCACAAAGAACAATTCATATTTTAAACAAATCTAAAAAAATGTATTTATAATTTACTCATAATTTTATTATTAGTAATGGGATTCTTAATAATACAGATCTTATTCTCCACAATATTCTTGTTATTTAAATTTATCCTAATGCATGCCTAAACTTGTATTTTTTTTTAATTTGTTAAAAAAATCTTATTTGGGAAGAATTTTTTGACTTTTTAAACTTTTTGTGAAAGAAATAATGTAATGATTATGGATTTGATATTTTGTCTTCTTGGATTAAAAAATATGTTTTGTCTTTTTGTAATTAAAATAATTCCAAACCCAACTCAACCCTACTTCCCAAATGGAACCTAAATAACTTCAATTTTTTTGTCATTTTTTCATGGAGATTCGAAACCAGACATTTGAATAGTTTTCACACGAAAATTTAATTATTATTAATGAGAATCCTATTTCTATCAAAATTTATGTCATTCAAACCTAATTTTAATTACAACAATGATTTAGACCACTAAAAAATGCATCACTAATAGCACTAATACATTGGAAATGACAAAAAAAATAATAAAAAAATAAAAATAAGGCATAGAAAGTGGACGGAGCCCACTGCCACATCATTAGTGCTCCCTTTAGTGATCCCCTTTTAGTGCTCCCAAGCATTTTTCTTTTAATTATAATTGCTCAAGTAGGTTATCTCCTACATTCTAGCCACCGGTGCTGCTGCAGGTTTCGGGGCAACAGTAGATTTGAAGTCAGTGTTTGAGGGGACTAGCTCCAGCTTTGACCAATTTTTCAACAAGGGAAAAGCCGCCGCTAGCCTCCTCCTCCTTGGTTTCTTGTGCGCCGCAGTGTTGTCAATTTTCTCATCTTTAGCTCTTCGGAAGAGAGGTTATTAACTATTGTTGCCAAGTTGATCAAGATACTTAATTATTAAAAAAAAAAATTTACTATTGCAGATCGTAATAATGTTATGAAAATATCAATTCGATGGAAGATTACTTTGAAATTTTTATTTTTATTTTTTGTTTCTTTTCAATGGTTAATGTGAATTTGGTTCAAAGTTTGTTGTGAATATTATCGTATTAAACAACTAAATATTTGTTGGTATATTAGTTCGTGTTTTAATAAAACTTAAATTTATTTATGTTTGGTACACCGATATATAACATAGATAGCATTCTAATGTTTCATTACTAATATATATATATATATATATATTTACCTTGTATTTTGGTCAATCTCATTAACGTTAGAAAAATGATATTAAAACTTGACTTAAGTATAAAAGATTGATTATTAAAATTGAAAGTAGAGTTATTAAGTGAATTTTAATAAAAAAAAATTACAAAAAATTAAGTTTGATTTACCCCCAATTGACCACCAAGAGTGGTGGCCCAGTAGTAAAGGCATTGGCCTTTTCCAGTAGAGAGTCAAGTTCAACTTCTAGGGGCGCAAAATGTTGAGTAATTTTCAGTGGTTCTCTGCAAAGATCTTACATTGTATTCCGATTGAAACTTGGCCCTGTTAGGGGTGGTCAATGAGCTCCACTGGTGTCTCAGTGATGGGTCTGTTCCTATGAGTTGAGTTAAATCTGGTTAGCAACTAGCTATCTCGAGACCTGAGCCCACGGATGCCATGATGACACATTACAACATCCTATTTTTGTTCAAAAAAAAAAAAAGAAAAAAATAATTACCCCCAATTGGCCCATGCAAAAAAAAAAAAAAAACAAAAAAAAAGTTCAAAATTAAAAATAGCAAAAATAACAAGTCCTAGGAAAAGTCAATAAAAATCCATTTAAAAAAAAAGAAAAAAAGAAATAAGAAGCTATTCTACAAATATATATAATCAATCATATAAAATAATTCTAATAATATACGTTAGGTTAGGAACAGCGGCTAAAGAGATTACCAATTCACATAATTTCAAATTTTTTTCTATGATTGATTATGTTGTCAATTTTGTGTTTATAGAATTATGAACTCAAAAATAACTAAATAAATAAATCCAACACAGCCTTTTTTTCTTATTTACTCCTCATTGTCGTGGTGTCTATGAGTTAAACAGACCAACCAAATAATTTTCTAAGTCAACCCTCCATGTTATCCATTTTTTAAAAAAAAAAAATTTGGCTACAAATTAAAGAAGAATTGCATCAAGCTTTGATATGTAAAAACGCAAACAATTGGACTTGAGAGGAGAGGAGAAAGATGGCGCCACCACCCTCCACCGTGGTTTCGCTGGTGGTCACTCTTATGTTGAGAGTTCTTACGTTCATTTTCTTGTTAATTTCGCTGATCACCTGGCCACCAACAACGCCATCTTATCTACCAATATCGCCACGATCAAGATCAGATTTAGTGATATTTATGCTTACAAGTATGTCTCTAATTAACCACAAAATTCTATTTGATCTCTCTATCATTTTCTTGAGAATCTTAGGACTACAATTAATGACTCAAAAGTCTCTTAGAACTTGGAAGTCTTATCTCAATCTTATTACTAGAATAGAGTTATTAATTAGTGTTCGATCTGTAAATTTTCTATTTAGCTCATGTCATGCTAGTAAGGGATTTTGGTACAACAATTTCGATTATCAATTTGAAAAATACATTACCCACAATTTTTCTTTTTTTTTTTTATAAAGATATTGACACTATAATTTGATTTATGAATTATCATATTTACTAGAAAATATAATAGTCTGCCCCCAATCTGAATCATTTGATTTGGGAATCATATGAATCTACTGCAGGTATATGCTTTTCACTATTCTGATCGGACTTGCATACACTTTGCTGCAAACTCTGTTCACTATCTACCAAATGAGCACGGGAAATCACCTTGGCGGTGATTGCTTGTGGCACAGTTTTTTTTTTTTTTTTTTTTGCTTTTTTGTGTTAAAAACTATAGAGAATTGTTTTGAGCAGCTTATGTCCTACATTCTAGTGACAGGTGCTGCAGCTGGTTTTGGAGCAACAATAGATTTGAAGTCAGTGCTGGAGGGGAATGGCTCCGGCCTTGACCCCTTTTTCAATAAGGGTAACGCAGCTGCGAGCCTGCTCCTCCTTGGTTTCTTGGGCACCGCTGTGTTGTCAATTTTATCATCTTTAGCTCTTCCTAAGAGGCTATTAACTACTGCTTCACAGCAAATATAATTAGTATAATTAGTATCATCTTTAGCTCTTCAAATTTGAAGGTTTTTTTTTTTTTTTTTTTTTCCCTGGTTTATGTGAACTTGGTTTAGAGCTTGCTGTGAATATCATAGTAAATAATGAGTATTTGTGTTCAACTACATGTAACTTAATTCGATAACTGCTTTCAATATATAGCAAAATAAATTAATTGAATCATCAAAATAAGTCTCGTGGTAAAGATACAAGACCCGAACTGCACACCGTCTGTCTGTAGAAATGCTTCGGACATGCTCTCCCTTCCAATTTGAATAAAAGATTAAGCAAAAATGGGACTGATGAGCGGTAGAATGAAATAGAAAGGATTGTTATGACATATGAGAAACCTACTAACCATTTTGACTTCCATTCCATATCAGGTAATACATGTGTTGAAGATCCAAACTGAGAGGGTAATTTTGGTGAAAATTAGGCCGAGTTATGAGATGGACTTTATGGCCTAAAGTACGAAAGATTGGGTAAAAAGGCCGAAAAGTTACTCCGGCCCAAGAGAGATAAAGTTACTCCGGCCCAATAGAGGTCGTAAAGTTACTCCGGCCCAATAGAGGTATAAAGTTACTCCGGCCCAATAGAGGTATAAAGTTACTCCGGCCCAAGATAAATGTAAAGACACTCCGGTCCGGCAGCGACTTGAAGTTAGGCCGGTCTTAGAGGTAGTCCGGTCATGACATATTATGGCTAAAATAGCTAGAACCTTGTTACTTGGTAGCTCGGTTTAAACACACCATGGGTCGTGCATGAGAGAACCAAGATAAGGTGTAACGAGCGGAAGAACCGAACTAATGATAGTACGGCTTACTCTGTGGCTCAGCATAGCCGTGGGTACTTCGGTCATATGGGAGTTCGGCCATGGTAATAACCATCTCACTTGGTTTAAGCAGTGAGGGAGGTGTTGAAGGATAAGCATTATCTTTCAGGAGTATGAATCCTAGGAGGACTCTGCATGGAAGAATAGAAGTCCTACTAGGATTGTGCCGCACAAAACCTATAAAAGCTCACAAATATCACCTTTGGAGAGGAAACACACAATTTTGCTTTCTGAATACACAGAGTTTTGTCTATTTGTCAAGGTTACTGACTTAGGCATCGGAGAGGTTTCCGGCACACACCCGCCGGCTAGCTCACGTTTGTGTTTTCAGGTGATAAAATGACGACGTACGGAGGAGCGCAGACTTGGTCAACAGGATTATACGAGAAAGTATATTTCTTTCCCGTACACAAACAAACAAAAAAAGAACATAATGAGGATTAAGAAAATAAAATAAATAAAAATAAACAGACAGACAAAGACTAATCCCATTAACATACCTTGACTCATACATATTTTCAGGATTTATGAATTTAACTGGACTAAGATTTCCAGAAGCGGCACTACAATTCCTAATGTATCGCTGGAAATTATACTTACTATTGCTGCTACAAATGGGCTTACTGTCTTCAAAGTCTCAATAATGCCATTAACAGTACTTTTGTCTGAGTTGGGCATCATAAGCTGCAAATGTTAGATTTATTTTTCTAGTGTGGCCCAATAGCCTACATATTTTCTACATGTTTTAATTTATTTGGACTCCACAAATAGATAAAGCCAATATTTGAGATCAAGTTCAGTAAATAGAATTTTAATATAATCACTCTTCTAAGATAAGAAGGAAACCTTGATGGATTAGGAATTCTTCTGATAGAGTTCATCTGACCCTCTTCTCTCCTCTATATAAGGATGGGTGACTCCCCTTTCATATCATGAGTATTTTTCCATCACTTTAAGTTTTATAGTCATCCTAATTAAGAGAGACAGAGAGAAGAAGGTGAGCCAAAATCTAAATGTTCAACTCTAAAGGGTATTTTCTCAACTTCTCTAATTCAATGGCTGACAAAGGTATATTCGTTTTATTCTTGAGTTGTATTGAATTCAAGATCCTGTAAAGTTTAATTCCGCATTATTATTATGGTTACATGTATTATTAAATCTTACATGTGGTATCAGAGCTTTAGTTTGTGAATCAATACACCTTGGAATAATAATATATTTATGAATATTGTTATTATATTATAATTATAATTATTCATAACAACATTTTTTTTTTTATTATAAGGTTTGAACTCTCGGCATGTGTTGGTTATCTTGAATATACGCTGTATGTTCAACCTTGTAAGCTGCATGCCATATTTATTAGGCAATATCTGAATGGTACATATAATCTCTTTCATATTCATTATGCATCAAAGAAACTCTTTTTGTGTTGTTAAAAGTCAAAGGTTGTGTAAAAGAAGATTTCATTCCTGATTTCTAAATCGTAACTAAGTATGCACATCATGGACTCCCTCACTCACTTTGTTTTGTGATATGTTAGGTGCAAACTTTTGTGTAATTCTATATGCTGTTCATATGCATGTTTTGATTTATTATCAATTTTAGTGATAATAATTTTTATAATCATCATAATATGTTATTGAATTGAGTGTATTGCTTGCCGTTATAATAAAGTGCATAGATTAAAAGCAATTTTAGAATTTTGTTGAATCGTTCGGACTATTAAATAAATATATTTATTTGATTGTATCACATTAGAGAATTATGTTTTTGCTTTGTTTAATTATGTACACTTATTGTCTATTATTGTTAAATATTTATATATTTTCATGATTTAAAATTGATATCATGATATAATTTTATGACATTGAATATTAAATATTAAAGTGGTTAATTCATATCAGGTGTAATTCTTATTAACCATTATTTTAGATATTCATGATTGTTATAATACATATATAAATATTCCTGTTCATCCAGAGTTATTATTTTTATATTGGTAATAGCAATCACATAAAAGAAATTTTAAAAATCATAAAATAGTGATCTCATTAAAATTGTGATTGAATTAATGATAATTAAATAACTCAAAATTAATGAATAGAGAATATTGTTGGTTAGTTCCGTATTCATAGGGTTTACTAATTTAGTAGCTGCCAAAGTGGCCTAGATTTGTAAAACTTATGAATATAGAACTACATAAAAGAATTGTTAAAAAGGGTAACATTAAGGTTGATAATATTCTCAATTGCAGTTATAATTAGGAGATTGATACTAGCCCAAAGGAGAGTCACTTTCAAATAATTATGAACTGGGTAGGATAATGTAACTTATGTAATTTGAAAGATTAGGATTGAATACCCAAAGGTAACATGACTAGCTGAAAAATTGCATAAATTATTTTAGACCTACATAAGTGATTCTTGACGAATGGACAATAGATATGCCTAAGTTTTGCCCAAAGGAAAAACTTATGTGATATCAATAGTTCATCATAATTCTCAAAGCTTTAATATGTATATTGTTCTATCTTATTTCAGTAAAAGTTCCCACCTCATTGCACTCTCTTGCATCGGGCGTCCCTCTACTTACTGGCTCGAATTTTTCGGAATGGTATGAACATGTTCAGTTTACACTGGGTGTGTTGGACCTCGATATGGCATTGCTTGAAGATAAACCTGCAGACATTAATGAATATAGTACTGCAGAACAAGTTGCCCTTTCTGAATCTTGGAAAAAGTCCAATAGACTCAATTTGATGTTCATGAAGATGACCATTGCAAATAACATCAAGACCTCCTTACCTCAAATTGTTAATGCATTGGAATACTTAAAGGCTGTTGAAGATCGATTTAGATCTGCTGACAAGTCACTTGCTGGCACTATTATGGCTGAATTGACAACAATGAAATATAATGGCAACCGAGGAGTTCAGAATCACATCCTCAATATGGCTGACAAAGCTGCAAAGCTTAAAACTTTAGGAATGCAAGTTGATGAAACTTTCCTCGTGCAGTTTATTCTCAACTCACTTCCATTATAATACAGCGCATTCAAAATTCACTATAACACCAATAAAGATAAGTGGAATTTGAATGAGCTGACTAATATGTGTGTTCAGGAGGAAGTGAGGTTGAGGGACGAAGGACGTCAAACTGCATTGGCTGTAACTCATGGAGCTATAAAGAAAAAGAAGGGTAAGTTTGTAAAATCAAAGAAAAATCCACCAAAGAAAAAGAATGAACCTGGGGAAGAAAATCAAGCTAAGAATGGTTTCACTGTCAAGTGCTACTTTTGTGGCAAGAAGGGACATGTGAAGAAAGACTGCAGCAAGCGAAAGGCTTGGTTCGAAAAGAAAGGTAAGAAATTTTCTTTTGTTTGTTATGAATCAAATCTTGCTGAAGTACCTTCTAATACGCGGTGGATTGACTCTGGGGCCACGACCCACATTACAAATGACATGCAGGGATACCTCTCAACCAGGAAACCGAAGGAAAGTGAAAGATTTGTCTATATGGGGAACCGTTTCAAAGCTGAAGTCGTAGCTGTAGGAACCTATCGACTGATCTTAGAGATGGGTCATCAAATGGATCTAGAAGACACTTTTTATGTTCCTTCAATTTCTAGGAATTTAGTTTCGTTATCCAAATTGGATCGTGTTGGATATTCAGTTTTATTTAATTGCGGAAAACTCAATTTAATGTTTAATTCAAAAGTGATTGGTTCTGGTAATTTATGTGATGGTTTATATAAAATTACCTTAAATCATGAGTTTGCACAATCATTAGTAACTCTGCATTCGAATATTGGCTTAAAACGTGGTCTAATTAATGAAAAATCATCAATCTTGTGGCATAGACGGTTGGGGCATATCTCCATAAATAGAATTGAAAAATTGGTGAAGAATGGGATTTTGGAAAACCTAGACTTCACTGATTTTCATATATGTGTGGATTGCATTAAAGGAAAGCAAACCAAACACACCAAGAAAGGTGCCACAAGAAGTAATGAGCTTCTTGAGATAATTCATACAGATATTTGCGGGCCACTCAACATCCCATGTCTTAGTGGTGAAAAATATTTTATCACATTTATAGATGATTTCTCACGTTATGGATATGTGTATCTAATTCATGAAAAGTCTCAGGCTGTTGACATCCTTGAGGTGTACATAACTGAAGTCGAGAGACAATTAGATAGAAAGGTTAAAATAGTGAGATCAGACAGGGGTGGTGAATATTATGGTAAATATGATGAGTCAGGCCAAAATCCTGGCCCATTTGCCAAATTCTTAGAAAAGAAAGGCATATGTGCTCAATATACAATGCCTGGTACGCCACAGCAGAATGGAGTTGCTGAAAGGCGTAATCGTACACTTAAAGATATGGTTAGGAGTATGTTAAGTTACTCAGTTGTACCTATTTCAATGTGGGGTGAAGCTTTAAAAACTACAATGTATATCTTAAATAGGGTTCCTAGTAAGGTGGTCCCAACAACTCCTTTTGAGTTATGGACTGGTAGGAAACCTAGTTTGAGACACTTACATATTTGGGGTTGTCCAGCAGAGGCAAGAATCTTCAAACCACAAGAGAAAAAGTTGGACTCAAGAACAATATCTGGATATTTCATTGGTTATCCAGACAAGTCTAAAGGGTACAAATTTTATTGTCCTAATCACAGTATGAGGATAGTGGAGACTGGTAATGCTAGATTCCTAGAGAATGGTGAAATCAGTGGGAGTGAGAAAACACGAGTGGTGAATTTCGAGGAAATTAGGGTAGATGTGCCAACAGTTGACCCTTATCGAAAAGTTGTTGTTCCTCAGACTATTCCACAGGCTGAGGAAAACGAACAACATGATGAAAATCCTTCACCACCTCATGTTTCACCACTTCATGAAGATACCACCATTGAAAATATTGTAGAACCACCACAACCGGCAGTTCTGAGAAGATCTCGGAGGGAAAGAAAGCCTGCCATTCCAGATGATTACATGGTGTATCTACAGGAATTTGATTTTGATATTGGGATTAACAAAGATCCAGTCTCATTTTCACAAGCCATGAATAGTGATGATTCTTCTAAATGGGTCAACGCTATAAATGAAGAGTTAAAATCCATGGAACAGAATAGTGTTTGGAATCTCGTCGAATTGCCTAATAACTGCAAAAAGGTCGGGTGTAAATGGGTCTTCAAGACCAAGCGTGACGCAAAAGGCAATATTGAACGATTTAAAGCCAGACTTGTTGCCAAAGGTTTTACTCAAAAAGAAGGCATGGACTATACAGAGACCTTCTCTCCAGTATCTAAGAAGGACTCGCTTAGAATCATCCTAGCATTGGTAGCTCATTATGACTTAGAGTTGCATCAAATGGATGTGAAAACTGCTTTTTTAAATGGGAATTTGGATGAAGAAATTTATATGGAGCAGCCCGAAGGATTTGCAAAGAAAGGTAAAGAACATTTAGCTTGCAAATTAAAAAAATCCATATATGGCCTTAAACAAGCTTCTAGGCAATGGTATTTAAGGTTTAATGATACCATTACCTCTTTCGGATTTAAGGAAAATGTAGTTGATCAGTGCATATATCTGAAGGTTAGTGGGAGCAAGTTCATTATGTTGGTGCTATATGTGGATGACATTTTGTTAGCTAGTAACGACCTTGGCTTATTGCATGAAACCAAGGAATATCTCTCCAAAAACTTTAAAATGGTCAATATGGGTGAGGCAAACTATGTTATTGGCATAGAGATCTTTAGGGATCGATCTCGAGGATTGCTAGGACTATCTCAAAAAGGATATATTGATCGTGTTTTGGAGATATTCAATATGCAGTTTTGTTCAGCCGGTGATGCACCCATCATGAAGGGTGATAAATTAAGTGAAAAACAGTGTCCAAGGAATGACTCGGAAAGAAAACAAATGAAGGACATTCCATATGCATCAGCTGTAGGGAGCTTGATGTATGCCCATACATGTACCAGGCCAGATATTAGTTTTGCAGTTGGAATGTTGGGAAGATTCCAAAGTAATCCTGGAATGGAACATTGGAAAGCAGTAAAGAAAGTTATGAGATATCTTCAGGGAACAAAGGATTATATGCTCACCTATAGGAGATCAGAACAGTTGGAAGTTATCGGATACTCAGACTCAGATTTTGCTGGTTGCCTTGATAGTAGAAAATCTACATCGGGTTTTGTTTTTCTACTAGCTAGTGGAGCAATTTCATGGAAGAGTGTGAAGCAGTCCACTATTGCCTCATCTACTATGGAGGCTGAGTTTGTGGCATGCTTTGAGGCTACAAATCATGCTTTATGGTTGCGAAATTTCATCTCAGGACTTGGTGTTGTTGACTCAATTGCCAGGCCGCTGAAGATATATTGTGACAATACCGCAACAGTTTTCTTCTCTAAGAATGGAAAGTACTCCAGTGGTTCCAAACACATGGAAGTAAAGTACTTGGTTGTTAGAGAGAGAGTCCAGAAACAACAAGTGTTAATTGAAAACTTAAGCACCTCTCTTATGATTACTGATCCATTCACAAAGGGATTGCCATCAAAGACATACAAAGAGCATGTTATCAGGATGAGTCTTTTAAGCAACCCTTGATGTGTATGGTTAATCATGAGTGCTTATTTTTTTGACACTATTTGCGCAATAATAATTTTGTTTCTGTTTTTCCTGTTTCTAAAAGTGTGTGTACACATTATTTTGAATATTGATAAACAGAAAATGTCTTAACAAGACAAATTACAGGGGCCTTTCAGGCAAATAATTATATATCCCAATAAAGGACTGGGTTGGTGAAGGTTATCAATGGTGTGGTGCATAGAAGGAAATATGACATAAATGTTATATAACCGCTATGACTCACATTGGTGATATGAAGTAATCACAGTATTATAGTTTCTAATATATCTGAACTTATTGGCTATTTTTTAAAATTCGTGATCACATGTCAAAGTTTTTAGTGTGGAATCCAATGAGTCAAAATTTTTAAGTTGCATATTTTTTGAAAAAAAAAAAAAACTCATAATTGCATCATATTCGGCTTAATGGGCCAAGTGGGAGAATGTTAGATTTATTTTTCTAGTGTGGCCCAATAGCCTACATATTTTCTACATGTTTTAATTTATTTGGACTCCACAAATAGATAAAGCCAATATTTGAGATCAAGTTCAGTAAATAGAATTTTAATATAATCACTCTTCTAAGATAAGAAGGAAACCTTGATGGATTAGGAATTCTTCTAATAGAGTTTATCTGACCCTCTTCTCTCCTCTATATAAGGATGGGTGACTCCCCTTTCATATCATGAGTATTTTTCCATCACTTTAAGTTTTATAGTCATCCTAATTAAGAGAGACAGAGAGAAGAAGGTGAGCCAAAATCTAAAGGTTCAACTCGAAGGGGTATTTTCTCAACTTCCCTAATTCAATGGCTGACAAAGGTATATTCGTTTTATTATTGAGTTGTATTGAATTCAAGATCCTGTAAAGTTTAATTCCGCATTATTATTATGGTTACATGTATTATTAAATCTTATAGCAAATCCATTTCTTTGAGTGCTGTAGAAATATCATTGGCACTGTCATCAATGATAACACCTTTCTTCCAAGCTTCGTGCACCATTTCAGTAATGCAATACACATGAAAATGAAACTTGGTTCTTGTACAAACATAAGAACAACCACCTGGATCGTGCGATTTTGTACTACTCGATGATGCTTGCTTCTTGCACCACATACACTCTGACGATGATGATGATGATGAGACCACCTCATCTTGATGAACAAAATCCATGCCACATAATTTGATTTTGAGTTTGGCACAACATGGATGTAGATTCAATTGATTTGATTTGCAATGATAAAAATAGCCATGTATACTTTTTCCGCATGCATAACAGGACCTGCTAGAGAAAAGTAATTTGAATTGTTAACAAGCCATCTAGCAGACCGGTATCTAGGTGAAAGCCCCAAAAGACATTGAGAAATAAGTTCCCACAAAAAACAATCAAAATCATACTTTCAGTGCTAACAAATTCATTTTTATCGATGGTATTAGAGTTTGCTAAAAATTCTAATAATACCTTGTACTTTGTTTTGGTTGACGACAAAATTCAAAGATGACTATTCGAAAAAACTCGGGGGAAATGGTAGGTTCAGGTGACGTGCACTCCTGGTGCAATTCATAATTGCAGTCCTCGCATCAGTTTCGTGATCCAAATCCATCCTGCATACATCCATCGCATGTGAACCGTTTGTTAGACTTTTTCAACTTGAGCTCACGGTTGCACTTTGGGCAGCAAACTTGAGATTTCTTCACAGTCGGTTTGTCAACTTCATACAAAAACATTTAGAAGTAAGCCGCATTGATAAAGTCTTCAATTACAATCACCAAAATAGAATATTTGATGTTTACCTGGCTGTGGTGGTATCATATGTTGGTCACGAATTCCTGAAACTGGATTCTGTGGTAATACAATTTGCTTTTTGTGGTTGTTTATGGTCGGGTTTTGCTCAAAGTGCTCCAAAACTTGTTTTCTTTTATTTTTAAGAACTGTTTTAACTCTCGATGGATCACCAGTGATTGAAATGGTCACCTTATTTCTTGGACTTCAGAAAATTTTGTAAATTCAACCAGCATTTTCTCACAACTTCCACAGGGGCAACAGTAAAACTCGAGGATAACCATTGTGTGTAGGCCAATTCAAATTTCAAAATGACGACCCAAAAAAAGCCTTTTCTTCTTTTGAAAAACCTCCTCTGTAGGCAAAGAGAGTAAAGGATTATTGAGAATTTTTTGAGTTAAATCACTGATTTTTTTAATTTTTTATATTATCAAATACATATAGGATATTATTTACATTCATTATTTTCTTAAATGACTGTTTGCGAACAAGGAACAAAACAAATCAGGATCATGGTTATGACCAAAAATAGATAGCATATAACATGAATTTTCATTCTATACATAAATCAATTGTGATTGATCATAAAAATATATAAATTAGATGTGGAAACTAAAATTTGACAAAAGTTTTTGCCTGCCAGACCGGTTCATCACAACCCTCTGTTTTCAAACCCTTCTTCCAGTAAAAAGACCATCTGGCAAAATAAACCCAAATCTCTATTTCCAAAGTGATACATATAATATTCATATATAATCTCTTACCATAGACACTCAAAAAAGACCACATACACACACAATAGCAAAGATTCTTCCTTTAAAAAGCATTAAAAGAAAGGGGTATGGAGAGGAGAAGACTCACCGGACATACACCAGTCGCGAGTTGCGTTGGTTTTAGATCTTGTATTGAGTTGGGATGTTAGTTTGTGTTTCGGCTGCGGAGGAGGGTATTTAGACAACATATGAATTGGTAACGTACTGATCACGTTGGTCTTGGAACACCGCCATTCAATGGAGTAAGGATTCTCTCCTTGCATTCCCGTTTCACTTCCTTGTAATGGTTAAGATTCATCTTAAAAGAATTTAATGGCTCGGATTACTTTATTAAAAATTAAAAAATAATTTTTTTAGAATGATCTATACCATTAAATTTTCTTAAAATGAATCTTGGCTATTGCAAGGAGGAAGTGAAGTAAGAAAGGCAGGGAGAGAATCTTTGCTCCATTCAATGATATTTAACACCGCCACTCAATGATGATATGGTGATTAATGAAAGAGCTGAGTGCATAAATTTATGTTGGGTGATTTAAATGAAGAGTTAGGTTTGGAATTATAAATATTTTATCAAATATTCTATTAAATTTTTTTATATGAGTGTGAGATTCACACCTATGTAGATTTGTATGAATTTCGATTTTATCAAATTTTTTTATATGAGTGTGGAATTCATATGCAAGTGAATTTGTATGAGTCTCACTCCATGTGAGAAGTTTAATAAAATATTTGATAAAACATTTGAGATACATAACATTTTTTTAAAAAGAATGAGAGAGTATAATAAATTATGATTAGCCTGGGGTAAAGTTATGTGATGCTCTGAAATTAATCAATAATTTTTTTTTATGACAGACTCACACGTCTCCAAACGTGACTAAATCATTCATGAGAGTAATTATTTATGTTGGCATTGTATCCAATCAGTATTAAATTGTTAAATAAATATATGATCCTAATAATAAGTAAATAGTGGATAAAATATAATGTTTAGAAAACTTAATATTCCTAACTTATTAGAGCATCCACATCAATCTCTTTAAATTTTTAGTCAAATTATAACTTAAAAAGCTATTTTGTTATTTTAGCTAGTCATATTTTTAGTACCCACTTCATCAAATCTCTATTTTAATTTAATTCTATTAAAATATTATTTTTTATTGTATTTGTTTTTCTTTCTTTTTTTTATTAAATTAATGGATTGGCTTGATCAAGTAGCATTTCCAGAGGCTTGATCAGGTAGCATTTCTTGGAAGAAAACAGGGGCTTGCGGTTTGGCCCGGGCAACCATCGTGCTGATCTCCGATTGAGTTGAAAATTTTTGTAGTTGATCTACTTAATAAACTCTAAAATATGAACGGATCGGATCATTAGAAAGTCACTAACACGGTAGCCAACTAGTGCGTTTCGGATAAAATATAAAGACCCCAAATCCAAAACTACACCATATTCTTCAATCATTCTGCTGTGCATGCCAACGGCTCTATTTATCAACGGTCAAAATTTTTCAAACGGTCATATTCTTCTACTATAAACAATAGCATATGTTCTCTAATTCTCACAATCTAAATGAAATATTTTTCTTTCATTCTATCCTCATTAATTTTTTATATATGGATCTTCATTTTCTAGACATGATTCTTTATGACTCCGACTCCGATGATGAGTTGGAGATAGTTACAATAGCTTCTATGGAAGCCGAGAGTTCATCAAGGTCACAACATGCTGCTCGTAAACGACGCGAGTTTGTTTGGCGTAATCCTTTGCAAGGCCATCAAAGGCTTTTTCTCGACTATTTTGCTGATCCACCAGTATATCCTCCCAAATTATTTCGGAGAAGGTTTCGAATGAATCGTTCTCTTTTTCTCCGCATTCAATCTAAAGTAGAAGCTTATGAACCATATTTTGTTCAGAAAAGAAATGGTGCTGGAGTGCTCGGTTTGTCTTCTCTTCAAAAAATAACTGCGGCTCTTAGAATGCTTGCTTATGGAGTAGCAGCTGATTTTATGGATGAATACTTGAGGATTGGAGAAAGTACTGCAATGAAAAGCCTAAAGAAATTTGTCAAAGCAATGGTTGCAATTTTTTCTGATGAGTACTTGAGGTCACCGAACAACGACGACATTGCTAGACTTTTAGCTGTTGGCGAAAGTCGCGGTTTTCCTGGGATGTTAGGGAGCATTGATTGTATGCACTGGACCTGGAAGAATTGTCCAACTGCATGGAAAGGTATGTATACTGGCCATGCACATGAGCCAACAATTATTTTGGAAGCAGTAGCATCATATGATCTTTGGATATGGCATGCATTTTTTGGGTTACCTGGGTCTACTAATGATATCAATGTTTTAGAACGGTCTTCCGTATTTACTGAGCTTGCTCAAGGGCTTGCTCCTCGAGTTAATTACACCATTAATGGAAACGAATATACCATGGGATACTACCTTGCTGATGGTATATATCCACAATGGGCAACTTTTGTTAAAACAATTCCTTGTCCACAAGGAAAAAAGAATAAACATTTTGCTGAGGCCCAAGAGGCGTATACAAAGGATGAAGAGCGTGCATTTGGAGTGCTTCAAGCACGTTTTGCAATTGTGCGAGGACCTGCAAGACCATGGGATCTTCAGACTCTTACAGATATTATGAAGGCTTGTGTAATACTACACAACATGATCATTGAGGATGAAAGAGATGACGGAGGAGAGCAAAACATTGATTATGAACAAATCGATAAAATCCCTCTTTCACAAGTGTCACTTGAACGTACACCTGACATCATGGAATTTATTCAACAACATCGTCGCATAAGAGATAGAGAAACTCATTCTCGACTCCAATCGGATTTGGTTGAGCACTTGTGGCAAATCTATAGCCAATCTTAGGTTGGAATAAGCAAATCTATAGCCAATCTGGAATTAATGAGAATGGACCTAAACACTAGGTTGGTTCTCATGATTACAACCTTTGCAGTAGCTTGTAAGTTTTTTTTGAACTGTTGTAGCTTGTAATTTGAATTTTTGGAAAGTCATGTGTTAGACATATTGATTTTGATGATTTTATTTATATTATGTTTTTTTATTTTGGTTGATGAATTCATTTGATCAAAATGTTATAAATTATCCATATGAATTCATCCTATTATTTTGTAGTTTCTGGAGGTGAAAATGAAGCCCAAATTCAGCACAAAAGCAGCCACAAAAGGGCTCCAGATTCAGCACAAAAACAGTCACAAAACAGCCCCAAATTTAGCACAAAACAGTCACAAAACAGCCCCAAATTTAGCACAAAAACATCCACAAAAGAGCTCCAGATTCAGCACAAAAATAGTCACAAAACAACCCCAAATTCAGCACAAACACAGCCACAAAAGAGCTCCAGATTCAGCACAAAAACAGTCACAAAACAGCCCCAAATTCAGCACAAAAACAGCCACAAAACGGCCCCAAATTCAGCACAAAAACAGCTGCAAAGCAACCCCGAAACAACAGCAAAATAGCACTGAAACAGCAGCAAAATAGCTCCGAAATAATAGAAAAAACAGCAGCAAAAGTATCCGAAACAGCAGTAAAAACAACCCAAAAAATAGCAGTTCAGCTCAGTGTCATTCTGAAATAGAATAATCTTTGTACCATCAAACTCCAACAAGTAGAGCTTACAAAATGCCAATGTATTATATAGGCAAAGGTTACAAAATATACATAAACCTTACTTTAGTCAAAAGTCACAAAACAGAACCCATGTTTCTACATCATGAAACCGTATAGCAAAAAAGGATCCAACTATTTCATCCAAACAAAATCTACCAAACTAACAGTCAAAAGTCACAAAAAACATAACAGCTTCATAAATTACTCGGAAATGTTGCTCTTTCTTCGACTCTCAATGATTTCCATTTGACGCTGATAATAGTATTCTTGTTGCATTGGGGACATCCCACTCGTATCCATCATCATGATTCTCTCTTCTTCCTTCAATTTCTCCAATTCAGCTTTTTCAACATGAATAATATATGATTTCTCAAGCATTTCAAGTTTTTTCTCAGTTCCTTTCTTTCTATCTTCTTTCATGTCAATTAGCAAGTCTACAATTGGGGAACTTGTAGTATCTTGACTCTTCAATTTTTTCGGCCTTTCTTTTTCTTTCTTCTTGCCAATTGGTCTCTCCAATTGTATATGCGCATCTCGTGAGATCTCATCTTCCTCTAGATTGACTAACTTTGGTGTTGAAGGTGAAGATGTGGAATTTCGACTCCTTTTTGGATTTTTCTTTTGGTACGTCTCAAACCATTTTGGTTGATGCCTCAACACATTCCAACAATGTTCGAATGGAAATGAGGTGTTATGAACCTCCTGGTACATAAGTTTTGCCTTGCCAATCTGGAAATATATATATATATATATATCAAAATTTTAAAATTTATTGAATGGTAAATGTCTAAATATCTATGTAATTGATACCTTGTATATATACTCACAACTTTTACTGGAAGAAAGATATTAAATTTCCCTAAAACATATAATTTCAGGAGCTCCAACTATTTGACCTGGTAGTTCAAACATCAAATATATGTGAAAAACACAACTTTTTGAACTCTAACTATATAACCTAGCAGTTCATAGGCAATCCAAGTGAGGTTATACATTCTCACTTTCCATTTCAAAGGTAACAAAGAAGAATAAGTTTTGACAATCTATGAAAATCATGCCTGGCATATACGTACTTCACCAAAAAAAAAAAAAAAAATGCTAACAAAAGGATGAAAATCAAGTTTTTACATAGTTGTTTACTAAAATTAAGTCTTTACATAAAATCAATTATGAAAATCAAGTCTTTACATAATTGTTTTCTAAAATTTGAATTTTTTTCTTTTTTGAAAGGTGCTCATATATTGACCACATACTATCCATGACATCTCTCAAGTGGAAAAATGTGCTCATATATTGACCACATACTTATAAAATGCTCTAGAGTTGATTCTGTCATGCATGTTCTTGAAATAAAAGGAAGAAAGCAGATTTTCGATTATATTATAGGAAAACACCTTTTTCAATTTATTTGTTGTCTAACTTGAACACACTTCCCCTTTATCAAACACTTGTGATACAATTTATTGATTCTGTCAATTTATAGGAAAACACCTTTTTCGATTCTGTCAATTTATTTTCTTTACCCAGTTTTAAAGATTTTAAAAATATACAAGTAATCTAAGCTTTAAAATATCAACATATATATGCATTCACTTTCATTGAGGCAATTTATCAAACACTTGTGATACAAGAATTTTGTGCATACAAATTTTCAAAGATGTTCAAACAACTTAATTCAATCAAAGAGGCATTGATGGTTCTCAAATAAAATTACAGACCCCAATTCATCCCATCTAATCCAAATCTAGAATACAGCAGCACAAAGAGAGAGAGAGAGAGAGAGAAAGAGAGAGAGAGAACCTGAGTTTCAGATATGGTGAAAGCAAATGCTGTGTAGTGGTTGCCGCTATGTAGTTTTGGCGCGGAAGAGAAAGAGGGTAGAGTTTGGCGGGAAAAAAAATAATAAAAAAATGAATAACGATGAACAGTAGCTCGTTTGTTGTAACGAGCTATTGTAGCATCCTCAAATTTTGGCGCGCTTGTAGCGAGATTGATGCACCTGGTTTTTTGGAATTCATCTCGCTAGTTTAGCTGGAGAAGCTGTCTACCGAGTTTGATGAGGTTGCTCTAACATCCTCTCTTTTATCTTCCTCTAACTCTCTCTCTTTGCTATCCATTGCACCGATTGCCGCTGTCCACCCCCTGTGCCTCTCTATCTATCTATTTTTCTTTCTCTCACTCCTTTATTTCTCTTTCTCTCTCATTCATGGCATTAATCACGTGGTCTTTTACAATGGACAACTTCAGATTTGAGCGACGCCACACATATCTCAAAGATGTTCATTGCGGCTTAGATTTGGAAGGAGCTCTCCGTCACCGATCTCTCTCTAGATTTTACTGTTGTTATTTTTTTTTTTTTGGATTTTTATAGCCTTATTTTGAGTCATCTTTGAGCCCAAATATAAGTGAGACTCATACGTTTTTCGAGGTAGGTCCAAGTGATGACGTGTTTTTTGTCACATGGCAACTCACATGATGAAAACGGATCGTCAAAACCATTTATGAGTGAATGGGAAGTTGACGTCGTTTTCGAGTTTGTGAAATGGAAAGTTGAAGACTCAAATGTAAGTTTCCTTGTTTTGGGTGTCCCACATAAAAACTTTAAGAGAACTTATATTAGTATATAAGCTTTAGGTTGACATACTTGGGGTGGGCCCTAAGGGGCACCCCAAATTTTGGAAGGTGAGGAGTTATAGACAAAGTAGGGTTGACCCAAATCCACCACATGCACGCCACCACTGCCGTCCGTCTGTCCGGTCGAGCCGGGTGCGAGTTGTGGGTCAGGTCTTAGCTTAATTTTTTAGACAAAATTTATTTGAATTTTTTCAAATTCTTGATAGAAAAATTTGAAATCCTAACAGATCTATTTAAACGTTTGAGCCAAATTTGAATTCAAAATTTTTCCCAGAAACAGTGCCTTTCCGGTCACCTCTCTTCTTCAGTCCGGTCACACCTGTTCGAAGGGTTGTCTACCTTTCTAAACAAACACCATATGGCCGATAAATACGAGGTCCCTCTAACAAATTCATTCATTTCAAAATTTTCCTTTCTTTCTTGCATATACTACATTGTTCTTCATATTAGTTCATAGAGAGTTGCAGAACACAGGTTTGGTTCGCCTAACAGATTGTTTGTAGTGCTGCTACAATCTGTGTAAGTGATCATTGTATCCTGGGAGATAAACGCCGATACTCTGTAAGCACCTGTGCAGCAACAAATCTGTCTTAAGGATAGAGTGTCACATACTCGCCTTGATTATAGTTTTATTGGTTTTTCTGAAACAAAGAACTTTCTGTGAGTAATAATATTTTATTTGTTTCAGTTTTATTATTTGTTTTACATAGAAGATTGTTCCAACACTTAATACCACCACCACTACCACCACCACTACGTCGCCTACACTTTCCAGATCTTCGTGCAAATCTGGCGCTTCACCACCAACGGCCGTGAGATCTAGATCCACCGCCGCCACTGTGAGATCCAGAGCCATCATCGTTCTCTTTGCACTCTTCCTCAGCTTTTCATGGCACCCGATCATCTCCAAAATCGGTTAATTTTAGAAAAAATTCTTTAAAATAGTTTTGGAAACAATATATCAAACAAATTTGTATGTTTTCCAAAAAAATATAAAAACAAATAGGGCAATTGTCATGTTGGCTTCTAAAAAGCATTATGGCTATAATGATTAGGGTTTATATCTCAAATCTATAGAATTAAAATTACTTTGAGATATTAATTACATCAACTTCTTATATGCTATAACTACTGAAGTTGATATTTACAACTATAGTGGCGATGGATTTCATAATATTTTATATATTTTGTCAATTCTAGAGAACATTTTCATAATTGTATTTGTGCGTTTTTTACTCAGTCTCTTTGAGGATGACATATGATTTGGTGATGGAAGAGGAAAGTGATGTTGGATCTAGTGTGGCTTGGCGTTGGATGCCTCTCAAAGAGACTACTCTTCTTCATTTTCCTCACTTTCACAATCTCTGATGATGATGACCATCTCATGATGATACATATTATTTGTATAAAATCATATCGTTGTGTTATTATTATTATTATTATTATTATTATTATTATTATTATTATTAGATATCATTGCGTTATTCAAATTAGTTGTTTGTTGTTGTTGTTGATGATAATTATGACAGTAATAAAACATGTTGCAATTGATTAAAAAAACATAGGTTTAAAAGAATTTGTATTGGATCTATTCAATTTTGAACGGGCAGATTTCAAAAGATAGGGAAAAATATAACAAGTTTTAAACAGATAGATAGAAAAATTCACAAATTTTAAATAGATAAAGGGAGAAATTCACATATTTTGAACTGATAGGGGAAAAATTGAATAGATAGGGAAAAAACTCAACAGATAGATACAAGTTTGAATAGATAGAAAAGAATTTAAACAGATAGATATAAATTTAAACACACACGCGCACACACACACACACTGTAACGCCCTAATTTTCATGCCCAAATGATAATACAATAATCATGGTTCTTTTATGTAAAACTGAAAGTAAATCTTCACGCTTGCAATACATGATACAAATAATCCTCATGCAAAAATACATTCACCTCAAATCAAGATGACATAAACAAACAAATACCTTCATGGGTTTACAAGTTTCCAAGACTTAGGCCCG
The DNA here is from genome assembly GCF_055761805.1 of Camellia sinensis. Classification (NCBI taxonomy): domain Eukaryota; kingdom Viridiplantae; phylum Streptophyta; class Magnoliopsida; order Ericales; family Theaceae; genus Camellia; species Camellia sinensis. The sequence continues at coordinate 28,978,124 of NC_138961.1, forward strand.
GTTACACAAATCAGTTATTCAAACCATACAAATATAGCCCTTGGCTTACAAAATAGAGTCACGCAAAGTGAGAGCATTGTACTCCTAACACACACATTTCCACACCATCAGTTGGGCGGAATCACCACGTCTTTTTCTGCACAATAATCCCGTAGGGTGAGCATAAAGCCTAGTAGGAAATTCTTAACAAAGTATATACGTTTTATACAAGTTTCAAAAGATGTATGCATATGCCATACTATGTCTTTTTGCAAATAAATTACATCTTCCTCTTTTAAAAATCATCATGCTCAATGATGTGATGCAATTCCATTGTTCAAAACTTAACAATTTCATTCAAGGGGCGGTAAATACAACTCTGGTAATCCTTTGGTCGGTGTCTGCAAGTAGACTATACAAGTACTACCAAATTGTCATTTTTACCGGTATTAACCGGAAGGCTCGACACCTATTCGCGCGACTTTCTAGTCTTTCACCAAGGACACTCAGGCCAACTTAATCAATTTCATCTACACCACCTATCGAGACTCACCACCGTACTTACCCCAAAACCATTTCATGAAAACCCGTTTCCAAATATTCTTTTCTCAATGCAAGGTTTTCAAATCAACATTCAAAGCTCAATGTAACCAAATGAATTGATGTGCCAATGCAACAATAATCAATACAATACAACAATTCTTCCATTTCCAATTCTTTCACACAATTCTACCATTATGATCAAAATTCTAATTTCTCCTTTCCATGCAATTTCACAAAATGAATAAATATACATTTATTCCAATTCATCTGAGGAATAGCACATCTTCCATATTTCGAGCATTTTCAACAAATTAGCTATTTCAAGACTAAATCAACATTTGAATAACAATTTTCAAAATAAACAACAACTCTCATATTTTCTCAAAAATTGTCATTTATACAATATAAACAAGAAAATTTTCAAACATCACTTATTTTGGGCAATCAAAATAGATATAACAATATCAACCATGGATTTTCAACATCATATAAAAATCCCCCATTTCTAGGTTTTTCTCACCAAAAACCATCAATCTTCAACATTTGAGAAAAATCTCACCAAAACCCTCTTTATTTAATCAACATAGTTTAAAATCCTCGATTTCTAATTTTAAAAAAGTAAACCCACTTTCGAAAATTACTTATCTTCTTAAATAAACTACCCATTTTCAAAACTAATCAAAGAATGATTTCAAAATCATTTAGATCTTGCAAAAAAACATATATATAACTCAAAGAAAATCTCTACCTCAAGTTTGAAGAAGAAATGAGTTGGAAACCCCAAAATCAACGACGACAAAACTCGATCTCCACCGCACACAACGTAGCTCTTGTCTAGACAACCAACTTTGATAAAGAGCTTAGATCTAAATCTCAATGGATTTGGAGAAATCAAAGATCTTGTGAGGTTTTTGGTAGGAAATGTAGAGAGCAGGAAGAGAGAATGTTTCTAGAGAGAGAGAGATACAGAAAAGTGACACTTAGGCCTCGTTTGGCAAGAGGCTATTTTAGCCAATTAGCCAAAAAGTTACTAAATTAGCCAAAAAGCCAACAACCCATACCAAAAAGTCAAAGATTCTCTTTTCTCTCTACTTTTTGCACATCTTTTCGTAATTAGCCAAAAAGTCATCCCAAACATACAAGTTTTTTTTACCTACCTTTTTAGCCAAATAGCCAAAAAGTTACTAAATTAGCCTGTTCCCAAACGAGGCCTTAATCAGCCCAAAGGAGGAGAAAATAGAACAAAAATTCGGATCCACTTACCTCCCGCACGTGCGGCGCATGCTCCAGCACATGCAGGCAACACTCCCACATGTGTGACCCTCCTCTCCCCGCACCTCAGCCGCACCTGCTTATTTAGCAGTGTGCTGCAAACCTTGCCCCTGAAACCCGCACATGCAGCCTCACACCCCGCATGTGCGGCCCTGACTGTCAGCCCAGAATTTCCTTGGTTCAGATGCTCCAGACCGACCTCGGACAAGCAACATCGAATGCGTTTTGCATTTTTGTTTTGAAGGGCGCTGCCCCCCGGACCACCGCAAGCTGACTGGGCAACTCGACCCCACCAGGGTGTTGCCCTTGGACCCGCGAAGGAGCGCTACCCCCTCGACCCCCGACCGGCCCAATCGAAGTGGCAAAATATAAAAGGAGGATCGAAACCGGGATCACTACACACACACATATATATAATTTAAACATATAATCAATAAAAAATAGGTTAACAGTAAGGGGTAAAATTAAAACAAAATGTCCTTCAAAACTAATAAAATGACTTCTCACCAAACTATTTAACAAATGATAGATCTCTCACTAATAAAAAATATTTGCTAGACATAATGCTTTATACCCTCTTTAAATTGGACTTTTCAACAATTTTTTCAAATATTTTTTAGTTGTTGAAATTAAGTATTTTTTCATAAACAAAAAAGGATAGTGTTCATCAATTATCTCACGTTTTGAGAAATATATTAATTTCCTACGATATTATTTTATAGAGCTGTATTGATGAAATTTTAATAAAATATAATTTTTTTAATTGGTTACAATTTTTTTTCTCATAATTTGGAAAAAAAAAATTGATGAATCTCATTGTTGCTTATGATTTTGTAATATTCATAATTCTTACAATTAAACAACTATTCTTTGAAATTGCCCACATTAAATGAGAAGGATAAAATTAAAATAAATTACACAATTATTATGAAGAATTGAACTTTCCAGGAATATTTTATAAAAAAAATAAAACTCAGTTCTCCAATATAAAACTTGATAAAAATTAATACTCCAATAATCTTGAATGCAAAATAGTAGTTATTAGTATTTTTTATTTTTTGGGGGCATATTCATGAATTTAGCAACGGTTTCTTCACTTTTCTCTCGCACTTGATCTGTAGAAATGGGCCGAAAAGGCCTGATGCGGCCTCGAGCTAGGCCCAAAACAGGTTGAGCTACGTCAGGCTATATCACTATAATTTGACTAGTTGGGCCAAACAAAGGAGGGCTTGGGGTTAATTTTAAATGAAATAGACTGAGTAAAAGTTGATTTTATTTTATTTATTTATTTATTAGGATTTACGAATAAGTCTTAATAGATAAATTTATTATCCAATAAATCTTATGGTAATTAATAATATTTTTCATCAAACATTATTAAAAAAAGTCACTAATTATTAATTTTCAATGATAGTTTAAAATTTGTACCATAAAAAATACAGAGAAACGTCACTCACTATAAACAATTATAAAAATGGTGACCAAAAAAGTTTTAATTTTTAGCAACATGTAAAAAATGTTACAAAAAATTATTTTTACCAACAATTTTACAAGGACTTATTTTTAATAAAATTTTATGAGAATTAAGTCAAACTATTTGTAGTTTACCCCTTTTTTTTTCTTTTTTTTTTTTTTAACGGGAATGATCTTTTTTACTCATTATTTGGGCTTTCTACCTGTTGTGTGGGCAAGACAGTGGAAACCTTGGGCTTTACCAGAATAGATTGCCAAAATGGGTCATTTGGGCCAATTTAATTAGACAAACTATATGGGTTGGACCCATGACCAATCTTAGCCATCAGCAAACCCATAACTAATTTTAGCCATCAACACTTCACAAAATTGTAATGCACAAAAAAAAAAGAATAATGCTTGGGACCCCCTTTTGGGTATCACCCCCTCACCCCTTTTGCCACATGGTAGGTGGTGATTGGAGGAGCAGGAAAAAAAAGAAAAAGAAAAAGAAAATGTAACCAATGAGAGAGAGAGGGGGTTAAAGGGGGTGGGGAAAAAAGGGGGGATGAATCATTGTTGGTAAAAAAAATACCAAATCACAAAAATGTGTATCAAAAAATCAAATGTGGGTCGAATTTATTTTAGATGCGGGAATCACACTAATGAACGGCATATTAATATTTCTATGCACTTTTATGTGTACATAGCATTAAATTACAAACAATTTCTTTATTATTGTTATTATTATTTGAAATACAGTTTATATATTAGCATATTCAAAAGGAGGATGTGGATAGAAATACGGGCATTGTGCATTTTACTTCCGGGTCCAAACTAGCTCATGATGAAGCTTGACCCGGTGTCAAACATTGATATTGAATATGATAATTAAATTAATGAATTATAATTTATAATAACAAAGATTAAATATAACATATAAATCATACAAAGAAAATCTCAGAGTGAGAGAGAAAAATATTCAGTGTGTTTGGTTTCAATTTTTTGAATTCAATTTTTTGGAAATTGAATTTTTTATTCTTCGTATTTTTTTTTTATTTTTAGTGAATATTTTTTAAATTTTAAGTAATTTTTTTACTTTTTAAATGCACCTTATTTAGATGTATCTAAAAAGTAAATATTTGTAAAAAAAATATTTTAAAAAATCAATAAATATACAAAAATACGAAAAATATATTGAATTCTTGTATTTTTTATATTTTTGATATTTAGTGAATTTTCTAAAGATTTTTTTTTTACAAGTATTATATTTTTTTAAGTATATTTATGTTGGGTATATCTAAAAATTAAAAAAGTTACTTAGAATATTAAAAAAATTCAGTGAAAACAAAAAAATATAAAAAATGAAAAATTTTAATTTTCTGAAAGTGAACCTTAAAAATTCAAACCAAACAATCTCATTGTTATCCCAACAAATACATCAAATGTTGGCGTGGATAGATTTAAAACACTGACCTTCGAATGAGATTGAGAAAATGAATATGATATAGGAAATAGAAAGTTGACTATTTAATTTTTTAATTATTTTAACGTGATTAAAAAAAATTGTGTTTGAAAAATTAATTGACTTTTTTTTTATATTTATTTAATAGTTTTGAGAAAAAAATAAAATGATTATAAATTTAATGTGACATTTTATCTTATTAAATATTTAACTTATTTTATCTTTTAATGGACTATTTTCATCCAACCATCTTCTAAAATACTTTTATAATGGATAAAATAATCATACAGATTACATTAACAAAGCACAAAAAGGAAAATAAGATTCAAGCTCACAATTATTGAGGGATTAAAAAAAGAAGACATATATATATTTTTTTAAAAAAATCTCACAATGCTTATCTAAGGAAACAATAGCAAGCACAAGCTTCTTCTTCTTCTTCTTTTTTGACACTGTAAAAAAATTAATAAAACAATGCTTCAAAAGAAGGGGATACAAGAATCTTCTCCCAAGTACAAAACTATCATGACCTTTCCCAAGAAAGGAAACAAAAACAGACTACACAACTCCTCTAAAATTCAATACAAGAGATGAAATCAAAAATCGGAACAACTATAACTATTCAACCCCTACACACCTTTACCCAGCAAGCAATACAAACCAGTACCATATTCGTTCTACTTTGAGAGTAACTTTGGGAGCGTGTTCAAGAAAAATTCAATAAGCACAGGCATGAAAGCTCCAGTTGGATCCCCCAAAAGAATACCAATTATTGTCCCAAGGAATGTGCCTAACGTCTTCAAAATCTCACCAAATCTCCCACCACTTCTATTTGTGGGTCAAGAATTCCTGAAACTGGGTTTGGTGGTAATACAATTTGCATTTCTTGGTTGTTCATGGCTGGCTCAAAGTACTCAAACCTTTTGCCATACTTTCTAAGCGCCTTAGTGACTTTGTACGGATCTCCAGTAACTAAAATGGATGCCTTGTGTTTTTCTGCATCTCTGTCTATTTGCTGCACTTCAAGAAATTTTTCCAGTTCAACCAACATTTTGTCGCAGCCCATGCAGGAGCAGCAATTAATCTCGAGGACACCATTGTGCTGAACAGCCATTGTGCCGGAAATTCAAAATGGCAATCAAAATTAACCTCCTCTTTAGGAAAGCAGTTGCTGTTGGCAAAAAGAGTGAAGGATTATTGAGACAAAGCTAGCCAAGAAGATATTTCTTCACATTTTAATTATCTATATGCTATTTGAATAATTTCACTCTACAATAAAATGGCCACACATGATTTTGGCATTTTTTTTTTTTTTTTCACTTTAACTCTATACCATTATAACATAATTTGGTGTTAAAAGTGCAAATTTGTCAAAATTAACTTACTGTGGAATAGCAACAAGAAGCCACAACATCAACAAAAACAACTATAAAATAAATTTCCATCTCACAATTCTTTAGCTTTAATCTATATCCTTTTTTAAGAAATCCTCACTTACCAAAATATAAAATTATGATGTAATGTATTTCATCTATGGCATATAGTTAACAAGTCTAATTACCGATGAGATTAAAATAATCTCATAATTAAATAAGCACAACGGTTAATCAAATCATGATGATTGCATGTTTGCAAGGAATTTAAACAAATTCTAGCCCTAGATTTCTTAGTTTACAAAATCTAAAAGGCAGGAATATTGGGGGCCGTTAGTTTCTGAACAGGGGTAAAATCTTTCGAGTATTCTATATGATTCATGCTATGTATATCACCGATTTTTTCCCCTTTATATAAAGGGTGGATACAATGGAAGATATTATTTGCATTCATTTTTTTCTTTCATTACTGTTTTTCCAAACAAGAAACAAACTATGAACATGGTGGTCACACAAAATAATGACAAAAAATTGATGATCAAATGTAAAAACTTCCAAATATATTATAGAACAAAGCATTGGAGTAGTTTCCTTTCTATTCATGTGCTTGCAGTAAAAACAGCAAAAATACACCCAAATCTCTATTCTCAAAGTGATACAAACATAATTCATACATATGAGACCTGGGTTTCACAGAAACATATACATGGACAAATATAATACAGACACAACCCAAAAAAAAAACAAAAAAAAAAAACAAAGACACATATAAAAATGCATACATATATGTAAATCAACGGTGGGTAAAAACGCAATAGATCTAAAATTTTGGATGGTTTGATGAATGAGGAAAGTGGATTAAATTTAAAAATCGTTTAATTGGAGTTTTAGCACTTAAAATTTTTATGGGAATTCTTGGAAAACAAAATGGAGTGACAAATGTTCAAATTTTTTAGTTGTGCATTTTATAAAATAATAGTAAACATACAAGCATGTGTGAACAAATGCATACAAATACACTAATAAACATAAACCCATACGAGATTGGGGATTTAGAATCAGAGATTGGATGAGAGGGAGAGTAAGAGACTTGGAATTCAGTGAGTGAGACCTAGGTAGGTATAACGTGGAATTCTTCGATCTGGGTAGGCCAAGATTGAGACAAAGATTCAAATTTGTGAGTTGTGCATTTTATATAATAATAGTAAACATACAAGCATATGTGATCAAATGCATACAAATACACTAATAAACATAAACCCATATGAGATTGGGGATTTAGAATCAGAGATTGGATGAAAGGGAAAGGGAAAGGGAAAGGGAGAGGTTGGGGATTTAGAATCAGAGATTGGATGAAAGGGAAAGGAAAGGGAAAGGGAGAGGGAGAGTAAGATACCTGGAATACAGTGAGTTAGAGTTGTCTGTAAAGAGAGTCTGCTTTGGAGGATTATTTTATAGAGGAGATGGATGGGAAGTGAGCGCGTGTTTGGATGTCGGTTTCTCCTTCATCTTCTACCTGCCACCTGGAGTAGTCAAATTCCAATTTGCATGCACCGACCGTCCCATTTTTTATCATTTTATCTTCGTGTCCACGGCACCCCAAGGCAGGCAGCATCTTAGAGCATCATCAGTATCTTCAAAATGATAAAAAATTAAAATATAACTATTAAATCATTAAATTTTTTTACTATTAGTCTTAATAAAAAAAAATTTAAATTTACTACAATAACTCTTCTGATGAAATCCGCTCAGATGTCTAACTGGTCAATCAATCAATGGCAATTTTTTTTTTTCTTCATTTCCTCTAGTTTTACCTTTTATAAAATATGAGAATTGTTTAGTTAATAGCTCATCAATTTAATTATAAAAAACAAATAACAAATATTTTAATAGGATTAAGTTAAAATAGAGCATTTGATGCAGTGGACGATTAGCTAAAATGGAAAAATGACTTTTTAAAATTAGCTAAAATAGAAAAATGACTTTTTAAGTTATAATTTGATTAAAATTTTGAAGAGCCTGATACTGATGCTCTTAGCGGTGTTTTGTGAAGTGAGTCAAAAGTCACTTTTCAGCTTTTAACCTACTTCCTTCTCTCATAAAAAAGTTAAAAAGTATTTTTTAACTATCTTCTCAAAACACTTCTTAAGTTAGGATCCACTCTAACGGATCAAATTAAGAGAAGCTAATCCATCCATTTAAACTATCGGACTTATATTTAAATAATAAAAAATTAACATACTATCCATGCTACACACAAGATAAAATAATATATTATTTAATAAAAATATGATAACTATATTTAATTTTTTTTATATAATGTAAAATAAAAATTAAATAGAGGTTAGTCAATCAAAATTTTCTTAATTGTTTAAAATTAAAAGAATCAAAAAAATTAGTATAAGACATTAATCATAACACTTTTCACTAAAAATCTCGTTTTGCTTATATAAATTGGAGTATACTCCACTTTATCTAAGTGAAACAATTCACTTTTTTTAAGTGAAACAATTCACTTTTTCCTTCTTTTCCCGATGTGAAATTGTAAAATAAAAGTTAAATATAAACTAACCAATGGAGATTTTCTTAATTGTTTAAAATTAAGAAAATTCAATAATTTTAGAATGAGAATTTGAACATTTTTTAAGGCTTCTCCCTTAAAACTCGCTTTATAAGATTCATTTTATATAAGTGAAATAACTCACTTTTTATTTCTTTTCTCGATATGGGATTGTAATACTTTATATAAGTGAAACAACTCACCTTTTTTTTTTCCCGTCAATGTGGGATTGTAATTATTTTTAAATAAAATATTATGAGAGTTTCAAAATCTCATACAAAATTATTTTTACAATAAAAACTATATGAGATTGTAAAATAAAAGTTAAATGGAAGCTAGTCAATGGAAAATTTTTTAATTGTTGAAAATTAAAAAAATAAAAAAAATAATTATGAGATATTGATCATAGGGCTTCCCATTAAAAATCTCCTTTTATTTATATAAATGGGAGCATAAGATTCACTTTATGTAAGTGAAACTTTTTCTTTCATTTTTCGATGTGGGATTGTAAAATAAAAAGTAAATAGAAGCTAGCCAACAGGAATTAGAGAGACATAGTTTAGGTTGGTGAATTCATCATACTAGATCATTTTATAAACTCATATGCGTATTAAAAAAATAAAATAAAATAAAATTCATTCTAAAATAATGTTCATGTGTTTTCAATGTAATTATCTTTAATAAAAATATATGATCTATTTATAAAATTATATACATTATTTATTTTTAAAAATTAAATATAATAAAATTACGTGATTATAAATGATAGTCTAGCTCAAAATAAATCGAACTTTAATTTGTTCAAAATATTGCTAATAAAAATTGAAAATTGATAATGCTGTCTGTCCCGGGTGGATGGGTCGGGCTGGTCCAGGCTCTTCAAGTTCCGGTTCAGGGTGATGATTCCGTCAAATGACCTGTAAGCAAGTCCAAAAGGGAACGAGGCAGTCCCCCAGTGAACCCTCCGGCGAGAGAATTAGCAGTGGAAGAAGGAAATGTAGAGAGAGAGAGAGAGAGATAAGAAGCTTAACCTTTCTCGTGTCTTTCTATTCTTGCTTATATCCTTTGGTAATCATTTCACTATCCCTTGTGACGTGCCCCCCTTCCGCCGAAAGCCTGTGCCGTAGCTTACCTTGTTCAGGGTGAGGGGGCTCTGTTCCGACGGGGAGGTGTTGTCGTAATAAATGCTGTGATGGGCTGCATTAATGGTGATGTGTTGTGGTAATAACTCTGCAGATCTTTGTCTGCTGATGTGGCCTGTGTTCCACCTGCCATGTGCCCGAATGCCATTCGCCCCACATGCCTAGATGGCCTCCAGCTGTCCTGGGCTTTGCCAACCGGGTTATGCTATTGGTTCCGAGCGATGGGTTTGGGGTGGTTTGCTGTGGGCCGTATGCCTTGTGGGCCTATCCATGTCAGTAGTCCCCCATTTCCGAGTGCAGCTTTAGTCCAACGAAGGGAATAGTAATAAGGAAGAGAAGTGCGAACCGAGTGGAGAGGCCGACTGGAAGCCGTGCCGACCGCAAGGGGGACTAAACGGGAGAAGCTGACCGTGAGGATGGCCGAGTAAGAGGGGTCGACCGTGAGGCGTGCCGACCGCGAGGGTGGCCGAGCGGGAGGGGTCCACCGAGAGGCGTGCCGACCGCGAGGGTGGCCGAGCGGGAGGGGGCGACCGAGAGGCGTGCCGACCGCGAGGGTGGCCGAGCGGGAGGGGTCGACCGAGAGGCGTGCCGACCGCGAAGGTGGCCGAGCGGGAGGGGTCGGCCGACAGGCATGCCGACCGCGAGGGTGGCTGAGCGGGAGGGGTCGACCGAGAGGCGTGCCGACCGCGAGGGTGGCCGAGCGGGAGGGGTCGGCCGACAGGCGTGCCGACTGCGAGGGTGGCCGAGCGGGAAGGGTCGACCGAGAGGCGTGCCGATCGCGAGGGTGGCCGAGCGGAACGGGTCCACCGAGAGGCGTGCCGACCGCGAGGGTGGTCGAGCCGAAGGGGTCGACCGTGAGGCGTGCCGACCAGGACGGCGCGGGGCTAAAAAAGAGAGGGGGTAGGGTGGGGCCATGTGATGATTTGAAATGGAAAGGACAAGGTAAGGGGAGGGGACAGTGCATCGTGGCCATACATGTGGCAATATCGTGAGGGAAGTGAAGCGTTGGAGCAGAAATGAAACGATAGGACATGAGGGGGGTTTTGAAAAGGCGGTTTTGGTAGTTAATTTGAAAGGTTTTGAAACGGGCGAAAATTAATGTGGATCCATGGAATTCGGGTAAAGTGGGTTTTTGGTAGGATGCGCCTCACCTACCTTTTTACAAAAACTCAAAATATCCAAGTGTTAATTCCTTCATTGCGTACGACACACCTGTGTAGCATTTTCTCAACTTCCTTGCTCCTGCGTCAAAAGTGATTTGTAAGCAAACCCTAGAAATGGCACAAAAAGAAGTAGTCAATGTGAGGGTGAACCCGCTGGGAGACGATGATGCGGAGCAGTTAGCAGCGCGATATAGGACGAAGACACGGATGGTAGGGGCGGGAGTGGGGGAACCGGTGGGAGAATCGCAGGCGTCAGCCCTGATATTGGCTCCAAAGCCACTAAGCCAGGTAGAGCCAGATCAGTGGCACACTAAGGCGGACAAATCCACACTCACGGCGGCGGATTTGGAGGTTATCAGGGAACGATACCAGATTCCGGCGGAGGTGGAGTTATTACTACCAACATCAAGGGAAAGGCCGTCTACTACTAGGCCAGGGGAGTTTTCCCTGTACGAGGAGGCGCTAAAAGGTGGGCTGAGGTTGCCATTGCCCCAAGTGGTGGTTGACGTGCTGAATCGCCTGGAGGTGGCGCCGGGGCAATTGATGCCCAATGCATGGAAGATTCTGCTGGCCTGTGCGAGTGCGTGGCCCAAGGCGAATGGAGGGGAGGCCATGACGGTAGACGAGTTCTTTTCGTGTTACAAGGCGTCGGGGCAGCAAGAAACTTGGGTCACCCTACAGGCGGTGATAGGGAGGGGATTGGTGGCGGGGCTGCCGACATCGATCAAGGGGTGGCGGCCACGGTGGTTCTATGTGTCTGCTAATGGGGGAGTGGGGGTGCGCACCATCTGGAAGGTGCCAACTAGGTCGATGGAGTCGAGACTGGGGGCAATGGCGGAAGAGAGGGTGAAGAGAGTGAAGGAGTGGAGAGAGAGAGAGAAGGCCAGATGGGACGAGCTTGTTCAACCGTCCGCATTGTTTGAGGCGGGGCTGGGACCGCAGCCGAAGGGTGGGGACCTCGACCGAGCAGAATTGGAGGCGAGAAGAAAAGCTCAGGAGGTAGAGGATCAGGCCGTTCTGGCCAAGGCCACGAAGTTGAAGGAAGCGCGAGGAGACCGACCGCCTCAACCGATCGCGCGGGAGAGGATCCGACCGCGCCCAAGGCCGTTGGGGGGAAAAGACTTGAGCAGTTTTGAGCCGCGGCCACCCCCCGTAGACCCTGTAAAAGAACAGGCCAGAAAGGAGGGGGAGGCTCTGAAAAAGAAGAAGAAGAAAAAGAAGAAGAAGAGGAGTGCCCCAGAGGAAGCCGCAGATGAATCTGGGGCCAAGAGGGCTAAGGTGGCCCCAACTGAGGTGGAGGTCCCTGTGGCCAAGGATGCCCTAGAGGTGGTGGAGGTCATCCCAACAGTGGAGGTTGTGGAGATTGCTCCAACAGTGCAAGTAGAGGTTGGGCTGACTGAGGCGGCGCCGAGCGGAAGGGAGCAGGTCTAGAAGGGGCCTACCCTCCAGGAATGAGGGGTCCGCCTGGCTACGGCAATCTATCATGTGCGCGCGGTAGCTGGAAGGTTGGAAGGAGAAGAAGGCCCAGCCAGGGCGGGGGCAGACCGCTTGGTGAAGATTATGGAGGAGACAGCTCTGCGCGCGGCATCAGGATATAATGAGGCTGACCTGCTGAGGGGGTTATGCTCCGCCCAAATGGAGGTAACTACCTTGGCAGGGGCCCTTTTTAGGAAGGCAGGGGCTGCCAAGTTAAAGGCTGAAGAGGCCAAGGCCCAGTTGGCCAAATTGAAGAAGGACAGTGCCGACTGGAAGACTGCCCATGCTGATCTGCCAGCAGTCAAGTTGGAGCTGGAGGACACACGCCGTAAGGTCGTGTCGCTCGAGTTCCAACTGGCTGGCGAACAGAAAAAGTTGGAAGAGTCTGAAAGGGCCTGCGCCGTTGCGGTCGAGCGACATGAAGAGGCCATGAGCAGCAATGAAGAGCTAGTCAGGCAAAAGGATGAAGCAGATTCCAGAATTGAAGATCTGTTGAAGGAGTTGGGGGAGGAGCGCGCCAGAGCAGAGAAGGAGAAGGGGAGGCTTCTGAGGGAGTGGGAAACAGAGAAGGCGAAGGTGATGGCGGAGCTGGAGAGTCTGAAGAAGGGGGTGGAAGAGGAGAGGGCGGCGGTGGCTGCTGAAAAGAGGGCCCTGCAAAGAGAGCTGGACGAAGAGAGGGCGAAGACAGCGTCTGAGAGGGCGGCCTACCCTGATCTGTGCGTCGCAGCAGTGGAGCAATATAAAGGGTCCCCCGAATTTCAGATGGTGGTAGACGCCGCTGTCGCCAGGAGTCTGGCTGGGCAAGAGTCTGGGGGGGTGGGCCCATCAAGGAAGACTGCTGGAGGTAGGACAGAGGCAAAGGTGATTGAAAGCTTCCAGCAGTCAGACTTCTACAAGCACAAAATGGCCGAGTTCTGGGACAGCGGTTGGAAGATGTTCAAGCGCAGAGCTGAAGAGCTGTTCCCACACTTGGACCTGAGTAGTGTAACGATAGGTGAAGATGATGTGGCCCAGACCCCCCTGGACGAGGGCATTGAAGAAGAAGAGCTGGCGTCCAGCAAGGAGGAATAACCAAGAAGAAGAAAAGCTGGGCATGCTTTGTGTTTGTGTTTTTTTTTTTTTTTTTTTTTTTTTTTTTTTTTTTGTAATGAACTTGTGTACACATTGTAAATGTATGAGTGAATGAATGAATGAATGAATAGTTTAATTGTAATGAATTTGTGTACAAATGTTATTTTGTTTATGTTGCCAGTTGACTGTGTGGGCCTATATTGTCTAAAATGAATGAAGTCTTGTTATAAAAACTGGTCATAAAAATTGTGCAATAAAAATTTCGTGCAAAGTTAAAGTTAAAGTTAAAAGTTCCTTCCTGCGGAGTGCGATTGGAGTTGTATGAAAATTGAAAAGATGATAGTGGTTGATTGAAAAATTGGAGTAGGAAATTGTAAAACATAATATTAAGTACGGATGAAGAATCCACAGATGAGGACAAAGGGTAGGTTGCAAATTGTAACTAAACAGTTAATTGTAAACTTGTAGAGGAAAGATTGGAGAAATAAACTGGGTGAGGTGGTAGATAATCTGATTAGTAAATGAAATTCGTGAGAGCATGTTTGGAACTTAACTAGGTAAAAACGTGGTCCTGGAATTGTGAAGAAGCTTCAAAATGTGACTAAGTGTTAAAAATGTGGTCCTGCTTGGCTTTGAAGTGCTCAGTCTGGCTGAGGCTTTGAGTGCTCGGTCTGGCCGAGGCTCCAGGTGCTCGGTCTGGCCGAGGCTTTGAAGTGCTCAGCCTAGCTGAGGCTTTGAGTGCTCCGACTGGCGGAGGCTTTGAAGTGCTCAGTCTGGCTGAGGCTTTGAGTGCTCGGTCTGGCCGAGGCCTTAGGTGCTCGGTCTGGCCGAGGCTTTGAACTGCTCAACCTGGCTGAGGCTTTGAGTGCTCCAACTGGCGGAGGCTTTGAAGTGCTAAGTTTAGTTGAGGCTGTGAAATGCTCGGTCTGGCCGAGGCTTTAGGTGCTCGGTCTGGCCGAGGCTTTGAAGTGCTCAGCCTGGCTGAGGCTTTGAGTGCTCCGACTGGCGGAGGCTTTGAAGTGCTCAGTCTGGCTGAGGCTGTGAAGTGCTCGGTCTGGCCGAGGCTTTGAGTGCTCAGTCTGGCTGAGGCTTTGAAGTGCTCGGCCTGGCCGAGGCTTTGAGTGCTCGGTCTGGCTGAGGCTTTGAGGTGCTCAGTCTGGCTGAGGCTTTGAAGTGCTCGGTCTAGCCGAGGCTTTGAGTGCTCAGTTTGGCTCAGGCTTTGAGGTGCTCAGTCTGGCTAAGGCTTTGGAGTGCTCAGTCTGGCTGAGGCTTTGAAATGCTCAGTTTGGCTGAGGCTTTGAGGTGCTCAGTCTGGCTGAGGCTTCGAAGTGCTCAGTCTGGCTGAGGCTTTTGAAGTGCTCAGTTTGGCTGAGGCTTTGAAGTGCTTGGTCTGGCCGAGGCTTTAGGTGCTCGGTCTGGCCGAGGCTTTGAAGTGCTCAGCCTGGCTGAGGCTTTGAGTGCTCCGACTGGCGGAGGCTTTGAAGTGCTCAGTCTGGCTGAGGCTGTGAAGTGCTCGGTCTGGTCAAAGCTTTGAGTGCTCAGTCTGGCTGAGGCTTTGAAGTGCTCGGTCTGGCTGAGGCTTTGAGTGCTCAGTCTGGCTGAGGCTTTGAGGTGCTCAGTCTGGTTGAGGCTTTGAAGTGCTCGGTCTGGCTGAGGCTTTGAGTGCTCAGTTTGGCTGAGGCTTTGAGGTGCTCAGTCTGGCTGAGACTTCGGAGTGCTCAGTCTGGCTGAGGCTTTGAAGTGCTCAGTTTGGCTGAGGCTTTGAGGTGCTTAGT
The DNA here is from genome assembly GCF_055761805.1 of Camellia sinensis. Taxonomy (NCBI): domain Eukaryota; kingdom Viridiplantae; phylum Streptophyta; class Magnoliopsida; order Ericales; family Theaceae; genus Camellia; species Camellia sinensis. The sequence continues at coordinate 28,993,395 of NC_138961.1, forward strand.
CTGGCTGAGGCTTCGAAGTGCTCAGTCTGGCTGAGGCTTTTGAAGTACTCAGTCTGGCTGAGACTTTGAAGTGCTGCAAGTGAAAATGTCATGGGAGCTACATACAGACAGTTGAATTATGAAAGCTGAGATCTGCAATCGGAACTTGCATTATGTATTAAAAAGGGAAATACAATAATATTGACAATACAAAAGTATGAACTTATTGATAGTAACGCTTCAAATGTTCCGCATTCCAGGGATGGGACAGGTCTCGGCCTTCCATGTCTTGAAGTCGGTAAGTGCCTGGTCGTGGTCGGGCTTTCACAACGTAGGGCCCCTCTCATTTGGCTGCCAGTTTGCCCTCGGTTGGATTCTTTGTGGCAAGAGTCACTTCTCGTAAGACCAGGTCCCCCACGGAAAACTCTCGTGGTCGAACTCGGCGGTTGTAGTGTATTCTCATTTTCTGCTGGTACAAAGCCAATTTGACAGCAGCAGTCTCTCTGAGCTCTTCGACGAGGTCCAGGTCTGTTCGATGGAGCTCTTCGGCTGAGGCCAGATCCGGATGTAAAACCCTGGGAGTGGGCAGACCGACTTCGACCGGAATAACCGCCTCAGCGCCATATGTTAAGCGAAAAGGGGTTTCCCCAGTGGGAGTGCGAGCAGTGGTTCGGTAAGCCCAGAGTACATTTGGTAGTTCCTCAGCCCAAAGGCCTTTAGTAGCTTCGAGCTTAGTTTTGATGATTTTCAGAAGGGAACGGTTGGTGACCTCAACTTGGCCGTTTGCTTGGGGGTGACCGAGGGAAGAGAAGCATGGTTGAATCTGGAAATCTGCACAAAATTTTCTGTACTTCGCGTTATCGAATTGTTTGCCATTGTCAGAGATGATGGCTTGAGGGATGCCAAATCGGCAAATGATCGATTGCCAGATAAACCTGGTGGTGTTCCGCTCGGTGATTGTGGCAAGGGGTTCAGCCTCGACCCACTTGGTGAAGTAATCAATGGCGACAATTGTGAACTTGGTCTGGCCTCGACCGGTGGGAAGTGGACCAACCAAGTCGATCACCCACTTGGCAAACGGATAAGGGCTGCAGAGTGTGATTAACTCCGTAGGAGGAGCATGGGGGATGTTGGCGAAGCGTTGACATTTATCGCATTTGCGCACGAAGTCGGTCGCATCCTGATTAAGAGTTGGCCAAAAATACCCAGTACGGAGTATCTTCTGGGCAAGGGACCTGCCACCTGAATGATTACCACAAATTCCCTCATGGATCTCCTACATTACATAAGTTGCTTGAGCTGGATTGAGGCACCGTAGATATGGCCGGGAGAAACCGCGCTTGTACAATATACCGTCGACAATGATGTAATTGGACGCTCGGGATCGAACTTTGGCAGCCTGCTGTTGGTCATCTGGGAGTGCTCCTGTGGTCAAGAATAGGAGAATGTCGGATGCCTAAGGGATGGGTTCGTTTTGGATGTATTGTACAGCTTGCAGGTCGGGTGAAATGGCCGGGTGGTGTAGATATTCGACGTGGACATCATGGCTGAGAGTAGGATGGTCAGCAGAGGCCAACTGAGCCATCTCATCTGCTTTGTAGTTTTCTGCCCGAGGCATGTGCCTAATGTGGAAGGTATTGAAGAGGCGAGCAAGGGGGAGTGCCATGTCCTTGTAAGCTCGCATCGTGTCTTCCTTGGCATCAAAATCCCCCGTCATCTGACCAACGACGAGCTGGGAGTCGCTGAATACTCGGAGGTGGCTGACCCCTATGTCCTTGGCAAGGTGGAGTCCTGCTATCAATGCCTCATACTCGGCTTCATTGTTGCTTGCTTCAAATAAGAAACGGAGGGCACATTTGAAGTAGTCGCCCTCAAGGGAGGTGAGGATAAGGCCGGCACCACTTCCTTCTCTTCGAGACGAACCGTCGACATTGAGAGTCCAAGAATGAGGATCTTCTGGCTCTGTTGGAGTTGGTGGGGGCGGAGGTGTAGCAGTCGGGGTCGGCTTGGTGAATTCCATGATGAAGTCAGCTACAGCCTGCCCCTTGATTGCTGTCCGAGGGCGGTAGGAGATGTCGAACTGGCTGAGTTCTACGGACCACTGCATCAGTCTACCTGAGAGTTCTGGTTGCTGCATGACCTTTTTCAGGGGCTGGTCGGTGAGGACCACTATGGAGTGGGCTTGGAAGTATGGACGGAGTCGTCTGGAGGCAATGACCAAGGCCAGGGACAGTTTTTCTAGCAAGGGGTAGTTCTGCTCCGCGCCCCTGAGAGCCCGACTGATGTAATAGACCGGCCATTGAATTGTGCCATCTTCTCTGAGGAGAGCTGCACTGACTACGGTTCCCGATACTGCTAAGTAGAGGAAGAGGGGTTCGCCTGTGATTGCTTGGGAGAGAAGGGGAGGGTTGGCCATGCATTGCTTTAACTGTTGGAAGGCCTCTTCGGATTCAGCTGTCCATTCAAAAGTCTGCCGAAGAACTTTGAAGAAGGGCAAGCACTTATCTGTTGCACGGAAAATGAAGCGGTTGAGGGCCGCCACTCGGCCGGTGAGTTTTTGAACCTCTTTGACCGTCCTAGGCGACTGCATCTCAACCAAGGCCTTGATTTTCTCAGGGTTAGCTTCGATGCCGCGCTGACTGACCATAAAGCCCAAAAATTTGCCAGACCCTACGCCGAAGGCGTACTTCTCTGGGTTGAGCTTCATCTAGTACTTGCGCAAGGTGGCGAAGGTCTCGCGTAAATCAGTGAGGTGATCGGAGGAGTATTTGCTTTTGACTAGCATGTCATCGACGTAGACTTCCATATTCCGACCTATTTGGTGATGGAAAACGGCATTAACCAGCCGCTGATAAGTGGCCCTAGCATTCTTCAATCCGAACGGCATTACACAATAGTGGTAGGTACCTCGGTCGGTAATAAATGATGTGTGCTCCCGATCAGATGTGTGCATCAGGATTTGGTTGTACCCAGAGAAGGCATCCATGAAGCTGAGCATTTGATGACCGGCCGTGGCGTCAACCAGTAGATCTATGCGGGGAAGGGGGTAGCTGTCTTTGGGACAAGCTCGGTTTAGGTTAGAGTAGTCGACACAGAGCCGCCATTTGCCATTGTGTTTGCGGACGAGGACCACGTTGGACAACCACCTAGGGTAGTCCACATTTTTTATGAATTGGGCCTCGAGGAGCTTGTCAACTTCTGCGGCTATAAGAGTGTTGCGCTCCGGATGGAAAATGCGTTGCTTCTGGCGGTGGGGTCGAAAGTGGGGTTCGATGCTGAGGCGGTGGGTTATGAAGGAGGGGTCGATGCCTGGCATGTCAGAATGGGTCCAGGCGAATACATCTCTGTGCTCGGTCAGGAGAGCAGTAAGGTCGGCCTTGGCTTGGGAAGGTAATTGGCTGCCAATTTTGGCGGTTTTGATTGGGTTGGTGGGATCAATGTTAACTTCAACAAGTTCCTCTACGGGTTCACCTCTGACCAGCTCGTCCTCGTCTCGGACGTCAAGCCCTTCGATGATCATGGCCTCTTTTAGCTTGACTTCTTTGAGTGAGGCGACATAACACTCCCTGGCCACGGTCTGTTCTCCTTTGACAGTTCCGACACCGAGATCGGTAGGAAATTTGATGGCAAGATGATATGTGGATGTGATGGCTTGGAAGGCGTTTAGGGCTGTGCGGCCAAGGATGATGTTGTAAGCAGAGGGGCAGTCGACCACAAGAAAGGTGAGCAACTTAGTGGTCTACCGCGGGTGCTCGCCAATGGTAATAGGTAGATCGATGAAGCTGATGGAGGTCACACGGTCGCCGGTGAAGCCAACCAGAGGGGTTTGGAGAGGAGACAAGCTTTCTTCCCCAATCTTGAGCTGGCGGAAGCAATTGAGGAAGATGATGTCTGAAGAGCTGCCGTTGTCTATGAGGACTCGTCTAACCTTGTAGTTGGAGAGGATGGCGGAAATGACAAGGGGGTCATCATGTGGGTAACGGACTCCTACACAGTCGGTGTCGGTGAAGGTGATGGGTTCGATCCATTGTTTTGACTGTTTGGGAGGTCGGTCCACCGTCGCCACTGCTTTGTCTGAGCCCTGCCTAATTTTTTTGAGCTCTGCCTTCTGAGTCAAGCGGGATGGTCCCCCGCAAGCAAGGCCGCCTGAAATGACTCTGATTTCTCCGACTGGTGGAGGGGGATTACCTGGAGGCCGAGGCTGTGGTGGTGGGCGATCGTGGCCTTGGTTAGGCGGGGCTTGATTGCGAGGTGGTGTGTGTCGGCGATTGTTCCTGGGAAGGTCGGTTCTTTGCCTCTGTGGAGGGGGGGTGTCTGTGAATTGGCTGAGGCGGCCTTGGCGTATGAAGGTCTCGATCTGACCTTTGAGGTTAATACACTCGTCGGTGGTATGGCCATGGTCTTGGTGGAAACGGCAATATTTGGACTGGTCTTTCCGAGTGGAAGGGTTTCGTGAGGGTAGGGGCCACTTGAGGGGGTAGTCCCGCTGGATCTGATTGAGGACGTGCTCCATGGGGGAGTTGAGAGGTGTGTACCGCTCAAACCGACCGGGCAATCGGGTCGGAGTCGACCGGTCGGCTCGGGGGGGTCGGTCATTATAGTGGGGTGTTTGGCTATTATACTGGGCGGTTCTGGGTTTGGAGTCTTTCCTCTTGTCTCTGGGGGTCGGATTTTTAGGGGTCGGCTCTTGCCGAGCGGCTAGGGAATCTTCAGCATTCATGTATTTCTGGGCTTTGGATAGTAGGGCTGCCATGGTGGTTGGAGGGTTTTTGGAGAGGGAGAAAAGGAAATCCGACGACCGCAGGCCAACCATGAAAGCGGTGAGGATGACCTTGTCATCATTCTCCGCTACTTGAAGGGCCTCGGTGTTGAAGCGGGTGATGAAGCTGCGGAGCGACTCCCCTTCGGTCTGACGAATGTTTAGGAGTTGGGTGGCTGGGCGTCTCTGACGCTGGGCTCCGATAAAATGGCTCAGGAAAGAGTCACTGAGGTGTTGAAAAGTGGAGACGGAGTCCGCCGGTAACTGGCTAAACCACAACCGAGCTGATCCCTTTAGTGTCACTGGAAAAGCTCGGCACATGATCTCGTTAGGGAAAGCATGGAGAATCATGAGGGTGCGGTAGGTTTCCAGATGGTCGACTGGGTCCGTCGTGCCATCGAAGGAGTCAATGGTAGGCATTTTGAACTTGGCGGGCAATGGTTTGTCACGGATGGAGGCAACAAAAGGCGAGTTGGCGGTGACTGAGGGCTTGTGCTGAATGTTCTGCATGACCCCTTGTAGTTGGAGTTTCATAGCTCGGTTCAGCGTCCCAGAGGGAAATGTTGTCGCCATGGTCGGTCAATGGGGGCTGGACACTGCTGGCTTCCCCCTCAAGGCTAGTGACACGACTGGCGGGCGTAGAGGTGGAGGTGGTAGGTTCATATGTGGAGGAGAAGGGGGTTGTGAACCTTCTGGGTTGAGGGGAGGGGGTTGTGGAGCAGTGTGGCCCGGGGTTCTTTCTTGGTTGGGTGGAATGTCTGGAGGTGGAGCAGGGAGGTTTCTTTGGAGTAAAGCATTGATCAGGGCCTGGTTTTGCTCGCCCATGCGGTTAATACTGTTAGTAAGTTCGATGATGTACTGTGGTGGGTTGTTTGGATGGGAAGGGTCTGTTTGGTGATCGGTGGTATTATGGTGGGAGGCCATGGACCTAGTCGTGACCATACACCTGGACGGGTGAGAGGAAAAAGGTAATGGTGAGAAAGGAGGGCTCCGGCGATAGTGAACACAACTAACGCACGAATAAACCACAAGTTCCTACAGACGGCGCCAACTGATAATGCTGTCCGTCCCGGGTGGATGGGTCGGGCTGGTCCAGGCTCTTCAAGTTCCGGTTCAGGGTGATGATTCCGTCAAATGACCTGCAAACAAGTCCAAAGGGGAACGGGGCAGTCCCCCAGTGAACCCTCCGGCGAGAGAATTAGCAGTGGAAGAAGGAAATGTAGAGAGAGATAAGAAGCTTAACCTTCCTCGTGTCTTTCTATTCTTGCTTATATCCTTTGGTAATCATTTCACTGTCCCTTGTGACGTGCCCCCTTCCACCGAAAGCCTGTACCGTAGCTCACCTTGTTCAGGGTGAGGGGGCTCTGTTCCGACGGGGAGGTGTTGTCGTAATAAATGCTGTGATGGGCTGCATTAATGGTGATGTGTTGTGGTAATAACTCTGCAGATCTTTGTCTGCTGATGTGGCCTGTGTTCCATCTGCCATGTGCCCGAATGCCATTGGCCCCCCATGCCTAGATGGCCTCCAGCTGTCCTGGGCTTTGCCAACCAGGTTATGCTATTGGTCCCAAGCGATGGGTTTTGGGTGGTTTGCTGTGGGTCGTATGCCTTGTGGGCCTATCCATGTCAAAAATAAATCAAAATCAATCAAGTGATCTCTTCTCCTCTCCGACATGTGCCTTGTTACATTGTCATTTATGTAATCATAATCGTGGAATTAACTTGAATCATTGCACCATTGCATTTAGAACTAAGAAGAGTGGTCCCACCACTAAACAACTCTAATTTCTCTCTCACGTGGCAAAAAGATACTTTTGAAAAAACGAAAAACAAAAGAAGCACAACGTGATTTCGAAATAGGATTACAATTTGGAATTTCTATGAGAATCCGCCCAATAAAATTAGGGTTTCTTCTTCTCTTTAGGGACAGTGCATAATTTATTTTTTTATTTAGATTTTGCTGCATAAAAAAGTTTTCACTTACGACATCATCTCATCTTCAAAATCAAATTAACAGAATTAATCATGTATGGAAGTTCTATGAGACCCGTCCAACAAAATTAGGATTTTTTTTCTTCTATTTTTTATGTATTGTACACAATTTTGTTTGTTTGTTTGTTTTTGTTGTGTAAAAAAATGTTTTGTTTTCGTTTTTGTTTTTATTTTTAATTTATATTTATTAATGATTTTTTTTTAAAGGGTTGTGTGGTTATCATGTTTTGTATCCAGTAGGAAACGAAAACAAATTAAAAAATGTTTCCTACTGAATTCAACTTCTTTCTGTTCAGGTAAGAAAGGTTTTCGCATGAGAAAATTCGTTTTAATTGTTCAAAAACATAAGGCATTAAGACTTGTTTGGATTAGGTAGATATCTCCAGGAGCATGGTAAGCCATGAAATTTTAGCTTGTTAAGAATAACATATTTTGAAAATTAAATTAAATTACTTATTGAATGACCAGGCTTATTATTATTGTGGTGACTTTGGTTGGTTGGTTGGTTGGTTGGTTGCAGTGCCTGGGTGATGATGAATAAAGAGACACAAAGATTATCAAGGATTCCAGATGAAGTTCAAGTGGAAATAGGTCCATATTTCTCTTTTGTTCTTCGTTTGTGGAAGTATTAATTTTGTATATCATTTAAAGTTCAAGCCTACATCATTTTAGAACGGTTTAGTGACTATAGTTTTTCTTGTTTTGATTGTTGTTTATTGCAGTAGTTTTTGGTTTATGTATTCTGATTTTTGTTTATTGTAATTATTTTTTCCCCCTGATTTTTGTTAGTAATTTCTTGTTCGATGATTTTAGTTTTTTTGTTTATTGAATTTCTGTTTGAGTTGTTCTTTTCGTTTTTATTTTTTATTTTATTTTTTTTATGAATTTGTAGTTCTTGTTTTCTTATTTTCTTTCTTTTAAATTTGTTTCTTTGTGTTTGTTAGTATTTGATTTTGGTAGTTTTTGAGTTTTTCTAAACTTTGGTTTTGGATTTGATTTGTGTTTGAATTGTCCAATGTTGGTTTTAATGAGCTATGATATTTCTCTTTTAGGTTTTGCTTAGAATGTTTTCTTGATTTTGGTTTATCCTTTTGCCTTCCTTGATATTTGTATCTATGCATTTCTTACAGTATTGCATTAATTTTTACTTTAATTTGGTTTTTGTGCAGTATTGTGGAGCTTATTTGTAATAATTCCGACCTCTGATTAACGTTAATTCGCACTTAATTATGTCTAACAGTAGATTAGGAGGAATTTAGAATTAATTTGCATGTGTGTTGTTTAATTTTTGTGTCCATATCTGTTAGGAGTGGAAAGATCTGTTCATGTTTTAGTTTTGAATTGTGAACTGAAAGCCTTATCGGCGTTTGAATTAGAAATTGACTTGATTTATGTGCTAGTTAAGATTTATAGAATTTTATGGTAGGTTTAATTAAAAGTTGGTTCGTGGCGATTAAATTAGATTAAATAATGCTAGATTAAGCATAGATTAAGTGAATGCAAGTTAATAACATTATTGCCCTTGAGTGGGCCACTTTCTCATACATTGTTTAGGATTACTTCATACACCATTTTCAGCCTTTTTCTTTGCCAAAACCGTGAGAAAAAAGGAGAATGAGAGAAACTTGGTTTCATCAAGAATTTGGCTTGGAAATTTGAGGATTTATAGAAGAACTACACAATTGAGCTAGCACACCTTGAACTCAAGACCTAAGGTAGAGATTTCATCCCCTTGAGCTTGAATTTGAATTTTTTCTTTCTTGGTTCATGGTTAATTAGTGTCTAAAGCTAGGAATTGAGTTAAAATGTTGAATTGAGGATTAATTCATGCATGCATGCATGTTTCATAGCATTTTGAAGGATGAGTTTCAAGAATTTCCTCATGCATGTGTTAATTTCACTCACATTATGGTCATTCAACTTGTTTTCCATCACATTATCAAGTTTGATTATGTTTTAGAGGGTTTGAATTCAAAGAGGTTCTTGCATGTTGAATTAATGACATATTCATAAAGTTCATGTTGATTTTGCACAAATTAGGTTGCTCTTGAGCCATGATTTCTTGAAATGATTTTTAATACATGTTGTTTTATGAGTTATTATATGTTTCCTCAAATATTGGCCCAGAAAAATGAGTTTTGAAGGCTTAAAGGTTGAGTTTTATGCTTGGAGGTTAATCTGGATTTTTCAGAAATTTGACCCACGCTCTAGCGAGGACTTTCACGCTTGAGCGTGACGCCTGAGTACATGCACTTCCGCTCGAGCGGCGAGAGTCACGCTCGAGCGTGAAATGCGTATACCCAGAAGTTTGTGTGTTTTGCAGTCTGCTCCAGCGGGGGGAAGCCACGCTCGAGCGAGGGTCTGTGTCACACGCTCGAGTGGGGGTCGAGCGCCCGTCGAGCGTGAATTTCATGCATCCAGCACATTTTCATAAGTTTGCAGTCCGCTCGAGCGGGGAAATCCACGCTCGAGCGGAGATTCATTGTCTGCATGCCCGCTCGAGCGGGGAAATACACGCTCGAGCGTGGACCTTATCTTCAGCAAAATTTGAGAAATGATTTTCAAATGCATTTTTCCATCCTCATTCCAACCTAGGCATTCCTAGGCCATGTTTAAGACCCAATATTGACGATAAGAGATTAGAAACACACTAAGAGCCAACGAAATAAGTTTTGTACAATTAAAACGTGTGTTTCAAGTGCGCATCTGTTATGTGTTGTGTAGGTCACGTGCCACATACCGTTTGAACAAGTTTACTCCGTCTGTCTGTCTCAAGGCCCACTATGAGTAATAACTCTGTAAAGTTATGTTTAACTTAAGTATTTTCTGACTGGTATGGTATGATCTGTTTTCTGAAATGCTATCTTACGAATTATGAATAAATGTCCAATTTTCTGAAAAGTACTTATGGCACCCTTAGTTCACGTAGCCCTCGCCCAGGGGTAACAATACCGCGGCCAATCTGCACGTGGCCCTTGCTTGGGGATAACAATACCATGGCTACTTGCGCACAAGATATAGACTGTTATGGTCGTTGGTACCAACTATGCATGTGGGTCTCTGAACCAAATTGATCTGATAGCTAATGGGTGTACCACGTATGATCTTATGCAAAATCTGAATATAGACATGAGTGTGTACCTAAATCTATTTCTGTCTTGTTGTCTGAATATGTTCTGATTTAAATACTGGATCCTAACTTGTGCTGGACATCATTCATAAAATCCCTTTACTCTGTTATTATTCACTGGGTTTCCACTCACAGTTTATATTATGTATGTAGGTGAGCCGGCGGGTGACCAGGGCCAGAGTTGACGGCCTTCCGTTCTGTTTTTGTCAGCCAACCGTTGTGCCTCCCGAGGAGGTTTCGATTGAAGTCTCGTTATATGGTTGTTTTTGTATTCATGTTAGTCTCTGTGACTGTTTTGTAAAGTCAGGTCATGAGATGTGCACTTCTGTAAATACTTTGTAAATAGTGGTGTCCTTTGACTGGCATGCTTATGTATATATAAGTTTTTGAAATGTTTTGTCACATGTACGTTATCACAGCTCATTGAACCTTGTCTATTTTATATTATTGCTTCCGCAGCCCCTTATTATTTGCTAATCTGTTTAGAGGGTTTTGGTAATCCACGGATTACTGGCCGGTTACGGTGCCAAACCTACAGGAGCGGGTTTGGGCCGTGATATTATTCATAAGTTTTAAGGGGAAATCCTTGAGTTTCTTGAGTTTTCCACAACAAAAAATATGGATATAATTTCACCGTTGAGGATTTTAAAAGTCCCAAAATATTATGAAATGTTGATTTAATTGGGCATCGGTGAAATCCCTAACCTACTGAAATAATATATAGTAGATAAACTTTTGTGTGTTTTTTTTTTTTTTTTGAACCAGGATGTTTTATGATACCTATAAAATTATACATATTTGATTGTGCTTTGGTGGAATTCCTAACATATCTTGGTGGTGGTGTTTTTTGGTTTTTAATAATTGTTTTTATTTGACTCTTAGGTTGAATGGTATTCAGTTTTGGGTATGGGAAAATTATACCTTGTAATCTTGGCCAATCATTTTATTTGCCTTATTAGGTGTCTTTTGTGAAAAGGGTCTGCAAAAAGTCACCATACTTTTTTTTAAAAAAAATTTATTACTAATTTTATTTCTTTGATTGAATTGAAAATATATCATTGATGTGAAAAGTTAAATAAACCTCGACAATTTCTTAAGATTACATTTAAACATCCAGTTGAACTGTTAAAGGTCCAATCTTTTCTTTGCTTTGTTTTGGTTTGAAAATGACTTTTGTTTGAGTTTCAATCGTAAAAGAGAATTATGCTACATTAGTATAAATCATGTTTTAATTTGAAAAGGGCATCCTTGAACAACCCTTCTTCTATCTCTTAGCATTCCACTACGTTTACTTTACCTTTACCATCCTTTCATTACTTGTCCTGCTTCTCTTGCCAATTTTGTTCTACTTCCAACTTTTTCATCAGCTTAAAAAAAGTATCTTTACCTATTTTGTCCAATGAAACAGGACAACTTTGTTTAGTATTAAATTTTATTCTTGACCGACTTTGGCATTTCTTCGTCCATTCACTTCATAATCACACCAGTACCCCGTCCAGTCACTTGAAAAAAAGTATATTCTTCTTTTCTTTTTTGATTTGAATCACTACTACAAAAATAGATAAAGATCACATTTTTTTGTGTGATGTATATTATTTAATCATATATTTTAAATTTTATTAAAGTGTGATATTTGAAAGTGTGATTAAAAGAGGTCATTTTTAATCACACCTTTTAAGTGTGATTAACAACATTTAGATCACACCTTTTAAGTGTAATTAAAAATATTTAGATCACACATTTTAAGTGTGATTAATAACATTTAGATCACACCTTTTAAGTGTGATTAAAAATATTTAGATGTGAAAAAAAAAAAATATTACACTCACTAACTTCTTATTTGCTCTTGTGGAGATTCAAACCATCAACCCTCTCACACCATAAACCATATACAACACACTCTTTCCACTACACCTCTACAACACCATATAATTATATGTGCAACATATATTATTTATATAGTACATAGACCTGTATTAATATAAAAGTATATATATAAAGATAATTATTTTTTATTGAACATAATTTATGAAAAAATAAATTATTTATTAGAAAAAAAAAAGAGATCACTTTTGGCGACTAAACATAATTTTAGTCGCCAATTCTATACTTTTGGCTACTAATTATTTTTTAGTCGTTAAAAAATTTAATTTTCAGGCTAAAATTACTACTTTTGGGGACTAAACTTCTTTTTAGTCGCCAAAAAGCCTCACTTTTGGCTACTAAATATCTTTTTAGTCTCCCAATGCCTCAGTTTTGGCTACTAAATTTTTTTTAATCGCCAAAAAATCTCACTTTTGGCTACTAAAATTTTTTTAGTCGGTAAAAGCCTCACTTTTGGCGACGAAACATCTTTTTAGTCACCCAATACCTTACTTTTGGCTACTAATTTTTTTTTAGTTGCCAAAAAGCCTTACTTTTGGCTACTAAAATTTTTTTAGTCGGTAAAAGCCATATATGGGCAACCAAATAGATTTTTAGTCGCCAAAACCTATACTTTTGGCTACTAAATTTTTTTAATCGCCAAAAATCTTTACTTTTGGCTACTAATGCTTTTTCAGTCGCAAAAACCTATACTTTCAGCGACCAAATGTGCTTTTTTAGTCGCCAAAGATGTTTTTTCTTGTAGTGGAGTGTGATTTTATATATATATATATATATATAATTATACTTATTTAAAAAGTGTGATTAAAAAGTAGTAATGCATATATAATCACACTTTAATTAGAAGGTGTGATTAAAAATATATAAATAATCACACTTTAATTAGAATGTGTGATTAAAAAATATATATATAATCACTCTTATTTAAAAAGTGTAATTAAGAAATAGTAATGTATATATAATCACACTTTAATTAGAAGGTGTGATTAAAAAATATATAAATAATCACACTTTAATTAGAATGTGTGATTAAAAAATATATATCTAATCACACTTATTTAAAAAGTGTGATTAAAAATTAGTAGTGTATATATAATCACACTTTAATTAGAATGTGTGATTAAAAAAATATTTATATAATCACACTTAATTGAAAAGTGACATAAAAAATGAATATTATCACACTCAATCAAATTAAATGTGATTAAAATATCAATTTAATTTTTTTTATCACACTTCCAATAAAAGTGAGATATTTTTTTTTTGTCAAAGTGTGATCTTTAACTATTTTTGTAGTAGTGAATAGTTAACTGCACCAAAACATTGAAATTTCATATTTTGTATCTTCAATTGTTAGATTAAAAGTAAATCTCATTCGATTAAATATCATTTTTCATGCCATATCTTTTTGTTATTTTATCTTAATTTTTTACTCTTCATATTATGGGTTGGTTGGGTTGTCCTGCAATTGGTCAAGAAATTGGTTGCATGAATCCTTCTAAAACCACTGGGTGAATTCGTCAATGACTATTTTCCTCCTGGCAGAAGATACTCTTCTAAGCAAGTGATTCATCAGCAGAGAGTTTTAGGAAGAAAAGTAAGTACACCAAACTTCCATTGTTTTTCTTTTTCTTCTTTGGATCTTGCAATGAAATTATCATATTCTTTTTAATGTTCGAGTGATTTCTATTTTTATTATTGGAAGAGTGAAGTAGTTTGTTCACCATGTAGCTTACACGCCTTAAAAAGTGTTGCTGCCTTCTTTTTAATTTTAATTTTATTTTATACCTGTTAAATGAATTATATGATTTCAGTATAAGATTCGAACGATTTAGCGCATGTTTACATACACATTGCTTGCCAGAATGTTTGCTCCAACTAGGAAGTCTATGGATGTAAGGAGCTTAAGATGATCTCAGTTGCTGTGATATCTTGTTTAATACAGAATACATGTGGAAGAATTCATCTATTTTGTAAGCTATAGTATGTAAAAGGGTCTTGTGTTGGAATTTTGGAATAGTGAAGATAGAAGTACACTATACATGAGGGACAACATTAAGTTAAAAAGTTGTGGAAATATTACTGAACAAATGAGGGGTTGGTCCATGTTCTTTATGTCTTCTTGCATATTCAGATTTCATTATTATGTAATGAGGGAAAAAAAAAATGAAAAGACATTGTTTGGACGTCACCAAATTTGTAGAATTTATACAATCAATTTTGAGGATTGAAACAATGGTGCATGTTAGTAACTTTCACGAGTTGTTGGATTGAGTTTGTAGATTTTACAGTTAAGTAACCTTATTGATTGCTCTTGTTTGGTATACAGAGAAAATTGATGGTTTGCATCACAATTAGAAGCCTGGCTCAAGATGAACTCTTCGGTGGTAATTTTCACTATTAATTATATGTTATTTGTTGATGGACACACTAGCTGTCATTATTATACTTGACAATAATGTTTTCGAATTGGTTAAGGTGAGATTAAAACTATGGCAATTACATAAACTTTTGGGAAAGTTTGGTGAGAACCACACCATTTCTCATGTTCAAACCTTTATTATGTTTTAGGTTTTTAAGTATTTTCTTCTATTTTCATTTTTAAATTTATTAATTTTGGTTCTGAACTTCTAATGGTTTGGTTTATCAACGTTTTGATTCAGATCTAGGAAGACATAGCCCGCACATACACTCTGCGTTTCTACACATGTTCCTTTCTAAACCCTTAACTAGCAGTGAAGAATCACCTTGGTTTAAAGTCTGCACAAGTTCAGTTAAAATAGATTGGATAGAGATTTTAGTTCAACTTCTAGGCCTGACCTTCTCATCTTTCTTTGGCAAGTGTGTGTATTTTTATTTTCTTACAAGCAAGAATCAATTTTAAAAGAATCATATGTAATTATTGGAGTCTTTAGTGCAAAGCTGCAATTTTAAAAGCAAGAAAGAATCATATGTAATTACTTTCTTACAAGCAAAGAATCATATGTAATTATTTTTATTTTCTTACAAGCAAGAAACAATTTTAAAATAATCATATGTAAAAGAATCATATGGCTACTGCGATCGCATTCTTAAAAGGTATTATCTAGGAAAGTCAATTACAATTAGAGAAAATCAAATTTCATAACATCCTTGAAATTTTGCAAAATATGCACCATAGATTTTTATTTTATTTTTCTTATATACTTCTGTTCTATTTGTTTTGTAAGGACCCTAAAGTTGTAGTAGTGATCTGGTCCAATATTTGCAAATATGACATATTTCCATCTATAATGCTCACAACTGTTGCTGAATGTGGAAAGCAGCGAGCTACAAGTAGCACGTAACATGGTAACATTGTAATTAGTAATAAAAGATTACGGATATTTTTGGGTGGATGTAAATTTCAAATCAAGCAATTTGTGATTATTTGAACCATGGGTATAGGCTATCGTGCGAAGCACGGCGTCTTGTAACAAGTATAAACTATATCAATAATGATACATCCCTCTAAAATTAGAGCTCTAATTGAGCTCTAGTGAGGTAGAAAAAAACAAAGAAAAAAAGAAAAAACAAAGTCAAAACATCATATCAGATGGATCCTACACACACATTAGAGCTATTAGAGCTCACAAATTAGAGCTCCAAAACATTTTTGATAATATATATTTTAAATTGGGCACTTAGGTGACATGTTTATTTTTTAAAAATTTTGGATCAATAATCTTTTGTAGTTAAAAAAGGACATCTATTTGTTCCAAATGATACATATTTTTCCATCCATCCAAATGTTACCTATTTGAAGAGGTATCAAACCCAACTCAAACCCATAAACTCATTTAATTATATCCATTTAAAACTCATATTAATCTGCTCAAATCAATAAAAGAGTTTAAATGGCTTGTTCATTGTCAATTCAATTAAAATTGGGTTTATATAGGTTGGACATGAATACTCATTTGACCCCATCTAAATGGACAACACTTTTATCATCAATTCTAAAAATTTTAAATAATTGTTTAGAAAAAATAACAAACTAAAAAATAATTTTTAGGAAAAAATAAAAAATAATTTTTTAAAAAAAATTAAAAATTAAAAAAAAAAGAAAAGAAAAGATGAAGTAAATAGATTAGTTGAGTTTATTTGTCCAACCTGTATTCAATTCAACATAACCCATTTAAGCACATTTATTTAATGGGCAAATTTGGATTAGATTGTTTTAAATGTATAATCTTTTTTTACCCATCCATACCAATCCATTTGCCACCTCTACCTATTTGTATACGTGTCACATGTATGTTCATCTGTCTATCCAATATCACATATTTGTCCACCATAGTAGCCAGGGCCAGCTCTGAACATTCAGGGGCCTAAGGCAACACTCAACATGGGCCCTTACATTTCTTTATGCCACTCAAAAAAAATCAACTTAAAAATTATTACAAAAATCTTAACGGATAAAATTTAGTATTATTGTTTATATCTAACCAGTTACACAAGAAAAAAAAAATACTATAAGAAAATCTGTAACTAATATCAAAGAATGAATAAATAAATAAATGAATTATATCACTTAAGCATTATTGTTCTTATATTTTTAGCTACAAAATTGAATGAAGAGCTCGTAATTGTAATTCAATTAATTGTTTTACACTTTCTTGGAAGTATGATTAAATAAACAATGCATTTCATTATTCAACAAACATCAATTAATTCAATTATAGAGATTTTAGTTTTTAAGTAAAGCCAACAAACAATTGAATTAAAACTTAAAATGATACAAAATCTAAAGGCATCTAGAGAGAATATTAAGATTTAAAAAAGTTCAATCTCATAATGATGAATTAAGTTAGAGAGAAATTTGGTACAGTGATTTGGACCCTTCATTAATAAAATTGTGTTGTTTTGGGGATTTAATACGAAGTGCTAAATTTAGTTAGGTTTTGGTAAGTTGAAATCAAAGTAATTGGAATCCTCCACTTATAAAAATAATTTATTTTTTAGTTTGGTGTTGAGGATTGGAGTTAGGTGAGTTTTGATGTTAAAAATTTGGAGGCCTTCATTTAAGTGAGATCTAAAATATTATAAGAATTTTTCTTAAATTGAGGTCCTAATTTTTAGCTCAAATCTGGGATCAAAGATCATAGTTTTGCTGGCTTGCTCCAGAACCGGCTCTGATAGTAGCACTAGCCACCACTACCCACTGTTGCCGCCAATCACAACTAACCACTTTTTCAACCAGCTTTTCAATAACTTTTTTGACATGTCTTTATTATGAAAAAATATTAATTCTTGAATCTAATATCATTTCTCCCATAAATATGGCATTCTTGCCAATAAAGTCTTTAAAATATATAGTATATAATGAGGGTTAGATTATGCTAAAGTTATTTTGACAGGTAAATTAACTTAAGTATCATCTCTCACACATTGTTATGTTATTATTATTATTATTTGTTATTTGTTTTGATGATGTTTGTGATTTTGTCAAACAAAAAATATAGGTTCCCTTTATAAAAATATAAAAAAAAAATTAAAAAAATTAAACAATCCAACTTTAAAAGAAATAAGAAAATTGTGGGCAATTTGCACCCAAATTCTATCTGTTGGAGTTAGCCTTGAGTTTAGACAACTCACAACACAACTCAACCTTTAGATAACCCATTAACCCAATCAAATATGTAATCATATGTAGTGAGTACATAATAGATCCATGTTATCAACAATAATAATTTAAAAAATCATATTACTCTAATTATTTATCGATTTGTCCACATCATCTATCTGTCAACCTAAGCTATTGATCTATCCATATCACTACCATCAGCCAGCTAACCACCACTGGCTAACATGACTGGGTGTACCTCCAACTCTAACAACCTTTTTAGTGCTAGTGACTTGTTCGGTGACTGATAGTCCGGTGAGAATAGGTCAAATGAATAAATAAATTCTTCTAAATAATTTGTTGTCCTACAATTTCATTAATCATGTTCTTACAACTAAAACAAAACAATCATTAAATCTAATATCATACACCCCTAAAAATTGACTTCACACCAAATTTTCCATTATAATTACACACTATCTCACATCACTCTCTTAATATAAGAGTGTGTATAATAATGGGTAACCCTAAGGCCATGTTTGTTTGGGCTGGATTAGCATTCTCATGACTAATAGTCCTAGGATTACGAATCCGTTGGATTATGTATCCTATCTTAACTAATAGTTAAGTTTAAAATAATTAGTCCGTACTTCAATTGTTTAACCAAATATCGGATTAATAATTTTATTGGACTATTAGTCCAATCCCAAGCTCATGTTCATCCAAACAAACATGGCCTAACATTATTATAATTAAGTTAAATGGACATACAGCTGTGCCTTGCATATTAAAGTATTACAATCCCCAATTCAAAGACGGCAAACTTAGTCTCCATTTTGACGGAGAACTGAGGTGGGGCAGCAAAAGGTGAATGGAGCCAAGTATGGAAGTCCCTCCCACCGACTATTGTAAAAAACATACACTTGACCTCGTCACTGTTTCTGGAATCTTCAACTCGCTAATAATAATAATAATAATAATAATGTTATGATAATATTTTTTTAGAGTGTGTTTTGGCGCATTTATATCGATTTATCTTTTAATAAGATTTAATAACTCGAAATTAACAAAAAAAACATAAAAATAAATTAACCAAAATATATTTTTTTTTAATTATTGATAAAAAGAGAGTTAAGTGTTATGTGAATTAAAATTTTGAAACAACACAATATAATTATTTCAAGTTAACTCTTTTTTATATGTGACGAGTCTCACATTAATGTATAAATACAAATAGGAAATAAATGGCATGATAATATAATTTGTCTTGCAATTAATCTTCACCTAAAGTTAAGAATTTAAATTGAAACAAAAGAATAAATTATATTGGCTTCCTTTAAAGTTTGAAAAAAATATAGTAAACCCAATAGTTTTGACATAATTATATTAAGTTCTCTTGAAACTTTATAATTCATATAATAATTAACTCATTTTTTATTAATAATTTGTTAATTATATGGATAAAAAAATAATATTATAATATGTTTTACATGAAAATATATACTTCATGTTATTTATTTTTTCTTTTTCACATTATTTACATTAGTTTCGGTTCATTTAACCTTAGTAAAAGGAAGATTAGTGTAATTATATTAAAATTGTGAGACTTACTATTTTTTCCCCCAAAATTCAATAGAGGTCAGTATAATTTATTCAGATTTTCTAAAAAGTGAGAATCAAATCGATATTTTATTTGG
This sequence comes from Camellia sinensis, assembly GCF_055761805.1. NCBI lineage: Eukaryota > Viridiplantae > Streptophyta > Magnoliopsida > Ericales > Theaceae > Camellia > Camellia sinensis. The sequence continues at coordinate 29,012,420 of NC_138961.1, forward strand.
TTTTCTAAAATTTTCTGAAAATTAAATTTTTTATTTTTCATAATTTTTGTTTTTAGTGAATCTTTTTAATATTTTACCTAATTTTTTTTACTTTTTAAATAAACTAAATAGATATACTTAAAAATTATAATATTTGTGAAACCAATTATCAAAAAAATCACTAAATATAAAAAAATAAAAAAAATTAGTATATTTTCTTATTCTTGTTTATTTATTAATTTTTTATATATTTTTTCACAAATATTTTATTTTTGTAAGTTCATCTAGGTTAAGTATATCTAAAAAGCAAAAAAAAAAATTAAAAAAACTTTAAAAATTTGCTAAGAATAAAAAAAAATACAAAAAATTAGAAAATTAATTTAAAAAAATAAAACAGAACCAACCCATTTTTTGTAATTTTCAAAAAAAAAGAAAAGAAGAAGAACTACGCCAAAATGACAGAGAGAAACTTTCATGAAAGAAAAATGCTTTGAAGTTCTAATTTTTGAGCTCTAAAAGTAATTCTAATGAGTTGATAGTGGGTTTCACCTATAGTGATGTGATATTTTGATCTTAATTTATTTTTATTTTAATTTCTTTATTTATTGTTATGTCATTAGTGTTTCATTGGAGTACTAAAATTAATGACATGAGTCATTGCTGTTCATGGAAAACGTTGCAAACAAGTCGTGCCCGCGTCAACGCAATAATTAGGGACGCGGTTTTTAACTGCTCAGTCGCAAAGTTTAGGAAAAATTATAATATAATGGAATAGGGAAAAAAAAACATTATAAAAAATAGACTAAATTAAATTTTACCTCCTTAAAATTTTATCTATTTTTTATTTTGACTTTATAAGTTTAATTTTTCTCACTTTGATAAAACAAGTATTTAAGTCAATACATTTTTTTTTTTCGTCTTTAGTAAACATTTTTATTTTTTTAGTTAAATTTGTTTTTATTTTTTTAATTACATCTAATCTAGATGCATCTATAATGTAATTATGTTTATGAATAAATTTGAAAAAAAAAAGTTCACTAAAAATTTCAATTTTTTTGTTTTCTATTTTTTTATTTTTTGCACCTTTAGTGAATTTTTTATATCACACCTGTGTTAGTAATGTGGCAGATTCTGTTAATTTTTTAGATGGAAGTTAGTCTAGATATAAAGTGGAAAAAATTACAAATATGAAGAGTCAAAAGTGGGATGGATTGCAAATATGAAGGGTTAAAGTGAAAAAAATTAAACTTAAAGGGTCAAGTGAAAAAGATTACAAATATGAAAGTATAATTTACCCCAAAATATATGGAGGAGGCAAGTAATTTTGTGATTAGTGTAACTAAAATGTTGTGGGAGTGTAAGCATAACCTTCCATGTTTGTGTAATACAAATTTCTTAAATAATTTTTTCAAAGTTTACTATGCATGACGTGTATTCAATAATTGCCCCTGAACGATGTCGAATTGGCCCAAGAAGAAGCTTCCAAAATTGTTTCTGAGTTCTTCATGTTATGTATTTTTCTAATGAAATATTTTTCTATTTTGGCTAAATATTTTTATTTTTTTCAGTTTTTTTAAGAATGATACAACTAAAAATTTTTAATTTTAAAAAAAAATTAAAAAACTATAATGTGAAGAAAAAATATTTCAAACAATTTTTTTGTTGATTTAAATTTTTTGCAAATTTTTAAACAATTTTGCTGTTACATTGCGATTAGTGATTAATAATTTGATTTGCACACATTAAATGTGTTGATATAATTAACTATGTTAACTCAATTAGTCACTTATGTATATTTTTATATGAAAAAAGGGTGAATTGGATAAGGGGTCATTGCTGTGCGTGAAGTACAGTAGTGACTGTAGTGCCTCCATTTAAGGTGTATTATGGCCTTATTTTTATGATTCAAACCGTCCATTTTGTAGGGTTTGTTGAGTACTTCATGCCTACCAAAAATCATATTAATCGGATATCAACAACTATATGATCGAATTGCATATTATTTATGTTATTTCTCAAAATAAAACTTATTATTTATTTTTTGGTTATCGATCATATAGTTGTTGATATCCGACTAATATGATTTTTAGTAGGCATGAAGTACTCAACAAACCCTACAAAATAGACGGTTTGGTTCATAAAAATAAGGCCATAATACACCTCAAATAGAGGTACCACAGTCACTGCTGTGCTTCACGCACAACAGTGACCCCTTATCCGGGTGAATTAGTGTCAAAAATAAAAATAATAATTTTTTTTGTATTTTTTTTATTTCCATTATTGATCTTTTTTGATAGGTTGATTATTAAGTTTGTATAGTTGGTCAAACTTGTGTGATTTAATTTATTTTTTATATTAAAATTATTGTTTAAAAAAACCGAACATATATTTTTTTTTTAATAGACCAAAACCATAAGTTTAACTCTTTTTTATATGTAGTGAGTCCCACATTATTGTATAAACATAAATAGGAAATAAATGCCATAATAAATATAATTTTTCTGCAATTAATCTTCACCTAAAGTTAAGAATTTAAATTGAAACTATTGAAAAAGAATAAATTACATTGACATCCCTCAAAAAAAATTTAAAAATATATAATAAGCTCAATAGTTTTGACAAAATTACATTAAGTTTTCTTGAAACTTTATAATTCATATAATACTTAACTCATTTTTTATTAACAATTTGTTAGTTGTATGGATATAAAATATATTGTCATATGTTTTACATGAAAATATATACTTTGTGTTGTTTCTTTTTGCATTTTTGCATTATTTACATTTGTTTTGGTCCATTTAACCTAAATTTTCACTTTTTAAATACACTTGATTGATATACTTAAAAATTATAATATTATTAAGGATAAATTACACTGATACCCCCTAAGATTTCTATTTAATACAGATTTTCCCCTCACTTTTAAAAAATTACACTTACGCCCTTGTCAAATTAAAATGACATATTTGTTCCTTAGCCTTTATAAATGTAAAATAATAAAATAATACAGATATTTTGTTCATATCATTTCAAGAAAAATAACAATCATCCTCTTTGGTTTAACTCATACAAAAAAATTGAGTTTTTTATTATTGTTTTATTTTTGCATTTATTTTTTATTTTTACTAAATTCTTTTAATATTTTAAGTATTTTTTTTATTTTTTAGATACACTTAATCTAGATATACTTAAAAAGTATAATATTTTGTAATTTTTTTTTAAATTCACCAAATACAAAAAAAATAGAAAAATTCAATACATTATTTTATTTTGTTGTATGCAATGGCCTTTTTTAAAGTTTTTTGTACAAATTTTATGAGAATTTGTACAAAAATTATTTTTATTTACGATTTTACTAGGATTTATTTTTAATAGGATTTCATGAGAATTAAGTGAAACTATTAGGACCTCAGTGTGTTTGGTTTGAGTTTTTTAAATTAAGTTTTTTGAAAACTCAGTTTTTTGATTTTCGTGTTTTTTTGTTTTTAGTGAATATTTTTAAATTTTTAAATATTTTTTTACTTTTTTAAATGTACCTTACTTAGATGTATCTAAAAAGTAAAAAATTTGTGAAAAAATATTTTAAAAATTTAATAAATACATAAAAATACAAAAACTGTACTGAATTCTTTTTTTTTTTTTTGTATTTTTGGTATTTAATGAATTTTTAAAAGTTTTTTTCATAATTTTTTTACTTTTTAGGTATATTTATGTTAGGTATGTCTAAAAAGTAAAAAAAAAATTGCTTAAAATATTAAAAAAATTCAGTAAAAACAAAAAAATATGAAAAATAAGAAAGTAGAATTTTCTAAAAAATATTTTTAAAAAAACACAACCAAGCATGGTTAGTCTTCCTTTTTTTTTTTCTTCCGGGAACGATATTTTTTACGCATTATTTGGGCTTTCTATTCTACCTGTTGTGTGGGCAAGACAGTGGAAAGCTTGGACGTTACGGGAATATATTGCCAAAATGGGTCATTTGGGCCAATTTAATTAGACAAACTATATGGATTGGACCCATGACCAATCTTAGCCATCAACAAACCCATAACCAATTTTTTAATGCACCAAAAAAATTGTAATGCACCCAAAGAAAAAAAAATTACAAGATACAAAATACAAAATACAAAATCACAAAAATGTGTATCAAAAAACCAATGGGCTCGAATTTATTTTAGATGCGGAAATCACAACGGCATATTAGTATTTCTATGCACTTTTATGTGTACATAGCATTAGATTACAAACAATTTCTTTATTGTTATTATTATTATTTGAAATACAGTTTATATTTAACATATTCAAAAGAAGGATGTGGATGTAATTCGCCATCTAATGTCCTTTCCTCTCTGTTTTCTCTGAGGGCGTAAAGGTTGGTGCTTGGTTGTTATCTGTTTCTGCTTCTTGGTTTTTTTCCTCCTTATGGAGGCTACGATAGAGGCCCTCTCTAGGGGGTTGTGTCTTACTGAGGCTGAGGAGGATTTGGTGGCCTTGGATGTTGATCATACAAAGGCCACTAAGTTGGTTGCAAATTTTTGCTTGATCGGCAAGCTTTTGTCGTTGCGTCCTGTCAATCTTGAAGCGATGCGGACTACTTTGGTTCTTATTTGGCGACTATTTCGGGGGGTTAAGTTCTGTGTTGTCGGGGAGAATTTATTTCTTCTCCAGTTTGATCATTTGGTTGATAAGACGAAGGTGCTTACAAATGGGCCCTGGAGTTTCGATAAACATCTCCTACTCCTTGATAATTTTGATGGTTCTCTCCAACCTTCTGAAGTTCATTTGACCTCTGCAGATTTTTGGATCCATGTTTACGATCTTCCTTTGGTGTGTATGACTCGTGAGGTTGGCTCGCTGATTGGTAGACATCTTGGGGAATTTCTTGATATGGACTTTGGTGCTGCGGGAATAGCTTGGGGTCGTTTTCTGCGAATCCGTGTCAGGATCAATGTCTCGCATGCACTGCGTCGTGGTATGAAGATATCCCTAACTGGCCGTAATGTTGTTTGGGTGTCGTTCACTTATGAACGCTTACCAAACTTTTGTTACTTTTGTGGTAAGCTTGGTCATAGTGACAAGGAGTGTGAATCTCGATTGATGGCTTCGGTCCCGGGACCACTCCAATATGGGCCCTCTCTTAGTGTGGATATGACTCGTTTGAAGGGTTTCTCTGGTGAGTCTCGTGCTAGAGTTGGTGGTCGTCTTGCTCCAGATTTTACGGTTCCTGTGGGTGTACGGTTGGAGACTCCGTCACGGGTGGTCTCCCGTATATCTCCATTGCCACACTGTCCATCGCCGCCTGCTTTGGTTCCTTCTGGTTGCGAGGGTGGATTTACGGTTTCGATCCCTAAGGATGTTGTGGCAACTGTTTCGGAAAATTGTGGGGACGTGGTGCCGAATTCTTTGCTTTTTTCAAAATCCCATTTACCGCCCGAACGGGAGTTCTTTCCCCATCAACATTTGGTGCCTAGTGGGCCTGGGCTGTTTCTTGAGAATAATATGGCAGTGGATGTAAGTTTCAATACTGCTACTGGGCCTACTCTTCCTACTGCCAGTGTGATCTGTTTAGATACCGAGTTGGTGGGGCCTAACCTGGGTGGTTCTCATTTTCGGTCAAATGTGTTCAACGCACCTTTGTGCTCATCTTTTCCATTGGCTGACGCAGTGGGTTTAGAGGTGGGGGTTGTTTCTGCTCCACGTAGGGGTAGGCGTTGGAAAAAACACGCACGTCACTGTGCTCCTAGTTCTTTGGTTACTTTTCCTCCTGTTGAATGTGGGAAACGAGCACGGGTTTATGAAGGTGTGGGGTTTTCTGATGTGGTTGTGGAATCTGGTAAACGGGTATGTATGTCTTCACCGACTACGACTCTGGTTGCCTCTTCTGACTCAACGGCGGTGGCTGTATTTCAGCCCCGCCGATCGCCATGAGTCTCCTATGCTAGAACTGTCGAGGGCTTGGGAACCCTCGAACAGTTCGTTCTCTTCAGTTTCTTCTGAAGGCTGAAGGTTCCTGTTTGGTTTTTCTTATGGAAACAAAGCTTCAAGTTCGGGATTTGGAACGGATTCGTGTTAAATTGGGACTTAAGGGTTGTCTTGTAGTAAACCGGTGTGGTTTGTCGAGGGGCTTGGCCCTTTTATGGTCTGATGATGTAAAGGTTTCAATTAAAAGTTACTCTGTGGGTCATATTGATGCTTTGGTGACTGAAGGTTTGGGGGCCCGACCGTGGTGTTTCACGGGGTTTTACGGCCATCCTGAGGCAGTCAAACGCAAGGATTCTTGGGAACTCTTACGCCGACTTCATGATGGTAGTACTCATCCGTGGTTATGTGCCGGAGATTTTAATGAAATTCTGTTTGATTCGGAGAAGTGTGGTATGGCTATTCGAAATAGATTACAGATGGAGGCTTTTCGTCGGGTCTTGAGTGACTGTCACCTTTCTGATATGGGCTTTATTGGAGGGCAGTATACATGGTGTAATAATCGTGCCTCAGGTTTGATTCGGGAACGTCTTGATAGGGGATTGGTAAATGATGAGTGGTAGACATTATTCCCTGCAGCACATCTTCATACTCTTGTGAGTTCCGTGTCCGACCATTCTCTCATTCTTGTGGACTGTCTTGGCGTGCGTCGGGTTCGGCCCCAGGCTAGTCCGAGATGGGGAAGAGTTTATCGGTTTGAAGAGATGTGGTTGCGGGAGGAAGCGTGTGAACAGGTGGTTGCCAATTGTTGGAATGGTGATATCTCTACTGTAAATGTAGCTGGTTTACAGAGGAACATTGTTTAGACTAGTGCAGAGTTGAAAGGTTGGAGCTGAAACCAGTTTGGACATCTTCAACATCAACTGCGGGTAAAGACCAAATGTCTCGAATGGCTGCGATCACAACCAGTTGTGTCAAATGTTATGTCCTCAGAAATTCTGTTGTTATGTAAGGATATTGATGAGGCTTTGGAGCGCGAGTCTATCATGTGGTCTCAACGGTCTAGGGCCAATTGGCTGCGGTATGGGGATAGAAATACTCCTTTTTTTCATGCAACCGCGTCGCAGCGTCATCAAAAAAAACATATTCGAGGTATTAATGATGCATCTGGGAGGTGGGTTTCTGAACCTTTAGCGATTGAACAAACTGCTCTAGATTATTTTGGTGACCTTTTCATGGCCTCTAGTTCATGTTCTAGAGCAGAATTTCTTGAGTATGTACCTCCCATTGTTACTGAGGCCATGAATTCAACGTTGCTTGCTTCGTTTACGGAGGATGAAGTGAGAGTTGCTTTGTTCCAAATGCATCCCACAAAAGCTCCTGGGCCTGATAGTAAGCCGGCTTTATTTTTTCAAAAATTTTGGCACATTACCAGTAAGACTGTTTGTGGTGCGGTTTTGGGTTTCCTCAATGGGGGGCAGGATATTTCTTTGTTGAATGAAACTTTTATTGTGTTAATTCCGAATGTAAAGGAGCCTAAATCTTTTTCGCAATTTCGGCCTATTAGTTTATGCAATGTGGTCTACAAAATAATTTCAAAGGTTCTTGCAAACTGTCTCAAATTATTGCTTCCGTTAGTGATCTCGGAATCTCAATGTGCCTTTGTGCCTGGCCGTCTCCTCATTGATAATGTCTTTATTGCTTTTGAAATCTTTCACTGGCTCAAATCTCGTCGCCATGGGTCTGATGGTTATATGGCTTTAAAGCTTGATATGAGTAAAGCCTATGACCGTGTTGAGTGGGCTTTCTTGGAGAGTATTTTGGTTCGTTTGGGTTTTGCCCCCGGGTTTGTTGCTTTAATTATGCAGTGTGTGTCCTCTGTCTCATATTCGGTGCTTATCAATGGTGTACCTTTGCCGTGCTTCTTTCCATCGTGGGGATTGCGTCAAGGGGACCCTATTTCTCCATATTTATTTATCCTTATGCTTGAAGCCCTTTCATGTATGATACATAATGCTGTTGGGCGGCAATTGTTATCTGGCGTGAAGTTGAGTCTTTCGGGGCCACGGGTGTCCCATCTCTTCTTTGCTGATGATAGTTTGGTTTTTGCAAAGGCGTCTTTTGATGAAGCTCAAGTTTTGATGCATATTTTGAGTGCTTTTGAGGAGGCATCGGGGCAGAAAGTCAATTTGGATAAGTCTTCGGTATTTTTTAGCAAGAATGTTGATGACCAATCCAAACAAGCCATTTCTCATCTGCTGGGAGTGGAGGCTATGGCAACTACTGGGAAGTATTTGGGTATGCCCACCTTTGTTGGTGTATCAAAAAGGGAGGTGTTTGGGTATATCAAAACAAATATTTGGAAACGTTTGAATAGTTGGAAAGAAAAAATTTTATCTGCTGCGGGGCGTGATATTTTGATTAAGGCCGTTGCACAAGCTATTCCTGTTTTCATCATGTCCTGTTTCATGCTTCCAGTGGGCCTTTGTCATGAAATTGATTCAATGATTAGTCATTTTTGGTGGGGTCAACGTGAGGAAGAAAGAAAGATCCATTGGCTTAGGTGGAGCAAACTTTGCTTGCCAAGACAGAAGGGAGGTTTGGGGTTTCGTAGTTTGATGGCTTTTAATAGGGCGATGCTTGCAAAACAAGTTTGGCGGCTTCTCAAGCATCCGGAGTCCTTGGCGGTGCAGTTGCTTAAATCTCGGTATTTTCCTAATTCCTCTGTTTTGGATGCTTCATTGGGTTGTAATCCGTCCTTAACTTGGAGAAGCATTCATGGTTCGAGATCTCTCTTACAATCCGGGTTGCAATGGCGAATTGGTGATAGTCAAAGAGCCCAGGTTTGGGGGGATCAATGGATTCCACGTCCTTTGTCTTTCCGACTTGTTGTTCCACCTACGGACTTGCTGTTGGATGCACCTGTTTCGACTCTCATTGATAGGGATAGGGGATGTTGGAATGAGGAGATCATCACTTCTAGTTTTTCTCCTATTGATGTCCCCACAATTCTTGCAATTCCTCTTTATCGAAATTGGCCCGAGGATACTCTTGTTTGGCATTACTCGAAGAATGGGATTTTTTCGGTCAAGTCAGCATATCTCTTGGAGTTGACTACATCTAATATTGACATGGCTGCTGGTTCTTCAGAGGATGGGATGAATTCTGCTGTTTTTTGGAAAATGATTTGGAAGTTACAAATTCCTTCAAAATTCGCGTTTTTGCTTGGAAAGCTTGTCTCGATATTTTGCCAGTTAAAGCAAATCTGATTAAGAAACGTATTCCTCTTACTGATTGCTGTGAGGTATGTGGTAAGGAGGTGGAAACTGTGCGCCACTGTTTGTTCCAATGTGAGTTTGTCGAACGTGTTTGGTTGGCTGCGGGTTTAGATCACTTATGACAACTGGGGTTGACATGTGCTTTCTTTGATTGGATTTGGCAAATCTCTTCATCCCATGGCTCTGCTGTTTTGGGCCTTGTTTTTTCGATATGCTGGGGTATTTGGTTACATCGTAATCAAGTGGTTTTTGCAAAAACCAATAGCTGTGCGGGGGAGGTGGCGTCCATTGCGTTTAATAGTTTTTCGAATTTTATTGATGCTCAGGTTAATCTTCCCCAGCTGCTTTTGGCATCCTTGGCTGTTTGGTTGCCTCCAGCTGTGGGGTTTTTTAAGCTAAATTTTGATGGCGCAATTGGCAAAGAGCAACATGTCTCGGGTCTTGGTGTCGTTGCTCGTAATAGTTTGGGCCAAGTAATGGCTTCTCTTTCTGAACAGGCGGGCGAAATTTTGGATGTAGATTTTGTGGAAGCGGAGGCAGCTTTACGCGCTGTTCGGTTTGCTTGCGAGCTTGGTTTTGCAGATGTACACTTGGAGGGGGACTCTTTGACTGTGGTTAATGCTTTCATGGCTGCCAATTGTGCTGATTTTGAGCTTGCTGGGTTTGGTCCCCTGATTATGGAAGCTCGTCAAGTGTCGTCCTCCTTTCATTCCTTTATGGTAAGCCATGTTCGCCGTACTGGTAATGCGGTTGCTCACCGGTTGGCTAGATTGGCTATCTTCTCTCCGGGGTTGCGTGTTTGGATGGAAGAGGTTCCGACTTCGGTTGCTTCGGCTGTTCATCTTGATGTTACTGGCTCATGACTCCCCTGTTTATTTTTCTTTTGGTCTTTTCGTCTGTAGTTTCTGTTTATTCATACACTATCTAAAAAAAAAAAAAAAAAGGATGTGGATAGAAACCGCTATAGAGGCTAATAAATCCTTAACCATTTCCTTATTTTATAATAATGTAGAAAGATATGGAATGTTGAAACAATGTTGATCTCATAAACTTCAATAGCTTGCAATTAGTTGGTATAAAATTCACTAGTTGTTTGGGATGTGTTACATAAGTGTACTTTTTGACTTTTTTTTAAAAAAAGTAGATAAAAAAAAATGTATGTTTGAGATAACTTTTTAATTTTTTACGAAAAGATGTATAATAAAATATTGTAGTAAAATCAAAACGACAATTTTACCCTTTTGACTTTTAACTTTTTAGATAGTTAAATTCAAAGAACAAAATAATAATTTTGCCCTAGTGACTTCTCTTACAAGCTATCCTTAAATAGTATAAATTTTTTTAATTTTTTTAATAATTTTTTAACTTTTTAACTTTTCTTTTAATTTATCCCAAACAAGACCTGGATGGGTTGGTCTAATATGGACATTGTGCATTTTACTTCCGGGTTCAAACTATCTCATTATTGAGCTTGACCTGGTGTCAAACAATGATATTGTATATGATAATGAAATTAATGAATTATAATTTATAATAACAATGATTAAATATAACATATAAATCATACAAAGAAAATCTCAGATTAAGAGAGAAAAGTATTTAGTATGTTTTGTTTTAATTTTTTAGAAATTGAATTTTTTAATTTTTTATTTTTAGTGAATATTTTTAAAATTTTAAGTAGTGTTTTTACTTTTTTAAATGAACCTTATTTAGATGTACGTAAAAAGTAAATATTTTAAAAAATCAATAAGTATACAAAAATACGAAAATTGTACTGAATTCTTGTATTTTTTATATTTTTTATATTTAGTGAATTTTCTAGAGATTTTTTTACAAGTATTATATTTTTTAAGTATATTTATATTAGGTGTATTTAAAAATTAAAAAAATCGCTTAGTATATTAAAAAAATCAGTGAAAAAATATATATATATATATATATAAAGCAAAAAATTTCATTTTTCTAAAAGTGAATCCTGAAAATTGAAACCAAACAATCTGATCGTTATCCCAACAAATACATCACACGTTGGTGTGTAGGAGTGTGAAAATGGTTTGCAGCCCATGGGCCGCCTAAAGCCCGCCTGCGGCTCGGGATGGGCCCGGCTCATTTGGACCCGAGCCCAAGCATAGACCGAACCCTTGGGTCTGGGCCTAGGCCATCATTTTGAAGCCCGGCCCATCAGCCCGCTTAAGGCTCGCTCAAGGCCGTGCCGAGGCCTAATGCCTTTTTTAGCGAAAAATAATAAAATTTTGATAGAAATTTTTTTTTAAAAAATGGTTAGCCTGCCCAAGTCCGAGGCCCGAATACCCACTGGGCCTAGGGCTGGGCTTGGGGCTAGGCCTAGTTTTTTAGCCCGTGCGTTGGTTCGGCCTGACCTGAATTTTGACGGGACCTCGCGAGGCCCGACATGGGCTGGGCCGGACCAGATTTACACCCTATTGGTGTGGATAGATTTAAAACACTAATCTTCAAATGAGATTGAGAAAATGAATATGACATAAGAATTAGAAAGTCGACTATTTAGTTTAGTTTTTTTTTTTTGACTATTTTAACCTTATTAAAAAAATTATTTTGAGAGGTTAGTTGACTTTTTTGTATTGATTTAATAGTTTTGAGAAAAATAAAATAAAATGATCATAAATTTAATGTGATATTTTGTCTTATTAAATATTTAACCTATTTTTTTTTTTAATAAACTATTTTAATCCGACTATCTTCTCAAACACTTCTATAATGGATAAAATAATGTCACCATACAGCTTAAAGCACAAAAAGGTAAATAAGACTCGAGTTCACAATTACTGAGGGATTAAAAAAAGAACTCACAATGCTTATGTAAGGAAACAATAGCAAGCACAAGCTTCTTCTTCTTTTTTTACACTCAAAAAATTAATAAAACAATGCTTCAAAAGAAGGGAATACAAGAATCTTCTCCCAAGTAAAAAACTATCCTAGGAGCATGACCTTTCCCAAGAAAGGAAACAAAAACAGACTGCACAACTCTAAAATTCAATACAAGAGATGAAATCAAAAATTGGAACAACTATAACTATTCAACCCCTACACACCTTTACCCAGCAAGCAATACAAACCAGAACCATATTCGTTCTACTTTGAGAGTAACTTTGGGAGCGTGTTCAAGAAAAATTCAATAAGCACAGGCACGAAAGCTCCAGTTGGATCCCCCAAAAGAATACCAATTATTGTCCCAAGGAATGTGCTTAACGTCTTCAAAATCTCACCAAATCTCCCACCACTTCTATTTGAGTTATTAGGCTTTCTAAGCTGCAAATCCATTTTTTCTGCTGGCATAGACAGCTCATCGGTACTGACATTGATAACACCTTCCTTCCAAGCTTCGTGCAGCATTTCAGTTATGCAATACACATGAAAATGATACTTCTTACATGTAGAAATATAAGAGCAACTACCCGAATTTTTTGTTTTTGTACCCCAACGCATTTTCTTCTCACAGCACACGCACTTCGATGATGATGAGATCTCCTTGTCACGATGAACAAAATCCATGCCATATAAATTGCGTTTGAGGTTGCTACAATACGGGTGTAAATCTAGCTCTTTTGATTTGCAACGATAGAAATAGCCACGTATAGCCTTCCCACATGCATAGCAGGGCCTGTAGAAAAAAAAGTAAATTGAGATTTACAAAATATCTAAGAACCCTAGAATCATGTGGAAGATATGCTATAATGTATTGGTAAGTATAATATAGGCGAGTCAAGATCTCATAAAGTTCCTAGAATGATTAGCAATGTGAATTGAATCTAGAATTATCTGAGTTCATGTCTTCAATTAAGTTTAGTTGTATAAGCATAAAAGAATAACTACCTAAAAGAAAAAAGCATAAAAGAAATAAATAAAATTAAAAAAGGGAAAAGTTCCAAACCCAAAAAATGTGTAAAAGAGAAAGCCCTAAAAGACGAGAGAACGAAATCTCCAAAATCATATTTTAAGTTGGTATTAAAGCTTGTGCAAAATTCCAACAGTACCTTGCACATGTTGAGCATGGTTGATGACAGAATTCAAAGGCAGATTCTTGGAGAAAGTCAGGCGAAATGGTAGGTTTAGGAGACGCGCACTCCTCGTGTAGGCTATAGTCACAGTCCTTACATCTGTATCTTGGTCCAAACCCGTCCTCCTTGCATCCATCGCATGCAAACCGTTTGTTATACCCTTTCAGCTCAAGCTCATGGTTGCACTTTGGGCAGCAAACTCTAGTCTTCTTCACAATCGTTTCATCAATTTCAAGATCTTCAAGGGGGATCCCAGTAAATCCATAACCTAATCAACAAAATTAATGCATACACAACATTCCAAAGTTAGCCTCTTTCATAAAGTTTGTAAGTGCAATCACCAAAATAGATAATTTGACGTTACCTGGTGGCTGTGCTACCACTTGAAATGGTTTTGGTGGTATCACAAGTCGCATTTTCTGGTTGTTCATGGGTGGGCTTTTCTCAAAGTACTCAAACTTTTTGTCATGGTTTTTAAGCACCTTAGTGACTCTATATGGATCTCCAGTAATAAAAATCGACACCTTGTGTGATTCAGCGTCTCTATCTATTCGTTGCACTCCATGAAATTTTTCCAATTCCACCAAAATTTCATCGCACCCTATGCAGGGACAGGAGTTCATCTTAAGGACACCAGAATTCGGAGCTTCCATATGTGGGTCAAGAATTCCTGGAACTGGGTTTGGTGGTAATACAATTTGCATTTCTTGGTTGTTCATGGCTGGCTCAAAGTACTCAAACCTTTTGCCATACTTTCTAAGCGCCTTAGTGACTTTGTACGGATCTCCAGTAACTAAAATGGATGCCTTGTGTTTTTCTGCATCTCTGTCTATTTGCTGCACTTCAAGAAATTTTCCCAGTTCAACCAAAATTTTGTCGCAGCCCTTGCAGGGACAGTAATAAATCTCGAGGATACCAGTCTTCTGAACAACCATTGTGCCGGCTATTCAAAATGCCAGTCAAAATTAACCTCCTCTTTAGGAAAACGGTTGCTGTTGGCAAAAAGAGTAAGGATTATTGAGACAAAGCTAGCCAAGAAGATATCTCTACACATTTTAATTATCTATATGCTATTTGAATAATTTCACTCTACAATAAAATGGCCACACATGATTTTGGCCTCTTTTTTTTTCACTTTAACTCTATACCATTATAACATAATTTGGTGTTAAAAGTGCAAATTTGTCAAAATTAACTTACTGTGGAATAGCAACAAGAAGCCACAACATCAACAAAAACAACTATAAAATAAATTTCCATCTCACAATTCTTTAGCTTTAATCTATATCCTTTTTTAAGAAATTCTCACTTACCAAAATATAAAATTATGATGCAATGTATTTCATCTATGGCATAGAGTTAACAAGTCTAATTACCAATGAAATTAAAATAATCTCATAATTAAATAAGCACAACGGTTAATCAAATCATGATGATAGCATGTTTGCAAGGAATTTAAACAAATTCTAGCCCTAGATTTCTTAGTTCACAAAATCTAAAAGGCAGGAATATTGGGGGCCGTTAGTTTCTGAACAGGGGTAAAATCTTTCGAGTATTCTATATGATTCATGCTATGTATATCACCGATTTTTTCCCCTTTATATAAAGGGTGGATACAATGGAAGATATTATTTGCATTCATTTTTTTCTTTCATTACTGTTTTTCCAAAACAAGAAACAAACTATGAACATGGTGGTCACACAAAATAATGACAAAAAATTGATGATCAAATGTAAAAACTTCCAAATATATTATAGAACAAAGCATTGGAGTAGTTTCCTTTCTATTCATGAGCTTGCAGTAAAAACACCAAAAATACACCCAAATCTCTATTCTCAAAGTGATACAAACATAATTCATACATATGAGACCTGGGTTTCACAGAAACATATACATGGACAAATATAATACAGACACAACCCAAAAAAAAAAAAAAAAATGCATACATATATATAAATCAACAGTGGGTAAAAACGCAATAGATCTAAAATTTTGGATGGTTTGATGAATGAGGAAAGTGGGTTAAATTTAAAAATCGTTTAATTGGAGTTTTAGCACTTAAAATTTTTATGGGAATTCTTGGAAAACAAAATGGAGTGACAAATGTTCAATTTTTTTAGTTGTGCATTTTATAAAATAATAGTAAACATACAAGCATGTGTGAACAAATGCATACAAATACACTAATAAACATAAACCCATACGAGATTGGGGATTTAGAATCAGAGATTGGATGAGAGGGAGAGTAAGAGACTTGGAATTCAGTGAGTGAGACCTAGGTAGGTATAACGTGGAATTCTTCGATCTGGGTAGGCCAAGATTGAGACAAAGATTCAAATTTGTGAGTTGCGCATTTTATATAATAATAGTAAACATACAAGCATATGTGATCAAATGCATACAAATACACTAATAAACATAAACCCATATGAGATTGGGGATTTAGAATCAGAGATTGGATGAAAGGGAAAGGGAAAGGGAAAGGGAAAGCGAGAGGGAGAGTAAGATACCTGGAATACAGTGAGCGAGACCAAGATTGAGGGTTCGTCGAGTTGTCTGTAAAGTGAGTCTGCTTTGGAGGATTATTTTATAGAGGAGATGGATGGGAAGTGAGCGCGTGTTTGGATATCGGTTTCTCCTTCATCCTCTACCTGCCACCTGCAGTAGTCAAATTCCAATTTGCATGCACCGACCGTCCCATTTTTTATTATTTTATCTTCGTGTCCACGGCACCCCAAGGCAGGCAGCATCTTAGAGCATCATCAGTATCTTTAAAATGATAAAAAATTAAAATATAACTAATAAATCATTAAATTTTTTTTCTATCAGTCTTAATAAAAAAATTTTAAATTAATTTTTTTTTTAAATTTACTACAATAACTCCTCTGATGAAATCCGCTCAGATGTCTAACCGGTCAACTAGTCAATGGCAATTTTTTTTTTCTTCATTTTCTCCAGTTTTATTGTTTAGTTAATAGCTCATCAATTTAATTATAAAAAACAAATAACAAATATTTTAATAGGATTAAGTTAAAATAGAACGTTTGATACAGTGGCGATTAGCTAAAATAGAAAAATGACTTTTTAAGTTATAATTTGATTAAAATTTTGAAGAGCCTGATACTGATGCTCGTAGGGGTGTTTTGTGAAGTCGGTTAAAAGCCACTTTTCAGCTTTTAACCCACTTCTTTCTCTCATATAAAAAAGTTAAAAAGTACTTTTTAACTATCTTCTTAAAACACTTCTTAGGTTAGGATCCACTCTTACAGATCAAATTAAGAGAAGCTAATCCATCCATTTAAACTATCGGACTTATATTTAAATAATAAAAATTAACATACTATCCATGCTACACACAAGATAAAATAATATATTATTTAATAAAAACATGATAACTATATTAATTTTTTTTATATAATGTAAAATAAAAATTAAATGGAAGTTAGTTAATCGAAATTTTCTTAATTGTTTAAAATTAAAAAAATCAAAAAAATTAGTATGAGATATTAATCATAACGCTTTTCGCTAAAAATCTCATTTTGCTTATATAAATTGGAGTATACTCCACTTTATCTAAGTGAAACAATTCACTTTTTCCTTCTTTTCCCGATGTAGAATTGTAAAATAAAAGTTAAATATAAGCTAACTAATGGAGATTTTCTTAATTGTTTAAAATTAAGAAAATTCAATAATTTTAGAATGAGAGTTTGAACCTTTTTTAAGGCTTCTCCCTTAAAACTCGCTTTATAAGATTCATTTTATATAAGTGAAATAACTCACTTTTTATTTCTTTTCTCGATGTGTGATTGTAATACTTTATATAAGTGAAACAACTCTCTTTTTTTTTCCCTCGATGTGGGATTGTAATTATTTTTAAATAAAATATTATGAGAGTTTCAAAATCTCATACAAAATTATTTTTACAATAAAAACTATATGAGATTGTAAAATAAAAGTTAAATAAAAGCTAGCCAATGAAATTTTTTTTAATTGTTTAAAATTAAAAAAATCAAAAAAATGATTATGAGATATTGATCATAGGGCTTCCCATTAAAAATCTTCTTTTACTTATATAAATGAGAGTATAAGATTCACTTTATGTAAGTGAAACTTTTTCTTTCATTTTCCGATGTGAGATTGTAAAATAAAAAGTAAATAGAAGCTAGCCAATGGGAATTAGAGAGACATAGTTTAGGTTGGTGAATTTATCATACTCGATTATTTTATAAACTTATATGCGTATTAAAAAAATAAAATAAAATAAAATTCATTCTAAAATAATTTTCATGTGTTTTCAATGTAATTATCTTTAAAAAAATATATGATCTATTTATAAAATTATATATATTATTTATTTTTAAAAATTAAATATAATAAAATTACATGATTATAAATGATAGTCTAGCTCAAAGTAAATCGAACTTTAATTTGTTCAAAATATTGCTAATAAAAATTAAAAACAAATCAAAATCAATCAAGTGATCTCTTCTCCTCTCCGACATGTGCCTTGTTACATTGTCATTCATGTAGTCATAATCGTGAAATTAACTTGCATCATTGCACCATTGCATTTGGAATTAAAAAGAGTGGTCCCACCACTAAACAACTCTAATTTCTCTCTCACGTGGCAAAAAGATACTTTTGAAAAAACGTAAAACAAAAGAAGCACAACGTCATTTCGAAATAGGATTACAATTTGGAATTTCTATGAGAATCCGCCCAATAAAATTAGGGTTTCTTCTTCTCTTCAGGGACAATACATAATTTATTTTTTTATTTATATTTTGCTGCATAAAAAAGGGTTTTCACTTACGACATCATCTCATCTTCAAAATCAAATTAACAAAATTAATCATGTATGGAAGTTCTATGAGACCCGTCCAACAAAATTAGGATTTTTTTTCTTCTATTTTTATGTATTGTACACAATTTTGTTTGTTTGTTTGTTTGTTTTTGTTGTGTAAAAAAATGTTTTGTTTTTGTTTTTTTTTTATTTTTAATTTATATTTATTAATGATTTTTTTTTTTTTAAAGGGTTGTGTGGTTATCATGTTTTGTATCCAGCAGGAAACAAAAACAAATTAAAAAATATTTCCTGCTGGATTCAACTTCTTTCTGTTCAGGTAAGAAAGGTTTTCGCATGAGAAAATTCATTTTAATTGTTCAAAAACATAAGGCATTAAGACTTGTTTGGATTAGGTAGATATCTCCAGGAGCATGGTAAGCCATGAAATTTTAGCTTGTTAAGAATAACATATTCTGAAAATTAAATTAAATTACTTATTGAATGACCAGTCTTATTATTATTTTTTATTATTGTGGTGACTTTGGTTGGTTGGTTGCAGTGTCTGGGTGATGATGAATAAAGAAACACAGAGATTATCTAAGATTCCAGATGAAATTCAAGTGGAAATAGGTCCATATTTCTCTTTTGTTCTCCGTTTGTGGAAGTATTAATTTTGTATATCATTTGAAGTTCAAGCCTACATCATTTTAGGACGGTTTAGTGACTATAGTTTTTCTTGTTTTGATTGTTATTTATTGCAGTGGTTTCTGGTTTATGTATTCTGATTTTTGTTTATTGTAATTGTTTTTTCCCCTTGATTTTTGTTAGTAATTTTTTGTTTGATGATTTTAGTTTATTTGTTTATTGAATTTCTATTTGAGTTGTTCTTTTCGTTTTTATTTTTTATTTTATTTTATTTTATTTTTTTTATGAATTTGTAGTTCTTGATTTCTTATTTTCTTTCTTTTAAATTTGTTTCTTTGTGTTTGTTAGTATTTGATTTTGGTAGTTTTTGAGTTTTTCTAAACTTTGGTTTTGGATTTTATTTGTGTTTGAATTGTCCAGTGTTTGGTTTTAATGAGCTATGATATTTCTCTTTTAGGTTTTGCTTAGAATGGTTTTAACGAGTACGAAATATTTTTCTCGTATAATTCTGTTAATCAAGTTTGCGCTCCTCCAAACGTCGTCGCTTTGCTTCCTAAAAACACAAACGTGAGCTAGCCGACGGGTGTGTGCCGAATACCTCTCCGATGCCTAAGTCAGCAAATAGACAGTAGACAAAAAACTCTGTGTTTTTGAGAATCAAAATTGTGATACCTGTACATAGGTCTGGTCATGAGCTTTTATAGATTCTGCTTGGCACAATCCTAATAGGATTCCAACTCTCCCTACGAGAGTCCTCCTAGGAATCACACTCCCTACTCACTACCAACCAAGTGAGATGGTTTGCACAATCCTAATAAGACTCTACTTTCCTTAACAGAGTCCTCCTAAGAGTCTCATCACTGCAAGCCAAGTGAGATGACTACTACGGTTGAATAACAGTATGACCGAGCTACCACTAGCCCTTTGACATATTCAACCCGGTGCTTTCATATACAACAACTAGCTCGGTCCTTGTCCGCTTACATCTCGGTTTTGGCTGTTAGACCGAGCTAACTGCAGCAATCTCCGACCGAGCTAAAAAGGGTGAGGTCCAAGCTGAGAAGCCCAAACACCTCGGCTCATAGCTCGGCCATACTTCACCTGGTCCGAGTTCGTTAGTTTCAAGACTAAGCTACCCCAGCTCTCATCCCAGCCCAATGTGCGGCCTAACTTTACAAAGAAGACTCTTCCTCAGCTCGGCTCAATTTATTTGTAAATTACCCTCTCAATATCTATGCATTTCTTACAGTATTGCATTAATTTTTACTTTAATTTGGTTTCTGTGCAGTATTGTGGAGCTTATTCATAAGTTTTAAGGGGAAATCCTTGAGTTTCTTGACTTTTCCATGACAAAAAATGTGGATATAATTTCACCGTTGAGGATTTTTAAAGTCTCAAAATATTATGAAATGTTGATTTAATTGGGCTTCGGTGAAGTCCCTAACCTATTGAAATAATATATAGTAGATAAACCCTTTTTTTTTTTTTCAACCAAGATGTTTTATGATACCTATAAGATTATCCATATTTGATTGTGCTTTGGTGGAATTCCTAACATATCTTGGTGGTGGTGTTTTTTATTTTTTTAATAATTGTTTTTATTTGACTCTTAGGTTGAATGGTATTCAGTTTTGGGTATGGGAAAATTATATAACTTGTAATCTTGTCCAATCATTTTCTTTGCCTCATTAGGTGTCTTCTGTGAAAAGGGATTGCAAAAAGTCACCATACTTTTTTTTTTTAATTTATTACTAATTTTATTTCTTTGATTGAATTGAAAACATATCATTGGTGTGAAAAGTTAAATAAACCTCGATAATTTCTTAAGATTACATTTAAACATCCAGTTGAACTGTTAAAGGTCCAATCTTTTCTTTGCTTTGTTTTGGTTTGGAAATGACTTTTGTTTGAGTTTTAATCGTAAAAGAGAATTACGCTACATTGGTATGAATCATGTTTTAATTTGATTGTGGTAAGTACAGGACAACCTTGAACAACCCTTCTTCTATCTCTCACCATTCCACTACGTGTACTTTACCTTTGTTGGGTATACCTCCTTATTGGAGTGTGGGACCCAATTGGTTTATTAAAAGAGTTTAATTTGGTTTGGTATTAGGTATAATATATTTTAATATATTATATTTAATTTGTGGAGACCTAATTCAGTTTGGAAACAACTATGGTTTTGATATAAAAAAAAAAAAAAAAAAAAAACCCTAGATTCATAATACATATGATTGGTATTATTTTTCCTAAGGTAAAAAAAAAAAAAAAAAAAAGGCGCGTTGGTTTTGTGTGTTTCGATATGGTACGATAGTAGTGGTTACAGATTGATATTTTTCAGTGGGTTTTGTGGTTAAAGCAAAAGCTTGCTGGGTGATTAATCCCTGGTTGCATATTCAAGTGCACTAGTTTTTTGGGTAATCAAGTTGGTGTTTATTCGGCTGCTTTGGTGGAGTTAATTTGGGCTTATTATTTTGGGTCTTCTTCAACTCTGGTTCTGAAGATTTTGGTTCATCTAATTGGTGAGGTCTTTCCTCTTTGTTTATTTGTGATTATTTGGAAGACCATTCGTGTCTCGTTTGTAATCGTTTGGAATCTATTTGGTTTATAGTGGAATCGGATTTCGATCCCGTAGATATACCTCACATTGAGAGAACTACGTAAAATTCTTGTGTTGCTTTTGATTTATTTTTTTCCGCATTAGTTTTTATTCCCATTGATTGATTTACTTGTGGGGAATCATATATTTTCCCTAACAACTGGTATCAGAGCTTACGGTTTATTTGGGTTTATTTATTTGTGTAAATCAATGGAGGAAAATGTGGGTCGTATGTCTAGCTTCAATGGAAGCAATTGGGTAACTTAGAAAACTAAAATGGAGGACCTATTATTTTGTAAAGATTTGTATGGACCCATTAAGGGTGATCGTGGCAAACCCAAGGGTATGAAAGATGATGAATGAAATAGGCTTAATCGAAAAGCCGTTGGTGTTATTCGTCAATGGATTGATGACAGTGTGTTTCATCATGTTGCTACTGAAACTTCAGCACATGATTTATGGAAAAAATTAGAAGGCCTTTATGATAGGAAATCAGCCACAAATAAAGCTTTTCTGTTTCGTAAGTTGGTTAATTTAAAATATAAAGAGGGCAGCCCTATTCCGGAACATCTGAATGAAATAAACAGTATTGTTAACCAACTTGCTTCTATGAAAATTGTTTTTGATGATGAGTTGCAGGCTTTGATGCTACTTAGTTCTTTGCCCGAAAGTTGGGAGACTTTAGTTGTGACGGTTAGTAATTCGGCACCTGATGGAGTTGTCACAATGGGCCAAGTCACTAGTAGCTTGTTGAATGAAGAAACTAAAAGAAAATCAGCGGGTTCCTCTCATTCGGAAGCATTTGTTGTGAGAGGCCGAAGCAAAACAAGAGGGAGGAGTAAGACTCCTCATGGCCGTGATCAAAGTCGTCACAAATCAAAAGATGGTTCTTTTTCAAAGAAAGACATTGAGTGCTATTATTGCCATAAGAAAGGGCACATGAAGCGAGAATGCCGAAAGCTCAAGATCAAGGAGAAAATGCGTGACAAAAGTGTGGATAAGAAGCAAGAAGACACAACGACAGTTACTACCGATGATCTCATGGTCGTTTGTGAAGATGATTGTATCAATTTTGTGGGCCAAGAGAGCAATTGGGTGATTGATTTCGGTGCTTCTTTTCATGTGACTTCTCGAGTTGATTTCTTCACTACCTACACCAAAGGAGATTATGGTTCTGTTCGAATGGGTAATGAAGGTTTGTCCAAGATTATTGGCATGGGTGATGTTTGCTTGGAAACAAATTTGGGCTGCAAGTTGTTGCTTAAAGATGTGAGGCATGTGCCCGACATTCGCCTTAATTTGATCTCTACTGGGAAGCTAGATGATGAAGGCTTCAACAACAAATTTGGTGATGGAATATGGAAGCTCACAAAGGGTTCTTTGGTGGTGGCTAAGTGCAAGAAGACTCATACACTTTATTCGATGCAAGGAAAAATTTGTAAAAGTGTTGTCAATGCACTTGAAAATGATACTTCTATCGAATTGTGGCACAAGCGGCTTGGCCACATAAGTGAAAAGGGGCTGGAAGTATTGTTCAAGAAAGAGCTTCTACCCGGTTTGAAAGGTACACATCTCAAAACTTGTGTTCATTGTTTGGCGGGTAAACAACATAGAGTTTCTTTTCATAAAAATGTTGCTTCTAGAAAAGAAAATGTTTTGGAGTTGATTCATTCGGATATTTGTGGTCCTTTAAAAGTTAGAACACATGGTGGTGCACTTTATTTTGTTACTTTCATTGATGATTATTCAAGAAAAGTTTGGGCTTTTCTACTAAAAACTAAAGATCAAGTTTTAGAAGTATTTAAGCATTTCCAGGCCATGGTTGAAAGAGAAACAGGGCAGAAATTGAAGTGCATCTGATCAGACAATTGTGGTGAATACATTGGGCCATTTGATGAGTATTGTCACAGCCAAGGTATTTGGCATCAAAAGACAGTGAAGAAGACTTCTCAACAAAATGGAGTTGCCAAGAGGATGAACCGCACCATTGTGGAAAGAACAAGGTGTTTGCTTTCACAAGCTAAATTGCCAAGATCTTTTTGGGGTGAGGCAATGAAGACAGCAGTTGACGTGATCAATTTGTCTCCTTCCTATCCTTTGAATGGTGATGTTCCAGAAAGAGTTTGGACCGGTAAGTTTGGTTGCTGAGCTTTTGTTCACATTCCAAAAGATGAGAGGTCCAAGCTTGATAGCAAGTCAAGACAATGTATTTTTCTTAGCTATGGGTGTGATGAATTCGGGTATAGATTGTGGGATCCGGTCGACAAGAAAGTCATTCGAAGCCATGATGTTGTGTTTCTTGAAGACCAAACAATTGAAGACTTTAGCAAAGGTGATCAACCGGAGCCAAAAACTAATGATCTCATTAACATAGATCCATCTCCTTCATCTTCAGTTGATGATGAAAATGGGGGAGATGTACACCCACCTGTTAAAGATATAGAGGATGATGCTAATCCTAATGAAGTTGAGTCAAAAATTGAGGAAAAGCATCCAACTCAAGAATCGCCACCACAACTTGAGTTGAGGAAATCTACAAGGGATCGACAATTTTCAAGAAAGTATCCTCCCAATGAATTTGTGTTGATTTCCGATCAAGGGGAGCCTGAGAGCTACCAAAAAGCAATTGAGCATGCAAAGAAAGGTGATTGGAAAAAGGCCATGGACGAGGAGATGAATTCCTTGCTTGAAAACCAAACTTATGATTTAGTGAAGTTGCCTAAAGGGAGGAAAATTCTGAAAAATAAGTGGGTTTTCAAATTTAAGAATGATGGCAAGAATCTGAAGTACAAGGCACGTCTTGTTGTGAAAGGCTTTGGGCGAAAGAAAGGCATTGACTTTGATGAGATTTTCTCACCGGTTGTGAAGATGTCTTCTATTCAGGTTGTACTTGGCATGGCTGCAAGTATGAACCTTGAAGTTGAGCAACTTGATGTGAAGACCGCATTTCTTCATGGTGACCTTGAAGAAGAAATTTACATGGAGCAACCGGAAGGTTTTATGGAAAAAGGGAAAAAGAAATTTGTTTGCAAATTGAAGAAAAGTTTGTATGGCCTCAAGCAAGCCCCGCGACAATGGTACACAAAATTTGACTCTTTCATGATGAATAATGGTTTTTCTAAAACCACTTCGGACCATTGTGTGTTTGTGAAAAATTTCCCGGATGGTAAATTTATTATTCTTTTGCTTTATGTTGATGACATGTTAATTGTGGGTCAAGATTCTACCATGATTAACAAGCTGAAGTTAAAGTTGAGTAAATCTTTTTCTATGAAAGATTTGGGACCGGCAAAGCAAATACTTGGTATGAAAATTGTTCGTGATCGCAAAGAGGGGCTGATTTGGTTGTCTCAAGAAAGCTACATTGAGAAAGTTCTTGAGAGGTTCAACATGAATAAAGCAAAGCTGGTTGGTTGTCCACTTGCGGGTCACTTCAAACTTAGTTCAAATCAATGTCCTACAAGTGAGAAAGACAAGGAAGAGATGTTGAAAGTTCCCTATGCTTCAGCAGTTAGTTCTTTGATGTACGCCATGGTTTGTACGAGGCCGGATATTGCTCACGCCGTTGGTGTGGTGAGTCATTTTCTCTCTAATCCGGGTAAAGAACATTGGGCAGCGGTAAAATGGATTCTAAGGTATCTTCGAGGGACTTTGAAGGTGTGTTTGTGTTTTGGGGATGGTAAGCCGATGCTTGATGGGTTCACAGATTCTGACATGGCCAGTGATATTGATTCTAGGAAATCTACTTCGAGGTATTTGATGACTTTTGCAGGGGGAGTTGTGGCATGGCAATCTAAATTATAAAAATGTGTTGCTCTCTCAACTACCGAAGTTGAATTTATTGCTATTACGGAAGCTTGCAAAGAAGAGTTATGGTTGAATAAATTTTTGCAAGAGTTAGGTTTGAAGCAAGAAAAGTATGTGCTTTATTGTGATAGTCAAAGTGCTATTCATTTGAGTAAAAATTCTACTTTTCATTCGAGATCGAAACACATTGATGTGAGATACCATTGGATTCGTGATGTGTTAGATTCAAAGTGGTTGCAACTCGAAAAGGTTCACACAGATGATAATATTTCAGATATGTTGACAAAGACTTTGTTGAAGGACAAACATTTAAAGTGTCGAACTTTGGCGGGTATGGTTGATTTCTCTACCTAAGTCGGTAGGGGGAGAATTGGGTATATCTCCTTATTGGAGTGTGGGACCCAATTGGTTTATTAAAAGAGTTTAATTTGGTTTGGTATTAGGTATAATATATTATATCTAATTTGTGGAGACCTAATTTAGTTTGGAAACAACTAAGGTTTTGATAAAAAAAAAAAAACCCTAGATTCATAATACATATGATTGGTATTGTTTTTCCCAAGGTAAAAAAAAAAAAAAAAAAAAAAAAAGGCACGGCTGGTTTTGTGTGTTTTGGTGTGGTGCGATAGAAATGGCTACAGATTGATATTTTTCAGTGGGTTTTGTGGTTAAAGCAAAAGCTTGCTAGGTGATTAATCCCTGGTTGTATATTCAAGTGCACTAGCTTTTTGGGTAATCAAGTTGGTGTTTATTCGGCTGCTTTGGTGGAGTTAATTTGGGCTTATTATTTTGGGTCTTTGTCAACTCTGGTTCTGAAGATTTTGGTTCATCTATTTGGTGAGGTCTTTCCTCTTTGTCTATTTGTGATTATTTGGAATTCACCTAAGGGTGGTTTTGTGAGACCATTCGTGTCTATCATTTGGAATCTATTTGGTTTATAGTGGAATCGGATTTCGATCCCGTGGACGCACCTCACATTGAGGGAACCACGTAAAATTCTTGTGTTGCTTTTGATTTATTTTTTCCGCATTAGTTTTTATTCCCATTGATTAATTTAATTATGGAGAATCATATATTTTCCCTAACAACCTTTACCATCCTTTCATTACTTGTCCTGCTTCTCTTGCCAATTTTGTTCTATTTTCAACTTTTTCATCAGCTTAAAAAAGTTATCTTTATTTATTCTGTCCAATGAAACAGGACAACTTTGTTTAGTATTAAATTTTATTCTTGTCCGACTTTGGCATTTCTTCGTCCATTCACTTCATGATCACAACAGTACCCCGTCCATTCACTTGAAAAAAAGTATGTTCTTCTTTTCTTTTTTAATTTGAATAGTTAACTGCACCAAAACATTGAAATTTCATATTTTGTATCTTCAATTGTTAGATTGAAAGTTAATCTCATTCCATTAAATATCATTGTTCATACCATATCTTTTTGCTATTTCATCTTAATTTTTCACTCTTCATATTATAGGTTGGTTGGGTTGTCCTGCAATTGGTCAAGAAATTGGTTGCATGACTCCTTCTAAAGTTCCACTGGGTGAATTCTTCAATGAATATTTTCCTCCTGGCAGAAGATACTCTTCTAAGCAAGTGATTCATCAACAGAGAGTTTTAGGAAGAAAAGTAAGTACACCAAACTTCCATTGTTTTTCTTTTTCTTCTTTGGATCTTACAATGAAATTATCATATTCTTTTTAATGTTCGAGCGATTTTTATTTTTATTATTGGAAGGGTGAAGTAGTTTGTTCACCATGTAGCTTATGCCTTAAAAAGTGTTGCTGCCCTCTTTTAATTTTTATTTTATTTTATACGTGCTAAATGAATTATATGATTTCAGTATAAGATTCGAACAATTTAACGCATGTTTACATACACATTGCTTGCCAAAATGTTTGCTCACTAGAAGTAGAACTTCAAGGAGTAAATGCATTGATACTCCAACTAGGAAGTCTATAGACGTAAGGAGCTTAAGATGATCTTAGTTGTGATATCTTGTTTAATACAGAATACATGTGGAAGAATTCATCTCTTTTCTAAGCTCTAGTATGTAAAAGAGTCTTGTGTTGGAATTTTGGAACAGTGAAGATAGAAGTAGGCTATATGTAAGGGACAACATTAAGTTAAAAAGTTGTGGAACTATTACTGAACAAATGAGGGGTTGGTCCATGTTCTCTATGTCTTCTTGCATATTCAGATTTCATTATTATGTAATGAGGGGAAAAAAATGAAAAGACATTGTTTGGACGTTACCAAATTTGTAGAATTTATACAATCAGTTTTGAGGATTGAAACAATGGTGCATGTTAGTAACTTGCACGAGTTGTTCGATTGAGTTTGTAGATTTTACACTTAAGTAACCTTATTGATTGCTCTCGTTTGGTATACAGAGAAAATTGATGGTTCGCATCACAATTAGAAGCCTGGCTCTAGATGAACTCTTCGGTGGTAATTTTCAATATTAATTATATGTTATTTGTTGATGGATACACCAGCTGTCATTTTTATACTTGACAATAATGTTTTTGAATTGGTTAAGGTGAAATTGAAACTATGACAATTACAGAAACTTTTGGGAAAGTCTGGTGAGAACCACACCATTCCTCATGTTCAAACCTTTATTATGTTTTAGGTTTTTAAGTATTTTCTTCTATTTTCATTTTTAAATTTATTAATTTTGGTTCTAAACTTCTAATGGTTTGGTTTATCAACGTTTTGATTCAGATCTAAGAAGACACAGCCCGCACATACACTCTGCGTTTCTACACATTCCTTTCTAAAGCCTTAACTCAATAGCAGTGAAGAATCACCTTGGTTTAAAGTTTGCACAAGTTTAGTTAGAATAGATTGGATGGAGCTTTTAGTTCAACTTCTAGGCCAGACGTTCTCATCTTTCTATGGCAAGTGTATGTATTTTTATTTTCTTACAAGCAAGAAACAATTTAAAAAGAATCATATGTAATTATTAATTGGAGTCTTTAGTGCAAAGCTGATGGCTATTGCGATCGCATTCTTAAAAGGTATTATCTAGGAAAGTCAATTACAATTAGAAAAAATCAAATTTCATAACATCCTTGAAGTTTTGCAAAATATGCACCATAGATTTTTATTTTATTTTACTTATATACTTTTGTTCTATTTGTTTTGTAGGGACCCTAAAGTTTCAGTAGTGATCCTAAAGTTTCAGTAGTGATTTGGTCCAATATTTACAAATATGACATGTATCCATCTATAATGCTCACAATTGTTGCTAAATGTGGAAAGTAGCGAGCTACAAGTAGCGCGCAACATGGTAACATCGTAATTAGTGATAAAAGATTACGGATATTTTTGAATGGATGTAAATTTCAAATCAAGCAATTTGAGATTATTTGAACCATAGGTATAGGCTATCGTGTGAAGCACAGCACCTTGCAACATGTATAAACTATATCAACAATGATATATCCATAAAAAACTAGAGCTCTAATTGAGCTTTAGTAAGGTGGGGGAAAAAAATGAAAAAACAAAGCCAAAACATCATATAAGATGGGCCCACACACACATTATAGCTATTAGAGCTCACAAATTAGAACTCCAAAACATTTTTGATAATATATATTTTAAATTGGGCACTTAGGTGACATGTTTATTTTTTTAAAATTTTGGATCAATAATCTTTTGTGGTTAAAAAAGGACGTCTATTTGTTCCAAATGACACATATTTTTCCATCCATCCAAATGTTACCTATTTGAAGAGGTATCAAACCCAACTCAAACCAATAAACTCATTTAATTATATCCATTTAAAACTCATATTAATCTGCTCAAATCAATGAAAGGGTTTAAATGGCTTGTTCATTGTCAATCCAATTAAAATTGGGTTTATATAGGTTGGACATGAATACTCATTTGAGCCCGTCTAAATGGACAATACTTCTACCATCAATTCTAAAAATTTTAAATAATTATTTTTAAAAAAATAACAAACTAAAAAATATTTTTTTAGGAAAAAATAAAAAATAATTTTTTTACAAAAATTAAAAATTAAAAAAAGAAAAGTAAAGATGAAGTAAATGGATTAGTTGAATTTACTTGTTCAACCTATATTCAATTCAACGTAACCCATTTAAGCACATTTATTTAATGGGCAAATTTGGATTAGATTGTTTTAAATGTATAATCCTTTTTGACCCATCCATACCAGTCCATTTGCCACCTCTACCTATTTATATATGTGTCACATGTCTATTCACCTGTCTATCTAGTATCACATATTTGTCCACCATAATAGCTAGGGCCAGCTCTGAACATTCAGGGGCCTAAAGCGAACACTCAACATGGGCCCTTACATTTCTTTATGTCACTCAAAAAAAGAAAAAATAAATAAATAAAAATCAACTTAAAAATTATTACAAAAATCTTAACAGATAAAATTTAGAATTATTGATTATATCTAACCAGTTACACAAGAAAAAAAAAATACTATACAAAAATCTATAACAATATCAAAGAATAAATAAATAAATAAATTATATCACTATATATATCACTTAAGCATTATTGTTCTTATATTTTTAGCTACAAAATTGAATCAAGAGCTCGTAATTGTAATTCAATTAATTCTTTTACACTTTCTTAGAAGTCTGATTAAATGAACAATGCATTTTATATTCAACAAACATCAATTAATTCAACGGCAGTGGGGGATGACCCCCAGCACCCCCACCTCCAGTTGGGGGGCTATGAGACCAAGGCCTAAAAAATAAATAAATAAATAAATTTGGGCCAATCAAAAAACAGTGGAGGTGGTGGGGGTCTTAGTCTTTTTCCTTAATTCAGTTATGGAGATTTCAGTTTTTAAGTAAAGCCAACAAACAATTGAATTAAAACTTAAAATGATACAAAATCTAAAGGCATCTAGAGAGATTGATTTAAAAAAGTTCAATCTCATAATGATGAATAAAGTTAGAGAGAAATTTGGTACAGTGATTTGGACCCTTCATTGATAAAATTGTGTTGCTAATTTAGTTAGGTTTTGGTAAGTTGAAATCAAAGTAATTGGAATCCTCCACTTATAAAAATAATTTGTTTTTTAGTTTGGTGTTGAGGATCGGAGTTAGGTGAGTTTTGATGTTAAAAATTTGGAGGCCTTTATTTAATTGAGATCTAAAATATTATAAGAATTTTTCTTAAATTGAGGCCCTAATTTTTAGCTCAAATCTAAGATCAAAAGTGATAACTTTGCTGGCTTGCTCCAGAACCGGCTTTGATAGTAGCACTAGCCACCACTACCCACTGTTGCCACCAATCACAGCTAGCGACTTTTCCAACCAGCTTTTCAATAACGTTTTTTACATATCTTTATTATGAAAAAAATATTAATTCTTGAATCTAATGTCATTTCTCCCATAAATATGGCATTCTTGTTGGAAAAATGGTTTATATAGGCTTATTTTAGGCCGACTTTGAGCCCAAAATTGAGTGGGCCCCAAACGTCTTTTGGGGCGGGTCCGAAGAGGTGAAGTGTTCCTTGCCGCGTGGCAAGTCACACGGTGAAGACGGTTCGTCAAAACCATTTATGAGTGAATGGGAACATGACGTCATTTTTGGGTTTGTGGAATGGACATTTAAAGTTTTTAATGTGGGTTTCCTTGTGTAGCTTGTCCCACATTGAAACTTTAAGAGAGTTTTGTTGAGTATATAAGCTCTAGCCTACAACACTTAGGTTGGGCCCCAAGGGGCACCCAAAGTTTATCGAAAGGAGGAGTTATGGACAAAGTGAACCTTAGCCCAAACCACCACACACGCGCCGCCGCTGCCGAGCCGTGCCAGGCGTAGGTGTGGGTTGCTGGTCGGGTCGGTTCTTGTATTAATTTTTTGGGCAAAATTCATTTGAATTTTTTCAAAAAATATTGCGAAAATTTAATTCAAATTTGAATTCCAAATTTTGTCCAACATTTAGGTCTCCTTCTATCCGAAATTCCTCTCAGATTCAAACTGAAAAACTGCCCAGCAGGTTCAGTTTTAACTGCCCAGCAGTTACAGATCTGTTACTTCCGAACAGATTCAAAACCTGGCAGCATATCTGTTTGTTTTCAAACTAGCACCTGTTGAATTCAAATCACACATGTTCATTTGAATTTTATACCTGTTCGGACAGCACTTGCGCTGCCTATAAATACCAACATTCCAGCAGTGTTTTTGGATCCAAAAAAATCAGTCTACAATTTATGCCTTTGTTGTCCAGATTTTATTTAGTGCATTATTCTTTATTCTAGTTTTAGGATAAATTAAAGAGAGTATAGAACATAAGGTTCTAGTTCGCCGGCTAAATTTGTTTGAGGTGCTTCTACAAATTTGTGAAGATCATTGTATCTTGGGAGATAGACGCCACTCAACCGTAAGCACCGTAGTGGGGCGAATCTGTCTTAAGGACAGAGCGCCACACACTCGACTTGGTCATTTAATTTTTATTTGGTTCGACAAAATAAATTCTGTAAGTTTTTATTTTATTTTGTTTGATTTTGTTTCTATTTATTTTATTTACACAGAAGATTGTTCAAACAATCTTAAGACATATTAGAATTATTCTGTTTACAGAATTTTTCGTTTGATTTCCTTTCTCTTTCTTCTTTTTAGAAAAAATTATTTTCTGTGGATTTACAAAATAATATTCTGGTTGGAAAAACAAATAGTGATTATATGCTATTTGACAGATAGTAGTAATATACTGTCTATTTTCTTTGACAACTAGTAGTAATATACTGGTGTCATTAACAATTCAGAATATATTTTTGTGGAATTTTTTCGGAAATTAATTTTGGTTTTTAGAAATTATTTTCTGAGTTTTCATTAATTAAAATTCTGTTTCAGTATTTTAATTATTGAAGTGTTACAGAAATTTAATTTTCTATGTGGAATTAATTTGGTTAAATAAAATTTTATTTTATTTCCAAATTAATTGAAAAATAAAAGTTACATTTTGTTTCTTTTATTTTTACAGAATTTAATTCTATGAATTTGGATTAATTTTCTGTGTAGTATAAATTCTAATTAATGGCTACTGAAACAAATGCTCAAACAAGTACTACTGTGGTGGCTGCAATGACGCCAACCCTCTCTCCTGTTATGACAGTCCCGGTAAATCACGGTGAAAAGCCAGAGAAGTTCTCAGGAATTGATTTTAAAAGATGGCAACAGAAAATGTTGTTCTATCTTACAACTCTAAACCTAGCTCATTTCCTCTGTGAGGATGCTCCTATTTTAAAAGAAGATGAAACCGACTGGCAAGTGGTTGCTGCGGTCGATGCCTGGAAACATGCTGATTTCCTTTGCCGGAACTACATCTTGAACGGACTAGACAACACATTATACAATGTCTACAGCCCTATCAAGACAGCAAAGGAACTTTGGGAGTCTTTGGAGAAAAAATACAAAACAGAAAATGCCGGCTCAAAGAAATTTGTGGTTGGCAAATTCCTAGACTTTGTAATGGTTGATTCTAAAATTGTGATCAGCCAAATTCAAGATCTCCAACTCATTCTGCATGACATTCACGCAGAAGGCATGTCTCTCAGTGAATCCTTCCAAGTTGCAGCCTTAATTGAGAAATTACCACAAAGCTGGAAGGAATTCAAGAACCACCTCAAACACAAGCGCAAAGAAATGTCTATGGAAGAATTAATTGTTCGTTTGAGAATCGAGGAGGACAACCGCAATTCTGAAAAGCGGGCTGGTAAACATCCTATGGAGTCTAAGGCAAATGTGGTGGAACATGCTTCAAAAACCAAAAAACGAAAGTTTTTTGGAGAAAGTTCATCACAAGGCTCTAAAAGGGGAAAAAATAAAAAGTACAATTTTAATGGCAAATGTTACATCTGTGTCAAAGAGGGACATCAGGCCAAAGATTGCCGTAGCAAAGGCAAAAGCAAGAGAAGAACAGGCAAGAAGCCTGTTAAAGCCCATGAGACCGAAGTGGACGATATTTCCAATGGTGTAGATGATATCAATCTTTCTGCAGTTGTTTCCGAGGCAAATCTTGTCAGAAATCCGAAAGAATGGTGGGTGGACACTGGTGCTACTCGTCATATCTGTGCCGACAAAAAGATGTTCACATCTTATTCTACAATGGACAAAGGTGAACAACTTTTTATGGGCAACTCCTCAACTTCCAAAGTTGAAGGACAAGGAAAGATTGTACTTAAGATGACATTTGAAAAGGAACTCACTCTCAACAATGTGCTGCATGGATCGGACATTCGCAAGAATCTTGCTTCCGGATCTTTGTTGAGTAAGAATGGGTTTAGGCTAGTATTGAAGAGTGATAAATTTGTACTTACTAAGAATAGGATGTATATAGGAAAAAGTTACATGTCTGATGGCCTTTTCAAGTTAAATGTAATAACCGTTGTACTCTCAGTTATTAATAAAAATACATCTTCTTCTTACTTGCTTGAGTCTTCAAATTTATGGCATGGTAGATTAATTATGGATCTTTGCGTAGATTAATTAATATGAAATGTTTACCTAAATTTGACATTGATTCAAATTATAAATGTGAAATTTGCATTGAGGCAAAATTATCCAAAACTTCTTTTCATTCAATTGAAAGAAGTACGGAACCACTCGAATTAATTCATAATGACATATGTGATTTTAAATCAATTCAAACAAAAGGTAGGAAAAAATATTTTATCACTTTTATAGATAACTATATTAGATATAATTATGTTTATTTAATTCGAACAAAGGATGAAGCTTTGGAAACTTTCATTCAATATAAGAATGAAGTTGAAAATCAACTTGGTAAGAAAATCAAGAAACTTAGAAGTGATAGAGGTGGTGAATATGAATCACCTTTTGGCGAATTTTGTAAAGAACATGGAATAGTTCATCAAACCACCGCTCCTTACTCACCTCAGCAAAATGGAATTGCTGAAAGGAAAAATAGGACTTTAAAAGAAATGATGAATGCCATGTTAATAAGTTCTGGATTACCTCAGAATTTGTGGGGGAAGCAATACTTTCTGCAAATTATATTTTAAACAAAGTACCCCGAAAGAAAGTAAACCAAACACCTTATGAATTGTGGTATGGAAGAGTACCATCCTACAAATACTTAAAAATGTGGGGGTGTTTGGCTAAAGTGGCTATATCTAGTCCTAAAAAGACTAAGATAGGTCCTAAGACCATTGATTGCATTTTCATTGGTTATGTTAAGAATAGTAGTGCGTATCGATTTTTGATTCATAAATCAGAACATACCGAAATGCATGTAAATACTATTATTGAGTCTCGGAATGCAACATTCTTTGAACATGTATTTCCAAATAAGACTGGACAAGAGACTAGTAACTATAAAAGATCTCATGATGCCATTACTAGTCAGGATCAAGAACATGATCAAGAATAAGGGCAAGAGTTAGACCAAAATGAGGAAGAGGAACCTAGGCGTAATAAACGTTCTAGAACCTCAAAATCTTTTGGTCCAGATTTTCTAACATTTTTGTTAGAAAATAAACCTTTAACTTTTAAAGAGGCTATGTCCAGTCCTAAAGCTCCTTTATGGAAGGAAGCTATCAATAGTGAAGTTGAATCCATCTTGCAAAATCACACTTGGGAATTGGTAGATTTGCCACCAGGTTGTAAACCTCTTGGGTACAAGTGGATTTTCAAAAGAAAATTGAAAGCGGATGGATCAATAGACAAATACAAGGCAAGACTTGTGGTCAAAGGTTTTAGACAAAAAGAAGGTCTTGATTACTTTGACACATACTCACCGATTACTAGAATAACATCCATTAGAATGTTAATTGCCATTGCATCTTTATACAATTTAAAAATTCATCAAATGGATATAAAAACCGCTTTCTTAACTGGTGAGTTAAATGAAGAAATTTACATGGAACAACCAGAAGGTTTTTCTGTTCCAGGAAAAGAAAAGAAAGTGTGTAAATTAGTTAAATCATTATATGGTTTAAAACAAGCGCCAAAGTAGTGGCATGAGAAATTTGACAAGGCAATGATGTCAAATGGTTTTAAAATTAATGAGTGTGACAAATATGTTTATATTAAAAACACAGACAAAGGTTATGTCATTGTTTGTCTTTATGTGGATGATATGCTCATCATAGGTAGTGATAATAAAATGATTAAAACTACCAAGAAAATGTTGAATAAACATTTTGACATGAAGGACATGGGTATTGCTGATGTAATTCTTGGTATGAAAATTACCGAAACATCAGAAGGATATGCTTCGTCACAATCTCATTACATTGAGAAAATACTTGACAAATTTAGCAAAGATGATCATCATCTTGCTAGAACACCTGTAGATGTTAATTTGTATCTTTCTAAAAATGTACAAGAAAGTATTTCTCAATTAGAGTATGCCCAAATTATTGGAAGCTTAATGTACTTGATGAACTGCACTCGCTCGGATATAGCTTATGCAGTAAGTAAATTAAGTAGATATATGAGTAATCCGAGAGTAAAACACTGGAAAGCAATTATAAGGGTTCTAAGATATCTCCGATTCACTCGTAACATTGGGCAGAATTATACAAGTTATCCAGCAATACTTGAAGGATACTATGATGCAAATTGGATATCGAATACTAGAGACTCAAAATCCACTAGTGGGTATGTCTTTACTCTTGGTGGGGCGGCTGTATCTTGGAAATCTTCCAAACAGACTTGTATTGCTAGGTCTACTATGGAATCAGAATTCATAGCTTTAGACAAAGCTGGGGAAGAAGCAGAATGGCTTCACCACTTCCTTGAAGATATTCTAATGTGGCCAAAACCGGTGCCTGCTACATGCATACATTGTAATAGTCAATCAGCAATTGGTAGAGCCCAGAGTTATATGTATGACGGTAAGTCACGACACATTCGTCGACATAACACCGTAAGGCAATTACTTTCTAATGGAATTATTTCCATTGAATATGTGAAGTCTAAAGACAACATAGCTGATCCACTAACCAAAGTGTTAGCAAGAGAGTTAGTTGAGAATTCATCAAGGGGAATGAGACTTAAGCCTATTAAAT
This sequence comes from Camellia sinensis, assembly GCF_055761805.1. NCBI lineage: Eukaryota > Viridiplantae > Streptophyta > Magnoliopsida > Ericales > Theaceae > Camellia > Camellia sinensis. The sequence continues at coordinate 29,048,515 of NC_138961.1, forward strand.
AAGAGTTACCAAAACGGCAACCCAACCTAGTTGATTGGAGATCCTAAGATCTAGGTTCAAAGGGACAACCGAGTTGTGTATGACTCAGAAGGATCACTGGAGAGTTAAACTCCTACCCATTTTTATGATGAAATAGTAATGTTTGCAGCGTTTTAGGTTAAGTAATACTTTTAATGATTCGTATATCTAGGTAAACCTAGTGGAGTATGGCAGGATACTCTTCATAAAAATCACCTATGTGAGTGTGAACTGGGCCGGTTCTATGAGATTTGTGAAGGGCTACAATTCTCTAGAGCACTCATGAAAGACCAGGCTGTTTAGGGTCAAAATGAACACAATAGTGAGAACTAAACTGTGTCTAGGGATATGTTGTGTGAGTTCTATTGTCGTGGTTTACACAAACGGCTGAACAGTTCAAGACATCATATTTACTGGTTAGCTAGTAAATCCGATAGTGTCTCACAAGGGAATGTTCAAAGCCAAAAGCTACCTATCCTTTGCAAAATATTTTCAATTTCTGTACTCTCTGTAATTAGATCATGTTGTTGCATTTTCTCTCCTTCAAATTCCATTCATGTGGGGGATTGTTGGAAAAATGGTTTATATAGACTTATTTTGGGCCGACTTTGAGCCCAAAATTGAGAGGGCCCCAAACGTCTTTTGGGATGGGTCCGAAGAGGTGAAGTGTTCCTTGCCGCGTGGCAAGTTACACGGTGAAGACGGTTCGTCAAAACCATTTATGAGTGAATGAGAACATGACGCCGTTTTCAGGTTCGTGGAATGGATATTTAAAGTTTTTAATGTTGGTTTCCTTGTGTAGCTTGTCCCACATTGAAACTTTAAGAGAGTTTTGTTGAGTATATAAACTCTAGCCTACAACACTTGGGTTGGACCCCAAGGGGCACCCCAAGTTTGTAGAAGGGAGGAGTTATGGACAAAGTGAACCTTAGCCCAAACCACCACACACGCGCGCATGCCACCGCCGTCCATCCGGCCGAGCCAAGCCGTGCCGGGTGTGGATTGTGGGTCGGATCGGTTCTTTTATTAATTTTTTAGACAAAATTCATTTGAATTTTTTCAAAAAATATTGCGGGAATTTAATTTAAATTTGAATTTCAATTTTTATCCAACATTTAAGTCTCCTTCTGTCCGAAATTTCTCTCAAATTCAAACTGAAAAACTGCCCAACAGGTTCGGTTTTAACTGCCCAGCAGTTTCAGATCTGTTACTTCCGAACAGATTCAAAACCTGGCAACATATTTGTTTGTTTTCAAAACAGCACCTGTTGAGTTCAAAATACAAAAAATTAGAAAAATTTGAATTCCAATTCTTGTTTGGGAAAAATTTGCTAAGAATAAAAAAATACAAAAAATTAGAAAATAATTTTTAAAAGAATAAAACAGAACCAACCCATTTTTTTGTAATTTCCCAAAAAAAAGAAAAGAACTGCGCCAAAATAACAGGGAGAAACTTTCATGGAAGAAAAATGCTTTGGAATTTTAATTTTTGATCTCTAAAAATAGTTCTAATGAGTTGACAGTGAACTCTACCATAATAATGTGATGTTTTGATATTAATTTATTTTTATTTTAATTTTTTTGTTTATTATTATGTCATTACACTACAACAAAAGTAACCTATGGTGACGAAAACTAGTGAAGAAAATAAATTTTGTCACTAAATAAGATTGATTTGTGAGGAATTTATAAATTTTGTCACAAATAATAAAAAAATAAAAGTAATAGGTGACAAAATTTATTTTTATCAATAAATACTTACTTTTAGGTGAGGAAAAAGCAAGTTTTGTCACTAAAAATTTTCCCACTAATTTTTTTAGGTGGCGCCAAAATTGTGGAACTTTTGGTGAGAAAAAAATTTGTCACTAATTATAAAATTATTTATGAGGAATATATTTTCGTCACCAATAATTTTTAATATTTTTAAGATCTTTTGGTGAGAAAATAACCTTGTCACTAATTTTGATTGGAAAATTTTCATGTATTGAGTGGCAACGAAAAAAAATATAGGGTATTAATTTTTTTTTTTACCCTTTTTTTGTTTATCATCTCTCTCTCAGAGTACGGTTTTAATTTTTGGTTTGCCTCTTTTCTGTTAATCATCTCTCTCTCTCTCTCTATCAAACCAGACGCACGTAATACCTCTCCATTGCTCTTTGCCCTCGTTACTCCACCTTCAACGCCGACACCCTTCTTGTATAAACAGGGCTCCACTCTCTGCATCAAACCCAGGTACTTTTATCTCTATTTGTTTTCTTGTATTGTATCGATTTAATTGAGTCACAATTAGGGCACTCAGACAGTCACAACCTCACCACAATCATCAACCAACACAACCGAACAGTCCTTAAAAGGACACTAAAATTTCTGAGAAGCAAGAATGATCGATTCACACAGCACATTTTTGAATCTGGAGTCACTGCTGTGATCTCTCACTGCTGTGCCTCTGCTGTGCTTTGAAACGATCCCATTTCGTATTTTTTTTTTTTGGGAGGGAGGGGGGGAGTATGCTAGGTTACTCTCCTGTGCATCCGTCTTCCAATAACATTTCTATCTTCATCACTCACACGCGCCATCAAGCCACAATATTGTCCATTGCCACCATCAAAGATCAATATCATCCTAAATTATACACTCAGAGAAGCAAATTAATACGTGAAGAAATACAGGATATAACAAGTATTCATACATAATACACAGACTTAGAGATAAGAGATTTATAGAAATAAAATTAAATATATTCCATAGATGGATGTACCCCCATCTATCTCTACTCAAAGCTTCATGTTGTCAATCACAGATCAGAAACCCAGAGGAAACAGAAGGTTTGTGTTAGGATCACAATCACTGTGAACTATTAACCTTGGTCAAAATATTGTGCACGTCAGTACATATAGCGCGCACATACACATATAACAGTAGGTCTTACAATTGTAGGAGCATCTTAAGCAGTTGTGACAAGTTACACTGTAACTCATGCAATATTTTTATAATGCACCTCATATTATCCCCAAAAATTTGCACATACAACAGCTTGTAATTGTAGCACTGACTATAACAATAAAAAAAATGAATGAGTTTACTTTCCCTAATTTTCAAATGATGCACAAAAGCATGTGTACAGACAGAAAAAGCTGTACGACAAAGTCAACAATTAGACATTATACCTACAAAACAAGGCAGCATGGCAAACTTAACAATGACAAGGACTAACTTCTTGGATGAAATCAATGTAATGAAGGGCGCCTTTCTTAAATTGAGTCCCACCACCAGGGAAAGTAAGGTAATCTCCAGTAACCTTAACCCAATTTTGATGCCCCTTAATTTCTGCAAGCTTTGTGTGTGGAACATTGTAGTACCATATCTGTAGAATGCACCGGAAGATCCCATTTAACCCAAACTAAAACTTCAATTGCAATAATTTTTCTGTATAATGAGCATAAATAATATCTACCTGTTCCCAGCTTTTAGGCCACTTAATTGGTCGTTTGTATCCTTCTGGTAGAGCAACAAGGCAAGTTGGAGCTTCATCTGGGCAATGCCTCTCTCGATGTTCATAGTGCATTGTACTTGGAAGTTTTCTGATAGCTTGTATATTGTCCAGGTAGGGAATTTAGTCTGGTCCAGCAGCGATATTACAAATTTTCCACTTACACTCATTTTGATCTTTTGACAAGACATTTTTTTGCAATTCCTTCTCATTCTCAGACTCTGCCACTTAAGTTGACCAAGGCCCATTTTGGATGTTAGTCTCATTCAAAATCTCAGACTGGTCTTGTGCCTGATCTTCCATCTTGTTTTCACCAGTCCTTACGTCTGAATCCTTATCTTGATTCTCTTCAATCTTCTCCTCAGTCTGAACATCAACTTTATCTTCATGCTTTGTTTCCTCTACATTTTTCTCATTATCTGGTTTCTTACCCTTCTCCAAATTCAGTTGATTTTCACTTGGGCTTTCCTCTGATTCTGAAGGCTCACTGGCATTCGTTTCACCACCTTCTGTTCTAGTCTCACCACGTTCTGGATTGGAGTCTCCATCTGCTAAATTTGAGCGGTCACCACCTGAGTTTGATTTCCCATCTGAATTGGATTCCGATTCTTCCTTTTTTACTTCTCCATCACTTTTGGTGCTTTCCTTTACAAATTTTTCTTCCTGTGCTTCCTCAACAGTAGTTGCCAAACTTTTTTCAAGTAAATTTTGACTGTCCTCAACACCTAAATTGCCCTTATCCCGATTATTGATGAACAAATTAAACTCAATAACAGCTTGAGTGATCATAGTTTTGTTCTATGAGGAGTTTTTTTTCATGTTTTTTTAGAAGTTGAAATATTACAATCCTTGGTTAAGGAAGAAGATACCCTTCAAAAGCACTCTCACAACTAAAATGAATGATAGGAACTTGATGATTTGGGCTCCAATATTTTTTTTTTACAGATTACAACTCTACTTTCTTTGTTGTATTTGGACTCTTTTCATATGAATGTCTATGTCACCAAAAACACGATAAAATAGAGCATTAAACCAACACTAATTGCAAACAAAAATTTGACACCTAAACTAACTAATAGTCACTTAGGCTAACTAACCTAATTTGCTACCTCATCATCTTCATTTACCATTCCATTTGTTTATTAGCTTTGTTTTGGCTTGTATTATGAAAGCATCAAAATTTTCTTTGATTTTAAACAGAAAACTTCCTTTGAGTTTTGAGTCAACAATCTTTCTTTGGTTCATGGCTCATGATGTGCTACCAATGCTAATCTCAATTGCCCACGATTGTTGCCATTTGATTTACTCAACAAACTGAGAGGCTCGATGTAGGAGTCGGTGGTGGTGGTGGTTTTGTCCTTCAATATAGACTTGAGAAATACAACTCGAAGAAAGGAATAAAAGCCATGAATCTAGTTAAAACAAAGAGTTTAATTTGAGCTGAAATCGACCACTATTGCTTGTAAAATATAGATTTTCTGTTGGATCTTATTTATTTATTTATTTATTTATTTATTGTGTGTGTGTGTGAATGGGGACTGGTGATGTTTTAGAGATTTTGTCTAATTTATTTATTGGATGGTAGTATTATCAAATGGGAGAATCAGTTTTGAGCTTGTGTTAATGGCGAGGGGTGGTGTCTGAATTGATAGGCAGGTGTTGGATGGAATGGAAGGAAGAGAAAAAAGCCTAGGAATTCAAGCAATAATCTATTTTTGTTGGTAGTTAATTGTTAGCCATTAATGTTCTACTCAGGGATTAGATTTATAAATAGGGATTCAATCCTGGTGATTTGTGCTTCATTTCCCCATATTGAACAAATATTTGGGGAAAAAAAATTTTGGAATAAAAAAATTTGCTATTTTATTTGAACAGAAATTTCGTAAATATATTTGGGTTTACTTTATTTGAGTAAAGAAAGTGAAAGACATTGATCTTGTGAGTACAATGAAACGAAAATGAAAGAAAATGATGAAGATTTGAGGAAGAGAATCGAGAGAGAGAGTTGAATTTTGTTTTGGTTTCATTATGTTCTTTGAAGAAGAAGACAGATTTTATCATGTGTGGGTGCTGGAACTTTCACTTGTCACTACTGTGGTAAAAGTGTGGCCTTACTTATGTCTATATCTATCACAAGCAAGTTTGAATCTTTCTTGCTCTCTGGATATCTATCTGTTTAGGTGCTTTATGATTGTTAGTTTTTGTTGTTGCTGGATATCAATTATGAAGATTAACAACTCTGTTAGATATGTGCTCTGTTGATGTTATTATCTTTAGTGTCTGTTATGTGATTTGGGGGAATGGTTTGTTAGTGTATTGGTTGGTGTGTTGTGCTTTTTTTTTTTTTTTTCCCCCTCCTAAATTTCTCTTGTAAATCTTTTTATTGTGAATATATATATGGTGATGAAAATTAGTGAAGAAAACAAATTTCATCACTAAATAAGAATAATCCATGAGGAATTATAAATTTTGTCACGTATAATAAAGAAATAAAAATAATAGGTGACGAAAATTATTTTCGTCAATAGATTCAGATTTTTTCATAGATGCAGATTTTTAATTATAATGTGTTCCATTTAAGAGTAGAACACATCCCATAGATGCAGATTTTTAATTAATCTTCATTTTGCATTTTTCTTGTAATGCTTTTGTTACTCAAATTTGACTAAAAATGCCTTCATTTGATATGTAGAGTAATATTGATTGTTTCTCCAATTTCTTTGGAACTGTGATTTTTTTCTTCTTGATTTGGTCCCTTACTCTGTCTATTAGTTTCAAGAGGTCACTGGAATTTACACAAACAATTTTGACTTGTCATTAAACAGAAAGAATGGATTTTCGGTACTTTCCACAGTAGTCGAGGCAAACTACGTCACGAAGAAGCAAGACCTATTTTCAGCTTACAAGCTTACAGAGGAGGACAAAGAAGAAATTGAGAAGTTAGCCTAGGATCCAAATATTGAAAAAAATGTATCTTAGTGAATATCTTCTGAGACCATGTCATTGTTGTATTGCAATGATATTTATTTTGAGTAATTTTTTCTAAATTATTAGATCTATAAAACTTCAGATATAATTTTTTAGTAAATAGTTTTTGTAACTATATCTCAGATTATCAAGTCAATTGCTCCATCAATCTATGGCCACGACGACATAAAAATTGCAATAGCTCTTGCAATGTTTGGAGGTCAAGAGAAAAATGTTGAAAGGAAACATTAGTTGCGAGGGGACATAAATGTGCTCCTGCTAGGTGACCCAGGGACAACAAAATCTCAGTTTCTCAAGTAAGAGATACCCCAGTTCATATCTGAAGTGTCTTAATTCTTTAATGGTGTTCACTTCTCAGGCTTTCATTTGTTTGATATTTTCTTCTAATGTATGTTGAAAAGACTAGCCATAGGGTTGTTTATACAACTGGGAAAGGAGTTTCTGCTGTAGGGCTGACAGCGACAGTACCCAAGGACCTAGTCACACGAGAGTGGACACTTGAAAGAGGGGCCCTTGTATTTGCCGATAAAGGGATATGCCTTATTGATGTGTTTGACAAGATGAATGAACTGGACAGGTAAGTAAATGCATATGCTAGTGCCTATGTATTTAGTCTTCTAAAACATTTTTAGTTGATTTTGGAAATGTTAACTTTTGATCAGGGTAAGTATCCATGAAGCAATGGAGCAGCAGAGTATTAGCCTATCAAAGGCTGGGATTGTCACTTTTCTCCAAGCTCGGTGCTCTGTTATTACTGCTGCAAATCCTGTTGGTGGAAGGTATGAAAAATACGCAAGATAATAAATTTAATTTGATGAGGCAAGAGTTATTATAAGGTTGGCAATATCCTTTGTGGCTTAGTATTTAGGCTTGTTTAATGAAGATCATGCTAGGAAATGCTAACCCATTGCATGGAGAGAGAGGGAGAGAGAGGGAGGGGGAGAGAGAGAGATTAGATGGCAGCTATATCTCTACCCAATTTCATTCCTGCCATTCATAAATTGATCCCATTTCTCTGTACTTTATGAAAGATTTGCTTGATTAGACATAGGATCCTGTTCTGCCAACCTTGCAATGTTGCCACTTGCTATATTTTCTGCCTTCAGTTTTGTTGTCTTTTCTTTTTTCTTTTTTAAATGCTTACTCGTGGATCTAATGGAAATTCTTTTCTTTTTTCTTTTTTCTCTTTTTTTTTTTTTTTCCTCCAGATATGATTCCTCAAAAGACTTTCTCACAGAATGTTGAATTGACAGATCCAATCATTTCACGTTTTGATATCCTTTGTGTTGTTAAGGTTATTTTTCTCATCCAATAAATTTATTCTACAACTCCATGAGACACGTCTAATAGGGAAGGAAATATTGTTTGTTCCAGGATGTGGTGGACCTAGTCAAGGATGAGATGCTTGCAAAGTTTGTAGTTGATAGTCATTTCAAGCCTCAACCTGAAGGTGTTAACATACATGAGAAGTCCATAAGCAATTCACAGGATGAAATTGAAACATCTTCCATGCCAACTGATCCTGAGGTCCATACTAGAGCTATCTTATCTGGTATTGTTCCTTTGAAAATGCTTGAATTTCAATGTCTTGATTTATGTTTATCTCCTCAGATACTCCCTCAAGATTTGCTAAAGAAGTACTTAACTTTTTCCAAGTTAAATGTATTCCCAAGTTTGCATGATGCTGACCTTAACAAGCTCACACAAGTTTATGTCGAACTACGGAGAGAATCTTCGGTTAGATTCTCCTTCTTCTTCTTCCTCCTAATGGTTCAATCCATTGGTGATTTCATACATTTCATCTCATGATGTATGCCTTGATTTTTATTCATTTGTAGCATGGACAAGGAGCTCCCATTGCAGTGAGGCACATCGAATCAATGATTGGGATGTCTGAAGCACATGCCAGAATACACCTCAGACAGCATTTTACTCCAGTAGATGTGGACATGGCAATTCGTGTCCTGCTTGATTCGTTCATTTCAACACAGAAATTTGGTGTTTAGAAAGTTTTGCAAAAGGTTCTAGTAGATCTATCACTTGAATATTTTTCCTCATAAACCATGTTGCGTCTCTTGTGCATATTTACCAAACTAATTCATTGTGAACAGTGTAGTTTTCTAACATGTGATGCTTATTTGCTGCATTTATTTTGTTCTCTGATTTTGTATAGTAGATTCTAAGAAACAATATTGTTCCCAATGTAAAACAATCCTTATGCAGGGGTCAATACTGTTACTAAGACTGTTACCAATGGATGCTGTTAAATCCATTACTGTTATAAAGAAACAGTCATCGTGCAGGGGCCACATTAATCTTGTATATTTTGCCAAAGCTTCGAGTTCCTCAGTGGTCACACTCGTGTTAAATCCCACTTTGAGGGTTTGCGCTATAGGGCTTTTTCTTCATAAAAAATTGTAAAATTTTTGTACTTTGTTTGTAGTCTACTCACATGACATTTGTGCCAAGAGATTCAGGTACAAATTAGACACTCTACTTGACTTCCAACATAAATTTAGAGGCAATTGTTATCTTAGGTTACTTGAAGAATTTGAATAGTTTGTTCAACTACTAACTATTTGGTGGTAAAAGATTTATTTTCTTGATTCTTCAGAGTTGTGATGGTTGAATTAAATCTGAAGGTTATCCAAACCTTGGAAATTCTCCTATAGTTAATTTTGGAGAGGATGCATTGACATAAATTTTGGATTATTTTTATTTTGATTATTTTTAATTATTATTATTATTTTTTTTCCTTAGAGGGCTTGTGAAGGATGCACTGCACTTTGAAGAAATTGTGTCTGGCTCTGCTTCAAATCTAACTCATACTGATGTGAAAGTGGAGAAGCTACAGAGCAAGGTACTATAAATTTGCATTCAACTTGTTTACTTTTTGGATAATTATACTTTTTGATTAATGCAAGTTATTAAAGATAAAAAATTGTGCCAAGGGTGCATCACTCATTTATAGGAAAGATGAATGAGTCGCTTGAGGAGCATTTGGAGATGACATCAAGGATCATGGAGTTTCTTAAGAAGCAAAGTTTCAAAGGACAGTTTAGAGGAGGTGGTATCCTATGAACTCGTAGATTGTCATTTTGGTAAGTTTCACATGTTTTATGTTTTTATTTTTTTCATGTTTGTTAGCATATACTAGTTAAAGCACATCAGTTTCACCAATTATTAACTAAGATATAACAAATTTCAAAATGTATTTAATGAAAATAGATTCATTAGGGTATCCAGTTCTCCCGGTCTTTACCTAGGACAGTATGTGAATAGTGTTGCAAAAAAATCAATAATGTACACACTAAACACCTAAGCGCCACAAAAAGAGACTTTAGACAACAAGAATATTTACTTTTCCTATACTTATAGGTAGAAATGTGGGGCATAACAGATCATGAGCTGTGAGGAGAACACTGAGATAACAAGTCAGTTGTCTCAATAGACAATAATAGTACAACTCAATGCAATGAAACGTTGTCCTAATTATTTGTGGCACTAAGATGAATCCCATAACACAGCAAGTCCATTCTGTTTAGGACATAGTTTAAAGTAATACATATTATTTCATGCCTTTTCCCATTATCTAAACCTACATCTATTAGGTCCTCTTATCCTTGGAAAACATAAGAACATGCCATTAGTCGCAAGTGTTGCAATTATAAGTCATCTTTGCACTTTGGTCATAGAAAATATCAAATTTGACTATTAATCAATTACTCCGCACATAGCATTGGAACTTCCCCACTTTCTTTAAATTTCAAAGTCATAAAAGCCATATTTTATTTCAAAGGAGCATTCAAGGAATAAAAGTACACATTTCTACACCAATACCCACTCCAATCTCCTGGGGGGAAAAAATGGAGATTAAATTAGGTAAAGAAAAAGAGAGTGTCAATCAATTTTTTGGATAAAACCAGGACAACCAATACAGGCTTAGCAACAATACGCATCTTCTTATCTTCCTAGTAAAACAGAGTGTAAGCGAGGTAAGACACAGTAGTTTCACTAATCATTAACTAAGATTTAACAAGTTTCAAAATGTATTTAATAAAAATAGATTCATTAGTTACTTCTTACTTAGCATGACCCTTGTTAAAATGCACACTAACCAAAGTAGAGACAAAACTATGTGTTTACTTTTTTGTGTATTTTTTCTAGGCAGTGTTGCTCTAAGTTAGTGATGTGATTAATAGGAGCTTGTTGTGTACAAAGAACTTCTGGTTGTTAAGCTAGACTCATTGTGTATACAATTTATATTGACATGAATAGAGAGGTCTATACAATGTAATTGATAATATGTTAATGTTTTTCTTGTTTATTTTCTTTGCAGATTGGTTTTTGATGACGTTTTGAAGCGTACTTACAAATCAAGATCAAGTGTTGAATTTTTTTTTTTCCTAAACTGATACTTGTAGTTACAAATCAAGATCGAGTGTTATTTATTTATTTTTTTTGTGAACTCCACGTTTGTTCATTTTGGGATTTGCTTTGATAGTTTTTTTGTTATACTTAATGGATTATTATTAAAATTGTTTGATGGATATATTTTGATTTATAAAATAAATTTTTTAGTGAATTTTTTTTGTGGAGTGGTGTATAATAACTATTAGATTTCTTAATACAATTAAAAGGCTATTGGAATATGAGCAGGGGTATTTGTGAAATAATAATTAAAATTAAAATATAAAATATAGAACAAGTTTAGTGACGAATTTGTTTTGTCATTTGTATTTGTTATTATGACAAAGTGATTATTCATCGCCAATAAACATTTTTTTTGACAAAATTTATTGCAGCTTATATATGAAAGTTTTCATTGATTTTGCTGTTTGGTGACTAATAATTTCGTCACCCATGTATGACTTTTGGAGACGAAAAATTTCGTCAACTTTACGTCTTACTATGACGAAATTATTTCTTCATCAATGATCAACATGTGTGACAAATTTATTCGTCATCTAAAGTTATAAATATGGTACTGAATAACTTTTTGGTGACGAAAATGAGGATTTTTGGTGACAAAATATTGTTTTATTGGTGACAAAAAATTTCGTCACTGAAGTAATTTCATTGGTGGTGAAATTGTTTTTCGTCACGGTAGTTTTTAGTGACAAACATTGGCGAGGAAAATATTTTCTCACAAATATCTATAGTGACGAAATTAGTTATTTAGAGACAAAAAAATTTCGTCATTCAAGACCCAATTTGTTGTAGTGTTAGTGTTTCATTAAAACACTAAAATTAATGGTCTATCATTACTGTTCATGAATAACGTTGCAATCAAGTCGTGCCCGCGTCAACGCAATAATTAGGGACGTGGTTTTTAACTGCTCAGTCGCAAAGTTTAGGAAAAATTATAATATAATGGAATAGGGAAAAAAAACATTATAAAAAATAGTGTAAATTACACTTTGTCTCCTTAAAATTTTATCTATTTTTTATTTTGGTTTTGTAAGTTTGATTTTTCTCACTTTGATAATACAAGTATTTAAGTCAATATATTTTTATTTTTTTTTCATCTTTAGTAAACATTTTTAATTTTTTAGTTAAATTTGTTTTTATTTTTTTAATTGCATCCAATCTAGATGCATCTATAATGTAATTATGTTTATGAATAAATTTGAAAAAAAAAAGTTCACTAAAGACTAAAAAAAATTTCAATTTTTTTTGTTTTTTATTTTTTATTTTTTTATTTTTTGCACTTTTAGTGAATTTTTTATATCACACATGAAGGTGATGCGTTAGTAATGTGGCAGATTCTGTTAATTTTTTAGATGGAAGTTAGTCTAGATATAAAGTGGAAAAGATTACAAATATGAAGGGTTAAAAGTGGGATGAATTGCAAACATGAAGGGCTAAAGTGAAAAAAAAAAAATTTTAAGAGTTAAAGTGAAAAAGATTACAAATATGAAGGGTCAAAGTAAGAAAAATTAAAATTAAAAGGTCAAAATGAACAACTAGTATAATTTACCCTAAAATATATGGAGGAGGCAAGTAATTTTGTGATTAGTGTAACTAAAATGTTGTGGGAGTGTAAGCATAACCTTCCATGTTTTTGTAAGACAAATTTCTTAAATAATTTTTTCGAAGTTTACTATGCATGACGTGTATTCAATAATTGCCCCTGAACGATGTCGAATTGGCCCAAGAAGAAGCTTCCAAAATTGTTTCTGAGTTCTTGATGTTATGTATTTTTCTAATGAAATATTTTTCTATTTTGGCTAAATATTTTTATTTTTTTCAGTTTGTTTAAGAATGATACAACAAAAAAATTTTAATTTTAAAAAAAGTTTAAAAAACTATAATATGAAGAAAAAAAATTTCAAACAATTTTTTTGTTCATTTAAATTTTTTGCAAATTTTTAAACAATTTTGCTGTTACATTGCAATTAGTGATTAATAATTTGATTTGCACACATTAAATGTGTTGATATAATTAACTATGTTAACTCAATTAGTCACTTATGTATATTTTTATATGAAAAAAGGGTGAATTAGTGTCAAAAATAAAAAATAATATTTTTTTTTTGTATTTTTTTTATTTCCATTATTGATCTTTTTTTGATAGGTTGATTATTAAGTTTGTATAGTTGGTCAAACTTGTGTGATTTAATTTATTTTTTATATTAAAGTTATTGTTTAAAAAAATTGAACTTTTTTTTTTTTTTTTATAGACCAAAACCATAAGTTTAACTCTTTTTTATATGTAGTGAGTCCCACCTTATTGTATAAACATAAATAGGAAATAAATGCCACGATAAATATATTTTTTCTGCAATAAATCTTCACCTAAAGTTAAGAATTTAATTTGAAACTATTGAAAAAGAATAAATTACATTGACATCCCTCAAAAAAAATTTAAAAAAATATAATAAGCTCAATAGTTTTGACAAAATTACATTAAGTTTTCTTGAAACTTTATAATTCATACAATACTTAACTCATTTTTTATTAACAATTTGTTAGTTGTATGGATAAAAAATATATTGTCATATGTTTTACATGAAAATATATACTTTATGTTGTTTCTTTTTGCATTTTTTCATTATTTACATTAGTTTTGGTCCATTTAACCTAAATTTTCACTTTTTAAATACACTTGATTGATATACTTAAAAATTATAATATTATTAAGGATAAATTACACTGATACCCCCTAAGATTTCTATTTAATACAGATTTTCCCCTCACTTTTAAAAAATTACACTTACGCCCTTGTCAGATTAAAATGACATATTTGTTCCTTAGCCTTTATAAATGTAAAATAATAAAATAATACAGATATTATGTTCATATCATTTCAAGAAAAATAACAATCATCCTCTTTGGTTTAACTCACACAAAAAAATTGAGTTTTTTATTATTATTTTATTTTTGCATTTATTTTTTATTTTTACTAAATTTTTTTAATATTTTACTTAACTTTTTTTTATTTTTTAGATACACTTAATCTAGATATACTTAAAAAGTATAATATTTTGTAATTTTTTTTAAATTCACCAAATATAAAAAATACAAAAATTCAATACATTATTTTATTTTGTTGTATGCAATGGCCTTTTTTTAAGTTTTTTGTACAAATTTTATGAGAATTTGTACAAAAATTACTTTTATTGACGATTTTACTCAGATTTATTTTTAATAGGATTTCATGAAAATTAAGTCAAACTATTATGACTTATTAGTCTTCTTTTTTTTCTTTTTTTTTTTTCCTTCGGGGAATGATATTTTTTACTCATTATTTGGGCCTTCCATTCTACCTGTTGTGTGGGCAAGACAGTGGAAAGCTTGGACGTTACCGGAATAGATTGCCAAAATGGGTCATTTGGGCCAATTTAATTAGACAAACTATATGGATTGGACCCATGACCAATCTTAGCCATCAACAAACCCTGAACCAATTTTTTAATGCACCAAAAAAATTGTAATGCACCAAAAAAAAAAATTACAAGATACAAAATACAAAATACAAAATCACAAAAATGTGTATCAAAAAACCAATGGGCTCGAATTTATTTTAGATGCGGAAACCACACTAATGAACGGCATAGTAGTATTTCTATGCACTTTTATGTGTACATAACATTAGATTACAAACAATTTCTTTATTATTATTATTATTATTTTTTGAAATACAGTTTATATTTAACATATTAACATATTCAAAAGGAGGATGTAGATAGAAACCGCGATAGAGACTAATAAATTCTTAACTATTTCCTCATTTTATAATAATGTAGAAAGATATGGAATGTTGAAACAATGTTGATCTCATAAACTTCAATAGCTTGCAATATATAGTTGGTATAAAATTTACTAGTTGTTTAGGATGTGTTACATAAGTGCACTTTTTGACTTTTTGATTAAAAAAATAGATAAAAAAATATATGTTTTGGATAACTTTTTAATTTTTTATGAAAAAATATGTAATAAAATATTATAGTAAAATCAAAACGAGAATTTTACCCTTTTGCCCTTTTGACTTTTAACTTTTTAGATAGTTGAATTCAAAGAGCAAAATAATAATTTTGTCTTAGTGGCTTCTCCCATAAGCTACCCTTAAATAGTATAAATTTTTTTAATAATTTTTTAACTTTTTAACTTTTTTTTAATTTGTCCCAAACAAAACCTTGGATGGGTTGGTCTGATATGGACATTGTGCATTTTACTTCCGGGTTCAAACTATCTCATGATTGAGCTTGACCTGGTGTCAAACATTGATATTGTATGTGATAATGAAATTAATGAATTATAATTTATAATAACAATGATTAAATATAACATATAAATCATACAAAGAAAATCTCAGACTGAGAGATTGGTTTCAATTTTTTAAAAATTGATTTTTTTAATTTTTTTTATTTTTGGTGAATATTTTTAAAATTTTAAGTAATGTTTTTACTTTTTTAAATGAACCTTATTTAGATGTACGTAAAAAGTAAATATTTTAAAAAATCAATAAGTATACAAAAATACGAAAACTGTACTGAATTCTTGTATTTTTTATATTTAGTGAATTTTCTAGAGATTTTTTTTACAAGTATTATATTTTTTAAGTATATTTATATTAGGTGTATCTAAAAATTAAAAAAATCGCTTAGTATATTAAAAAAATCAATGAAAACCAAAAAAAAAATATAAAAAGCAAAAAATTTCAATTTTTGAAAGTGAATCCTAAAAATCGAAACCAAACAATCTGATTGTCATCCCAACAAATACATCACATGTTGGTGTGTAGGAGTGTAAAAATGGTTTGCGGCCCATGGGCAGCCCAAAGCCCGCCCGCGGCTCGGGATGGGCCCGACCCATTTGGGCCCGAGCCCAAGCATAGACTGAACCCTTTGGTCTGTGCCTAGGCCATCATTTTGAAGCCCGGCCCATCAGCCCGCTTAAGACTCACTCAAAGTCATGCCGAGGCCTAGTGTTTTTTTTAGTGAAAAATAATAAAATTTTGATAGAAAAAAAAAAAAAAAAAAAAAAGTCAGCCCCGCCCAAGTCCCGCCCAAGCCCCGAGGCCCAAATATTCACTAGGCTTGGGGCTAGGCCTAGTTTTTTAGCCCGTGGATTGGTCCGGCCTGACCCGAATTTTGACGGGAGCCCGCGAGGCCCGACATGGGCCGGGCTGGACGAGATTTACACCCTATTGGTGTGGATAAATTTAAAACACTAACCTTCCGATGAGATTGAGAAAATGAATATGATATAAGAATTAGAAAGTTCACTATTTATTTTTTTTTTTTTGTGTGTGGCTATTTTAACCTTATTAAAAAAATTGTTTTGAGAAGTTAGTTGACTTTTTTTTATTGATTTAATAGTTTTGAAAAAAATAAAATAAAATGATCATAAATTTAATGTGAAATTTTATCTTATTAAATATTTAACCTATTTTATTTTTTAATAAACTATTTTAATCCGACTATCTTCTCAAACACTTCTATAATGGATAAAATAATGTCACCATACAGACTAAAGCACAAAAAGGAAAATAAGACTCGAGTTCACAATTATTGAGGGATTAAAAAAAGAACTCACAATGCTTATCTAAGGAAACAATAGCAAGCACAAGCTTCTTCTTCTTCTTTTTTTACACTAAAAAAATTAATAAAACAATGCTTCAAAAGAAGGGGATACAAGAATCTTCTCCCAAGTAAAAAACTATCCGAGGACCATGACCTTTCCCAAGAAAGTAAACAAAAACAGACTGCACAACTCCTCTAAAATTGGAACAACTATAACTATTCAACCCCGACACACCTTTACCCAGCAAGCAAAACAAACCAGTACCATATTCGTTCTACTTTGAGAGTAACTTTGGGAGCGTGTTCAAGAAAAATTCAATAAGCACAGGCATGAAAGCTCCAGTTGGATCCCCCAAAAGAATACCAATTATTGTCCCAAGGAATGTGCTTAACGTCTTCAAAATCTCACCAAATCTCCCACCACTTCTATTTGTGGGTCAAGAATTCCTGGAACTGGGTTTGGTGGTAATACAATTTGCATTGCTTGGTTGTTCATGGCTGGCTCAAAGTACTCAAACCTTTTGCCATACTTTCTAAGCGCCTTAGTGACTTTGTACGGATCTCCAGTAACTAAAATGGATGCCTTGTGTTTTTCTGCATCTCTGTCTATTTGCTGCACTTCAAGAAATTTTTCCAGTTCAACCAAAATTTTGTCTCAGCCCTTGCAGGAGCGGCAATTAATCTTGAGGACACCAGTCTGCTGAACAGCCATTGTGCCGGAAATTCAAAATGGCAATCAAAATTAACCTCCTCTTTAGGAAAACGGTTGCTGTTGGCAAAAAGAGTGAAGGATTATTGAGACAAAGCTAGCCAAGAAGATATCTCTACACATTTTAATTATCTATATGCTATTTGAATAATTTCACTCGACAATAAAATGGCCACACATGATTTTGGCCTTCTTTTTTTTTTCACTTTAACTCTATACCATTATAACATAATTTGGTGTTAAAAGTGCAAATTTGTCAAAATTAACTTACTGTGGAATAGCAACAAGAAGCCCCAACATCAACAAAAACAACTATAAAATAAATTTCCATCTCACAATTCTTTAGCTTTAATCTATATCCTTTTTTAAGAAATTCTCACTTACCAAAATATAAAATTATGATGTGATGTATTTCATCTGTGGCATAGAGTTAACAAGTCTAATTATCGATGAAATTACAATAATCTCATAATTAAATAAGCACAACGGTTAATCAAATCATGATGATTGCATGTTTGCAAGGAATTTAAACAAATTCTAGCCCTAGATTTCTTAGTTCACAAAATCTAAAAGGCAAGAATATTGGGGGCCGTTAGTTTCTGAACAGGGGTAAAATCTTTCAAGTATTTTATATGATTCATGCTATGTATATCACCGATTTTTTCCCCTTTATATAAAGGGTGGATACAATGGAAGATATTATTTGCATTCATTTTTTTCTTTCATTACTGTTTTTCCAAACAAGAAACAAACTATGAACATGGTGGTCATACAAAATAATGACAAAAAAATCGATGATCAAATGTAAAAACTTCCAAATATATTATAGAACAAAGCATTGGAGTAGTTTCCTTTCTATTCATGAGCTTGCAGTAAAAACACCAAAATACACCCAAATCTCTATTCTCAAAGTGATACAAACATAATTCATACATATGAGACCTCGGTTTCACAGAAACAAATACATGGACAAATATAATACAGACACAACTCAAAAAAAAAACCAAAAAAACAAAGATACATATAAAAATGCATACATATATATAAATCAACAGTGGGTAAAAACGCAATAGATCTAAAATTTTGGATGGTTGATGAATGAGGAAAGTGGGTTAAATTTAAAAATCGTTTAATTGGAGTTTTAGCACTTAAAATTTTTATGGGAATTCTTGGAAAACAAAATGGAGTGACAAATGTTCAAATTTTTGAGTTGTGCATTTTATAAAATAATAGTAAACATACAAGCATATGTGAACAAATGCATACAAATACACTAATAAACACAAACCCATATGAGACTGGGGATTTAGAATCAGAGATTGGATGAGAGGGAGAGTAAAAGACTTGTCCCGTTTGTTTTAGGTTATAGGGAGGGTATTGGAACTAGTAATACCAAGGTATTACTAATGTCCTTGTTTGTTTGCAAAGATAACCTTGGGACTATTAGTCCCTTGGTATTACTAATACCCTTGGAAGGGAGATTGGTAAGGAGGAGGTAGAGATGGTATTAGAAAATAGTGAGGGGATTAGAAATTTTTTTATTTTTTATATATTGGAAATTTTTTTTTAAATATAATGTTTAATTTTTTATATTTTTATATTTTTTTTATTATTTTATATAAAAATAATTTAACAATTCCTCATTATTAATCCCCTCACTATCAATCCCCTCACTATTAATCCCCTCATTAACAATCCCCTCACTATTAATCCTCTCACTATCGATCTTCTCTATTCTATCTCCCAAAACAAACGGGGCCTTGGAATTCAGTGAGTGAGACCTAGGTAGGTATATCGTGGATGCATTTAAAAAAGTAAAAAAAAAATTGTTTAAAATTTGAAAAATATTCACTAAAAATAAAAAAATACCAAAATCAAAAAATCAATTTTCAAAAAACTTAATCTAAAAAACTCAAACCAAACACACTAATCACCATGCTTGGTTGTGGTTTTTCAAAAATACTTTTCAGAAAATTTTACTTTCTTGTTTTTTGTATTTTTTTATTTTTACTGATTTTTTTTAATATTTTAAGTAATTTTTTTTTTACTTTTTAGACATACATAACATAAATATACCTAAAAAATAAAAAATTTGTAAAAAAATCTTTTAAAAATTCACAAAATACCAAAAATACAAAAAAAATATTAGAATTCAGTACATTTTTTGTATTTTTATGTATTTATTAAATTTTTAAAATATTTTTTTACAAATTTTTTACTTTTTAGATACATCTAAGTAAGATGCATCTAAAAAAGTAAAAAAAATATTTAAAATTTTAAAAATATTCACTAAAAACAAAAAAACACGAAAATCAAAAAACTGAATTTTCAAAAAACTTAATTCAAAAAACTCAAATCAAACACACTAATTTTTTTTTCCTATCATTTGCAGCTTTCCACGTGGACCGAGGGTGCTGGGGTCACCGAGTTCGGATCCTCAGCGGCCTTATCCTATGGCGGTTCATGCGACGCCTCAAAACGACGTCGTTTTGAGGCAAAAATTCCAAAAAAACAAAAAAAAAACAAAAACACAGAATCAGCTCTTTGTCTCTCTACCACCTTCTCTCTTTGCATATTATACAAAAGATCTGCTGTGTCCATCTTCAAAGCAAAGAGAGAGCGAAAAGAAGAGAGTAGAAATTGGTGTCAACCAACCCATCTGTGTGTATTTTTTGTTGGAGCAAATAAGAAGAGGTTATTCTTCTCCTCTCTCTGGGCAAATAAAAGTGGGGGATTATTTCAGATCTGAGAATGGATTCATGGAACGCCGTAGGGGTCGCCGTTGCCGCTCTCCGTCGCCACTCTTGGTTGCCCGTTTCCGTCTATTGCAGTCTTTCACTCTCTGTCACCATCTCTCAGGATTTTGGGTTTCAAATTTGGGAATAGAGGGGCAAGAGAGAAATGTGAAAAAAAAAAAAAAAAAAAAAGTGCCAAAATCTGAAACCCAAATCTGAAACAGGGGGCTCTGTTGGGTTTCAGATTTGGGAATAGAGGGGCAAGAGAGAAATGTGAAAAGGATTTAAAAAAAAAAACAAACAAACAAACAACAACAACAACAACAACAAAGTGCCAAAATCTGAAACCCAAATCTGAAACAGGGTTCTGTTTGAAGATGTGTGGCTCTGTTTGAAGATGTGTTCTTCCTCTCCTCTCTCTCTTCCTCTATGCTTTCCGTCTTCCCCTTTCTCTACTTTGATTCTGTATTTTTGTCTTTTTTTTTCCTGAAATTTCGCCCCAAAACAACGTCGTTTTGGAGCGCCGCATGGACGGCCGCAGGATAAGGCCGCCGAGGATCCGGACTCGGGGTCACCCCACTGAGGGTCCCCAGCACGGTTGTTTGGAGCTCTTCACGTGGACCGAGGGTGCTGGGGGTCACCCCACTGAGGGTCCCCAGCACGGTTGTTTGGAAAAAGAGTCTGCTTTTGGTTGGTTGGGTAGGTGGGTGGGGGGTTGGTATTTATAGGAGAAGAGATGCGAAGTGAGTGGTGTGTTTGGATGTGCGTTTCTCCTTCATCTTTTAACCAGTCAAATTCCAATTAGCGTGTGGCACACGTCGGAATTTAATTACAGCTTAAGCAGACTTCGTGTTGATTTGCGCAGCAATAATCCGGTCGGGTCTTAAGCCTAATTTATCAATTATATATTTTAGTTAAAATATTAAAAAGTTATTTTAAATGATCAAATTATTTTATTTTATTTTATTTTTTTATATTTTTTTGTAAAAAATTAAAAAGTTATTAAAATAATATATTCTCAAACGAGACCTTAATAAGGCTATCCAACCAACTCCAGCTCAGCAATCTATGGGTGTGTTTGATTAGGGAGATAAAAGGGGGACTATTTACTGTGCAGATTGTAATCTACGAGAAGCATTCAATCTGGCTTTTTTTTTTTTTTAGTCCGCAGGACATGGAGTCTGGCCGGACTCCTTATCCCCCCATAGGAGGGATTATACTATCTTGGGGGTTGTGGGACAATTTTGAACGGACTATTTATTGTTGGGATTAAGTGGTGAAGTGATCATTTTGATCCTTTATTATTTAATTATGTATTATATTTAAAATAACATATATTTTTATTGATATTTTATTTATTTTTTTAAAAAAAATAAATTTATTTAATTGTGTGAAAAATAAAATAAAAAAAACTTTTATTTGATCTAACTAAAAATAATTAAAGATATTAAAGATATGTTTAATATTGCTATTACTTAGTAAACAATTATAAAAGAGTAAAATAGTCTTTGCACATTTATCTTATCCAGTCCGTCCAACCAAACATTGGATTCACTAAAAATAATCCTTTCCAGACATCTAATTCCATGAGAAAACAAACACATGATACATATTCAATCCAACCAAATAGTCCGGGGCAGTTTTAGGATTCAAGTCCGATGGATTCTAATCCCCCCTTATCTAGTCCGTCCAATCAAACACACCATATATATATATACTATGCGGAAGTTGGATTGAGGTGGGTTGGAGTTAAAATAGTTCAAAAAAAATAAAATAGATTTTTTAGTTTAATAAAACAAAATGTCACATCTAAACCATAATTATTTTATTTTTTCTCTCACAAAAATCAAAAAAGTCAAGAAATTCATCTCAAACGAGACTTTTTAGCTCCAAGTTAATAGTTAAAAAGTCAAAAAGTCAACTCACATTCTAAACAAACCCTATACATTAGAGGTAATCTGTGCTATATACTGATAAATAGTAAAAAGCGATGAATAATGTTAAACATGTTAAAAATTAGTTACTAAATACTGTGATACTAATTTAGATGGTTATATTTGACTGATCTTACTGTATATATTAAAAAAAATCAAGTTTAAATTTGAAGATAAATTATAAAAATATAGGAAGAAAAAATTAGATGAATCTTAGAAAAAAAGAGGTAAAGAAAAATTCAATAAATGTGATGAAATGGAGATTAAAAATAAAATAAAAACATAGAAGAATTGTAAAATTATTGGTTAATACAAGAGCGCCACATGGTCATGCCTCTCATCAATCACAATTCATTATATTTTTTCATATTTTTTAATCACTCAATACAAATTAGTGGACTCCGCCCTTCTACCAATCACAATACTATTAGGGTACCATGTAGCGGTTCCTCAAGACTAACCAATAACTTCTCACTCTGACTTGACTAAATCACTTATTGGAGCAATTATCTATGTTCGTGGTGTTTCTAATCAATAATAAAAGGTTAAATGAATATATGATCTTAATAATAAGGAAATAGAGGATAAAATATAATATTTTATTAGTCGAATACATGAGGCCGTGGTGTTCTTGACCTATTAGATAAATTTTTTATTTGTGTACTTAAAAATTAGCTACTAAGGGCAAGTTTGGGAAGATCCAAAAAAGTTAAAAAGTCAAAAAGTTACTCAAAAAGCTAAAAAGTTAACACTATTCACCAAAAGTCAACAATTACGGCTGCACAACTCCCAATTCAAATTTTTCCCTACAAATTAATTTTTACAATTTTTTATTACACATTTTTCAATAAAAAGTCAAAAAGTTAACCCAAATATTCATATTTTCAACCTCAATTTTTTAGTCCAAAAAGACAAAAAGTGCACTTTTTTAGTCTTCCCAAACTTGGCCTAAATACTATAATACTAATTTAGATGGCTATATTTGACTGATCTTACTATATGTCAACTTTAAATTTGAAGATAAATTATAAAAATATAGGAAGAAAAAAATATATGAATCCTAGAAAGAAGAAATAGAGAGAAATTCAATAAACATCAAATGTAAATTAAAAATAAAATAAGATAAACTTTAAAAATAAAATAAAATATAAATATAGAAGAATTGGATAGGATAATAGTTTAAAAATTGGATAAAAGTGAAATGACATCTATAATTTTTAAAAATTTATAAATAACAAAAAAAAAACTCAAAAATAAGAGAAGAATTGAGGTAACGGATTAAAAATTTTTTAAAAAATTAAAAAAGTGAAATATCACTTATAATTTTTTAACATTTAAATTTACTTACTATTGCCATATCATTCTGGTGATATTTTTTATATGAATTTTATTTATGTACAGCATATTTCAATCATCAAATGTAAATTCAATCAAAATATATAAACACACCTGAGAATATATAATTCTACTATTTTGTCATAGATATCCAAACAAATTTATTTTTCATTGACTACCAAAACTATTTTCTGTTAAGTTTTGTTTTTCGTTATACCTAATCAAAAAATTAATTTTTTTTTAATAATAGATGTATAAATCAAAACAATATCTTTTATTATTTTATTCTTTTTAAATATATATTTTATTGCGTACACATACATTGGTAACATCAATTATTAGAAGTATTTATAGTTATGTAAATTTTATGACTGTACATGATAATCCATGACCGCACAGAAGACACTCAAATTTTTGGTAAATTGATTCAATTTGGACATTTTGGAGCCAAAAATTAAAAAAGAAAAAAGAAAAAAAAAAGATGTACATAGATTAACAATTTAACTTCAAATGTCCTGCTCTAAAAATAAAATAAAATAAAAAAATAAAAAAGAACATACTTCTCAGTGTGCACATCTATATAAACATAGGTGTTTGTACATATAAATTTGAATCTCTAATCAATTGTATATATTTAAAAAGTGTGCAATTCCTTGCAATTTTTATAATCAAAATACAAAATTACAAATGCTTGGAACAAAAAATAAATTATTAAAGCAAAAGAAAAAAAAATCGAGACATGCATTTGACGAGCCTTGACTTGTAATTTAAGAGAAAGGATGGTGAGTAGTAGCCACCGTCAACCACGTTGAGTCTAATCATATGGCTGCTGATAAAGAGTTGATGAAGTATATGCATGAAGCGATCTATTTTTTGAGGAGAGTAATAGAAAAGTATAAAGAAAAGAAAAGAGACATTCATATGGTGTTTATCGACCTTGAGAAAGCATATGACAGAGTGCCCTGGAATATAATATGGTGGGTGTTAGAAAAGAAATGGGTGACAAAAGGTTACATTGACGTGATTAGGGGCATATATGAATGGGTGGTGACCACTATTAGATCGTCAGCTAGAGAGACAAATGAATTTCCTATCACTATAGGGTTACACCAAGGATCTACCTTAAGTCCTTATCTTTTTGCGTTAGTTATGGATGAGTTGACGATAAATATTCAGGATGACGTGCCATGGTGCATGTTTTTTGCAGACGATATTGTGCTAGTGCATGAGACTAGAGAAGGAGTTAACACAAAGTTAAAGATTTGGAGAAAAGTTCATGAATCTAAAGGATTCCAGATAAGTAGAACTAAGACAGAATACATGGAGTGTAAATTTAGTAACAGTAACAATGAAAGCAGAGGAGAAGTGAAGATTGAGAACCAAGAATTGCCTAAGAGTGAACATTTTCGTTATTTAGGGTCGATTATCGCAACAGCTGGAGAGATTGATGCAGATGTGGCCCATAGAATTAAGGTGGGATGGTGTAAGTGGAGAAGTGCGTCTGGGGTATTGTGCGATAAATGAATACCCACTAGACTAAAAGGTAAGTTTTATAGAAGGGCTATTAGACCAGCTATGTTATACGGGACGAAGTGTTGGGCAACCAAGAAACAACATGTAGATAAGATGAGTGTGGCTGAGATGAAGATGCTAAGGTGGATGTGTGGTAAGACTAGACAAGACAGGATTAGGAATGAGTGTATTCGGGAATGGGTAGGAGTAGCACCGATAGAAGATAAGTTGAGAGAGAATCGTTTGAAATGGTTTGGTCATATTCAACGGAGACCAATAGAGGCAGTAGTGAAGAGATGTGATGCTGTAACGGTAGATGGAAGTGTTAGGGGACGGGGTAGGTCTAGATTAACGTTGACTAGTGTTTTAAATAGAGATATGAATCTACTTAATTTGACTAATGAAATGGCCTATGATAGGGCCGCGTGAAGAAGAAGGATTCATATAGTCGACCCCATTTGATGAGACTTAAGACTTGGTTTGGTTTGGTTTGATTAGTGTAATTATGTACGAAAAAGGGATTAAGGGATAGATGAGAGATTTCAGAGGAATATGCATAGATGCGAGGGTTTTTTTTTTTTTTTCCTTTCTTTATATCTATCTTTTGGTTTTATTTTTTGTAACGGAGATGAATAGATATAGAACGTTTTTTAAGGGTTTCAATTTTAGAGGAAATTGTGGAGATAGAGGTTGGTGTAATCAAAATCACATATATAATCGTGAGTTTTTATTTTAAAAGAAAATTTAGGAAAGGC
Organism: Camellia sinensis; assembly: GCF_055761805.1. Classification (NCBI taxonomy): domain Eukaryota; kingdom Viridiplantae; phylum Streptophyta; class Magnoliopsida; order Ericales; family Theaceae; genus Camellia; species Camellia sinensis. The sequence goes on from NC_138961.1 coordinate 29,074,018, forward strand.
AAGTGCCAGTGGATTGAAAAATTAGCTCAAAGCATGTGTCACAATTTTTTTTGTATTGTTAGAATTTACAGAAAATTAGAAATTGGGATTGGAAGGCCGTGAGACTCCACTACATTTGTAAATAGATATAGTATAGATTTTAAATTGGGCACTTAGGTCATAGGTTTATATTTTTAAAGTTTTGGATCAATAATCTTTTGTAGTTAAAAGGACATTTATTTGTCCTAAATGATACATATTTTTCTATTTATTTAAATGTTACCTATTTGTAGAGGTAGCAAACCCATAAACTCGTCCTATTATATATGTTAAAACTCATATTAATCTACCCAAATCAATAAATGAGTTTAAATGGGTTGCTCATTGTCAACCCAATTAAAATTGGATTTATATAGGTTGGATATAAATACTCATTTAAGTCCGTAAATAATTTTTTTAAAAAAAATAATAAAATAAAAAATATATTTTTTTAGAAAAAAATAAAAACTAATTTTTTAAAAAAATTAAAAATTAAAAAAAGAAAAGATGAAGTAAATGGATTAGTTGAGTTCATTTGTCCAACTTATATACAATTCAACGCAATCCATTTAAGCACATTTATTAAATGGGCGATTTGGGTTAGATTGTTTAAAGAATAATGTTATATACACTAATTATTGTACTAACTAGTGTACCAATTGATGTACTAACTAGTGTACCAATTGATGATGTGTCATAATTTAAGATGTTTTTAATATTTGTAATTTGTATAATGAGTGGGGTCAATAATAATGTCATAACTAGTGTTGGTACACTAATTAGTACATTAATTGAAGCATGTAGCACCACCGTTGTTTAAATGTATAATCCTTTTTGACCCATCCATACCAGTCCATTTACCACATCTACTTATTTGTATGCATGTCACATGTTTGTTCACTTGTCTATCCAATATCACATATATGTCCACCATAGTAGCCAGGGCCGGCTCTAAACATTCAAGTGCCTAAAGCGAACACTCAACATGGGCACCTACATTTCTTCATGTCACTCAAAAAAAAAAAAAAAAAATCAACTTAAAAAATTATTACAAAAATTTAAAGGATAAAATTTAGTATTATTGCTTATATCTATCCATTTACACAAGAAAAAAATACTATACAAAAATCCATAACTAATATTTAAAAAAAAAAAAAAAACTAAATGAATCATATCACTATATCTCTTAAGTGTTACTCTTCTTGTATTTTTAGCTACAAAATTGAGCCAAGAGCTCTTAATTGTAATTCAATTAATTCTTTTATACTTTCTTAGAAGTATGATTAAACAAACAATGCATTCCATTATTCAATAAACAATAATCATTCAATTATAGAGATTTCAATTTTTAAGTAAAGCCAACAAACAATTGAAGTAAAACTTAAAATGATACAAAATCAAGAGAATATTAAGATTTAAAAATTTTCACTCTCGTAATGATGAATTGTGTTGGAGAGAAATTTGGTAAAGTAATTTGGATCCTTTATTAATAAAATTGTGTTGTTTTGGGGGTTTAATATGAAGTGCTAAATTTAGTTAGGTTTTGGAAAGTTGAAATTAAAGTAATTGGAATCCTCCACTTATAAAAATAATTTTGTTTTTTCAGTTTGGTGTTGAGGATTGGAGTTAGGTGAGTTTTGATGTTAAAAATTTGGAGGCCTTCATTTAATTGAGATCTAAAAATATTATAAGAATTTTTCTTAAATTGAGGTCCTAAATTTTAGCTCAAATCTGGGATCCAAAGTGACGGCTTTGCCAGCTTAACCTCAAAATCGGCCCTGATAATAGCACTAGCCACCTCTGCTCACTGCTACTGCCAATCACAACTAGCGACTTTTCTAACTAGCTTTTCAATAATTTTTTCAACATGTCTTTATTATCAAAAAATATTAATTCTTGAACCTAATGTCATTTCTCCCATAAATATGGCATTCTCACCAATAAATACTTTAAAATATGGTGTCGTTTGGGAAGTGTGTTGGCTTTTTGGCTTTTTAGTTTTTTTGGCTATTTTAGCCTGGGCTAAAAAGTTTGGTTTGAGAAGAGCTTTTTGGCTTTTTGACTTTTTTGACTTTTTTTGTGGGAGAATAGTGTAATGATTATAGATTTGATGTGATGTTTTATTTGTTGTGTCTAAAATAGCCTATTTTATCTTTTGTGACTAAAATAGCCAAAAAAGCTCCCAACCCACCTTTCCAAATGGTGCCGTATATAATGAGTTTGGATAATGCTAAAGTTATTTTGACAGGTAAATTAACTTAAGTATCATCTCTCACACATTATTATGTTATTATTATTAGTTATTTGTTTTGATGATGTTTGTGATTTTGTCAAACAAAAAATATTGGTTCCATTTGTAATAAAAAAAATTAAACAATCCAACTTTAAAAATAAGAAAATTGTGGGCAATCTGCACATTACCCAAATTCTAGTTATTGGAGTTAGCCTTGAGTTTAGATAACGCATAACACAATTCAACCTTTAGATAACCCATTAACCCGATCAAATATGTAATCATATGCAGCGAGTTCATAATAGATCCATGCACTACAATAAAAAAGGATTTTTACGGCGCACATTGCATGCCGTAAAAACCGTTCTACCACTACTAGAAAACAGGGTTTTTGAGTCGGCAGCGTGCCGTCGCAAATAGCGGATTTGCCGACGCAAAAACTTTTTGCGACGACGTTTCGACGGCAACTCAAGGGACGAAAATGGTGGGGTCGCAAAAAGTTTTTGAGTCGGCAATCTGCCGACGCAAAAAGTTTTAATTTTTTGAGACGGTAAATTGCCGACTCAAAAAGTGGTTAAATGTTTTAAAAAATTTAACTCATAATTTTCTCATTGAGGCTCCCAAGGTTCGAACACACACCCATTTGGACAATTTGACCCAAGCTCACCGCACTAAATCCACTTCACCACCATACCTCTTACAGATATTAAACGAGATGTATATTATTTATAGTATATACACTGAATATTAATAAAAAAGTATATGTATAAATAAACATATTTATTAAATATAATCAAGTAAATATTTATATATCTTGGCTATAAATATTTTTTTTTTGCTACGGCATCAGTTGCCGACACAAAAAGGTCTAATTTTTTGTGTCGGCACAAATTTGCCGACGCAAAAGGTCTATGCCGACTCAAAAGGTCTATCTTTTGCGTCGGTAAATTCAACCGACTCAAATAATGTTATCAAATATTAATTTTTTGTGTCGGCCAACAGTGCCGTCACTAAAGGTTTGGTATTTAAGTCGGTAACTCTGTGCCGTCTCAAAAAAGCTACCTTTTGCGACGGTAAAATTTGCCGACTCAAAAAACCGACTCAAAAGGCCCTTTCTTTAGTAGTGTACGACGTGCAACGTAACGACATATTATGACCAATCATGAAAAGTCATTTACTTTCAACAGCATGCCATAGTACTCCGTTAAAAACTATTTAATCGTAGATCTTGCGCGTTGTTTTTACTTTTTGTACGATTACTTTTGCACACCGTTAATTGTGAACATACCACGGCGTTCGTAGAATGCTGTGGAATATGTCATATAATTGCCTAATTTGCTTGCCGTAGAATGTGCATTATTTTTTAAAAAAAATTCAGTAGTTTCTATTTTGACTTGTTTTGTACAATCTAATAAACATTACAAACAAGCTTCACAAAATATCAATTAACCACCAAAATATTTTTTTAAGCATAAAAAATAAACTATATCCATAAATTATGAACATTCAAAAATTATCAATATATACATTCCAAACATCCAAAAACTAATCTTAATTCAAAACCATCTAAAAAGAACTATCCTTAAATTCTAGTTGTCCAAAAAGTTCTAAACTATCCAAAAACTATGTCATATATAAGTTTCTAAATAAAAGACACATTGACTTTGACATGATTAACGCATACTTTCCAACACCCAGGGCCAAGAAGCTCCATTCTCTAGATTGTCTTGGCTTCAATCACAAATTTTGATTCCTCGACCTAATCACAACACAAAGAAATAAATCAATGACAATAAAATGCCCCAACACCATTCAGTGAGACATTTTCACAAACACCCACATTGTGTATTTAGCAATTCAATATCACATACTTGGAAGTCTAAGAAAAAGGGCACTTGGGTCTCCTCAACTTTGGCAGCTAAAGAGAGACAAGCAACAACAAGAAGTTGACAATCTACAAGTGAAAATAGACTGTTTCATAACCAATGACAATCTACAATTCTAAGATTAATGCAGTTGAATAAACAAATGAATAAATGTGAATGTCATGAATTCTCAACAAACATAGGGCGTCATAGAAAGGATTACAAACAGTTGTATAAAAAGGAAATAAAGATTTAAGTAGTAAATACAACAAACATGTAGTATGAAAAAGCTAAGGGTGTCCTCACCACATTAAATTTTGAAAAATAAAAAATAAAAAATGGAGAACAAAGTAAGTTATTTGACAACTCTAATATGGAAATCCAATCATTAGATAGTGCATGACGCCCTGATAATTGCGAGATTTCTACACCCTGGCACACAAGTAGGAATAAAATCATAAAGTAAATATAGAGGCATACAAAAAATGCGAAATACCGTTAGCAAGTGCATTCTTTAAATATAATAGCAGCTCCACAGTTCCTAGAATGATTTCCAGCCTCAATAGAATGAAATCAATAATAAAGAGATTTCAATAAAGGTGGAATAAATGTCCAGAGTCTTCCTTCCATTATCATACTATAAACCATGTTTAACTTACAAATTCAATGGAAAAAGTAATGATCATAACTACACAAATTGAAATTTAATTTAATAATTTAAGAGTGGCATCTAAGGCATATCGATTCAAGTTCATCAGGAATCCCAAGCCGAGTTTGTTGATTTGCAAGGATGAGAACTATGTGTTCCCTCTGGTTAGAAACATTGTCTTTCTGCCCAAAACAAAAAAAATTGAGCTATGAGATCAATAAATTAAAAACAAAATTGTTTTGTCAGCAGCTTGTCAAAATATTGAAGAGCTGTGTAATCAACTAACTAGAACTAGAGGACATGAAGCATAAATTTTAGAGATTATTAAAACAAGTTACATCTATTAATGCTTCAGCTCTTTATCCTCATCATAAGAGGCAGTTATTGAAGAAAAATGGGGGAGGAAGACCAAGGCACCATAAGCCACCAGAAAGATAAGACCGAAAGAAAGAAAGAAAAAAACAGAAACTAACAAAACCCAGTAAACACTATACCAATTGAAGAAATTCCCTCCAAAATATGCTGTAAAAACACCTTATATATCTATCTACCTATACAAGAACAAGCTATAACATTATTATTCTACCCCAAAAAAAGATTCATCAGTAATACCAACTCAAACAAATACAGAACAGGGCAAATATGAAATTTCATATGAAGCATGTTTACCATCAAGGATTGAAGTTTTGAAATAATTTTGAGCCTTTATTTTTGTGTATTATAATCATAGTTGTCAAATTGGGATTTGAATCGTGAATAAAAATAGCCTTATACCAAATCGCGCATTGAATTGAATCATGAATCGTAAAGATTCAGTCATTTTTTAAAATTACTTAAAAAATATATTTACACACTTGGATATTAAATATATCTTATGAATATGAAATATTTAAACTTAAATCAATGAAAATGTTGTTTTGAATGATGATCATATAGTTTAATAAGTAAGAAGTTAACAAAAGTTCCTAAGTGTTGTATTCCAAACTAGGGCCAGCCATATGAATCTTTTCTTAACTCCGCTCTATCAATGACTATATGTTCAATTAAATTAAGTAAATTCATATCATTTTTAACTATATGCTCTATCAATGATCCATCTGGATTGAAGCCCAAGTCATTGGTAGGAGCACTATCACAACGTTTATATGCATGTCAATTATTGTAAAAACATGGCTTCAATTGTTCACAATTATAAAACAAAAACCACAATAAGATGCACAAAATCATAACAAACTAAAGAGGATAGTGACAGAAAATACACAAACAGTTAAATGAGCATAAAACATGTGAAAGAGAAATATAAGCATAACTTCTTTTTCTTCCTTTGTGAAAATTCTCGATAGGTATTATAAAAAATACATAACCACTCCTTTTGTTTCTCACTAAATTTTACTATTTTAAGTTAGAAACTACATTGCAAAACAAGATAGTTCTCTTTCTCTTCATTTCTTATCATTTCTCATCAAATCATGGACACATCTATAGAACGCATTAAACCCGTAAAGCTATGCTCTTTTACAATTCAAAGCTTGTCTCATAAGTTGCACAAAATACAAACCCATAAAAGAATGTAATAGAATTACCTAGAAGAAGAAGCATGTGAAACTATCATCACTAAATCTTCATCATTCACACCAAGACCACTCAATTTCTCAGCATTCCTCATCTAGTTTCCATTATAAAACAGCTGTTGCTAAATCGACACTTGAGTCTGCTCACAAACCAAACACCACAAATCTCAATCCTCACACACACATACACACACACACACACAACACACATACACACATGCATATATGGAGAGAGAAATCGATCTTACCTTGACCTCAAGCAGAACTTTCAAGTTCCCAACCTGTATATGAGATCAAAATTCACATTCAAAAAACTAATAATCTCAAAAAAATGAAGTTGAACTAGGGTTTTGGAGATTATAGATTCATCAGATTCTTTAGTTTCACATAAGAGATTCAAAGCTTTCAAAATCAAGATAGAGAGCATGAAGAAATAGATACGATAAGAAGACAATAGTTTAGTGTAGAGAATATAAGTCCAAATTCCAGCCATAAAAATGTAAATCAAGAAGAAGAAGAAGTAAATCAAAGGGAGATTAGTTTTACCAGCAGACAAGTTGTTGGAATAATCTTCTGTGTAAAATAAATAATGTGAAACAAATCAAACAAACAAAAATAAATTACTTACCGAATTTATTTACCAAACCGAATAAATATTTAAAAGATCAAGTCGAGTGTATGATACTCTCTCCTTAAGACAGATTCACCCCGTTACAGTGCTTATGGATAAATGGCGTCTATCTCCCAAGATACAATGATCTTCACAAATTGTAGTAGCACTCCAAACAATTTGTATGATGAACCAAACCTGTGTTCTATACTCTCAAATATTTCCTAAATTTATATGAAGAATATATATGCAAGAGAGCAAAATCTGGACAGCAACAAATGAATTTTTGGATGTAGAAATCTGCTGGAATTATTCTGAATTTATAGGCAAACTGGAACCTGTTGGACAGATCTGAATAGGTACAAAACGAAATTGAACAGATAAAAATTCAAAATGAACAGGTGCAGAATAGTTTTGAACAGATAACTACTAATTGTTGGCAGTTTTAAAACTGTCTAAACCTGTCCGGAACTATTGGGCTGTTTTTCAATTTGTTGAACATTTTGAACCTGTTGAACTTGCTAGAAAATAGACTGGAAAATGACACTGTTTGGACAGAAAAAATTGGCGCAAAATTTAAAATAATTTTCCCGCGAGAATTTTTTAGAAAAATTCAAAATAAATTTTGTCCAAAAAAATATTATTAGAACCAACCCGACCCACACCAGTGCTTGGTATGACTTGGCTTTGTCGGTCGGACGGCGGAGTGCATGCGTATGTGGTGGTTTGGGTTAAGGCCCACTTTGTCTATAACTTCTCTCTTCTACAAACTTAGGGTGCCCCTTGGGGTCCAACCCAAGTGTTGCCACCTAGAACTTATATACACACATAAATTTTCTTAAGTTTCTAATATGGGATAACCATTTTAAGGAAACCCACATTTTGCTTCTTTAATAGTCCATTCCACAAACCCGAAAATGACTTCAACTTCCTATTCACTCATAAATGGTTTTCATAAATTCTCTTCACCGTGTGACTTACCATGCCACAAGAAACACGTCACCTCTTTGGACCCACCCTAAAAGGTGTGTGGGCTCCATTCAAATTTGGGCTCAAAGTTAGCCCAAAATAAGCCTATAAAACCATATATTCCAACAATCCCCCCCACATGAATAGAATTTGACAAAGAGAAAATGCAATAATATGATCTAATTACTGAGAGTACAGAAATTAAAAATATTCTGCAAATGATAAGTAGCTTTTGGCTTTGAACCTTCTCTTGTGAGACACTATCGAATTTACTAGCCAACCAATGAATATAATGTCTTGAACTGTTCAACCATTTGTGTAAATCAAAACAATAGTACTCATATAGTATATTACCAGATACAGTTTAATTCTTACTATTGTGTTGATTTTGGCCCTAAACAACTTGGTCTTTCATGAGTGCTCCAAAGAATTGTAGTTTTTCACAAATCTTATAGAATCGGCCCAGTTCACGCTCACATAGGTGATTCTTATGAAGAGTATCCTACCATACTCCACTAGGTATTCCTAGATATAAGAATCATTAAAAATATTACTTAACCTAAAATGCTGCAGACATCACTATAGCATCATAGAAATGGGTAGGAGTTTGACTCCCCAGTGATCCTTACAAGTCATACACAACTCGGTTGTCCCTTTGAACCTAGATCTTAAGATCTCCAATCAACTAAGTTGGGTTGCCGTTGTGGTAACTCTTATTTAATAGGCTTAAGTCCTATTTCCCTCGATAAATTCTCAACTAACTCTCTTGCTAACCCTTTGGTTAGTGGATCTGCTATGTTATCTTTAAACTTCACATATTCAATGAAAATAATTCCATTAGAGAGTAGTTGTCTCACGGTATTATGTTGACAACAAATGTGTCGCGACTTACTGTTATACATATGACTCTGTGCTCTACCAATTGCTGATTGACTATCACAATGTATGCAAGGCACCGGTTTTGGCCACATTAGAATATCTTCAAGGAAGTGGTGAAGCCATTCTGCCTTTTTCGCAACTTTATCTAAAGCTATGAATTCTGATTCCATAGTAAACCTAGCAATGCAACTTTGTTTAGAAGATTTCCAAGATATAGCCGCCCCACCAAGAGTAAAGACATATCCACTGGTGGATTTTGAGTCTCTAGTATCCGATATCCAGTTTGCATGACAGTATTCTTCAAGTACTACTGAATATTTAGTATAATTTAGTTAAACGTTACGAGTAAATCAGAGATATCTTAGAGCCCTTATAATTGCTTTCCAGTATTCTATTCCTGGATTACTCATATATTTACTTAATTTACTTACTGCGTAGGCTATATTTGGGTGAGTGCAGTTCATCAAGTATATTAAGTTTCCAATAATCTGGGCATACTCTAATTGAGAAATACTTTCCTGTACATTCTTGGAAAAAAAACAAATTAACGTCCACAAGTGTTCTAGCAAGATGATCATCATCTTTGTTATCATCTTTACTAAATTTGTCAAGTATTTTCTCAATGTAATGTGATTATGACAAAGCATAACCTTCTGATGTTTTGGTAATTTTCATACCAAGTATTACATCAGCAATCCCCATGTTTTTCATGTCAAAATATTTATTCAACATTTTCTTAGTAGTTTTTGTACGGGGAGGAAATAATTCTCCTCGTATAATCCTGTTGACCAAGTCCACGCTTCTCCGTACGACGTCGCTTTGTCACCTGAAAACACAAACGTGAGCTAGCCGGCGGGTGTGTGCCGGAAACCTCTCCGATGCCTAAGTCAGAAAACTTGACAAGTAGACAAAGCTCTAAGTTCTCAGAAAGATTGTGTTCAATTACCTCCTCCAAGGTGATACTTGTGAGCTTTTATAAGTTTCCCGTGGCACAATCCTAGTAGGACTTGTATTTCTCCATGCAGAGTCCTCCTAGGATTCATTCTCCTAAGGATAATGCTTATCCTTTCACACCCTCCCCCACTGCTTAAACCAAGTGGGATGGTTCTCTTTATAGCCGAACTTCTATTTGACCGAAGTAAAAATGGTTATGCCGAGCCACCAAATAGGCCGTACTAACAGTTGTTCGGTTCTTCTTCATGCTATCATATCACGGTTCTCTCATACCTGAACCGTGGTATGTTCGGACCGAACCACTGACTCGACCGGCATAACTCTCAAACCGGTATGCCTCTAAGGCCGGTCTAACTCCAAGTTGCTCCCCAAACCGAAGTACTTTACAATCCTCTAGCCGAAGTAACTCTATTACTTCGTAAGCCGAAGTAATTCCACCTCCTTTGGGCCGGAGTAACTCTGTCTCCCCTAGGCCGGAGTAACCATTACGGCCTTTTTTACTTAGTCCTTCGCTTTTCTGGGCCTTAAAGCCCAACTCGCAGCTCGGCCTAGTTTTTCCCAAAAATTACCCTCTCAGTTTTAATCATATCATTATTATTATCTATGATGAGCATATCATCCACATAAAGACATACTATAACATAACCCTTGCTTATGTTTTAATATAAACATATTTGTTACATTCATTAATTTTCAATCCATTTGACATCATTGCTTTGTCAAATTTTTCATGCCACTTTGGCACTTGTTTTAAACCATATAATGATTTAATCAATTTACACACTTTTTTTTCCTGGAACAGAGAATCTTTCTGGTTGTTTCATGTAAATTTCTTCATTTAACTCACCATTTAAGAAAGCGATTTTCACATCCATTTGATGAATTTCTATATTGTACAAAGATGTAATGGCAATTAGCATTCTAATGGATGTTATCTTGTAACTGGTGAATGTGTGTCAAAGTAATCAAGACTTTTTTTTTTTTGTCTAAATCCTTTGACTACAAGTCTCACCTTGTATTTATCAATTGATCCATCTGCTTTCATTTTTCTCTTGAAAATCCACTTGTACCCAAGGGGTTAACAACATGGTGGCAAATCCATCAATTCCCAAACGTGATTTTGCAGGATGGATTCAACTTCGCTGTTTATAACTTCTTTCCATAAAGGAGCCTCAGGACTGGACATAGCTTCTTTGAAAGTTAATGGCTTATTTTCTAACAAAAATGTTAGAAAATCTGGACCAAAAGATTTTGAGGTTCTAGCACGTTTACTATGCCTAGGTTCCTCTTTCTCATTTTGATCTATCTCTTGCTCTTATTCTTGATCTTGTTCTTGATCATGACTAGTAATAGCATCATAAGATCTTTTATTGGTACTAGTCTCTTGTCCAGTTTTATTCGGAAATCCAGTTTTATTCGGAAATACATATTTAAAGAATGATGCATTTTGAGATTCAATAATAGTATTTACATGCATTTCAGAATGTTCTGATTTATGGATACAAAATCGATATATACTTTTATTCTTGGCATAACCAATAAAAATACAATCAACGGTTTTATGACCTATCTTAGTCTTTTTAGAACAGTCACTTTAGTCGAACACTCGCACACTTATAAGTATTTGTAGGATGGTACTCTCTCATGCCACATTTCATAAGGTGTTTGATTTACTTTCTTCTGGAGTACTTTGTTAATTATATAATTAGTAGAAAGTATTGCTTCTCCTCACAAGTTCTGAAGTAATCCAGAACTTATTAGCATGACATTCATCATTTCTTTTAAAGTCCTATTTTTTCTTTCAGCAATTTCATTTTGCTGAGATGAGTAAGGAGCGATGGTTTGATGAATTATTCCATGTTCTTTACCAAACTCACCAAAAAGTGATTCATATTCACCACCTCTATCACTTCTAAGTTTTTTAATTTTCTTACCAAGTTGATTTTCAACTTCATTTTTATATTAAATGAAAGTTTTCAAAGTTTTATTCTTTATTCGAATTAAATAAACATAACTATATCTAGTATAGTTATCTATGAAAGTGATAAATATTTTTTCCCATCTCTAATTTGAATTAATTTAAAATCACAAATGTCACTATGAATTAATTCAAGTGGCTCCATACTTCGTTTAATTGAATGAAAAGGAGTTTTAATTAATTTTGCCTTAACGCAAATTTCACATTTATGATTTAAATCAATGTCAAATTTAGGTTAACATTTCATATTAATTAATCTACGCAAGAATCCATAATTAACATGTCCTAGTTTACTATGCCATAAATTTGAAGACTCAAGCAAGTAAGAAAAAGATGTATTATTATTAATAACAGAAGGTACAACAGTTATTACGTTCATTTTGAAAAGGCTATCAAACATGTAATATTTTCCTACATATATCTCGTTTTTGGTAAGTACAAATTTGTCACCTTCAAAAACTAGCCTAAACCCATTTTTACTCAATAGAGATCCAAAGACTAGATTCTTACGAATGTTCGGTACATGCAGCACATTGTTAAGAATGAGTTCCTTTCCAGATGTTATCTTCAAAATAATCTTTCCTTGTCCATCAACTGTAGAAGTCGAGGAGTTGCCCATGAAAAGTTGTTCACCGTTGTCCACTACAGAATAAGATGTGAACATCTTTTTGTTGGCACAAATGTGGCGAGTAATACCAGTGTCCACCCATTACTCTTTAGGATTTCCGATAAGATTTGCCTTGGAAACAACTGCAGAAAGATTTATGTGCTCAACACCATTGGAAATTTTGTCCACTTCGGTCATATTGGCTTAAGCAAGCTTCTTGCTTAATCTTCCTTTGCCTTTGCGTTTGCTAAGGAAATCTTTGGCCCGATGTCCCTCTTTGTCACAGATGTAACATCTGCCATTGAGCTTATACTTTTTAGTTTTCCCCCTCTTAGAGCCTTATAAGGAACTTTCTCCAGAAAACTTCCGTTTTTTTGCTTTTGGAGCATGTTCCACCACATTCGCCTTAGACTTCATTGGATGCTTACCAGCCCGTTTCTCAGAATTGCGGTTGTCCTCCTTAATCCTCAAACACACAATCAATTCCTCTAAAGTCATTTCTTTACGCTTGTGTTTGAGGTAGTTCTTGAATTCCTTCCAGCCTTGTGGTAATTTTTCAATTAAGGCAGCAACTTGGAAGGATTCACTGAGAGACATGCCTTCTGCATGAATGTCATGCAGAATGAGTTGGAGATCTTGAACTTAGCTGATCATAGTCTTAGAATCAACCATCACAAAGTCCAGAAATTTGCCTATTATAAATTTCTTTAAGCCAGCATTTTCTGTCTTGTATTTTTTCTTCAAAGGCTCCCAAAGTTCCTTTGCCATCTTGATAGGACTGTAGATGTTGTATAATGTATTGTCAAGTCTGTTCAGTATGTAATTCTGGTAAAGGAAATCAACATGTTTCTAGGCATCAACCGCAGCAACCACTTGCCGGTCGGTTTCACCTTTGTTCAGAGTAGGAGCATTTTCACGGAAGAAACGCACCAAGTTTAGAGTAGTAAGATAGAACAGCATTTTCTACTGCCATGTTTTAAAATCAGTTCTTAAGAACTTCTCTGGTTTTTCACCGTGATTGATTGGCACAGTTACAGTAGGAGGAGGGGTTGACGCAATTGTAACCACCATACTAGTACTTGTTTGACCGTTAGTTTTAGTAGTTATGAATTCTAAATTATAAAACAAAATTAGAATTAGAATTTTATATTACATAGAAAATTAAACCAAAACCACAAAATTTAAATTCTATAAAAATAAAAGAAACAAGAATTATAACATTTATGTTTCAATTAATTTGAAAATAAAATAAAATTTTATTTAAACAAATTAATTCCACCACAGAAAAATATTTCTATAACATTTCAAAAATTGAAATATTGAAAACAGAATTTTAATTAATGAAAACTCAAAAATTATTTCTAAAAATCAAAATTAATTTCTGATCAACTTCACAAATAAATATTCTGAATTATTAATGACTACCAGTATATTACTACTAGTTGTCAAAAAAAATAAACAGTATATTACTACTATTTTTCAAGTAGTATATTACTATTATTTATTTTTCCAACTAGAATATTATTTGTAAAACCATAGAAAATAATTTCTGTAAGAAAAAGAAAGGAAGAAAATGAAACAAACGAAAAATTCTGCATAAACAGAATGATTCGAATATGTCTTAAGATTGTTGGAATAATCTTCTGTGTAAAATAAATAATGTGAAACAAATCAAACAAATAAAAATAAATTACTTATCGAATTTATTTACTGAACCGAATAAATATTTAAAAGATCAAGTCAAGTGTGTGATACTCTGTTCTTAAGATAGATTCGCCTTGCTACGATGCTTACAGATAAATGGCATCTATCTCCCAAGATACAATGATTTTCACAAATTATAGTAACACTCCAAACAATTTATACGGCGAACCAAACCTGTGTTCTATACTCTAAAATATTTCCTAAATTTATATGCAGAATATATATACAAGAGAGAAAAATCTGGACAGCAACAAACGAATTTTCGGATATAAAAATTTCCTAGAATTATTTTGAATTTATAGGCAAAATGGAACCTGTTGGACAGATCCTAACAGGTACAAAACAAAATTGAACAGATACAAATTCAAAATGAACACGTGCAAAACAGTTTTGAATAGATAACTGCTAACTACTGGAAATTTTAAAACTATCTAAACCTGTCTAGAACTGCTGGGCTGTTTTTCAATCTGTTGAACATTTTGAACTTGTTAAACCTGCTTGAAAATAGACTGAAAAAGGCACTGTTTGGACAGAAAAAATTGGCGCAAAATTTAAATTAATTTTACTGCAATAATTTTTTGAAAAAATTCAAAATAAATTTTGTCAAAAAAAAATATTATTAGAACCGACTCGACTCACACCCGCGCCTGGTACGACTCAGATTGGCCGACTGGTTGGACGAAAGGCGGCATGCGCGTGTGGTGGTTTGGGCTAAGGCCCACTTTGTCCATAACTCCTTCATTGTACAAACTTGGGGTGCCCCTTTAGGCCCAACCCAAGTGTTGCCACCTAGAACTTATATACACACATAAATTCTCTTAAGTTTCCAATGTGGGATAACCATTTCAAGGAAACCCACATTTTGCTTCTTTAATAGTTCATTCCACGAACCCGAAAATGACGTCAACTTCCCATTAACTCATAAATGGTTTTGACGAACCGTTTTTACCGTGGGATTTGCCATGCGGCAAGAAACACGTCACCTCTTTGAACTCACCCCAAAAGACGTGTGAGACCCACTCAAATTTGGGCTCAAAGTTGGCTCAAAATAAGCCTATAAAATCATAAATTCCAACATAAGTAGTCGCGGCGATTGGATTTGGAGTCGATGTTGTGCATTTCAGATCGAACATTTATAGAGATTTTGAGATCGGGGACGCAATTGCCGAAGATGAGAGTTAATAGATTGAGATTGGTGAGACTGATTTTGGAGAAGTAAAAATTGGAGGTTTGGAGTTTGTTGAAGGTGAATACGAGTTTAATGAAATCGGATTTGAAAAGGCATTTGAGATTGCCTTCGGCGAGCTGTCTGAGGTCGTGAAGCCAGGAATCACGAGAGGAGAGGAAGAAGCCGATTTTAGAGAGATCAGGCTAGGGAACCAATCTCGACGACGAGGATGATGATGAAGAAAGTGGAGATTCGTGGTGGGGTTTGAAGGTTGGGTTGAAGGTTAAAGCCAAGGTTGGTATTGCCTTGCAATTGAATAGTTCTGAGACCAACTCAGGGTTGATTTTCTGTGTTATGACTGAGAGTTGGGGCTTTTGATTATTATCTTCTTCTTCTTTTTCTTTTTTTTTTTGGTGAATTAACGCCAAAAAATTTCATTTTGGCATTATTTTTTTTTTTGTCGTACCTTTCACGACATGTACTGTGCGTCGTAAAAATGAAATACTTTTAACGACGGGTGTTGTGTGCGCTATGAAAAGTGCAATACATTTCACGGCTAGCGTATGTGTGTCGTGTATAGTTGATGTATTAATGGCATGCCATATGCATGTCATAGAAAGTTTTATTATTTACGGCAAACATTGCAAGCCGTAAAAAAAGCATCGTTACTACCATTCACGACCTATGCAATAGACACGTTGTGGTTGGAAAATAATTTACGACGTAAAAAAAAAAACAAGTTGTAAAAGTGAGAAACTACGGCGTGCATTTATTGTATGTCGTTGATGTGGTGCCGTGAAAATCCAGTTTTGTTGTAGTGATGTTATCAACAATAATAATTTAAAAAGGCAGTGGCTTTGATCTAGTCCAAGATCGAACTGGACCGTGCTGTTGGGCCCGTGGGGCCCCACCACGGGTCTCGTTTTGATAATCTGAACCGTTCAATGTGTAGAACTCGTCGAGTACTATATGGCTGTAAAAAATCACGTTGATCGGATATCGATAGCTATGTAAAAAAAATAATTTTTTACCAACCGTTAATTGTTTCACCGTCTTTTTTTTATACAAAACTAATTTGATCACATAGCTATTGATATCTGATCAACGTGATTTTTTACAAGCATGTAGTACTCAATGAATTCTACACATTGAACGGTTCAGATTATCAAAATGGGCAAAAAATGGGCCCCATGGGCCGAACTGGACGGGTCCAGTCTTGATCTCAACTTGAGACAAGCTAGACCCATTTAAAAAAATCATATTACTCCTAAGTATTTATTTATTTGTCCACATCCTCTATCTGTCCATCTAATCTATCTATCTATTTATATCATTACCACTAGCCAACCAACCACCACCGGCTAACCTGACCAGGCACGCTTCCAACCACCTCTAACGATCTTTTTAGTGCCAGTAGCTTTTTCAGCGACTGATAGTCCGATGACAATAGGTCAAATGAATAAATAAATTCTTCAAAATAATTTATTCTCTTACAATTTCATTAATCATATTCTTATAACCAAAACAAAACAATCATAAAATCTAACATCATATATCTCTAAAAATAGACTTCACACCAAATTTTCCATTAAAATTACACGCCATCTCACATTACTCTCTTAATATAAGAGAGAGTGTATAATAATGGGTAACACTAACATTATTGTAAGTGAAATGGCGTCAAGATACAACTGTGTCCTCATATTAAGTTTTACAATCCTCAATTTAAAAACGGCAAACTCTTTCTTTTAAGGATTGTTTAGGATATCTTAAATAAATGTATTTTTTTATTTTTTGGATTAAAAAATAGAGGAAAAAAATATAATTATTTGGGATAACTTTTTGATTTGTTATAAAAAAATGTATATTAAAATATTGTATAAAATAACAAAATTATCATTTTACCCCTACTATAATGAATTGCCTACTGACTTGGATTGTCCAAGAAGCCCGACAGTGGGCAAGAAACAAGTATAGGAGCAGATTACCTACAGTTCGAGATCGGTTTGGATGGTGCTGTTCGGCTCGTAGGGGACACCACGGCTCTCTTTTTAATAATCGGAACCGTTCAATGTGTATAACTTGTCGAGTATTATATACTTATAAAAAATCATGTTGGTCGGATATCGATAGTTATCTGATTAGATTAGTTTTTTTGTCAACCATTAATTTCTTCACCGTCTATTTTTTTTTTTTACAAAACTGATTTGATCGTATAGTTTTCGATATCCGATCAACGTGATTTTTTATAGGCATATAGTACTTAATGAGTTCTACACATTTAACGGTTCAAATTATTAAAACGAAACCCGTAATGGGCCCCACGGGCCAAACTGCACCATCTTGTGTAATTTTTTTATGCACCCGCGTGACCATCACTTACCATCACTTCAATACTGACAAAGGCTTGTACTTAGCCTGTGTAAAGGGAGGTTTTATGTATATATATATATATATTTTTGATGAATAATGATAATTTTTTTATGTTTTTAATAACTTTTTAATTTTTTATATTTTTTAGTGTATGTCAAATCGGACTTAGGCTCTATTTTGACAAAGAACTGAGGTGGGTGGCGCAGCAAAAGGTGAATGGGGCCAAGTATGGCAGTCCCTCCGGCCGACTTCTGAAAAAAAGCATACACTTCACCTCTCCACTGTTTCTGGAGTCTTCGATTAGGTAAAAATATAATAATAATAGTAATAATGTTATAATAATCATTTTTTTAGAGTGTGTTTTGGTATATTGATTTATCTTCTAATAAGGTTTAATAACTCAAAATTAATATAAAAACATAAAATAAATTAATCAAAATATACATTTTTATTATTGATGAAAAGAGAGTTAAGTGTTATGTGCATTAAAATTTTGAAAAAATTCAATATAATTTTGTCAAACTTGTGTGTGACTTATTTTATTTTTTACAATAAAATTATTGTTAAAAAAATATTTGGAAATTTTTTTTTAAGGTCATTGATATTAAGATTTTATAAGCTAAAGGACATATATATTTTCATAGTAGTTAAGGTCCCTCAACATTTTCACAGAGAAAATTCGATTCGGAGAAATTTCACCCGACTCAGAGAAATTTCTCCGATATGATTATAGAGAAATTTTGAAATTTCTCTGGTATGATTACAGAGAAATTTTATTGAGAGACCTTAGCTAATAAAAAAATATATATCTTGGACCTTTTCTACTATACAAAATCGAAGAGGGATGCTTGACTAATATTTCCTTTTTTTTTTTTTTTTTGATAGACCAACCCCACAAGTTGACTCTTTTTTATATGTGACGAGTCTCAATTATTTGTATACAAAAATGTTTCATGCCCCTTTTTTCCCCCACCTCCTTTGACCTCCTCTCTCTCTCATTGGTTACATTTTCTTTTTCTTTTTTCTTTTTTTCTGTTCCTCCAATCACCACCCGCCACGTGTCTGTGGGGGTTGTAGAGGTGGTGATTAGAGGGGGTCTCTATCATGGCTCATTTGTATAAATATAAATAGGAAATAAATGCCATGATAAATTAATAATTTAAATTGAAACAACTGAAAAAGAATAAATTACAGTGGCCTCTCTCAAAATTTGAAAAAAATATAGTAAATCCAATAATTTTGACATAATTACATTAAGTTCTCTTGAAACTGTACAATTCATATAGCACTTAACTCGTTTTTCATTAATAATTTATTAGTTATATAGATGAAAAAAATATAATTTATATTGTTTATTTTTATTTTTTCACATTATTTACATTAGTTTCCGTCCATTTAACCTTAGTAAAAGAAATATTAATATAATTATATCAAAATTGTGAAATTTACTATTTTTTTTTCCAAAATTCAGTAGAGGTCAGTATAATTTATTCAAATTTTTCTAAAAATTGGGAATCAAGTCAATATTTTATTTGGTTTTCTAAAATTTTTTGAAAATTAAAATTTTTATTTTTCTATTTTTTGTTTTTAGTGATTTTTTTAAAATATTTTATCTATTTTTTGTTTACTTTTTAAATAAACTTAATTGATATACTTAAAAATTATAATATTTGTGAAAAAAATTATAAATAAAAAGATATGAAAATTTAGTATATTTTCTTATTCTTGTTTATTTATTAATTTTTTTATATATTTTTTCAAAAATATTTTATATTTAAAATTCATCTAAATATATTTAAAAAGTAAAAAAAAAACTTAAAAATTCGCTAAGAATAAAAAAAATTAATTTTTAAAAAAGAAAACAAAACCATTCAAAACCCTCCCCCCCCCCCCACACCAAAAAAATAAAAAATAAATAAAATAAAATAAAACTTGCACCAAAATGACAGCGACAAACTTCATGGAAAACATTGCAATCAAGTCGTGCCGGCGTCAACGCAAATGACAGCACCAAAAAAAGAAAAGAAAAAGGAACTTGCACCAAAATGACAGCGAGAAATTTCATGGAAAACGTTGCAATCAAGTCGTGCCCGCGTCAACGCAATAATTAGGGACGTGGTTTTTCACTGCTCAATCGCAAAATTTAGGAAAAACTACATTTACAATCGGATTGAAAAAAAAAATTATAAAAAATATTTGAGATGATGTAAATAATTTTGTGACGGGTGCAACTAAAATATTATGAAGGTAAAATAAACATGTTTGTGTAATATAAATTTCTTATCTTAATAGAATATTATAAAAATATTAGAGATTTTAAAAATTTTATTAAAATTTTTATCAAATGTTTTACATGCATGTGAGACTCACATGTAACTTACATAATATGAGTCTCACATTACGTGAGATATTTAGTAAAAATTTTAGAATTTTTAACATTACTTAGAATGTAATTCTCCCAAAGTTTACTGTACTTGCTGGTCATGTTTGTTTGGGTAGATATGTGCTTGAGATTGGATTAATAGTCCAATAAGGGTGCGTTTGTTTGAACGGACTGGATAAGGGGGAATTGTAATCCATCGGACTATTAGTCTTGGGATACATTGTCCCGAGACTATTTAGTTGGACTAAATTTGTATCCTATGTTTGTTTAGTCATGAGATTAGATGTCTAGATTGGATTATTTTTAGTTATCCAATTTTTGTTTGGGATAATATGGAGAAGGATAAATGCTCAAATGACTATTTTATCCTTTTCAATTATTTATTAAGTAATAGCAATATTAAACATAGCTTTAATATTTTAATTACTTTTAACTAGATTAAATAAAAATTTGTTTTATTTTATTTTTTTCACAATATTTTAATTTATTATTTTCAATTAAATTAATTTTATAATTTATATTTTTTATTTAATATATAATTTTAAATTAATGACAATAAAAAAAATAATTTTATTTAATATATAAATTAAATTTTCAACAACATTAAAAAAATTTAATTTGCCATAATTGATAATTTATTATTTTAAAATAAATTTAATTTATAATTTAATTTTTTATTTAATATATAATTTTAAATTAACAACACTAAAAAAATAATTTAATTTAATATGTAAATTTAATTTTTTAACAACACAAAAAATTTAATTTATTGGGCCATAATTTATAATTTATTATTTTTAATTAAATTTAATTTATAATTTATAATTAAAATTTTTTATTTAATATATAATTTTAAATTAACAATACTAAAAAAATAATTTATAAATGTTCAAAAGACTATTTTATCATTTTCTAATTGTTTGCTAAGTAATAGCATGGAGGGTAAAATAGACATTTCACAAAATAATCCCATGTGATACCAATCCCATGGCTTCTATCCACCCTCCCCATGGGATAGGATAGTCTCATATTTGTAGGACTAATAATCTATTCCCGAACTATTAGTCCGGTGAGACTAATAGTCCAATCTCACCCTCTAATCCTTCAAAACAAACACACTCTAAAATTATTAACCCAATGCTTGATTAAAAAATTAAAGTACGGACTAACAATTTATCAGAATATGGTATCCCACATAGGATAGACTATTCAATCTCACATAGGACGTGGAATATAAATTGGGAGATTAAATCAAAATTTAGACTAACTTATAATCAAATGATCATAATAAAGGAATTATAGTCAACATATTGGATGTCTCATGTCTTGTCATGTCCTATCCATTCCAATCCCTTTAAACAAATATCGGATTGAATAATATTTTGTTAATCCCTCCTTATAATCTTAACTCAATTTAAATATAGAATAAGATATACAATTCAAATGAATTCATAATCCTAAAACTATTAATCATAAAAATACTAATTTAATATAATCCAGTCTGTTCAAACAAACATAACCTACGTGTATATTCAATAATTGCCTCTGAACGAAGTCGAATTGACCCAAGAAGAGGCTTCCAAAATTGTTTCTGAGTTCTTCATGTTCTGTATTTTTTTAATGAATTATTTTTTCCCTATTTTGGCTAAATATTTTTATTTTTTCAAGTTGTTTAAAAATGATATAACTAAAAATTAAAATATTTGTAATTTTAAAAAAAGTAAAAAAAAAAAAAACTATAATATGAAGAAAAAAAATTTCAAACCATTTTTTTGTTCATTTAAATTTTTTGCAAATTTTTAAACAATTTTTCTGTTACATTGCAATCAGTAATTGATAATTTGATTTACAGTGTGTTGATATAATTAACTATGTTAACTCAATTAGCCACTTATGTATGTTTTTATTTGAAAAAAGAGTGAATCATTGTCAAAAATAAAAAATAATAATTTTTTTTGTATTTTTTTTATTTTTTTATTTTTTTTTAAATTTCCATTATTGGTCTTTTTGATAGGTTGATTATTAAGTTTCTACAGTTGGTCAAACTTGTGTGATTTATTTTATTTTTTATATATAAATTATTGTTAAAAAAATTGAATATTATTTTTTGATAGAGCAAAATCATAAGTTAACTCTTTTTTTATATGTAGTGATTCTCACATTATTGTATAAACATAAATAGGAAATAAATACCATGATAAACATAATTTATCTTGCAATTAATCTTCACCTAAAGTTAAGAGTTTAAATTGAAACAATTGAAAAAGAATAAATTACACTGACCTCCTTTAAAGTTAAAAAAAAACAAATGCAATAAACCTAATAATTTTGACATAATTACATTAACTTCTCTTGAAACTTTATAATTCATGTAACACTTAACTCATTTTTCATTAACAATTTATTAGTTATATGAATAAAAAAATAATATTATCATATGTTTTACATGAAAATATATAGGTTATGTTGTTTATTTTTGCGTTTTCGCATTATTCACATTAGTTTCGGTCTAGGTCTATTTAACTTTAGTAAAATGAAGATTAGTGTAATTATATAAAAATTGTGAGATTTACTATGTTTTTTTCAAAATTCAGTAGAGATTAGTGTAATTTACTTAGATTTTTTACAAAATGAGAATCAAATTGATATGTGATTTGGTTTTCTCAAATTTTCTAAAAATGAGTTTTTTTTTTTTTGTATTTTTTTGTTTTTGGAGAATTTTTTTAATATTTTACCTTTTTTTTACTTTTTAAATACACTTAATAGATAGATTTAAAAATTATAATATTATTAAAAATCACTAAAATATAAAAATTTAGTACATTTTCTTATTTTTGTGTATTTATTAAAAAAAAATTAAAATATTTTTTCACAAAAATTTTATTTTGTAGGTACATCTGAAAAGTAAAAGAAATTCAAAAAAATGAAAAAAATAATTTTTCAAAAAATCAAATAAAACCAACAAATTTCTTTTGTAACACCCCCCAAAAAAAAAAAAAAAAAAAACTTACACCTAGACGATAGGAAAACGTTGCATTGACCAATCAAGTTGTGCTATTTGAGAAAAGATTTGAAAAAAAAAATAAAAAAAAATGTATAATGTGAATAAAATATATTTACATTTCACATAATTTTATATATTTTTTCTCTTTTCTTTTCTAAATTCATCACAAAATCCTCCAACCAAACACAGTATAAGGGATATGATTTTGGCAAGTTGGTTAAAAATTAAATTTTTTATTTTTTTATTTTGTAAGTTATATTATTTATTTTTTTATTTTCATAATTTTTAAAAATATAAAAATATAAAAAATTAATTTTTAACCTACCTCATTGCGAAGTTTACGGTGCATGACGTGTATTTAATAATTGCCTCTCAAGGAAGTAGAATTGACCCAAGAAGAAGCTTCCGAATTGTTTTGGGAAGTGTAAAAATAATTAATTTTTTTTTGAATGAATTACACTAATAGTCCTACACTTTATCTCTTGTGTCACTTTGGTACTTGTATTTTCAATTTGCTTGATTTTGACCCTTAATTTTTAATTTCGTTTCATTTTGGTCCAATCAATAACCTCTGTTAAAAAATTTAACAGAAAATAGTCATGTGCACAACATGTGATCACCTCTGAAGGACAAAATAGACATTTCAATCCCAATCTTCTCTATTCCATATGTGAAACACCCTTTGCTCTTTTTCCCCTCCTCCACCGTCTATAATCAATCTCACTCCACCACCACCATTGCTAAACAACACAACCACCATTATCCGCCACCAAACAACGAATCCGGATCCTCGGTCGCCCTTCTCGGCAGCCCTTTCCTGTAGCCCCTAAAACGACGTCGTTTTGGGGCAAATTTTCAAAAAAAAAAAACGCAGAGGAAGAGGGAGGAAGGAGGAGGGAGGAGGAGGAAGGGAAGGGCAGGACTGGAGGGGGCCATAATCACAAGGGGAGGAGGAGGCGGAGGCGGGGCCAGGGCCGGACGGCGGTGGGAGCTGCTGCGATGAGCGATGGCGGGCGACGATCGGGAGGTTGCGACGGCGGGCGGCGAGGCGACGAGCTGCGACGGCGAGCTCACAGCCTCCTTCCTCCTCCTCATCTTCCTCCTCCTCTTCCTCTGCTCCTTCTTCCTCCCTCTTCCTCTGCTCCTTCCTCCCTCTTCCTCTGCGTTTTTTTTTTTGAAAATTTGCCCCCAAAACGACGTCGTTTTGGGGGCTACAGGAAAGGGCCGCCGAGAAGGTCGACTGAGGATCTGAATTCACCAAACAACACCTTTTATTCCAACCCCGACACCACCTGTTTTGAATTACCGACAAATCTATGAGTATCTGTTCCACGCTTTGGATGAGTCCGGGAAGCCTCACTGTTTGGGTGGTGATTACTTCGAAATCAACCTCTCTGGCGATCGATGGAAGTCTCGGCCTCCGATCAAAGATTTGGACAATGAAGCCTACTCTTTTTCTCTCCAAATCCACTCAAATTTTGCACGAAATTACATTCTCACTATAATCTTACTCTTCAAACACTACGAGGGTCTGAAATTTTCTCCACAAAGATTCGCAATTGACAAACAAGTTTGCAAAATCTCACTCAAGTTCTTCAAATCAATGGCTGAATTGCAAGAAATTGGGATCTATAACAAGTTCGATTTTTCGAGAAATGTATAGTCTAGTCGGTGGACTCGCCATGGAAAGAACGATAGTTACTGGGTTGACAGCAAAGGTCTATTCAAATGCTTCGAACCCACATACCAATGTCAGGGTTCGTGGTGTCATGGAAATTTAGGAGTTTTAGAGAGCAATGGTTGGACCTATTCGACCCATTGCTCATTTCGATTGTTTTTAGGGGAATCAACTTAGAATTGTTTACAGGGTCGGTAGATCTTCTTCTGGGGAGACTCGAATCACTGCGATACGATTCGAAACATGCTTCAATTCATACTCAATGTGGAGGACATCAAAATGGTTCCGAGGAGATTTGATATGAACATTACGAACCCGAAACAAGCAATCTTTGTAGAGACTTGACTTTATCATCAAGTCCATGAACCTTGGTTTCATCAACATATCGATCGCTCCACCGAAAAGCCTCTGTTTTGGTATCCAATGAGATCAATTCATGGGTCGATTGTTGAGAAATTTCAACATTTGATGAACCCATATTGGTGTTTCCATCAACAGACCCTTGAATTTCCCATTGTTGTATCTGATTTGAAGCTACGCCGTTGTTTTTTTTTTTTCTTGAAGGTTGACCTGATCTAAGTTGGAAGCAAACTTGAAAGTGAAAATTACACTCTCTTATTTTCAACAAACACTGATCTTAATTTCTTTCTATCTCTCTCTCTCTGTGAAGGTTGTGAAAGAGGAATTAAGTGGGTTTTTGGTGCAGTAGAGGTGGATGGTGTTGATGTTGGGATTGGCGATGGATGATTTTAGTGGTAGAGGAAGGCAACGGTGGTAGATGATTTTGTTGCAGAGAGTCTAAGAGGAAGAAGATGATGAAACAAGGAATGGGTAGTGAAATGTCCATATTGCCCTTCAAAAAGGGTCATGTGTGTCCCACGTGTTTGTTTTCCATCAACAATTTTAACCGGTGTTAATAATTGGACTAAAATGATACAAAATAAAAAAATTGAGGGTCAAAATCGAGCAAATTGAAAACACAAAGACTAAAGTGACACAAGAGGTAAAGTACAGGGACTATTAGGGTAATTTGCCTCCTTTTTTATTTATTATGAAAAAACATGTAAAAGTAAAAAAATAATATAATTTAAATAAATTAATAAGTCAATAAATTAGATTTTTTTTGACACTTCTCAAAAGAGGGTTGAGTTCTTCATGTTTTATATTTTTTTAATGAGTTAATTTTTCCCTGTTTTAGCTAAATATTTTTATTTTTTCAACAATAACACTAGGAATACTTATCCAGTTACTAATAATCTTGCTAACACATTCACAAGTTTTGATAAGATTAAACTATCACTTGATATGGGATCCATATAAACTTGTGAGTGTATTAGTAGATTGTTGGTACCCTTAGCATTTTTCTTTTTTCAATGTGTCTAAAAATGATATGATTAAAAATTAAAATATCTGTATTTTAAAAAAAAAAACTATAATATGACAAAAATATCTCAAACAATTTTTTTTGTTCATTTAAATTCTTTGCAAATTTTTAAACAATTTTGCTATTACATACGTGCAGTCAATGATTGGTAATTTGATTTGCACACATTAAGCCTCCGTTTGGCTAAGATTTTGGAGTTAAAAAAATACAAAAAGACAAAATAGGTTATATAAGTTAATAAGATAAAATATTACTTTTTACTTATAATTATTACACTTTTTCTCTCATAAAAGTCAAAAAAAGTCAAACTAAAGGAGGTTAAAAAATCTAAACTAAAAAAGTCCTAACACAAAAAAATTGACTATTTTAACTAATGCCAAATGAGCTCTAAGTGCGTTGATATAATTAACTATGCTGACTCAGTTAGCCACTTACTTATATATATATATATATATATATATATATATTTATATATCTATATAATAAAGCATGATAGTTTTTGAATTTGTTCTACACACATTTGTCCTACTAGGACATTTGGATGGTTTCGATCTATTTAAATTATAAAACAACGGTTGAGATATATTTTTCAAAAAATATCCTACATGTACATTTTTTATTTTCCCGCTTCTCTTTCTTACTTTTTCCTTTTCTCACTAATCATTCCATGATCCGATGATGCCACATTCCTCTCTATTTTCTTTTTATTTTTTTCCATTTTTATTTATCTCTCTATTTGTTTATTTTTTTTATTTTCTTCTTTTTGTTTTCTTATTTTTATTCATATTATAGGGAAAAGTCTACGATTCCAGAATTAGGAGCCATATTTTACTGTGTGTAGTGGAGATTAAATTAATGAATTTTATAGTCCACAAATTAAATGAATTAGAACAATTAATTATTATTTTTAAATATATTGAATACCTGATAGACTTCATAAATTTAGACCTTATATGAATCTTCAACATCTATATAATAAAGCAGGATGATTTTTGAATCTGTCCTATACACATTTGTCCTACTAGGACATTTTAATGGTTGTGATTCATTTCTGAATTTAGATGGACAACTGAGATGAAAACCTTCTCTTTCACTCTACCTGAACTTCCCGCCCAAGAGCCACAAACTTTGCAACCACCCATCCTCATCTATCGCACCTCACCTTTTCACATTTTAAATTTCAAAACACACCCATCCACTCCAACAGAAGAGAGATCCACGCTTATCAACCTCTTTTTATAAACTCTCTTTTTTTTCGTTCAATCTCACTCCCAATTTTCAAATTTCAAAACACCCACGCATCTCTTTCCGACGACTCTCTCGCGACCTAGCCATGGTGCTGCTCATCCCCTCCTCCAATCATCGCCACCGCACAAAGAGAGAAAAAGCAAAGATGGGTGAAGAAGGAGGAGATCACCGACACCACGGAGATACAGCACACGACGGAGACTTCAGAAACAAAGTATGGAGCATGACTGGTGGTTCGTACTGCAAACCCAAGCACTGGAAGCGTAACACTACCATCGCCATGGCTAGTATCTTCCTCATCTGCATCTCCATAGCCATGAAATCTGCTTAACTCGAGGTCCTCTCTCTCTGTCTCAGAACCCACATTTCATTTTGATTGTTTTACTTTGCAAGATCTGAGCTTTTATTTCGATGATACAATGTTTAATTGCAATTAGGTTTTGGGTTTTGTTCAAAAAGCTATTCTCGATTTTTGCATGATCTAGGTTTTGCAATTTTTATTGTTATTGTTATCAAAATTGATGATGAATAAAACTTTATAGGATTAATTATCTGTTTGTGTTCGATGTCATTGTTTCAGTGTACATTGATGCAATTTTTGGTGTATAGAAATTGGTCTAATATAGAGGTCTGTTTGGAAGTAATAAAAGTCCCATGATATTGATATAAAATTACTATACACTTTCGCTAATTTGTTTCCATTAAGTTTTTTAATGGTCTGTGGATGTAATGAACAGTTCAAAAATTATTTGTTTGGAAGTTTTTCTTTGACTATATTAGCTTTAAACAAGTCAACTTTGTAGTTTGGTAAGACCGTAAGAAGAAGACATCTGAATGCCAAAAAAGTCGGGTTAGGACTGCATTGAGGATAGAGGGTGCTCTCATAGGAGTGGTGTAAGGTTCAAATCCACTCATTCCAGCGTCTCTCTCTCTCTCTCTCTCTCTCTCTCTCTTAAAAGATTTGTAGCATATTTGATGTTTGTGTTCTATTTGTTTTTTTTATTTATATAGATTTTTTTTATGTAGCTTATGGATTTGGATTTAACTTTTTAAAAAGTTTTAGGTCAGAAATAATAGTTGATCTTTATAAAATGGGTTTTGATTTTGGAAATATATTTTTATTTTCAGTTTGATTTATGAAATGTATTTAATTTCTTAATGGAAAATGAGTGTTGATTTTTTTATGGTTTTGAAAAAAGCTTTTGAAATGGGTGTTGATTTTTTTTGATTTAACAAAATCAAATCACAAATTTAAGATAAAATAGAGTGAAAAAAAAATACAGAGAGAGAAAGATCGAACAAAGGAAATAAAGGATTTGTTATTTGAGCTCTGAGAGGAGATGTAGTATTTGTTAAGAGATGTGAGAGAAAGAGAGAGAGAGAGAGAGAGAGAATATGAGAATGAGTATTTTAAATATTATACTTTTTTAGATGGTGAAATTCTATAAAAAGTTCAATACAAATTTCAAATACAAATTAATATTTTAACTTAAACTTTTAGTAATGAATTTGATGAATTATATTTTAACTTAAACGAATTGCCATTGTACGATATCTTGAACTGATTTATTATAATTAATTTCTATAGCAGTGAAATTATTATCATTTTGAATTTATTTTTTTGTAAAGGATGTGATACCAATATTAATAATTTATGTTAATTGATTTTTTTAAAATATGTGTACCAATATTATTTACACCGTACCTTCAGGTATGGACGTACGCTAGTATATATATATTTGAAAAAAGGTTAACCATTGTCAAAAATAATAATTTTTATTGCATTGTTTTTTGTTTTTTTATTTTTTAAATTTCCATTACTGGTCTTTTTGATAGGTTGATTATTTAGGGTTCGTTTGGGAAGTGGGTTGACTTTTTGACTTTTTAATGGGGCTAAAAAGCCTTATTTGGGATGCGTTTTTTTGACTTTTTTCGACTTTTGTGAGAGAAAAATTATAATGATTATGGATTGAATGTGATGTTTGTCTTATCGCTATTTTAGCCAAAAAGCCTGGGGCTAAAACTTCCCAAATGAAGACTAAAGTTTCCATAGTTGGTCAATTATAATTTTCGGGATATAAATTTTTGGGATATATTACACTGTAATTTCCTGAGATTTGGTCCGATTATATCCCGTCCCTGACGTTATAGAAATTATATTTTTAACCCTGTGATTAATAGTCTCATTTTTCAAAGTCCCCTACTTATATAAAATACAAAACTCCTAATAAAAAATAGAGAAAATTACATTAAAAAAAAGTAAAGCAAATGAAAAAAAAAAAAAGAGAGAGAGAGAGAAAAACAAAACAAGAAAAAGAGGGAGTATATGAATTTAATGTTTTTTTGATACCAACGTTAATTTCGTCTAAATAAATTACAATGGCAGGGGTCAATGTAATCCCCCAAATAGCAAGAGGTGATATGTATTAAATCCAAAACTTAGAGGTATAAGTGTAATTTATCTAATTTTTTGTGATATTCGTAAATATTTTTGACTAATTGATTAAAAACAAGTGTGATGACGTGTTAGGCTTTTTTACTTTTTATTTTGTTTTTTATGATTTAATTTTAAGGCATATTTTTGGCTCCGTTTGCTTTGTTTTTAAAAAAGGTTTAGGTTATATTTTGAAAAATAAGTTGTCAAAAAGAGTTTTGAAAATTAAAAATTTATTTGGTTATAAATTTTGAAAATAATTTCAGAATGATTTGTAATTTTTTTTTATAGTTAAATAGATAGGTGCAAGAGAAAATTTGATTGATTGATATGTAGAATGTGAGAAAATGAGAGAGGAGAGAGGATAGAGAAAAATAATTATAATTTATTAATAAAAAATAAAAATTAATTGTAAAATTTTATTAACTAAACATATTTTTTAATTTTTTGATTTAAATGTAAATCTATACTATATATTAAGCAAAATGAGATTTTTAACCCCAAGCCTTGTGGGAGTTCCAATCTCCCAATCTAAATTTCTTGATTTTTTTACTTAAAAAAAAAATCTTAGCATTTATTAACTTCTCTCAACTCCCAAATCTTACCATCATAATAATATTTTAATGCATTAAGAACAAGTATAAAAAAAATTCTTTGAAATTCAACACATATGAATTCCTTGAAAAGTCCCAACACATGATTATTATCTCTCATAATAACACTTTAATGCATTAAGAACAAGCATAAAAAAAATTTCTTAAAAAATCCAACACATATGATTATTATCAAAATATTAAACTTTAATATAATATAATAAAAAAAAAGACATTTAATTCCTTAAAAAGTTTAACACATTTATATCTATAATCTATACTATATATTAAGCAAAATGGGATTTTTAACCCCAAGCCTTGTGGGAGCTCCAATCTCCCAATTTAAATTTTCTGATTTTTTAGTTTAAAAAAAAAAAAAACCTTAACATTTATTAACTTCTCCCAACCCCCAATCTTACCCTCCTAATAACACTTTAATGCATTAAGAACAAGCATAAAAAAAAATCTTTAAAATCCAACACATACGAATTCCTTGAAAAGTCCCAACACATATGATTATTATCCCTCATAATAACACTTTAATGCATTAAGAATAAGCATAAAATTTTTTTTTGAAAAGTCCAACACATATGATTATTATCAAAATATTAAATTTAACATAATATAATAAAAAAAAGACATTTAATTCCTTGAAAAGTCTAACACATATGATTATTATCAAAATATTAAACTTTAATATAATATAAAAAAGGAAAAAAAAAAAGACATCTAAAAAAAAAAAAAAACGAAGACATTTAAAAATCGCAATTCACATATATAAATAATTGTAAAAATCTATACTATATATTAAGCAAAATGGGATTTTTAACCCCAAGCCTTGTGGGAGCTCCAATCTCCTAATCTAAATTTCTTGATTTTTTGTTTTTTTGTTTTTAAAAAAAATCTTAACATTTATTAACTTCTTCCAACTCCCAAGTCTTACCATCATAATAAAACTTTAATGCATTAAGAACAAGTATAAAAAAAATTCTTTGAAATCCAACACATATGAATTCCTTAAAAAGTCCCAACACATATGATTATTATCCCTCATAATAACACTTTAATGCATTAAGAACTAGCATAAAAAAAATTTCTTGAAAAGTTCAACACATATGATTATTATCAAAATATTAAACTTTAATATAATAATATAATAATAATAATAAAGACATTTAATTCCTTGAAAAGTTCAATACATATGATTTATTATCAAAATATTAAACTTTAATATAATATAAAAAAGGAAAAAAAAGACATTTAAAAAATAAAAAAATAAATAAAAAATCACAATTCGCATATATAGATAATTGTAAACACAATCCGTGCATAGCACGGGTGATATGTTAGTATATATTAAGAAAAAGGGGGTTTCTAACCCCCCAAGTCTTGTGGGAGCTCCAATATTCCAATCTAAATTTCCTGATTTTTTATTTTAAAAAAAAAACCTTATCATTTATTAACTTCTCGAAACCCCCAAGTCTAAAAAAAATTCTTTGAAAAGTCCAACACATATGAATTCTTTGAAAAGTCCCAACGCACACGATTATTATCTCTCATAATAACACTTTAATAAATTAAGAACAATCATTAACAAAAAATTCCTAGAAAAGTCCAACACATATAAATTTCTTGAAAGTCCAGCACATATGATTATTATCAAAATATTACACTTTAAAATAATATAAAAAAAAGACATTTAAAAAAAAAAGACATTTAAAAATCACAATTCACATATATAAAAATAATTGTGAAGTATATATGAATTCCTTGAAAAATCCAACACGTGATTATTATATCTCATAATAACATTTTAATGCATTAAGAACAAGCATGAAAAAAATTTCTTGAAAAATCCAACACATATGATTAGTATCAAAATATGAAATTTTAATATAGTATAAAAAAAGAAAAAAAAAAAAAGACAAAGTGGTGAAACATAACCCGTGCATAGCACGGGTGATATGCTAGTAATTATCTAAAGAAAATGAG
Source organism: Camellia sinensis (assembly GCF_055761805.1). Taxonomy (NCBI): domain Eukaryota; kingdom Viridiplantae; phylum Streptophyta; class Magnoliopsida; order Ericales; family Theaceae; genus Camellia; species Camellia sinensis. The sequence continues at coordinate 29,106,312 of NC_138961.1, forward strand.
GTTTTTAACCTACAAGCCTTGTGGGAGCTCTAATGTCTTAATCCTAATTTTCTAATTTTTTGATTTTAAAAAAAAAAAATCAGCATTTGTTAATTTCTTCCAATCCCTATGCCTTTTGGGAGATTTGGTCAAAACCCCCTCATAATTAAACTTTAATGCATTAAATACCAACATAAACAAAATTTTTTGAAAATTTCAACACATCTATCTATCTATATTATATTAACTATATCTATATCTACATCTATCTATCTATATCTAGATCTATACTATATATTAAGAAAAATGGGGTTTTTAACCCCAAGACCTGTGGGAGCTTCAATATCCTAATCTAAATTTTCTAAATTTTTTATTTAAAAAAAAACTCAGCATTTATTAATTTGGTCAAAATTCGCTGATCAACATTTATTAACTTTTTCAATCCACATGTCTTTCCACATGCCTGCATTTATTGATTTGGTCAAAATCTCTTAATCAGCATTTAATCCCCTCATACAAATAATTATAGATACAATCTGTGTATAGTTACTACAATACTATTTTCAACTTCTCTCATACACTATGGTTAGTGATAAGATTGTTAAATTATTTTTATAAAAAATCTTAAAAAACATAATTTATATATTAAAAAAAATCTAAAACAAATATAAATATCTATAATTATCCCGTGCATAGCACGAGTGATAGGCTAGTATTATGTAAGGAAAATGGGGTTTCTATCCTACAAGTCATGTGGGAGTTCCAATATCTCAATCTTAATTTTCTAATTTTTTGATTTAAAAAAAAAACTCAGCATTTATTAATTTTTCCCAATCCACAAGCTTTTTTGACTTTTCTCATAATTACTGCAACATTTTTTTCAACTTCTCCTATACACTATGGTTACTGATGGGATTGTTAAATTATTTTTATAAAAAATCTAAAAAAATAGTAATTAATCCATTTAAAAGGAAAGTTAATTAATCTATTTAAATATTTAAATAGCTTTTATGCCTTGATTTACATATTTCAAAAGGAAAGTTAATTAGTTCATTTAAAAATTTAAATTTGAAAGGAAAGTTAATTAATCTATTTAAAAATTTAAATAGCTTCTATGCCTTGATTTACACATTTTAAAAGGAAAGTTAATTAATTCATTTACAAATTTAAATTTAAAAAGAAAGTTAGTTAATCTATTTAAAATGTTAAATAACTTTTACTCCTTGATTTACACATTTCAAAAAGAAAGTTAATTAATTTATTTAAAAATTTAAATTTAGAAATTGAGAAGGAAAGTTAACTAAAATATAAATTCGAATTTGAATTTGAATTTTTATACTACTAAAATATAGGAATTAATCTACATCTTTCATAGATTTCTTTTCTTAATGTTTAATAATTTTATATGCATTGATATTTCAATATATATATCTATATTGTAGCAAACAAACATTTCATTAAAAAAAAATAAAAAATCATTAAACCTCCAAAGAGTAGTGATGTAGATAGAATCATACAAAATATGTAGGTCTTAGAGTTTTAAAGTAAAAAATTTATGTTAAAATTTATTCAAATGTAATTCTCTTTATATTTATAAATATTTTTTATTGATTGACAAAAGCACCATAAACATTAAGATTATTGTTTTTTTTTTAATTTATTATATTGAGTTATTAAAATAAGATGTATTATAGGCTTAAACCAAGAATTGTTGGGAAAAAAAATCGACTCAAATTAAAATTTCTAGATTCATTTTTAATATTTAATCTAATATTGGAACTCTCAAACTAACTTATCTCGGTTACAAATCGATAAAGATGATTTTAAACAACTAAGACAATTTTTAATGATTAGGTGAATGTCACATTGTCATAAATATTCAATCAACTAGCTTTCAGATCACTTCTAATATTTAGTCCAACACCACAAGTCAATTTTAATCTATTTTCACATAAGAGTTATAACAACAATTTAAGTAAACAAATTTTTAGGTTTTACAAAATAAGAAAAAATTAGTATAGTAAAAAATATAATTTATTATTAAAATTAAAATTACGAAACTTATAAAATGAAATATATTTACATTTTATTATAAATAATTTTTTTGTAATTTATTATTTAAATTTTACCAACTAAATTATGACATGCAGATTTTTATTAAGAACTTAGGAAATACAATTAATGACATTATAATAAAAATCTTCACTTAGTGCAACTCTAATAAAAATTAATAAAATTTAATTGATTATAAATCAATTTTACAACATATTTCAAATAAATTTTATATTATTATTTTAAATTAAAAACTAATTTTTAATTATTTATTTATACTTGTGCATAGCACGACTAATATGCTAGTATATATTAAGCAAAAAGAGATTTTTAACCCGAAGGTCCGTGAGAGCTTCAATGTCTCAATCTGAATTTTTTAAATTTTTTATTAAAAAAAAAACTCAGCATTTATTGATTTGGTCAAAATTCCCTGATCAGTATTTATTAATTTTTTTCAATCACATGTCTTTTCACATGTCTACATTTATTGATTTGGTCAAAATTTTCTGATCAGCATTTAAAATCTCCTCATATAAATAATTGTAGATACAATCTGTGTATAATTATTACATTACCTTTTTTAACTTCTCTCATATATTATGGTTAGGGATAAAATTGTTAAATTATTTTTATAAAAAATCTTAAAAAACACAACTTATATATTAAAAAAATTTAAAATAAATATAAATATTTATAATTATTCCGCACATCATAGGCTAAGTGAAAAACTAAAACGTTGCCTTGGTTTTGAAGAAAATATTTCTATGATTTGCGTCCGCCCACGTGGACTAACAAAATGGTGGGGCTCTAACTTGCCGCCCAACCTGACAACCTCGCTGGCGTGTAGTGAAAAAATTATTTGATGATTTTGGATATAACCCGTGGTTGCGATGGGTGAAGGAGGAGGGGTTGACGGTAATAAGTTCTCTTTCATATTTTTATTTTTTTATGTTTTTTCATACTTATTTTGTAGCTCCTAATTTAGATTTATAGTAATAATTTAAATCATTCATTTCCTAAATTTCATAATAATGATTATTCGTGTAAAAATTTAATTTTATTAGAAAATTATGAACACAGTAACAAAAATTATTTTATTTTATAAAATAGATGATTTAAATTTATATTAACGTTTGTTATTCATTTTATAAAATAAAATGTAATTTTTTTAAGTTTATAATTTTTTGATAAAACTCATTTTTTATTTGAATGATCTTTATTACAAGACTTATGAAATAGACATTTTAGATTATTGGTGTGGATCCAAATTAGGACCTACAAAAAAAAGTATGGAGAGGTTAAGGAGTGTTTTGGGAAGTTGATAAAAAATTAATTTTTTTATTTTTTTAATTTATTTTATTTTTTTGTGAGTAAAAAATGTGAAAAGTGATATGACTTAAAATGAGTAAAAAACCAAAAACTGGCGTTTTTAGCTCTTTCCAAAAAGTATGAATGAAAGCTTATTATCAAGGTTGACGATGTGGTGTTTGATGATGGGGAATACCAAAAGGTATAGTGTACGGGGAATAAATAATTCTCCTCGTATAATTCTGTTGACTAAGTCCACGCTCCTCCGTACGACGTCGCTTTGTTACCTGAAAACACAAACGTGAGCTAGCCGGCGGGTGTGTGCCGGAAACCTCTCCGATGCCTAAGTCAGCAAACTTGACAAATAGACAAAGCTCAATGTATTCAGAAAGCAAAATTGTATGTTGTGTTATGTTGCCTCCTCCAAGGTGATGCTTGTGAGCTTTTATAGGTTTTGAGTGGCACAATCCTAGTAGGACTTTTATTCCTCCATGCAGAGTCCTCCTAGGATTCATACTCCTAAAGGATAATGCTTATCCTTTTACATCCCCCACTGCTTAAACCAAGGGGGATGGTTTTTACCACGGCCGAACTACTATTTGACCGAAGTAAAACTGGCTATGCTGAGCCACTAAGTAGGCCGAACTGTCCTTAGTTCGGCCCTTCCTTTTACTACTCCTTATCTCGGTTTTCTCCTGTTCAGCCCATGGTATGTTTGGACCGAGCTACCGAGTAGTAAAGTTCTGACCGATCTATCCAATATACGTCATGACCGGACTAACTCGGAGACCGGACTCACTCCGAGTTGTCCAGACCGAAGTCGCTTTACAATTCTTGAGCCGAAGTAACTTTATCCCTTTTTGGCCGGAGTAACTCTATCTCTCTTGGGCCGGAGTAACTTCTCGGCCCTTTTTACCCAGTCCTTCGTACTTTGGGCCATAAAGTCCGTCTCATAGCTCGGCCCAATTTTCACCAAAAATTACCCTCTCAATTGCCCCTTAATTCCATCTGCACAGCATGATTGGGATTACCTAGTGACCAGCCGAGCTAACGTTTTTAAACCTTTTCAGCCGAACTAAAAAATCGTTTAGCCTCTCCAGCCGAGCTTATTTTACTCCGGCTCTACACGTTCGGTCAAAACGTCTCTTCAATCACTGACTGTAACGCTTCACTTTCCAATGACACGTGGCAGGTTCTGGCAGGCTGTGGGCAGCTGTCACGCCGCCCTCGTACTACCAAAATTTTGAACAGTCCCGCCCTTTTTGCCTCTCGTCCTTTTCACAAAATAACCCTTTCATCTTTTGAATCATTTCACCTTCTCTGTTCATCTTCTTCTCTCTTCGTGCCTCTGTTTCCCCATTTCTCCAACCTCTGAGTTCTCCGAGCTCGCGTTCTTTGCTGGTGCTGCTGCCCCCCTTCTTCAGCTTCATCTTCTTCTGGTAAGCCTCAAAAAACCTGTTTTTGTTTTTTTCTTCTTTTTGTTTTCTATGTTTTTGTAAAACATGCTTGTTTATTCTCGTTTTTGCTTCTGTACTTTCATGAAAAAATCAGTAGAACTCATGCGTGTATGAATTATTCTGTAAAAAACTAGTCTTAGATCCAAAATCATGTAGCAACCGAACTAGAATACTGTTTATCCTATATAGGTAGATTTCTTTAGATAATAACCGAACTAGAACTCCTAGAAATCAGTAGTTTCAGTAGGTTATCAACTCCTGAATAACTCTGGCCGAGATACGCCCACCGAACAAAGTTTGATTTATTAACTAAGGAACCTCGGTTTTCAACCGAGCTAAGCCTTTGGGGCTAAGCCAGCTTTCTTAGTTTTTAAACCAAACTCAGAAAGCTGCCCCTAGAGGCTCAACCGAAGTTAACAAAACTCATAGTTCAACCGATTTAGGCCTTTGGGGCTGAACCAGCTTTCTTAGTTCTTTAGACCGAACTCAGAAAGCTGCCCCTAGGCGATGAACCGAAGTAACAAAACTGTTTCCAAAGCCAGTATGCCGAGATACCTGCCAAGATTTGGCTAATAAGAACCTTGCTCAAACCGAGCTACCAAGCATTTTGCTGAGCCGAGATAGAACCTGTCCATAAAGCCGAAGTAGGACTCTTTTACCTCGCTTTTAATTTGTAGCACGGTCCAATGATCTGTGCTTAACCCTTGTGTTTTCTACTTTGCAGACTTAGGTTGCCCAGGCACTCCTGCGTGCGCTCAACCGAGCTACTGAGCACAATTTTTGCACCGATATAACTTATTCATAAATTATACGATAGATGGGGAAGTATAGATACCTAGTAAATACCCCGGGCGGCCTAGCCGAATTCAGGAAAGACTACCAAATACCTGATGACGTCCAACTGGTCTTGGCTGAAAAAGACGTCATTCCCTGGGACAATGAAGGCTTCGTCCCCTTCACTCTTTTATCCATTATAGAAACCGGACTACGGTTTCCAGTCCAGCCATTGATTTGCGAGTTCCTTAGGCAAACCAGACTATGCCTAACCCAACTATCTACTAACTCCTACCGCATCATTATGGGAATAGCCGAACTGAACCGTCAAGCCGGACTAAACCTTGGCCTGGCCGAAATCTTCCATCAATATTCCATTGGCTCAAAAGAGGATGGGTGGGTTTATTGCCTTAGAATACGTCGCCGCTGAGAGAAGATAATTAAATATACACCGGACAAAGACGTAAATGACGATGATTTTTTCTGGGTCTCTAGGAACTTTGAGGATTTTCAAGCCCAAATTCCTGGCCGACCTATAAATTGGAAAAAAGGAGAGCCCGGTAATTTAACTTCGGTCTTTTTCCTTGCAATTTTTTATTTCGGTTTGTTAGTGTATCAACCGAACTAACAGTTCTTCTTTTGCAGATTCTGCCCACCTTCATTCCTTATACAGCTATCCAAACCTTGCAACTTTACGGGCTGCACTGCGATATCCTGAACGTAGTTGGGCCAAATTGCTAAGATTCGAGCCGACCTACCGATACAGCGGTCACCGGAAAGCCAGAGTAACCGACTTTCTTCTTGAAGAGGCCCCAGAACCAGACCCATCCTTGCCTGAGATTAGACTGGTCCCACTGACAGCTGAAGAAGAAATGGCAAAAAAGAACAGAGTTAGGGCGCTTTTAACCGAGACAACCAGGCCCGAAGTAACGCCACCCAGCCAATCGCAGCCTGCTGTTGTAGCTCTCCCTTCTCAACAGCCGTCCTCTTCCCGCGGAACCAAACACGCCCGGACTGCCGAAACCGAACAAATTTTGGTTGATGAAGAAGAACCTGCTCTTCCACCGAGCTTACCACCGAGTCCCCAACCGGAGCCTTCTGACCGAACTACCGGTTGCTGGGCACCGAAGCTTACTTTCAATAACCGAGACATCCAAGTTTCAGACTCGATTGTTGCTGAAAAAGACCATCAGTTGGCCTTCAACCTGGCCAAGAGCGTGTGTCTCCCTAAAGACATGGAGCACCACCAAAAACAACTGAACACCGAACTGAAGGCCATCCGGTCTTTGACAAAATCCATGATTCTGGTAAGTGACTTCGGCCGTTTCTCTGTCTACTTTCTTCAACTTTTACTTCGGCTAAAGGGAAATCTTTGCTTTGTCAGGCCATTCAGAAAAATCAAATCACTCATAGGAAAGTCCTGGAGCTTAAGAAAATAACAAGGCAAGCCGCGGCAGAAGCTGAAGCAAAAGCGACCGAGCTAGAGGAGGCCAGAAAGCAAATAGCCGAGCTACAAGGTGAGATCGGCAGACTGACCGGACTGGTTAGTTCGGCCGAAGTCGAAAAGCAGAAAGCTGCCATTGCTCTGAAGGACAAGTACCTGCGCGAGCTGGTGAAGCTTGAAAGGAAGAAAGATGCCGAAATATCCCAAGTGAAGGAGAGTGTAAAAGAAGCCGAAAAGAAAGGCTTCAAGAAGGCAGAGGATGTATATGTCAAGCAGTGTGAGGCCGCCAAGGAACTGTTTTTTAAGTGCGGCTGGAGGGGAGCCGTTGAGAAGCTCGGTCATGATCCACAGACCGAGGTTTTCAACCCTCCAGCCTACTTTATACCGAACTCGCTTGTGGAGTATGCAAATGCCATGCAACAGCAGTTCCTTGAAGGCTCAGATTCTGAAGAAGACTCTGCTTCTGAGGATGCTCCGGCTGTCAATGTAGATCAGGCAGTTCGGTCGGAGCCCATAGTGAAAGATCTAACTATTGAATAACCAGGTGAAACCGTGGTTCCGACCGAAACCACTCCTGTGATTGAAAACGAGCTCCCGCCTAAAACCGGTCTTCATGTTGATGCCGATGCTGCCTTTGACGCCGAAATTGAAGATCTTTTCTCTTGATTTTGCACTTTTTCTCTCTTTTGTTACCTTTTGTCTTTGTAACCGGGCTATGCCCGTCTTGTAATTGCTTTTCGATGAATGAAAATTTTGTTTGAACTTTTATTCCGGTTTTGATTTGTATGCTTGCACTTGTAATGTCTTCTATTATTCCAACTGCTATTCCGGTTTTAATTGTTAAACTAACTATGTTTACCAGCCAACCACTCCTTAGCCGAAATAAGTACTTCGGCTGAGGAGTACTCGGAGTTGGTTTAATCCAGCCAACCACTCTTCAGCCGTACCCATACTTCGGCTGAAGAGTACTCAGAGTTGGTTTAATCCAGCCAACCACTCTTCAGCCATACCCATACTTCGGCTGAAGAATACAAGGAGTTGGTTTAATCCAGCCAACCACTCTTCGGCCATACCCATACTTCGGCTGAAGAGTACAAAGAGTTGGTTTAATCCAGCCAACCACTCTTCGGCCATGCCCATACTTCGGCTGAAGAGTACAAAGAGTTGGTTTAATCCAGCCAACCACTCTTCAGCCATGCCCATACTTCGGCTGAAGAGTACAAAGAGTTGGTTTAATCCAGCCAACCATTCTTCAGCCATACCCATACTTCTGCTGAAGAGTTCAAAGAGTTGGTTTAATCCAGCCAACCACTCTTCAGCCATACCCATACTTCGGCTGAAGAGTTTCAAAGAGTTGGTTTAATCCAGCCAACCTCTAAGTTAGTTTTTTCCAGCTAACTTAGAACAATGTTTGGTTATTCCGACCAAACGTCCTGTAGCCTGGATCCTTATCCTGGGCTTAGGAAGGGTGTTGGTTTAATCCAGCCAACCTCTATGTTAGTTTTTCCAGCCAACTTAGAATAATGTTTGGTTATTCCGACCAAACGCCCTGCAGCCTGGATCCTTATCCGGGGCTTAGGAAAGGTGTTGGTTTAATCCAGCCAACCTCTAAGTTAGTTTTTCCAGCCAACTTAGAATAAAAAGTGTTTGCAATATTTCTAACTTTACGAAAGCTAACTTTTACAGAGAACAACTCATGCTGAAAAGAATCGATTGTTTTATTGAGGAAAGAAAAAATTACATATGTTTGAAAGAGAAAAAGCTAAAAATAAAACAACTTGAGATTGGCAGTGTTCCATGGTCTAGGAATTGCTTTGCCGTCCTTGTCTTCTAGGTGGTATGCCCCTTTGCCTGCTAACCCAACCACTTTGTAAGGACCTTCCCAGTTCGGCCCTAACTTGCCATCTCCTGGTACTAAGGTGTTTCCCATGACTTTGTGCAGTACCCAATCGCCGATCTTGAATTGTCTTGGGTGCACTTTTTTGTTGTATTTTCGAATTAACTCTCGTTGGTATGAGGCAATGTGAACCAGTGCTCTTTCTCTTCTTTCTTCCGCAAGGTCAAGTTCCAATGTTATGGCTTCTGCATTTAAGTCTGGATCAAAATTTTCGCTTCGAATTGTGGGGAGGCCAACTTCCAGTGGGATTACTGCTTCCATTCCATAGGCTAAGGAGAATGGTGTCTCTCCTGTTGATCGTCGAGGTGTGGTGCGGTAAGCCCATAAAACATGAGGAAGTTCGTCCGCCCATTTGCCTTTTGCCTTCTCTAATCTTTTCTTAAGTCCATCCAAGACGACTTTATTTGATGCTTCTGCTTGGCCATTTGCTTGAGGATATGCCGGTGTAGAATTGTAGAACTCTATCTTGTACTCTTCACAAAAGCCTCTGAAGATTCTGCCGTCGAACTGAATACCATTGTCTGAGATTAGGGCCTTTGGTATGCCAAATCGAGTGATGATGTTTTGCCAGACGAACTTCTTCACATCTTTTTCCTTGATTGATGCCAATGCTTCTGCTTCCACCCACTTTTTGAAGTAGTCTGTTGCCGCAAGAAATAATTTCCTGCCGCCGGGTGCTGTTGGAAATGGTCCTACTATGTCCAAGCCCCACATTGCGAAAGGCCATGGGCTAGTCAATGGTAGGAGTTGTCTAGTTGGTTGATGTATTTGATGTGCAAATTTCTAGAATTTTTCACACTTCTTTACATATTTCTCTGAGTCTGCCTGCATATATGGCCACCAATAACCTTGCGAAATGGCCCTGTAAGCTAGCGACCTTCCCCCATGATGGCTTCCGCACACCCCCTCGTGTATTTCGAACAAGAATGCTTCCACTTTGCTGGGATGAACGCACTTTAGGTAAGGCCCTGAGAATGACTTCTTGTATAATGCTAAAGATGGAGATAGCCAAAATCGCTGCGATTTCGCTCTTATTCTGTTGGCTTCTTTTTTCTCTTCTGGTAGGATGCCGTCTTTTAAGAACAGGATGATTGGATCCATCCAAGAGGGGCCTAGTTCTGTGCAACATACCTCTTCTGCTTCGGGGTCTTCTATGCTTGGTCTAGGTAGGTAGTCGATTAGTAGTGGATGAGGTATGGAGGAATCTGCCATTGAGGCGAAGCCTGCTAGTTCGTCTGCTCTGCTGTTTTCTTCCCTACCGATTTGCTCTATCCTTACTACTTCAAATTTCTTGATTTCTGTTCTGACCAACTCTTGGTACTTGGCCATCCTATCATCTTTTTCTTCGTAGTCGCCAGAAATTTGATTTACCACCAGCTGTGAGTCGCTGTAGACCATAAGTTCGGTGGCCTTCATGTAGTATGCTGATTTGAGTCCTGCGAGAAGCGCTTCGTATTCTGCTTCATTATTTGATGCTGGAAAGCCAAGGTTGATTGCTTGCTCTATAACCAGGCCGTCTGGTGAGATGAGGACTATGCCAAGTCCTGCACCATGCCGGTTGGATGCTCCATCCACAAAGAGTTTCCACATCTCCCCAACGAACAACTTCCAACAAGTGGAGGGGTCAGATGATGTCGTGGGGTCAAGAATGGTGTTTTCATCAAGGTCCATGCTTGCTGTTTGCCCCTCGCCATCTGATTGTATTGTTGGTGAGCCTTGGTTTGTTTCTTCCTTGTTGTCCTTAGTCTGGTCTGCCTTGGAGTTTGACTGAGTACCTTCTACTAGGGGTTGTGCTATTCCGGCGTCAACTTCCGTCCCTAGTTCGGTTCTGTCAGTTAGGTCGACTGGGCAAATATGATGACTTCCAGGAGTAAACTCTGCGACGAAGTCTGCCAAAGATTGGGCTTTTATTGCGGTCCTGGGTTGGAACTTGATGTCGAATTGTCCCAACTCTACTGCCCACTTCAAAATTCGCCCAGAAAAGTTCGCCCTCTCAAACAAAGCTTTTAGTGGGAAAGCTGTGAGGACGACTATGGTGTGAGCGTAAAAGTAGTGTGCCAATTTCCAGGAGGCCATCATCAAGGCTAATGCCAGTTTTTCCAGTGGCAAATACCTTGTTTCGGCTCCCAGCAATGTCTTGCTGACATAATAGATGGGCAAGTGTTGAATTCCTTCTGTACGAACCAACACTGCGCTAACTGCGTGCTGAGAGACTGCCAGGTACAAGAAGAGTTCTTCACCAGGTACTGGGGTAACAAACAGTGGTGGGGAAGACATATACTCCTTCAAGCTTTCCAGAGCTTGGTCGCATTCTTCGTCCCACTCAAACTTGGCCTTTAAGGCATGGAAAAATGGTCGTAGTCTGTCTGACGACCGGCTGATAAATCGGTTGAGTGCGGCCGCCATGCCGGTGAGATACTGTACTTCTTTCACAGAGTTGGGTCTCTCCAAATCTTGGATTGCTTTGATCTGGGAGAGGTCTGCTTCTATACCTCGGTTAGTCACCAGGAAGCCCAAAAATTTGCCTGATCCTACTCCGAATGCGTACTTGGAAGCGTTGAGGCGCAATTTGTGTTTCTTCAAGATTTCGAACATCTCTCCTAAGTCTTTGAGATGGTCATTCTCATCCTTGCTTTTGACCACCATGTCGTCGATGTATGCCTCCATTGTTCTGCCTAACAATGGTTCAAACATCTTGGTGACCATCCGTTGGAATGTTGCCCTTGCGTTCTTCAGGCCAAAGGACATGACCTTGTAACAGTATAGTCCTCTTGGAGTTGTAAAGGATGTGACCTCCTGGTCTGGCTCATGCATGGCGATTTGGTGGTAGCCTCTGTATGCGTCCAGAAAGCTAAGTCGGTTGTGGCCCGCCGTTAGGTCCACCAGTTGATCTATCCGCGGTAGAGGAAAGCTGTCTTTTAGGCATGCCTTGTTGATTGTTTTGTAGTCGACGCAGACTCGCCATTTGCCATTTTTCTTTGGCACTACGACTGTGTTGGAGATCCATCTTGGGTAGTGCACTTCTCTAATTGCTCCTGCCTCCAGCAGGTTGCCTACTTCTTCCGTCACTATTTCGGCGTGGTGGAGTGCCGATCTGCGTGTGCGCTGAATGACTGGTCTGGCGAATAGGTGGACATTGAGTTGGTGACTGATGAAGTTTGGGTCAATGCCTGGCATGTCGTAGGGCGTCTAGGCAAACACTTCGATGTTAAAGGTCAAGAATTCCAAGACCTCTAATCTCTCAGTGCTGGACAACGACGAGCCAAGCAAGAAGAACTTATCCGGGTTCTTCTAATCTATTTTTACCTCCACCAAGTCCTCCACCGCTTTTTGATCAGTCTCTTTGCCGACGTCCGTGAATAGTTCATTGCTTTCAAGTTCCTCCACCGAATGAACGTATCCTTTGGCAGCGCGACTGTCATTTACCGTGGCGAAACATTGTTTTGACATGATCTGATCTCTATAGACTTCTTCAATTATACCGGCGTCGTTAGGGAACCGCATTACCTGGTGGTAGGATGATGCCACCGAACGCATGGCGTGCAGCCATGTTCTGCCCAAGATGATGTTGTAAGTGGAGGGGACCTTCAATACCCAGAACTTCACTTGTTTTGTTATGCTTCCTGCTCTGACTGGAAGAATTATCTTGCCGACGGGCCACTCTGGCATGGAGTTGAATCCAATTAGGGGAGATACTGCAGGTGCCAAGTCTTTGTCTTATAGCTTTAGTTGTTTAAATGTGTCGTAGTACATGATTTCACATGAACTACCCTGGTCAATTAGAATCCGCTTGACGTCAAAATCCTTGACTCGGAGAGTGATGACTAGGGCATCATTGTGAGGACAGTATATTCGATCCAAGTTTTATCCGAAAAAGACATAACGTTTGTTGCCTCTGTCTTCCCCTTCTTGATGGTAGGTTGGGCACTTAACACCTCTCTAAAGTGCTCAGCCTTCTTGATTGATCCCCTGAGCTCGCATACACGCTCAGGTTCAAAGACTCCATGTATTACATTGATAATGCCTTGAAGTAGGGTGTCGATTGGCATTCCGTTGGGGTTATTGTGATCCTGGGGGACTGGTTGCGTCCCTCCTTCAATGTACTTGTCCAAGTGGCCTGCTGCCACCAATTCTTCCAGGTGCTGTCTTAACGGTGTGCAATTCTCCGTGCGGTGTCCCTTTTCTTTGTGGAAGGTGCACCGCGATCTTTCGTCATAGTCCTTCTGAGCTTCTCCTAGTTTGGCTGGCCACTTGACGAAAGGCTCATCTTTTATTTCGCTAAGAATCCGATATATCGGTTTCTTGAACACCGTGGTTTTGGCAGTGCGGATTCTTAACCATCTTTTATCCTGGTCTTCTCCGTTATCTTGTCTGCCACGTCCGTTTTTGCTCTGACGATCTACTGAATTGACCTTCGCTGAGGTCTTCTTTTCTGGTACTGCGGTCGCACTAGATTTTGCTTTGGCACGTGCGCCATCCTCTTCTACCCTGATGTGCTGATGCACTCTTTCCATCAGGGCTTCCATAGTGAGGGGTGGCGTCATGGTGATCGAGTCCCTCAGTCTGTTTCCAACTGGAAGGCCTCTTTTATATTGTGCAATGGCGAGATTGGTGGGGCAGTCCCCAATCTGATTGAATGTCTCCCAGTAGCGACTGTTGTAAGATCTTAGGGTCTCTTTATTGCCCATGTCGATGGAGAGGAGCTGGTCGATCTCCACCGGGGCTTTAGTGTTCGTTCGGAACCTTGTTACGAACGCTTCTGCCAATTGTGCCCAAGAGGCTATGCTGCCCTCAGGAAGTTTCTCGAACCAGGTCAAGCCTAGGTCGCCAAGGCTAGACGGGAAGAGTATGCACATTAAGGCCTCGTTTCTTCTGTAAATGGCCATGACTTGGCGAAAGTGGCTTACGTGTGAGTACGGGTCCGTCTTTCCTTCATATGTGGTGAATTTCAGCTGAAGGAAGCCTGATGATAGGGGCGCGTTTTCGATCGCTGGAACAAACGGCGAAGTCTGTAGTCTTGCCAAGGCTTTGTTCGTTGGTTCATAGGCTGGGCGCGGTACTGGCATTCCAACCTCGACGCTTCCATGCGTCCGAGGAGCCAACCGCTGTAAGGCAGAAACTCTGTGTGGATCCCGTGCCCTGGCATCTTCCTTGCATCGTGCTTTTTCTTCGAGCACAGTTCGTAAGTCGGATGATCTGGGTAATTCCGTCTGTCTAGATCTAGTTTGATGCGAATGAGAAGGCCAGTATGTGCTTCCCTCAGTGTATGATCTTTCAGACTTCGTCCTCTCAGACCTGGAGTGACGAGTTCTGGAAGACCATGATTGAGTATCGCCTGTCCTGAGGCTTCTACTCTCTCCTTGTGAGGGTGTAGTATTCCTGCTACGATTTTCTGAGTGGCGAGGGGGCGTCTTGTTTTTGCGCCCCTCTCCTGTCGCCACTTCTTTTTTCTTCATTTGGCGTTTCAAGGCCTCCATGTCCGCCGCCATCTTTCTTATCAATTCATCTTGCTCTTTCACGCGATCTTCCAGAGCTTGAGGGTCAATCCTCCGCCTTTGTCTGTCAGGACTTTGCGAACGAGAGTGACGGGGGCTGTTATTTCGCCTTCCCCTAGCATCCCTTCTGGAGTTATGTCGTTGGGGCTTTAAGTCCGCCATGGGAGGGACAGAAGGTAATCCTTCACGCCTTGCGCCCCCATCTGGAGTTAGGCCGTCGACGGCGAATTGCGGCAATTCTTCAATGTGTGCCATTGAACGTAAAGGGGAGAAGCTTTAATCAAGAGGTTTTGTTCTGTCTGCTATTCCCACAGACGGCGCCAATTGTACGGGGAAGAAATAATTCTCCTCGTATAATCCTGTTGACTAAGTCCACGCTCCTCCGTACGACGTCGCTTTGTTACCTGAAAACACAAACGTGAGCTAGCCGGCAGGTGTGTGCCGGAAACCTCTCCGATTCCTAAGGCAGCAAACTTGACAAATAGACAAAGCTCAATGTATTCAGAAAGCAAAATTGTATGTTGTGTTATGTTACCTCCTCCAAGGTGATGCTTGTGAGCTTTTATAGGTTTTGAGTGGCACAATCCTAGTAGGACTTTTATTCCTCCATGCAGAGTCCTCCTAGGATTCATACTCCTAAAGGATAATGCTTATCCTTTTACACCCCCCCCCACTGTTTAAACCAAGTGGGATGGTTTTTACCACGGCTGAACTACTATTTAACCGAAGTAAAACTGGCTATGCTGAGCCACTAAGTAGGCCGAACTGTCCTTAGTTCGGCCCTTCCTTTTACTACTCCTTATCTCGGTTTTCTCCTGTTCAGCCCATGGTATGTTTGGACCGAGCTACCGAGTAGTAAAGTTCTGACCGATCTATCCAATATACGTCATGACCGGACTAACTCGGAGACCGGACTCACTCCGAGTTGTCCAGACTGAAGTAGCTTTACAATTCCTGAGCCGAAGTAACTTTATCCCTTTTTGGCCGGAGTAACTCTATCTCTCTTGGGCCGGAGTAACTTCTCGGCCCTTTTTACCCAGTCCTTCGTACTTTGGGCCATAAAGTCCGTCTCATAGCTTGGCCCAATTTTCACCAAAAATTACCCTCTCATATAGCATTTAGTGATTGGTGAGAGTATTGTCATGGGACCAAGTTTTTTATGTTTAGTTTGGAAAGTGATTTTTAAAATATTTTTTTCAATTTTTTTTATTAAAGGGCGAATTACATTAATAATTTATAGAGTTTAGGTCTCGTGTTACTTTGGTCCATAATTTTTTAATTATAACATATTTGACCATGAATTTTAAATCTTATTTCAAATAAGGACAATTAAAGATACCATCACTTAATTTCAAGAGCAAAATCGTCAATCTGATAAAATATAAATTAATTTGACAAAAATAGATGTCAAAAAAATATTGGGTGAATTACACTAATAGTCCCTCTAGTTTGGAACTTGTGTTATTTTGGTTCCTGACTTTTCAATTGTGACACATTTGACCTTGAATTTTGAATCTTGAATCTTGCTCCAAATAAAGACAATTGAAGATACTATTGGATTTTTCAAGGGCTAAAATTATCAATTTAATAAAATATAAATTAATTTAACAAAAATAAATGCTAAAAATTTATTTTTGAATTTTTACAAATTATTTTTACTTACTAAAGATAAAATTATATAAAATTGATAAATCTTTTAGACATTTGTTTCTTTTTTTTTATCAAATTAATTTTTATTGTGTATTTGGATGATGATCATGTAAAAGTAATTTTTAAAAATTAATCATGTAATTTTTATTAATTTTTATCAATTTTACATAATTTTATTTTTGGTGGGTAGAAATAATTTTTAAAAATTTTAAATTTTGTTTGACATTTATTTTTGTCAAATTAGTTTATATTTTATGAAATTGACGAATTTGCCCTTGAAATTAAGCAATGGTATGTTAATTGTCCTTATTTGGAACAAGATTCAAAATTCAGGGTCAAATGTGTCACAATTGAAAAGTTAGGGACTAAAGTGACACAACCCCAAACTATAGGGATTGTTAGTGTAATTTGTCCAAAAATATTTTTACATTTTTAAAAATTATTTTTATCTATCAAAGATAAAATTATATAAAATTGATAAATGTTTTAGACATTTATTTATTTATTTATCTTACCAAATTAATTTTTATTATATGTTTAGATGATGATCATGTAATGGGTAGTTGTTAAGTTTTTAAAGTGTAATTGATATATTTAATATATTAAATGTTTTTAGTTTTAGATTTTTTTTTGATTTAATGAATTGGTTTAATAATAATATTAAAGTTGTCGTCATATTTGACTTTTGAAAAAAAAGAAACTAATTTAATGAAAACAAAAACAATCACTCATTACATGATTATCATCCAAACATACAATAAAAATTAATTTGGTCAAAATAAATAAATAAATAAGTGCCTAAAAGATTTATCAATTTTATATAATGTTATCTTTAGTGGGTAAAAATAATTTTTAAAAATTTAAAAATATTTTTTTGACATTTATTTTTGTCAAATTAGTTTATATTTTATGAAATTGACGATTTTGTCCATGAAAAATCTAATGATATCTTCAATTGTCCTTATTTGGAACAAGATTTAAAATTCAAAGTTAAATATGTCACAATTGAAAAGTTAGAGACCAAAATGACACATATCTCAAACTATAAGGACCATTAGTGTAATTTACCCTTTATTAAAATATGAGATAAAAATATGTTGAGAAATAAATTTTTGACTTTTTTTTTTAATTTTTACGAAAAATATGCAAAATGTAAAGTGGAGTAAGAAGAAATTTTTAACATTTTGTATGAGTTGAGTTTTTTATTTTTTATTTTAAAACTTTTTGGCCAAGATAGCACTTGCCAATTAGGGCCTCAATTTTTTGGCACCCGCTCACGCGGTGCCTTAATTTGAACAGAATTGGTCAAAACAATATGATCTACTAATTTATATTGGTAATTGAAAAAACAATAAAAAGTTTGACAAGTAGTGATTATTTGTTGACATGGTTACGTAGTATCTGGGATACTGAATAATTTTTGCTCGTACTAGGTGTAAGAGGAATTAATTTAAGCCCACTAAATTATTTAGGCCCAATAGTCCAAGATTAGTGGGCCCGAATTTATCGCAAGTCCAAGATTGGTAGGCTTGGATTTATCGCCGTCAAACGGGCTGAATGACTCTAAGCCTCGAAAGGGTTCGGATCCACGAACCTAGAGACTTACTCAAGCCCGGACTCGAAAGGGTATTAAGCAAGCCTAGAGATCCGAGGCACTCGGACTCGAAAGGGTTCGGATCCACGAACCTAGAGACTTACTCGGGCCCGGACTCGAAAGGGTATTGAGCAAGCCTAGAGATCCGAGGCATTCGGACTCGAAAGGGTTCGGATCCACGAACCTAGAGATCCGAAGCACTTGGCTTCGAACGGATTCAGACGCAATCTAGAAGTCGCTCCGTTAATGAGTCTCAGAACACTTGCGGGCTCGGAGCTTTCCGGGATCTACGCACCAGAACCATGGGCGTAATGGAGTTCGAACAAAGGACCCGATCCCGAGGACGGTGAGTGGAGATAAATTCACTCTTCGGTTAAACTAGCCTATACCCGGGTCGAGGTGGCACGATTTAGGGGGTCCCTGAGACTCGGCAATATTTGCGGCAGGGCGTTCTCTTGAACTACCCCTGACCCTTATGCGGCAGGACGTCCTCTGGGACTACCCCTGACCCTTTGGGATGATTGGGGATCATTGGTTAGGTGTGGCTAAGAAGAAGGGTTCGCCGAGGGATTGATCTCCTCATCGGGGTTTTCTCATCCTCGGAGAAGTCACCTCCTCGGAGAGGTCACCTCCTCGGAGGGGTCACCTTCTCAGACAAGGTGGTTAGAGAGAATATCCCCCATGTGCCTTGCACATAGGCTCCATCCTACATCATGAGGTGTCTATAAATAGCACCCACCCATAGCTTTACAAGGGATGAATTTTTGGAGAGATGACTCTTGGGAAAGAACTAATTTCCCATCTCCATTATCAACCGTGAGAGTGAAAGTGGGAGATCCATGGGAGAGCCTTGCCATTATTCTCTCTCTAGCCATTTTGCCTTCTTCTTCACCCAATCTCTTATCTCCATCATCTCCTTTACTCTTGTGTTCTTGAGTTGAGACCATTGAAGAATCTAAGCCTCTCACATTTTTTCTAGAGAATTCGAAGTTGTTCTTCAAGGATTTTCGAAGATCTTCGAATTTTCCAACTTCTTTCTTGAACCCTCTCCTACACTAGGAAATTGTGAGAAACTTTGAGGAAGTTATAAATGTTGGAAAATAGTTTTAAAAAATTCTTATTTTTTGTTAATTTTGAGTATAAATTAAGGTGAGACTTAAGTATTATTTTTAACATTTTTAATTAGGTTCATGTTTAATGTCGCGTAGTGAATAAATTCATGTATTTAGTTGCACAAAATTATTTCCGGATGAATGAGAATTCAACACGCATTTTCGGATTCATGGAAATGTATTTTGGTGGATGTATTACACATTTGTGAAATGTGCTTGTCCCACATTGGAAAGGCTTGAGGAATTGTTTAGGTTTATAAAGCTTAGTATTGGATACTTAGGATGGGCCCCGAAGGGTACCTAAGTTTGTGGAATGGTAAAATTATGGGTGAAGTGGGCTAGACCTATTAGATCCAAAATTAAAACCACATATGCACACCGTCGTCCGTCCGGTCAATCGGGTAGGTTGGGTTTGTCCGGCCCAATATTTATCTTTTTGGGCCAAAAAGATTTTGAACTTTATTTATTTATTTTGATTTTTGAAACCAAAAAGATTTTAAACTTTATTTATTTATTTTTATTTTTGGTTTTAAAAATCAAAATAAATTGGTCCATAATTTTTCTTCACCCAAACAAGTCCCTTACAGGTCCATACCACCTGAACTGGTTCAAAAGGTTCAAACAGGTTTTTACCTGTTGCATTCCAACCGTATTTGTCCAAACAGATTGTCTATCTGTTCGAACAGTTGCCTATCTGTTGGCACCTGTTCAGAACAGCCACCTTTTTGCTTATATAAAGCATGCTTCCAGCAATTCTTTTCATTGAATTTTTCCCTCAGATTTTCGTCATTCTTTTCCTGTTTTTCCTGTGCTATTGCATCAGTTTCTAAATTTATTTTTAGGAAGAAAGAGAGAGTTTACAATAGAGTTTTGGTTCACAAGACTTGAATTTGTAGTGTTGCAAATTTAAGTGTTTAGTCGTTGCATCTTGGGAAGTAGATGTCGGTAAAACTTGACGCACTGATGCGAGGGCGAAATCTACTTTAAGGAGATTGTGTCAAACACAAGCCTTGACATTAATTTCTGTAAGCATTTAATTCGGGGAATAATTTATATAATTATTTTCTGAATTATTTTATTTTATTGTTTATTTAATTTATACATTTAATTTACACACATACACCTTTGTAGGTTTTAACAATCTTAAAGTAGATTTCCTATTTTTATTTATTTCTGCGATAGACAGACAAATATTTTGTTTCAAAAAATTAATATACTGTTTAATTTCTTAAATAGTAGTACTATACTGTTTAATGATTTCTTTGATAACATAGTAGTAATATACGTTTTGTCATTGGAATTTTGTTACAAAATATTTTTTCTGTATATTTTGTTGTATTTTCTTTTGTGTATAAATTTGTGATTCGTACAATTTTTATTTTGTCAGAATTATGACAACTGAAATTAACAGTTCTAAGACTGTTATTACTCAAACCCCCACACCTGTTGTGCCAGTGATGACTCCAGCAGTACCGATAAATCATGGAGAGAAGCCAGAAAAATTCAATGGTAATGATTTTAAAAGATGGCAACAAAAGATGATATTTTATCTTACTACATTGAATTTGGCTTGCCTCATTCATGAAAAGGCACTGGCACTGAAGGAGGGAGAGATTGACCAGCAAGTGGTTGTCGTAGTCGTTTCATGGAAACATGGTGATTTTTTGTGTCGAAACTATATCCTCAATGGGTTGGACAATACACTGTACAATGTGTATAGTGTGAAAAGCACAACTAAAGAACTATGAAAATCTTTAGATCATAAGTATAAAACAGAGGACGTCAATACAAAGAAATTTGTTGTCGGCCGTTTTCTGAATTTTGAAATGATGGGTTCCAAAACGGTTATTAGCCAAGTTCAAGATCTCCAATTAATTCTCCATGACATACATGCAGAAGGGATGGTTCTCAGTGAATCTTTCCAAGTAGCGGCAATCATTGAAAAATTGCCATCATCTTGGAAAGAATTCAAGAATTATCTAAAACATAGGCACAAGGAGATGAAATTGAAGAAACTGATAGTGCGACTCCGAATTGAGGAGGATAATCGGGGTTTTGACAAGAAGTCAAGAAACCATGTCATGCAGGCTAAAACAAATGCTGTGGAACATGGACAAGGGTCAAAGTTCAACAACAAGAAGCGAAAGCATGATGGCAATGGTCCCAAATAAGGATCCACTAGTAAGATCAACAAAGGGATCAACAACGGGTTTAATAAGCGGTTCAAAAGCAAGTGTTTTGTGTGAGGCAAAGATGGGCATCGCGCTAAGGATTGTCACATTCGCAAGAACGGAGGAAGTTCAAGCAAAAAGCCAGCACAAAGCCAACATAGCTAAGGATTTTTATCTTTCCGATGGAATGGCAGACATCAATCTTGCTGCATTAGTCTTTGAAGCAAATTTGGTGGGCAATCCCAAGGAATGGTGGGTGGATATTGGAGCAACCCGTCATATCTGTGCAGATAAGAAGATGTTCACAACCTACAAAGTGGTGGAAAGTGGGGAACAACTTTTTATGGAAAACTCCTTTACATTAACTGTAGAAGGACTAGGAAAGATCGTGTTAAAAATGACCTCAGGGAAAGAACTCACTCTTAACAATATACTCCATGTGCCAGAAATTCTCAAGAATTTGTTTTCTAGGTCATTGTTGATCAAGAATAGGTTTAAATTAGTCTTTGAATCTGATGAAGTTGTACTCTCCAAGAGTGGAATGTATGTGGGGCCAGGTTACATGAGTGATGGGTTTTTTAAGCTCAATGTAAATACTGCTGTACCTAATTTGGCTTTTAATAATAAGAACACATCTTCTGTTTATATTACTAAGTCTTCTTTTTTATGGCATAGTAGATTAAGACATGTTAATTTTAATTCTTTGCGTAGACTTGTTGCTTTAGAATGTTTACCTAACTTAGAATTTGATCCTAATCATAAATGTGAGATTTGTGTTGAAGCAAAACTCACTAAGGCATTGAAAGAAGTACTTAACCTCTAAGTTTGATTCACACAGATATTTATGATTTAAAATTTGTTCAAACTAGAAGAGGTAAGAAGTACTTTATTATTTTTATTGATGATTGCACTCGATATTGCTATGTTTACTTATTAAGAAGTAAAGATGAAGCCGTAGAAGCTTTTAGGCAATATAAACTTGAGGTTGAAAATCTACTTGGCAAAACTATTAAGATAGTAAGGAGTGACAGAGGTGATGAGTGTGATGCACCATTTGAAGAATTTTGTTCTGAACATGGTATCATTCACTAAACCACTACACCTTATTCCCCTCAGTCAAATGGAGTTGTTGAGTGAAAAAATGAACTCTTAAAGAGATGATGAATGCCATATTGATTAGTTTAGGATTACCTCAAAACTTGTGGGGGGAGGCAATTTTGTCTGCTGACTTTATCCTTAATAGGGTATCCCATAAGAAACTCAATCAAACACCTAATGAATTATGGAAATGTCGACGACCTACCTATAATTATCTCAAAGTGTGGGGGTGTTTGGCTAAGGTGGCAGTCCTTAGTCCCAAAATGACTAAGATAGGACCAAAGACTGTTGATTGTGTGTTCATTGGATATGCCAATAATAATAGTGCATATAGATTTTTAGTTCATAGATCTGAAAATCCGGATATACATGTAAACACTATTATTGAGTTAAGAAATGCGTCATTTTTTGAACACATCTTTCGTAGTAAGAAAATTGAAGAGAAAAGTTCAAATAAAAGAATTTTTGATACTGCTATGGGTAGCTGTGAAGACCACAATGATAATGAAGTAGATAAACCTAGACGTAGCAAGAGGGCTAGGAAATCTAAATCATTTGGTCCAGATTTTCTAACATACCTATTAGAAAATGAGCCTCAAAACTTCAAGGAAGCAATGTCAAGTCCTGAAGCTCTATTGTGGAGAGAGGCTGTGAATAGTGAAATTGAATCAATACTGCAAAATCATACTTGGGAATTAGTGGATCTTCCACCAGGATGTAAACCTCTTGGAGATAAGTGGATATTCAAGACAAAAATGAAAGCAGATGGTTCAATAGATAAATACAAGGCTAGGCTTGTTGTTAAGAGATACAGGCAGAAGAAAGGCCTTGATTATTTTGACACCTATTCACCAGTGACAAGAATAACATCTATTCGCATGTTAATTGCGATTGGAGCTTTGTATAATCTAGAAATACATCAAATAGATGTTAAAATAGTTTTTTTAAATGGCGAGTTAGATGAGGAAATTTATATGAAACAACCAGAAGGGTTTCAAGTTCCTGGCCAAGAGAAAAATGATTGTGAACTTGTTAAATCCCTTTATAGATTAAAACAAGCTCCGAAATAATGGCATGAAAAATTTGATCATGCTATGCTTTTGGATGGTTTTTAGATAAACAAATGTGACAAATACGTCTATGTTAAAAGCACAGACAAAGGCTATGTCATAGTTTGTTTTTATGTGGATGACATGCTCATTATTAGAAGCGATAATGACATGATCAAATCCACAAAGAAAATGTTGAACAAAAAGTTTGACGTGAAAGATCTGGGAGTAGCAGATATAATTCCAGGAATAAAAATTACTAGAATATCTGAAGGATATGCTCTATCTCAGTCTCACTATGTCGAGAAGATTCTGGAGAAATTTAGAAAGCATGACAACCGTCTTGCTAAAACACCTGTTGACATTAGTCTTCATTTGTCAAAAAATATAGGTGCAAGCATATCATAACTAGAGTACTCTCAGATAATTGGAAGCTTGATGTACTTAATGAATTGCACTAGGCTAGATATTACCTATGTTGTAAGCAAATTGAGTAGGTACACAAGTAATCCAGGGTCCGATCATTAGAAAGCGATAATTAGGGTACTTAGATATCTAAGACATACCCAGAATTATGGTTTACATTATACCAAATATCTAGCAGTACTCGAGGGGTACAATGATGCAAATTGGATATCAGATACTAAAGACTCAAAATCCACTAGTGGATACGTCTTTATCCTAGGAGGTGCTGCAGTCTCTTGGAAATCCTCTAAGCAGACATGAATAACAAGGTCGACAATGGAATATGAGTTTATCGCATTAGATAAAATAGAAGAAGAAGCAGAATGATTTCGTAATTTCTTAGAAGACATTCCAATGTGGCCTAAACCTATGCCAGCTATATGCATTCACTGTGATAGTGAAGTAGCAATAGGATGGGCACAGAATCATATATATAACGGTAAGTCTCGACACATTTGTCGAAGACATAATACTGTTAGGCATTTGCTCTCACATGGAATAATTTCCATAGAATATGTAAAGTCAAAGGAGAATATTGCGGATCCATTGACTAAAGGGCTAGCCAGAGAGCAAGTGTACCATTTATCGAGGGAAATGTGATTAAAGCCTATTACTTGAAAGTCACTATAATGGCAACCCAAACTAGTTGACTGGAGATCCTAAGATTTAGGTTCAAAGGGACAACCAAATTATGGATGACTTCACGTATCACAAAGGAGGTTTACTCTTACCCATTTCTATGATACGAAGAGTGATATCTGCAGCGTTAGTAGGATAAGCTATGCTTTTAATGATTCTTATAGCTTGGACATCCAAGTGGGGTATAGCAGGATACTCTTAATAAGAAATCACCTATATGAGTGTGAATTGGGCCGGTTATATGAGAATCAAGAAGGCTAAATTCTCTAGAGTGCTCATGAATTACCAGGCATTGTTTAGGGCCAAAATGAACACAACCGTAAGAACCAAACTGTGTTTGCGGATACACTATGTGTAGTCTATTGTCTTGGCTTATACAAATAGCTAAACAGTTCAAGGCATCGGATCCATTGATTAGCCAATAAGTTCGATAGGCTTTCACTAGGGAAGGTTCAAAACCAAAAGTTACCTATCTCGACGTGGTGTATCTTCTTAATGTACTATTTCTTTGTCTGCATTTTGTTGCATGTTCGTTATCATGAATTCCATTCATGTGAGGGATTGTTGGAAAATAGCTTTGAAAAATCCTTATTTTT
The DNA here is from genome assembly GCF_055761805.1 of Camellia sinensis. Lineage (NCBI taxonomy): Eukaryota > Viridiplantae > Streptophyta > Magnoliopsida > Ericales > Theaceae > Camellia > Camellia sinensis. The sequence goes on from NC_138961.1 coordinate 29,131,092, forward strand.
TGCTAACTTTGAGCATAAATTAAGGTGGGATCCAAGCGTTATTTAATGTTTCTAATTAGGTTCATGTTTAATGCTGCGTAGTGAATAAATTCATGTATTTGGTTGCTCAAAACCATTTTCAGATGAATGAAAATTTAACGTGCATTTTCGGGTTTGTGGCAATGTATTTTGGTGGGTTTATTACACATTTGTGAAATGTGCTTGTCCCACATTGGAAAGGCTTGAGAAATTGTTTGGGTTTATAAACCTTAGCATTGGATACTTGGGATGGGCCCCAAGGGGTACCCAAGTTTGTAAAAGGGTGAGATTATGGGTGAAGTGGGCTAGACCCATTGGACCCAAAATTAAAACCACACGCGCGCCGCCGCCGTCTGTTCGGTCGGTTGGGCTAATACTTATCTTTTTGGGCCAAAAAGAACTTTATTATTATTATTATTATTTTTGGTTTCAAAAATCAAAATAAATTGGTTCAGAATTTTTCTTCACCCAAACAAGTCCATACCACTCGAACTAGTTCAAAAGGTTCAAACAAGTTTCTACCTGTTATATTCCAACCAAATCTGTCCAAACAGATTGTCTATCTATCCAAACAGTTGCCTATCTGTTGGCACCTATTTGGAACAGCCACCTTTTTGCCTATATAAAGCATGCTTCCAGCAATTCTTTTCATTGAATTTTTCTCTCAGATTTCTGTCATTCTTTTCCTGCTTTTCCTGTGCTCTTGCATCAATTTCTACATTTATTTTTAGGAAGAAAGAGAGAGTTTACAACAGAGTTTTGGTTCGCAAGACTTGAATTTGTAGTGCTACAAATTTAAGTGTTTAGTCGTTGCATCTTGGGAATTAGACGCCGATAAAACTCAAAGCACCGGAGCGAGGGCGAAATCTACTTTAAAGAGATTGTGTCCAACACAAGCCTCGACATTAATTTCTGTAAACATTTAATTCGGGGAATGATTTATATAATTATTTTCTGAATTATTTTATTTTATTTTATTGTTAATTTAATTTATACATTTAATTTACATATATACACCTTTGTGGGTTTTAACAGTAAATGTGAATGCATGAGTTGAGGAATGAAATGAAATGGAGCGAGAAAGGCGACGATGTTGCAGAGTTGGTGGCCAATGGTTTGGCTAAGGATGGAGAGGTCCTCTTTGACGCTGACAGTGGGGCTGTGATTGCTTGAGGAAGGATTTATGATTGTCCGACGATGGGGCTGTGATTGTCTGATGGTTTTGTGTTTTTTTTTTACAATGTAACAATGTTTCAGATTGTCTAACTGCGGCTCTAAGCCAGGGATTTGGCCTATTGCTTAGGGCTTTTTAGAGAACAGAATTAGTACATATCTAGTGAGATCTGGATTCTTTCTGAATCTGATCCTAAACAATACCTCCTGAACTCAAGTTTACAAAATACTTAGGATCCCATTTTGGTTCGAATCTGAGGCAAATACATCTATGTACATCTCCAAGTCTTGCTGTCCTAAATCATCACATTTCCAGATCTGGATATTGATGATGAAGATGATGGTAGACTTTGGAAATTGATGATAAAGATGAGGGCATTTTAGTCATTTAATTCAGAGGGAAAATTATATTTTCATGCCCATTTGCACATTAGGTGTGTTATACACTGGCTGTTATGTTAGATGGAAATGTTAACTGTGCACTTCAATCCATTAACCACAGAGGAGTTATGTGGTGATATTCGAATATTAGGGGAGTAATCCGCACCCGACCCAAACCATAGGAGGGTAAAGTGAAATTTGCCCTAAAAGTAATTTTGTTTTTTTAGTTTGGTGTTGAGAATTGGAGTTAGGTGAATTTTGATGTTAACAATTTGAAGGCCTTCATTTAATTGAGATTTAAAAATATTATAGGAATTTTTCTTAAATTGAAGCCCTAATTTTTAGCTCAAATCTGAGGCCCAAATCGACGACTTTGCTGGCTTGCCCCTAGAATCGGCCCTGATAGTAGCACTAGCCACCACTACCCATTGTTGCCGCCAATCATAACTAACAACTTTTCCAACCAAGTTTTCAATAACTTTTTTGACATGTCTTTATGATCAAAAAATATTAATTTTTGAGCCTAATGTCATTTCCCCCATAAATATGGCATTCTCACCAATAAATTCTTTAAAATATATAGTATATTATGAGGTTTGGATTATGCTAAAGTTATTTTGATAGGTAAATTAAATTAAGTATCGTCTCTCACACATTGTTATGTTATTATTATTAGTTATTTGTTTTGATGATGTTTGTGATTTTGTCAAACAAAAAAATATAGGTTCCATTTAAAAAATAAAATAAAAAATTAAACAATCCAACTTTAAAAAAAATAAGAAAATTGTGAGTAATCTGCACATAACCCAAATTCTATTTATTGGAGTTAGCCTTGAGTTTAGACAACTCACAACACAATTCAACCTTTAGATAACCCATTAACCTAACCAAATATGTAACCATATACAGCGAGTTCATAATAGATCCATGTTATCGACAATAATAATTTAAAAAATTATATTACTTCTAATTGTTTGTCTATTTGTCCACATCATTTATTTGTTCACCTATCTATCTATCCATATAATTACTACTGTAGACACCCCATTTTTGACCGCCCTTAAGACTTGGGCACTACTGATGGTTTACTTAGTGGAGAAAGGTGTGCAAGGCAAAGGTTCAGTTTCTTCGGCAATGAGAGAGTCAAATCTCAACTTCACACCCCTTTTGGACCGAAACAATCTTGATCAAAAGATTTTGGACCTTGAAACCCTCTCTTTTAAAATGTTTTGAAAATAAAGTTCCTACGATGTTCTGACACTCGCATTTCGTTAAATGTTGCACTTTTTGGTAAACCGGGCAAGGACAAAGCGGAAATGAATGAAAGAGAGATGATATCTTTGAAAAATCTTTCAAAACACCTTACTTAGGGCTTTGGAGTTGAAGAAAAGAAGAGAAGGGGGAAGAAACCCAGTTGGGGGAGAAAATGGGCATGAACTGTTAAGAGAGGGACGAGCAGTCCTCGCTGATGCAGGCCTATTCATTTGCATACTTGGATTTCAGCTATGAGGCCACCACCATTGGAAATATTACTTCCGGGGCTTCATTTTTCACTCAAGAATCTCCTAAAGCCAAGTTCGGACGGGGGAGATATGGTTGATTGAAGTAGGGCATTACTCTGGTTGGACCAAATCTGCGCGGCTTCACCAAAACAGGCATAACTTTTTGCACAGGAGGAATTTTGATGCAAGGCTGGTGCCATTGGAAAACTAACTTCTGGGGCTTCAATTTGGACACATGGCCGACCACTTTTGGACTTCCCAATCACTGGCCGACCACCTTTCTTTCTGGTAGACCAATTTTTTGTCCTGAAAAACCAAAAAAAGTAGCAGGCCGACCAGAAAAGATGGTCGGCCGACCACCTGAACCTTTTGACCTGGTCGGCCGACTAGGGAAAGTGGTCAGCCGATCACCTGAACTGGTCGGCCAGCTTTCTCCTTTTTGTCTCAATGAGTTGAAGCCAGCGGTGCCAGTTGGAAGCCTTAGAATGCATCCTCTATACACGTGTATGGAGGATGTTTAAGCTAGCTTTTAAGCTTATTGGAGAAGATTTAGACTTTCTCCTCTATAAAGGAAAGGGCCCTCTTCTATTTCTAGGGTTGAGAACCTGTTTTGAGCATACATACACTTTCCCTCCATATCTCTATATTCCAAGCTCCAAAAACCCTTGTTCTTGGTCCCATTGCACTACACCTCCAAGCACAACACCTCCATTATCAAACTAAGCACCTAGGAGCTCATTTTCAGAGGTTGGAGAGTTTCTATTTTGGTCAAGAAGCTACTAGCCCTCTGCTCTACAAGGGTAAGACACTAGTTCTCTATTTTGGCCCTTATTTTGCTTCATTGTTTAGCCTTAATTGCAAGCATTTTTGGGTTTCATCATAAACTTAAAAAAGTTTTTTTTTGAGCTTATAAACATGTTTGTTTAAGGTCATTTTTCTGTTGGGGGTCATCTGCCCCCTTGCATGCTTCATTTCCTTTTGTTTTGAGCTATGCATTAGAGCATTTGTGTTGGCCTTGGTTTGGCCTTTTAGCCACTAAAATCCAGTGGATTTTTAGTGGCTAACATGTGTTTTTGAGCCTTAAAATCAGAGAGGGGTGACCCTCTCACCCCTTGTTTTGTTTACTAGCTTTCTTGGCCTTATAAAGGAGCCCCTACTTGCATGTTGTGAAGTCACATTTCAGACCCTATTTGGTGAGTTTTAGGGTCTGCTTTAGCTCTGTCCAGAGCCTTTTTGGCCATATTTTGTGTCCCTCATGCATGTGTGGAACAATCCTCTTCAAGGCCTTTCAAAGGGACCTTTCATTGCATGCTTCATTGACCTATTTCAAGGCCTTTTTGATGAGTTTTAGGACCCTCATAACTGATTTTCAGAGGTGGTTTTGCCATGTTGCATGTCTATCTTGTATGTATTGAACAACCCTCTTATTGGCCTCTCAAAGGAGCACCTCATTCTAGCATGTATTGACTAAGTTTACACGGGTTTTTGGGATTTATTTGACATGCCATGTTTTTGTTTTTGGCTGGTTTGGTGACCTCTCTTGTGCTTCATATACATGTAGTGAAAACCATGCTTACTAGCTTATGTTACATGTTGTTTTGGCCCTTCATGTTAGCGCTTTTTGGCCATGCCTTAAACTGATTTTAGACATATTTTGGACTGCTTTAGCTCTGTTTTGGGGTCTTATGGTCGAATGGTGTTTGTTTTGCATGCTTGTGGTTCAATACACTTACTTAGCTTTGAGTTTCGGGGTCCATTACATGCATATACTGAGGTATTTCCTTGTTTTGGGGCCATTATACATCATATTCCAGAGCTTGTTTGAATGCCATATTGTCGTGTTTTATACTCTTTAAATGCATTTGAGGGTCGGGCTTTTATGCCTCATTTACCGACCATTGAATGAGCCCCGTTTTGTTGTATTCTGAGCCATCATTTTAGGCCATTTCCCCACTGTTTCAGACCTGCCTAGGGTCTTTTTGGGGTTGGTTTTGCAATTAATGCATTGCTTTGGGTACCTCTAGTGTAACGCACTTCACTAGTTTCGGTACCCGGGCCCCCTAGCTTGCATTGTGTGCCATATTTTCATGATTTGGAACCATTGCGCATCATGTTTCAGAGCTGAAAATTACATGTTTGTAGGCCATCTTTCATCTCTTGCCATGTTTTGGTAGAATGGCATTTGATAGGTCGATCCTTTGCATCTGTGCATGTTTGCATGTATTTCGGTTGTTTTATTTTCATCGCATGGCCACTGATTTGAGTGTGGCTGAGGTCCACTCATATTGGTTTAAGTCCACCTTACATTGTGTATGCCATGTTGCAATGTGTTGTGCATGTTATGTTGTTAGCATTGTGTATGCCATGTCATTCCTCGCATTGTGTATGGTAGGTTGTTAGTTGCATTGAGTATGCCATAGGTTGTTAGTCGCATTTAGTTCATGACCATTATGCATACCATGTAGTGTTAGAATTGTATATGCTAGGTGCATGTTTGCATTTTCATCCGTTGCATGTTAGCGTTGCATCTAGGATTGCATGTTAGAATTGCATTCATGCATATTATGCATATTGCATTGTGTTTGGAGTAGGGTTTAGTCCAAACACAGGAAACGAGGGGCGTTTAGTACTCCAAGTGACGAAACGTGCCTCGATTCCCGGTCGCCGACGCTTCGGATTATCCATGATGGAGTTTAGGCCTTGTTGCGTTCATATCTGCATTCATTTCACATCGAGTCGTGCAATTCGATTCCTCAGCCATCATGCATCGAGATGCGTGATTGGTGGCACGAAGATCGAGGACCACACTCCTTAGAGCTTGGCAATGACGGGGAGAGTGGTCGTGCACACATGTGTTGCAAATACCTTGCTTTCTCTTTCTCTTTCTCTTGCCTTTGTTGTAGAAAAACCAGAAACTGGAAGCAGGAACTGGTTGGCCGACCAGCTTTTCTGGCAGGCCAAGCACCCCTTTTGGTTTTTCCTACATAAACTGGTTGGTGGGTGGTCTCCAAGCCCAGTAGCTAGTCGGTGGCCCTCCCACAACTTCCTAGAGTGGAGTTTCAACCTCTCAGAGCTTTGTGCAAGTTTCTGGATTCAATTGCAAACAAAGGCGAGTCAAGGCATCGCGATGGAATTTACCGACAAGGCAAATTGAGCATGCATACACCCTCTATCATTCTGAGCAAAGCTGAGGCAGTCCATTGCACGTAGCATAGCATGCTAGTTTACTTTGTTTACCTAGTTCGTTTGTTAAGTAATTAGTGTTGTGTAATAATTCGTTATTTATTTTGGTTGTGCAATATTCATTCGGACCCTCCGAGCGAGGGCACAATTGTAATAAGTGTGCGTGTGTGTGATGTATGTCTTCCAACTCCACGTCTTTCTTCTTTTATTTATCAGCTTATGATGGTTAGATTAGGGCATGTTTCAATTAGCATACTTATGCTCCCATGTTTGCATTCATTCATCTGTCTTGCATGTACTGGGCTCGGCGCATCATACTAACTGCATTGTATTTCAATTCTGAGTTGAATACTTATTAGTTATAGCATTTCACATGCCATCTTTAGAATAGCCGAGCCTATTGTAGTTGCATTTCTACATGTGTTGCATTAGGCATTTCAGCATAGTTAGGATCATGCATGGATTTCTAACATAACTTCTGTTTCGGCTTGGAGTACTCGGTAAGTGTTTATGCTTTAGCATCCTTACATGTGTGTGAGTAACTGCCATGATAACATGCTTACTATGAGGCTATGTGCTTATGTGACATGCCTGCCTGAATGCCTGTGGGTGAAGGTTGGATTATCTGAATTGGAATAGTGCATTGACTGTGAGTTTTAAGCCCACTAGATAGTGGCAAAATCATGTTTTCTAAGCCCACCCGAGGGTGACAAATCCACGTCTTAGCCTACTTGCGGGTAGCACCATCAAAACATTTTCAAAATAAACAAACATGAGATGTGTTGTTCCAATTCAGGCAATCCAGTCTATACTTGTATGCTGTGCGCATCACATAGTAAATCTAGGCTAATAACCAGAATAAGAACACATAATATTTTCAAAACTAGATATCATGGTTAGTAGAGGCCGATCTTTGATCGGACGAGCGGGGGTGCTCACGAAGTGACATTCCCCAATCTTACCCAAGTTCCCAAGCCGAGGCAACTTTGGTAATGACGGACACGTGGCCTTAGGCAAACGAGTCAGGGTTTCCTAAATTCTCCAAAATAAAATATTTAGGTGGCGACTCTGTATCTGGCAAAGCAGTCCATGTTTGGCACTTCTTTAAAAAAAAATCTGTTTTCAAAAACGATTTGCCGAATTTAGACTCTTTGATGATCCATCGGTCTTGCATTGCACTCCGCGAGATTAGATACAGGACCGTGACATTTGTGTCCGAACTGTAGTGAGCCCAAATGAACAGAACGGGATTTCCCTCCTGGGGCGTTCAGGGACGTTTACAGTTTCTGGCGACTCTGCTGGGGAGTTAGAGAACTTGACTCGAACTCATGATATCTGGTTTTGACTACACTTATGTGTTTCTTTGCATTGCATTTGCATTGGTGCGCCTAGGACACCGTGTTTACCGTATGCTATTCCTGAACGGTTTGTCGGAGGCTCGCTCTGCGAAGCGTGCCATAAGGCTGACCGGTTGCAGGCTTTGCCACGATAGGAACACAAATCCTGATTTTACCGGGGCACCCTTTTGACCATTCGACCTAGTGCATATTCGAAATCCATAGTGACCATTCCAAACTAGGACAGGTTGCTTACCCAATTATAGGTTGTTTGAAATCGCTGCGTGCGTAGTGAAACCCTAGCTCCTGACAAAATAGGACAGGGAAACCCTACCCCCAACATAGGGGTGTTTTGGCTCTCATTTGCTTGCTATGTGCTTTTAGAGTGTGTCCCTACAGGAATGCATGTAATAGTTTGCAAGTCTGGGTATCAGGCCTGGGGGCATCAGTATTTGGGAGAATCAGTTTTACCTAAGGGTATCAGTTCACAAACAAAATTTGGGACAAAAATCAGTAACGAGTGCAATCATTCAGCTATGCTCGTATCTGTTCTAGTGAAATCAGGCTGAGATGCTGTCTATTTTCTCTTTTGCTAGGTAGTCTTGGAACCATAGCTTCAGGAGGCTCCAATATTCCCCAAGTACACTGGACTTATATTGATAGACTTTGTCAGGTCAGAATTGGTTCAGAAGCAACCTGTGTTTGCCTCACCCCCACCGGTTACAAGACAAAAGAGGTTTAGGCAGAATTCACCAGTACAGTTTCTACAGCAGTCATACCTTAGTTCACCCAGGTCTAGTCTGGTTTGGGAACAGTTGTTTGCATTCAACTCAGCACGAGATCAATCACCCGTTCCCATGGCTCAGTATCCCTCAGCCAGTATGGAAGAGCAGATGCGGTACCTGCAACAAACAATCGAGGTGTTGCAGTAGGACGCAGTCCGCCAGGCTGAAGTCACGGCTCGTCAGGCTGAAGTCATGGCTCGTCAGGCCGAAGTGATAACCCAGCTACAACAACAATTGCCACAGCTGGCTGCGGCTTCTACATCTCATGCACCTCCCACAGGTAACCCGACACCCGGAGCCACTGCCCATACGGCTAATGTCCAAGAGACTCAGGGCAATCCAGCGGAGCCAATCCTAGTACAGACCTCTAAAGCTCTTGTCCATCAAAGCGAGGCTCCATTTGAATTTAAGGTTGACTCAACTGCACTTAAGGTCAATAAACTAGAGGAGTTATTCAAGCGGGCATAGGGAGTGCACTCCATCTTGGATTTAAAGGACGGGTATATTGAATCTGCAGTTACCTTGTCGGAGCGGTTTAAAATGCCGCATATTGATCGCTTTGACGGCTCTGGAGACCCAAGGGTGCACCTCTACCTGTTTTCTAATATCTTGAGGCCAATGGGTTTGACCACAACTCAGAAGTTGTCTCTCTTTGGCCGAACCATGCCTGGGATAGCCGCAATCTAGTATGCGAAATTGGAGGACTCTGTGAAACAAAATTGGGAAGAGCTGGCTGAGGCCTTTATTGCTCAATACTCCTACAACACACAGATCGAGGTCACAACTCGTGATCTCGAAGTCACCCGCCAAGAACCAAATGAGGGTTTCTCAGAGTTCGTGACAAGATGGAGAGCAAAGGCCTTAATGATGACTACAAGGCCTTCCGACAAAGATCAGATCAGGATGATTGTTTAGAATTTACATGGCATATTGTTGCAGAAAATGATCGTACTACCACTGCTTACCTTTCCAGACCTTCATGGAATGGGAGTTCAAATCGAGGATGCCATCTGACAAGGGATCTTTGCAGAAGATAATGAGTCATTGAAGAGAAATGTTGCTCGCAGTTCCAATGTTAGTACTGATGGTAGCGCAGCTGTGAAATGCTCAGAAGTAGACTCTATCACCACTTCCCTTAATGGCCAAAAACCCGCCATTTCAAATCAGCCCTAAGCCCGAAAGTTCAACCCTCTTTACATGAGTCGCTCCCAAGCTTTGAAAAAGCTGCAAGAAAAAGGGCACCTAGAACTCCTAGAACCCCAACCCCTTCCAAATCCTCTTTCACCACGATATGACCCAGCTAAATACTGTGCCTATCATCAACAACACGGTCATGATACGAACCGTTGCATCCGCCTCTGTCATAAGATTCAGGATCTTGTTGATGAAGAGACCCTAGCTCCACCCAAAGGACCTCAGGTTAGTACTGACTCGTCACCTCTCCACCTCAACCTCATCCATACACTACCATCCACCTTCGACCTCAACATATACATCACCCCAGCCCATCTACCCAAGTCTGAGGTGTTCATTCCAGAAAGTATGGACTTATACATGATGGATGCACCTAGACCCCAATCATCTCAAACCCGTGAACCCACTACTTCTGAGCTGAAAAGAATGATCGAAGATCTTTAGAGAACTGTGACAAATCTGGCCTCCGAGACATTGGCTCCCTCATCGACCACATCACATACTGGGAATTCCATGACAAAAGGCTCCCCAATCATGGGACTGGCTGCATTTGAAGAAAGCTAAACCCTTGGCAAAGTGGAGGCAGGTGGTAAGAACAAGGTAGGGGCAGGCATTGGTTCCCATGAACACCTTCAGTGGGCTATGGAGGCTTTGAAAGCTAAAGGGTTGAATAAACAGCAAGTAATTGCAGTTGTTGCAAAGATTGTGGATGGTGCTTTTGCCACTCAGAATGAGAGCAGTTTGAATCAAGGGCCAAGCCGGGAGAAGGGTCGTTGTATCAGATATGTTCCTTTCAGCTATAATTCTACACTCAGAAGAGACCAGCAAACCCAGTCGGCGCCCATCAATCCCATTGCTGGTGTATCTAGTAAAAATCTACAAACTTTGAAGTACCAACCCCGAGGTCAGAGGGTCTTCCATGCCCTCCACATGCCTTTGTCCAAAGCTTTCCAAATCCTTATAAGACAAGGCCATCTCAAACCCCTGGAGCCTCGGCCTCTCCCAAATAAACTTCCTCCCTCCCATGATCTAGCCAAATACTGTGCCTTCCATCAACAAGCCGGCCATGGCATTGACATGTGTTTTCGTCTTAGCCACGAAATACAAGATTTGATTGACGACGGGGTCATTGCCGCGCCAAGCTCTGCAAAGTCTATCGGCACTGGATCGGTGAACTTGGGGGATAATGTGACCATGTGATCAGGGGATGAACCATGTAAGGCCCTTGAAATATGTATTTACTTCTCAGACCCTAATGATGATTTGTTTTCTTAAAACCCTCGTTTACTTGAATCAATTCGAATCTTGACAGTTAGTAAGTGCTAGTTTTATTTTTTATCCAAACAGAAATTCCCTAACCTAATTTCATTCTGCCTAGGTTACATGTAGTTAACTTCAAGCCCTCATATATATATTTTTTTTATTTCAAAACTTGCCCAAAATAGTACTTATATCTTGTACCTTGGTATGCCATCAATCTTGTTATATATATATATATATATGTGTATATACACCTTGAGGGATGTGCCTAGGACCAAAATTAATAAAAAAATTTGCCCCATCACACTTCTCCAAGGCCGGCCCTCCTAGGGAAGGGAGAGAGGAGCCAATTTTCTAAGATTATGATTATGAAATCCTAGAGAAATACAACCTAGTGACCTACCTAGGATACAAAATCCAAGAATTAGTTTTATTACAACTAGAGGTGGCCTAAACCAATGGAACACACCTTCTAAGTCCCTTCCATTCCTTTAGAATTCAAGCAAAATCCTAACTTTCCATCCAATTCCAACTAAAGGGCTTTTATGTCCTTTTAACCCAATTTGCCTATGTATACCACACCCTCCCTAGCTTACAAACATACACACAACACACTCACTCACACACATTTTGGTTAGAGAGAGAGAGAGGAGAGCAAGGAAGAGAAATCTAGAGGAGAAGAAGGAGGAAGAAAAGAGAGTTTCTTGTGCAAAGCTTGGAGGGTAAGCCACAAACACAACCTTCTCTTCATTTCCTTTTCTAATGCATGTTTTTAAAGATTCTAAATAATGTTTTTCAGATCTGTTAATATCAATTTCTTATGTTAAAATTACTAAGATTTGAGCATTGAGTCCATCTCTCTTGTATTTCCCCATTTTGGCACAAAACCATATTCTTTTGTACCAATCTCTCAATTTTTCAAGGGGACTCCTTCAAACAAATTTTCTGAGTTAAACACGTGATAGTTAGCATATTTTCTTCACAAAAGAAATGAAACTTTCCCCTGGTGGAACCCCCTTTTCATAGATCTTCTTGTTTTGTGCAATTCACCTTAGAACCTATTTTTTTAGCCCCCTTTCAAAAATTTCAGAAAAATGTATAAAATTATTCTGAACCCCTATTTTATGTCAAAACCTTCCTCAAGAAGTTAGCTTTCAACTAAAATTGGTTTCACCGAAAAACAATTAAGCGGTTTGCAAGAAAATCAAGTTTTCGTAACAGTCGACGGATCTGGACAGATTCTGGACAGCGCTGAAATATTTTCTAAATAACTTAGAATCTGGAAGAGCAACCCCACTTCCGAAAAATGTTTTAGAAACTAGATTGAATCCTATACAAACCATAGGAAGGCCAACCCCGGTAAAGGATCTAAAATAGCCCTCTCATTTTAATCCTTATGCGATACTAAATCTGGAAACTTTGTTAGGTGTGGATGTTTTGTACCTTTGAGTTCATGAGAATGTTTGAAGCTTATAATCATATCTTGACCTGATAATATATGTGTTGTGGTCATGTTATTTACCTTTCTCATCTTAAGAATACATGCTTATATGGATATTACTGTTTTATAAGTTGAACTAACCTTGTCTTAAAACACTTAATTCAACGGGAAACCTAATTGGGAGGGTATTGGGTTTTCAAGCACTTAAGTAATGAAAAGATGAGTATATGTGATATATGGATTGTTGGGATGCGTTCCCTATTTGAAAGATAAAAGTCTTGCGCAGGTGGTTTTTGGGACCCTTGAACAGAGCGGTTGTATTCGGACCCTGGGTGGTTTGGTGTAAGGAGGGATTCGGGAAAGGCCCTATTTTTACCGTCTCTTTTGAGGCCCTGCGATTGGCGCTACGCGGTATATAACCGTTGGTAGGCATCCGAGGTTAGTTCTGCAACAAAGCAACAAAAGAGGGGGCATACCGAATAATCTGTGTCCGATTCTTGTGGTCGGGATAACGGAATCTCTTTGGGAGATTTCTAGTTACTAACATCTGACTCAACTCTTAACGTATTTATTTGTTTATTGGAGTATCATGCTTTACTACTTGGTGCTATAAATGTGATTGTGTATTAGACTGGGAAAAATGGGTGGGGTGTGTGTGTGTTTACTGGGCATTCAAAGCTCACGGTGTATCATGCCAGGTGACGAAGCGGAACTCGTAGCGGAAGACGACGGGCCGGAAACTTTTGAAGACTTTTGGCTATCTTAGGAATACTAGAAGTTTCTTTTTGGATATTTTTGTAAGACTCATATGAAGCTTAAAACTTTCTTTTTGGGATGTAATGTAATGGAACAATCTTTTTAATCAAGTATATTGTGGTTATTATGTAATTATACTCGATGTACGAACCTTATCGTTGCTTATGAGACCTTGTGTCAATGCCTTGCAAGATCTGTCAAAAAGGTAGTGCGCTGCCTAAGAAAGCTGGACTTAGAAGGGAGGCTATTTTGACTCCTCCGGCAATCTGGGATCTTACTTGGTTATTGACCATAGGACTCACTAGTGACTCTCCCTTGACTGCAACCTATAGTGTAGAATCGGGGCGTCACAAACCACCTGCAGATGGCGCTCAGTTTACTCCAGATATGGTGGATGGCATGCACTGTTTTGAGCACATTTGCGAATGTTGTTTATCTTACTTTCTGACTTGGGTAATGGGTCAGTCTTGTTGCTTTGTATAGAGTCAGTCTTTTTGTACTGAGTCAGTCAGGTCTGTCTTGTTGAATCGAGTCAGTCTTGTTGCGTTGGAGTCGGGTGATTCTGGGGATGCTACCTCGGATATCACTATCTTGTTTTGTGTTTGTCTTTTTACTTTCTTTTGAGTCTGCTTCTGCCTTAGAGCCAGTTGTACCAATAGATTCGAATGAAACAACAGTGATTTTCACATTCTTGTGTTTGCTTCTACCTTGTGCCAGTTGTGCCAGAAGTTCTGAATGAAATGACAGTGCTTTTCGCCCACTTTTTTTGTGCCTTGAAATCATTGCATTGACCTAAGTTTTTCAAAACTTTTGAATAATGTGGTGAAAATGAAGAGGAAGGAATTCCTCGGGTTTTGCAAAATTTGATTATTTGAGAGAAAGAGAGGCATGCTAAGACCTTAATGAATGAAATCATGTTTTTTAATGAGAGTACCGAGAAGGATCCTGGCTTGATCCAGATTGGTTCTACATTGTCTTCTGCGCGAGCGATTAGTCGCTTTCTCAAAAGATTTCAAAAAATATTTTGCGCAATCCTGCGAAGACCTGTGTGGAGTCGCTCTTGAGATTGTGCAACTTAGGATCACTCTCAGCCTCGAGACTTGACCTCCCTTTGCTTTCAAACCTTGAACCTTAACTCAGAATGTTTAACGGTCAACCGCAATGTGAGGCCTGTGTGGTCAGATTCAAAGCAGCCCTCGACCTAGGGGTAGAAAAATGTTAGATGTGCTCGAAGAGCCGAAGATGGATCATCTTGCAAGTCAATGAAGACTGGCAAGAATGCCAAATCCCAGAAGGGAGGAAAGAAGAAAGTTTGTGCTGAAGGACAACTGAGTTCCTATCTACAACACTAGGGGCAATTTTAGCCCCATTCGATGGACTCTTATATCATCAGCAAACAGTAGCCATTCTCCTGGATTCAGATGACTTCAGGATCTCAAAACCATTTGACATGGACAAAGCTTCACTTTTACCCTTGAGAGGCTCGCTGGGCCGAAAACTCGGAAGGGCGACCCAGGCAAAAGTTAGAGCAAAGAAAAGAATGCAAAAAGAAAAAAAAAGAGAAGAAAAAAAAAAGAAAAAATGCAAAGAATGAAAAAAAAAGAAAAAAAGAAAAAAAGAAGAAAATAAATGAAAAGAGTTAAAAAGAAAAGAAGAACAAAGCTCGCAAGGTTGAAAACCCAGATAGAGCGGCCTTGGCAAAAGTTAGAGCGCAAAAGGAGAGGTTAATACCCGAGTGTACCTTAACTCCGAACTACGTAAGGCTTGATTCCCATCTTTGGAATACGTAGGCAACTTCACTCTGAAGTCCAGCTGTAAAACACTTCAAATTCGACTGTGTCCATGTGATGGTTCTGGTTATCCTTGTCTTCGCTGTATCCGAGAATTTGGTTGTAATTGTCACTGTGAGGACTGGTTGCCATATGCTGCGGCGTTAGTGAGGACTGGTTGCCACGTGCTGCGGCGCTATTCAGACTAGGGGCAACTTTCCGTTGCCGTCCAGTGTGATGTGGTACTATTCAAGCAAGGGGCAACTTTTCGTTGACATTCAGAGTGCTGCGGTGCTATTCAACAAGGGGCAACTTTCTGTTGTCGTGCAGTGTCTTTCAGACAAGGGGCAATTTTTCATTTGCTTTGGATCTGAGGTTGTGCATCTCAAGAGTAGGTTCCGTGCTCGTTGAGCAGTGGCCGTTTGCAAAAATAGTTTTTGAGAATTTTTACTGAGATTGACTAATTCTCTCGAAAATTATTCCATTTTTCTAAAACTGGACCATTTCTTGGACCCAAAAAAGGAAAATTTTCAATGCTCACAGCTTGAATTACATGATTTTCAAAGTCAAAAAGTTGAACAAGCATGTTAATCTAGCTTTCATGTTGGTCAAAATTGTTTTAAAACCAAAACAAAAAAATGGTCAAAATGATGAACTAGGGGCACAGTTGAGTCGGGTGTTCTGTCTTTCCCCCATTGTCAACATACTTGCCAGAAAGGGCACCCTATTCGCCAAGAAGGGCACAGCGGAAGCTAACAGCGAAAGGGCCAAAAAGCTCTCTCATCCTCCAGGCAACGAGGTATCAAGCCAAGTGCGAAGCACGAATTAGAATGGGCTAAGATATTTCACTTCCTTGTTTGGACAGATCTGATTGCGTCTAAACTCCCTAGCAGAGCATCGTCAACCGATGTCAGCTGCAGATTTGCTACACACACAGTTGTAGCGCAACCCCTCTGTGGGAGAAACTCACTGTTGTGAACAAGAAGAAGAATCTAGCAAAATGCTAGGGACAAGAGCCTGCAACTTTCTGTTTATCCGTCAACCACTCAGGAGAGGGATAAAAAAATGAGAGATTGAAGAATAGAGAGATGTGCACTGAGAGAAAAAGTGAGAAAATGACTTTTTCAGAAAAACAGAGCTTGAGGGCCGAGTGATGTGAGAATCACAAATGAGAAAAGGGTGAGAAATAATACCCGAAGAAACTGGCTCCTCGTGCATCTGGAGGTCTCTTGCCTTTGTAACACAACTAAGTGTGGTGTTTGTGTATTTTTGTTTGTCTCGATTCTTGTTTTGAGTCGTTTGAGTGTCAATAGATGTGTTGAGGTTATTTTTTCTTTGTTGAGTGGTGTTTAGGTTGTTCTACCTTTGTTTTCCATTGTTGAGTCGTTGTGGCTGTGGTCGGTTGTAGGCTCAATACCCGGTTGAGAACTCTTTTCTCATTTCAATTTCAAAAATGAATCGTTTTGTGCTCAGAGTGCCGTGCCGTTCTCCACATTTGTGCAAAACAAGATTTTGTTCTTTCAAAAACCGCAGGGTTCAACCCGGGTCATGTGGGAACAGTAAAACCAGGACCTATCTGAAGTTATGAAAGTTCCGGGCTGCAAAGCAAAAGAAAAGAGGGAAAATGTCAAGCATCTGAGTTTGTTTCAGCTTCTACAAGTTCCGTCATTGCACCCCGTGTATTCAGAATGAGCAGTGTCTTGTTTAAGCTGTGTGTTCAGAATAAACAGAATACTGTGTTATGAGCTGCGTGTTCAGAATGAGCAGTGTGCTGATATGAGCTGTGTGTTCAAAGTGAACAGAATACTGTGTTGGTTGTTTCACTGTTGCAAGCCCGAATGGCGATCAGAAGTGCCCTCCCTGAGTACCATTCCCCATCAGAGTAAAGCAGTTTACCGGCACTCACTCCATGAGGTGTTTTCGAGAGTGCCGCTTTGTCTGTTTATTGCATTCCCTTAGTATCATGTTCCACATTACTTGTAACATGTACTGTATCATCGCACTTATTGCGTTTATTTACATCTTATGTTATCTTGTATCATTTATCCTTTTACGCCGAGCTGCATTTAGGATCGTTGTCCTCTGGGACTTTCTTAGGTGGCACCGAGCACGCGCCTGATAGTTTGTTGGACCTCCTCTCACGATTTCAGCATGGTTTGAGTGTTCCGTTCCTTACGCGATTTCAGCGTGTTTGGAATTTATCTCAGGTTGCGTTGTAGACGCACTGGGCGGATTGTTATACCTCCTCGCACGATTTCAGCGTGGTTTGAGTGTCCCGCTCCTTACGCGATTTCAACGTGTTTGGAATTTATCCCAGGTTGCATTGTAGATGCGCTGGGCGGATTGTTGTACCTCCTCTCACGATTTCACCGTGGTTTGAGTGTCTCGTTCCTTACGCGATTTCAGCGTGTTTGGAATTTATCCCAGGTTGCGTTGTAGACGCACTGGGTGGATTGTTGGACCTCATTTTACTATTTCAGCGTGGTTTGAGTGTCCCGTTCCTTACGCGATTTCAGCGTGTTTGGAATTTATCCCAAGTTGCGTTGTAGACGCGCTGGGCGGATTGTTGGACCTTCTCTCATGATTTTAGCGTGGTTTGAGTGTCCCGTTCCTTACGCGATTTCAGCGCATTTGGAATTTATCCCAGGTTGTGTTGTAGACGCATTGGGCAGATTGTTGGGCCTCCTCTCACGATTTCAGCATAGTTTGAGTGTCCCGTTCCTTACGTGATTTCAGCGTGTTTGGAATTCATCTCAGGTTGTGTTGTGTACACACCTGGGCAGTTGTTTTCAGACCTCTTCTCCCGATTTCAGCGTGGTTTGAGTGTCCCTTTCCTCACACGATTTCAGCGTGTTTGGAATTTATCTCAGGTTGTGTCGTGTACGCACCTTGGTGATTTGTTTTCGAACCTCCTCTCACGATTTCAGCGTGGTTTGAGTGTCACTTTCCTCACACGATTTCAGCATGTTTGGAATTCATCTCAGGTTGCGTTGTGTACACACCTGGGCAATTGTTTTCAGACCTGCTTTCACGATTTCAGCATGGTTTGAGTGTCCTGTTCCTTACACGATTTCAGCGTGTTTGGAATTTATCTCAGTTTGTGTTTGGTACACACCTGGGCGGGTTGTTTTGGACCTCCTTTCACGATTTCAGCGTGGTTTGAGTCTTCCTTTCCTCACACGATTTCAGCGTGTTTGGAATTCATCTCAGGTTACGTTGTGTACACACCTGGGCGGTTGTTTTCAGGCCTCTTCTCACGATTTCAGCGTGGTTTGAGTGTCCCTTTCCTCACACGATTTCAGCGTGTTTAGAATTTATCTCAGGTTGCGTCGTGTACGCACCTAGGCGGTTTGTTTTCGGACCTCCTCTCACGATTTCAGCGTGGTTTGAGTGTCCCTTTCCTCACACGATTTCAGCGTGTTTAGAATTCATCTCAGGTTGCGTTGTAGACGCGCTGGGCGGTTTGTTTTGGACCTCCTCTCACGATTTCAGCGTGGTTTGAGTGTCCCTTTCCTCACACGATTTCAGCGTGTTTGGAATTTGACTTAGGTTGCGTCGTATGCGCGCCTGATTGTTTGTTTTTCTTCCTTTCATGATTCCAGCATGGTTGGAGTATTTTCTTCTTTGCATTCACCATTGCATTTTGTATGCATTGTTTGCGCTTTCATGCGCATCTTACCTGCACTTGTTAGTGCATTGCTCGCGCTTTCTTACGTACCTCACTTGCACTTGTTAGTGCATAGCATCACACTGTCTTGTGCACTCTCTGGTCTGGAAGACCTTAAATCCTCTGTTTCAGGAGACCTTAAATCCTGCATCTTTATTTGCACTGTCTTGCGTACTCTCCAGTCGAGGAGACCTTAAATCCTCTAAAGGTGGAATTCATTTGGTGTTTGTCGTGCCCGAACGACTTTCGATGGTCTGGTATAGCCACCTGCCTGTGTTTGCGGTGAGTTGCTAGGAGAATAACTGAGACGGTGGAAACTAGAGTTCGAGTGGCTCATGCCTAGAACGCAAAGGTTTGGGATTTCCAAGACTAAAGTCTGGTTTAAATACCCAGGGGTATATCCTCGGCTTGAAATCTGTATGGCAGCCCCATAAATTGAGATAGCATATGTATGCGTTTCAATTCTGGATACTGAATCAACCAAGTCTGTCACCCTGTTGGAGAATAGGGAAAGCTGCGACCACAGTCAGGGAGAAAAGTAGTACCTACGGTTCAACTGAGAAGAAAAAGAAGGTCCCCAGCAGCATGAGGCAGGTCATTGCCAATTGCCCCTATAAGGTACCTTCACTTCCTATCTATTGCATCACATTATGTTTATTACATTGCATATCTTTTGTATTGCTTTATTACATTGTATTGCATAAACCCTGAATTTTCAGTTCGGCTTCGCGAAAGCGTATAAGTCCAATTTTCAAACCGGCTTCGCTAAGCGTATAAGTCCAATTATCAAACCGGTTTTGCGAAAGCGTATAAGTGCAATTATTAGACCGGCTTCGCGTAGCGTATAAGTCCAATTTTCAAACCGGCTTCGCGTAGCGTATAAGTCCAATTATCAAAATCTTCCCGTATATCATTTTGCATCTTGTCCCTGAACTACGCTGGTTTGATTCCTTGCAAAGGGATACGTAGGCAGCCTGCGGGCACAACCATTTATTTGTCTATATTTTGTTTGTTTGTCCAAGTCTTCGGTCTTGTCAAAAATAGGTCGTCTCTAGGCTTTGACACTCACTCCCGTCACTTCTTGACTTCCGAGTTCTGTCAAAGAGGGATAACTGTAGACACCCAACTTTTGACTGCCCTTAAGACTTGGGCACTACTGATGGTTTACTTGGTGGAGAAAGGTGTGCAAGGCAAAGGTTCAGTTTCTTCGGCAAGGAGAGAGTCAAATCTCAACTTCACACCCCTTTTGGACCGAAACAATTTTGATCAAAAGATTTTGGACATTGAAACCCTATTTTTCAAAATGTTTTGAAAATAAAGTTCCTACGATGTTCCGACGCTCGCATTTTGTTAAATGTTGCGCTTTTCGGTAAATCGAACAAGGACAAAGTGGAAATGAATGAAAGAGAGATGAGATCTTTGAAAAATCTTTCAAAACACCTTACTTAGGGGTTTGGAGTTGAAGAAAAGAAGAGAAGGGGGAAGAAACCCAGTTGGGGGAGAAAATGGGCATGAACCGTTAAGAGAGGGACAAACAGTCCTCGCTGAATCAGGCTTATTCATTTGCATACTTGGATTTCAGCTATAAGGCCATCACCATTGGAAAGCTTACTTCTGAGGCTTCATTTTGCACTCAAGAATCTCTTAAAGCCAAGTTCGGACGGGGGAGATATGGTTGATTGAAGTAGGGCATTACTCTGGTTGGACCGAATCTGCGCGGCTTCACCAAAACAGGCATAACTTTTTGCACAGGAGGAATTTTGATGTAAGGCTGGTGCCATTGGAAAGATAACTTCTGGGGCTTCAATTTGGATAGCTGGCTGACCACTTTTGGACTTCCCAATCACTGGCCGACCACCTTTCTTTCTGGTAGACCAATTTTTTGTCCTGAAAAACCAGAAAAAGTAGCAGGCCAACAAGAAAAGGTGGTCGGCCGACCACCTGAACCTTTTGACCTGGTCGGCCGACTAGGGAAAGTGGTCGGCTGACCACCTGAACTGGTCGGCCAACTTTCTCCTTTTTTGTCTCAATAAGTTGAAGCCAGCGGTACCAGTTGGAAGCCTTAGAATGCATCCTCCATACACGTGTATGAAGGATGTTTAAGCTAGCTTTTAAGCTTCTTGGAGAAGCTTTAGACCTTCTCCTCTATAAAAGAAAGGGCCCTCTTCCATTGCTAAGGTTGAGAACCTGTTTTGAGCATACATACACTTTCCCTCCATATCTCTATATTCCAAGCTCTAAAAACCCTTGTTCTTGGTCCCATTGCACTACACCTCCAAGCACAACACCTCCATTATCAACCTAAGCACCTAGGAGCTCATTTTCAGAGGTTGGAGAGTTCTTATTTTGGTCAAGAAGCTGCTGGCCCTCTGCTCTACAAGGGTAAGACAATAGTTCCCTCTTTTGGCCCTTATTTTGCTTCATTATTTAGCCTTACTTGCAAGCATTTTTGGGTTTCTTCATAAACTTAAAAAAGTTTTTTTTTGAGCTTATAAACATGTTTGTTTAAGGTCATTTTTCTGTTGGGGGTCATCTACCCCCTTGCATGCTTTATTTCCTCTTGTTTTGAGCTATGCATTAGAGCATTTGTGTTGGCCTTGGTTTGGCCTTTTAGCCACTAAAATCTAGTGGATTTTTAGTAGCTAACATGTGTTTTTGAGTCTTAAAATCAGAGAGGGGTGACCCTCTCACCCCTTGTTTTGTTTACTAGCTTTCTTGGCCTTACAAAGGAGCCCCAACTTGCATGTTGTGAAGTCACATTTCAGGCCCTATTTGGTGAGTTTTAGGGTCTGCCTTAGCTCTTTCCGGAGCCCTTTTGGCCATATTTTGTGTCCCTCATGCATGTGTGGAACAACCCTCTTCAAGGCCTTTCAAAGGGACCTTTCATTGCATACTTCATTGACCCATTTTAGGGCCTTTTTGGTGAGTTTCAGGACCCTCATAACTGATTTTCAGAGGTGGTTTTGCCATGTTGCATGTCTATCTTGTATGTGTTGAACAACCCTCTTATTGGCCTCTCAAAGGAGCACCTCATTCTAGCACGTGTTGACTGAGTTTACATGGGTTTTTGGGGTTTATTTGACATGCCATATTTCTATTTTTGGCTGATTTGGTGACCTCTCTTGTGCTTCATATATATGTAGTGAAAACCATGCTTACTAGCTTATGTTGCATGTTGTTTTGGCCCTTCATGTTAGCACTTTTTGGCCGTGCCTTAAACTGATCTTAGACATATTTTGGACTGCTTTAGCTTTGTTTTTAGGTCTCATGGTCGAATGATGTTTGTTTTGCATGCTTGTGGTTCAATACACTTGTTTAGCTTTGAGTTTCGGGGTCTATTACATGCATATACTGAGGTATTTCCTTGTTTTGGGACCATTATACATCATATTTCAGAGCTTGTTTGAATGTCATATTGTCATGTTTTATACTCTTTAAATGTGTTTGAAAGTCGGGCTTGTATGTCTCATTTACCGACCATTGAATGAGCTCCGTTTCGTTGCATTCCGAGCCATCATTTTAGGCCATTTCCCCACAGTTTCAGACCTACCTAGGGTCTTTTTAGGGTTGGTTTTGCCATTAGTACATTGTTTTGGGTACCTCTAGTGTAACGCACTTCACTAGTTTCGGTACCCGGGCCCCCTAGCTTGCATTGTGTGCCATATTTTCATGATTCGGAACCATTGCGCATCATGTTTCAGAGTTGAAAATTGCATGTTTGTAGGCCATCTTTCATCCCTTGCCATGTTTTGGTAGAGTGGCATTTGATGCGTTAGGGTCGATCCTTTGCATCCGTGCATGTTTGCATGTATTTCGGTTGTCTCATTTTCATCACATGGCCACTGATTTGAGTGTGGCTGAGGCCCACTCATATTGGTTTAAGTCCACCTTGCATTGTGTATGCCATGTTGCAATGTGTTGTGCATGTTATGTTGTTAGCATTGTGTATGCCATGTCATTCCTCGCATTGTGTATGGTAGGTTGTTAGTCGCATTGAGTATGCCATAGGTTGTTAGTCGCATTTAGTTCATGAGTATTATCCATGCCATGTAGTGTTAGCATTGTATATGCTAGGTGCATGTTTGCTTTTTCATCCCTTGCATGTTTGCGTCATTCAGTGGCATTGCATCTAGGATTGTATGTTAGAATTGCATTCATGCATATCATGTATATTGCATTGTGTTTGGAGTAGGGTTTAGTCCAAACACAGGAAACGAGTGACGTTTCGTACTCCAAGTGACGAAACGTGCCTCGATTCCCTATCGTCAATGCTCCGGATTATCCATGATGGAGTTTAGGCCTTGTTGCGTTCATATCTGCATTTATTTCACATCGAGTCGTGCAATTCGATTCCTCAGCTATCATGCTTTGAGATACGTGATTGATGGCATGAGGATCGAGGACCACACTCCCTAGAGCTTGTGCAATGACGGGGAGAGTGGTCGTGCACACATGTGTTGCAAATACCTTGCTTTCTCTTTCTCTTGCCTTTGTTGCAGAAAAATCAGAAACTAGAGGCAGGAACTGGTCGGCTGACCAGCTTTTCTGGCAGGCCGACCACCCTTTTTGGTTTTTCCTACATAAACTGGTCGGTGGGTGGTCTCCAAGTCCAATAGCTGGTCGATGGCCCTCCCACAGTTTCCCAAAGTGGAGTTTCAGCCTCTCGGAGCTTTGTGCAAGTTTCTGGATTCAATTGCAAACAAAGGCGAGTCAAGACATCGCGATGGAATTTACCGACAAGGCAAATTGAGCATGCATACACCCTCCATCATTCTGAGCAGAGCTGAGGCAGTCCATTACACGTAGCATAGCATGCTAGTTTACTTTGCTCACCTAGTTCATTTGTTAGGTAATTAGTGTTGTGTAATAATTCGTTATTTATTTTGGTTCTGTCGGACCCTCCGAGCAAGGGCATAATTGTAATAAGTGTGCGTTTGTGTGATGTATGTCTTCCAATCCCACGTCTTTCTCCCTTTTATTTATCAGCTTATAATGGTTAGATTAGGGCATGTTTCAATTAGCATACTTATGCTTGCATATTTGCATTCATTCATCTGTCTTACATGCACTTGGCTCGGCACATCATACTAACTGCATTGTATTTCAATTCCGAGTTGAATACTTGTTAGTTGTAGCATTTCACATGCCATCTTTAGAATAGCCGAGCCTATTGTAGTTGCATTTCTACATGTGTTGCATTAGGCATTTCAGCATAGTTAGGATCATGCATGGATTTCTAACATAACTTCTGTTTTGGCTTGGAGTACTCGGTAAGTGTTTATGGTTTAGCATCCTTGCATGTGTGTGAGTGACTGCCATGATAGCATGCTTACCATAAGGCTATGTGCTTATTTGACATACCTGCCTGAATGCCTGTAGGTGAAGGTTAGATTATCTGAATTGGAATAATGCATTGACTGTGAGTTTTAAACCCACTAGATAGTGGCAAAATCATATTTTCTAAGCCCACCCGAGGGTGGCAAATCCACGTCTTAGCCTACTTGCGGGTAGCACCATCAAACCATTTTCAAAATAAACAAACATGAGATGTATTGTTCCAATTCAGGCGATCCAGTCTATACTTGTATGCTGTGCGCATCACATAGTAAATCTAGGCTAATAACCGGATTAAGAACACATAATGTTTTCAAAACTAGATATCATGGTTAGTAGAGGTTGATTTTTGATCGGGCGACCAGGGGTGCTCACGAAGTGACCTTCCCCAATCGTACCCAAGTTCCCGAGCCGAGGCAACTTTGGTAATGATAGACACGTGGCCTTAGGCAAACGAGTCAGGATTTTCTAAATTCCCCAAAATAAAATATTTAGGTGACGACTCTGTATCTGGCAAAGCAGTCAATGTTTGGCACTTTTTTCAAAAAAAATCTGTTTTAAAAAACGATTTGTCGGATTTGGACTCTTTAATGATCCATCGGTCTTGCATTGCACTCCGCGAGACTAGATACAGGACCGTGACATTTGAATCTGAACTGTAGTGAGCCCAAATGAACACAACGGGATTTCCTTCCCGGGGGATTCGGGGACGTCTACAGCCACCAGCTAACCAACTATCATCGGCTGACATGACTAGGCTCGCCTCCAACCACCCCTAACAACCTTTTTAGTACCAGTGACTTTTTTGATTACTAAGGCCTCGTTTGGGAACAGGCTAATTTAGTAACTTTTTGGCTATTTGGCTAAAAAGGTAGGTAAAAAAAACTTGTATGTTTGGGATGACTTTTTGGCTAATTACGAAAAGATGTGCAAAAAGTAGAGAGAAAAGAGAATCTTTGATTTTTTGGTATGAGTTGTTGGCTTTTTGGCTAATTTAATAACTTTTTGGCTAATTGGCTAAAATAGCCTCTTGCCAAACGAGGCCTAATAATCTAGTGATAATAGGTCAAATGAATAAATAAATTCTTTAAAATAATCTGTTCCCTTACAATTTCATTAATCATATTCTTGCAATCAAACAAAACAAAAATTAAATCTAATATCATACACGCCCTAAAAATAGACTTCACATCATCATTCTGTTAATATAAGAGAAAGTGTATAATAATGGGTAACCCTAACATTATTAGAATTGATGGTGTAGAGTTACAGCTGTGTTTTGCATATTAAGTTTTACAATCCCCAATTTAAAAACGACAAACTCTTTCTTTTAGTCTCCATTTTGACGAAGAACTGAGGTATGGCAGCAAAAGGTGAATGGGAGCAAGTATGGCGGTCCCTCCCACCGACTTTTGAAAAAAACATACACTTGACCTCTTCACTGTTTCTGGAGTCTCCGATTAGGTAAAAATATGATAATAATAATGTTATAATAATCATTTTTTTAGAGTGTGTTTTGGTATATTTATACTAATTCATCTTTTAGTAAGGCTTAATAACTCAAAATTAACATAAAAACATAAAATAAATTAATCAAAATATATATTTTAATTATTGATAAAAAGAGAGTTAAGTGTTATGTGAATTAAAATTTTAAAGAAATTCAATATAATTATGTCAAACTTGTGTGTGACTTATTTTATTTTTTACAATAAAATTATTGTTAAAAAAATAGAATTTTTTTTGGAAATTTTTTTTTAAGGTCAGTGTTATTAAGATTTTATAAGCCAAAGGACACATAATATTTTCATAGTAGTTAAGGTCCCTCAATATTTTCACAGAGAAAATTCGACTCAGAGAAATTTCACTCGACTCAGAGAAATTTCTCTGATATGATTACAAAGAAATTTTTGAAATTTCTCTAGTATGATCACAGAGAAATTTTATTGAGAGACCTTAACTAATAAAAAAAATATCTTGAACCTCTCCTACTATACAAAGTTGAAGAGAGATGTTTCACTAATATTTCCTATATATATATATATATATATTTTTTTTTTTATAGACCAAACCCATAAGTTGACTCTTTTTTATATGCGATGAGTCTCACATTACTGTATAAATATAAATAGGAAATAAATGCCATGGCCAATTAAGAATTTAAATTGAAACAACTGAAAAAGAATTTAATCTTCCTTTTAATCCTCACCTGAAGTTAAGAATTTAAATTGAAACAATTGAAAAGAATAAATTATATTAGCCTCTCTCAAAGTTTAGAAAAAATATAGTAAGTCCAATAGTTTTGACATAATTACATTAAATTCTCTTGAAATTGTATAATTTATATAATACTTAACTCGTTTTTCATTAATAATTTGTTAGTTATATAGATGAAAAAAATATAATTTATGTTCTTTATTTTTGTTTCTTCACATTATTTACATTAGTTTCGGTCCATTTAGCTTTGGTAAAAGGAAAATTAATATAATTATCTCAAAATTGTAAAAATTACTATTTTTTTTCCCAAAATTTAGTAGAGGTCAATATAATTTATTTAGATTTTTCTAAAAATTGAGAATCAAATCGATATTTTATTTGGTTTTCTAAATTTTTTTGAAAATTAATTTTTTTTTATTTTTCATATATGTTTGTTTTTAGTGATTTTTTAAAAATATTTTATCTATTTTTTTAAAACTTTTTAAATAAACTTAATAGATATACTTAAAAATTATAATATCTGTGAAAAAAATTATTAAATAAAAAAATATGAAAATTTAGTATATTTTCTTATTCTTATTTATTTATTAATTTTATTTTTCAAAAATATTTTATTTTTTAAATTCATCTAAATATATCTAAAAAATATAAAAAATTTTAAAAATTTATTAATCTCTCCCCCCCCAAAAAAAAAAAAAAAAAAAAAAAACTTGCACCAATGTGGCAGCGAGAAACTTCATGGTCGTTGCAATCAAGTCGTGCCGGCGTCAACCCAAAATGACAACTCCAAAAAAAAAAAAAAAAAACTTGCACCAAAATGACAGCGAGAAACTTCATGGAAAACGTTGCATCAAGTCGTACCCGCGTCAACGCAATAATTAGGGACGTGGTTTTTTACCGCTCAGCCGCAAAATTTAGGAAAAATTACGGCTAAGTTTAGTAAGCCCCTCCAATTATAATTTTACCCATTAATTTGAGTGTGATTTTTATTTTGAATTTTTAAATTATAATTTTATATTTATTTTTTAAAATTCAATTCAAAATATAATTATTACTTTTCAAAACTTATAACCAAACAAATAATTTAAAATTCTTTTCAAAATTCAATTCAAATCAATATTTTAATTTTTTAAATATTTAAAATATTTAAATATTTTAAAAATATTTTAATTTTGTTAAGATTTTAAATATTTTAATATTTAAATATGTTATGATTTTTTTAATTTTTTTTAATTTTTTGAATATTTTTAAATATTTTGATTTTAATTTTTTAAATTTTAAAACATTTTATAAAAATAAATTCAAACTCTATTTTATAAAATATTTTTAAATATTTTAATTTTTTTGTTAGATATTTAGTTACGATTTGAGTGTAGAATTGTGAAAGTAGTATGGAGTTTCGAGTTATGTGTTTGGTTATGAGTTTTAAAAATAATTTTTTAATTGAGTTTTGTTTTATGTGTTTTGTTACGATTTGAGTGTAAAGTTATTTTTAAATTTAAAATATTAAAATTTTAAATTATTTAAAATTTTCAAATATTTAAATTATTTAAATTTTCACGATTTAAATTTTTTGAATATTTATTTTAATTTTTTACTTATTAAATTTTTTAGATCATTTAAATTATTTAAATATTTATGATTTAAATTTTTTGAATATTTATTTTGAAAAAAAATTATTTCCTTTGTGGTATTTTCAATTAAAAAATTGATTAATGTTATTTTCTGTTAATAATAAATTTTTTAATTGAATTTTAAAAAGAGTTTGGTTATGAGTACTGATCAGAATTTTCAATATTGTGAAAGTAGTGTGTTTTGTTATGAGTTATAACAATTTGAATTAAGTTTTGAAAACTCTTTTCAAAACTCATAACCAAACAAATTTTCTTACTTCACATGTCAAATCAAACTTTCAAAACTCAATTCCACACTCAATTTAAAACTCAATTCAACACTCTATTAAAAAATCATAACCAAACAAATTTTTTACACTTAAATCATAATTTTAAATACACAAACTCAAAATACAACTCATTCTCAAATCATATTTAGAAAGTCTTACCAAATGGAACCTACATTTTACAATCGGATGGGAAAAAAAAATTATAAAAAATTATTTAAGATGTAAATAAGTTTGTGAGGGGTGCAACTGAAAAATTATGAAGGTAAAACAAACATGGTTGTGTAATATAAATTTCTTTATACCAACATAATGTAATAAAAATATTAAAAATTTTAAAAAATTTATTAAATTTTTTTATTAAAAGTCTTGTATGGTATGAGATTAACATAAGACCTGTATTATATGGGATCCATACCTATATAAAATATTTGATAAAAATTTTAATAGAACTTTTAAATCTCTAACATTACACGCAATGTAATTCTCCCAAAGTTTACTGTACATGACGTGTAGTCAATAATTGCCTCTGAACGAAGTCGAATTGACCAAAAAAGAGGCTTCCAAAATTGTTTTTGAGTTCTTCATGTTTTGTATTTTTTTAATGAATTATTTTTTTCCTATTTTGGTTAAATATTTTTATTTTTTCAATTTTTTTAAAAATGATACAACTAAAAATTAAAATATTTGTAATTTAAAAAAAAGTGAAAAAAATATAATATGAAGAAAAAAAATTTCAAACAATTTTTTTGTTCATTTAAACTTTTTGTAAATTTTTAAACAATTTTTCTGTTACATTGCAATAAGTAATTGATACTTTGATTTGCACACATTACGTGTGTTGATATAATTAACTATGTTAACTCAATTAGCCACTTATGTATATTTTTATTTGAAAAAAGGATGAATCATTGTCAAAAATAAAAAATAATAATTTTTTGTATTGTTTTTTTTTATTTATTTAAATTTCCATTATTAGTCTTTTTGATAGGTTGATTATTAAGTTTGTATAGTTGGTCAAACTTGCGTGATTTATTTTATTTTTTATATTAAAATTATTGTTAAGAAAATTGAATATTATTTTTTGATGGACCAAAACCATAAGTTAATTCTTTTTTATATGCAGTGAGTCTCACATTATTGTATAAACATAAATAGGAAATAAATGGCATGATAAAGATAATTTTTCTTGCAATTAATCTTCGCCTAAAGTTAAGAGTTTAAATTGAAACAATTGAAAAAGAATAAATTACATTGACGTCCCTTAAAGTTAAAAAAAAAAAATGCAATAAACCTAATAGTTTTGATTTAATTACATTAACTTATCTTGAAACTTTATAATTCATATAACACTTAACTAATTTTAATTAATAATTTATTAGTTATATGAATGAAAAAATAATATTATCACATGTTTTACATGAAAATATATATGTTATGTTGTTTATTTTTGCGTTTTTGCATTATTTACATTAGTTTCAGTTTATTTAACCTTAGCAAAATGAAAATTAGTGTAATTATATAAAAATAGCGAGACTTACTATTTTTTTTCAAAATTCAGTAGAGGTCAGTGTAATTTCCTCAGATTTTCTACAAAATGAGAATCAAATGGATATGTTATTTGGTGTGCTCAAATTTTCTAAAAATGAGTTTTTTTTTATTTTTTTGTATTTTTTGTTTTTGGTGAATTTTTTTAAAAATATTTTACCTAAATTTTTTCACTTTTTAAATACACTTAATAGATACACTTAAACTTATAATATTATTAAAAAAATCACTAAAATATAACAATTTAGTACATTTTCTTATTTTTGTGTATTTATTAATTTTTTTCATATTTGTTCAAAAATATTTTATTTTTTAAGTACATCTAAAAAGTAAACAAATTTCAAAAAATTTTAAAAATAATTTTCAAAAAATCAAATAAAACCAACAATTTTTTTTGTAATTCCCCTCCCCCCACCAAAAAAAAAAAACATAAAAAAACAAAAAAAAAAAAAACAAAAACTTGCACCTAGATGATAGGAAAATGTTGCATTGACCAATGAAGTCGTGCCACGTCAACGCAACAATAATACTGTATTTGATTGAAGAATTTGATGAAGGATTTAGAAAAAAAATAGAAAAAGAATATAAAATGTGAATAAAATATACCTACATTTTATCTAATTTCACACCATTTTTCCCTTTTCTTTTTCAAAATTGCTTTTCAAATTTCCTAACCAAACATAGCATAGAGGATGTGGTTCTGGCAGGTTGGTTTAAAAATTAAGTTTTTAATTTTTTAATTTTTTTAAGTTATATTATTTATTTATTTATAATTTTTAAAAATAAAAAAAAATAAAAAATTAATTTTTAACCTACCTCAGTTGCAAAGTTTACTGTGCATGACGTGTATAATAGGAAGTCGAATTGACCCAAGAAGGAGCCTCCAAATTGTTTTGGGAAGTGCAAAAATAATTAAAGGTTGTTTGAGGTGTCTTAAATAAGTATATTTTTTTATTTTTTTAGATTAAAAAGTTGAGGAGAAAAAGATGGATGTTTGGGTTAACTTTTTGAGTTTTTACAAAAAAAAATGTGTATTAAAAAATTATATAAATAAGTGTACAGGAGAAGTAATTGAGTAGCTCGTACAGTACCTAGGCATTGTAGTCGGCTGTTAGGAGATGGGAAATGGTTGTCTCATTTTCGGGCTTAAATTGGGTGGCGTTGTTCGGCTCTTGTGGGCCCACCATGGATCTCGTTTTGTTAATCAGAACCATTCAATATGTAGAACTCGTCGAGTACATGTTTGTAAAAAATCACGTTGATTGGATATCGATAGTTATCTGATTGTGTTAGTTTTTTGTCAACCGTTAACTATAATACAATTTATTGTTTATACAAAACTGACTTAATCATGTAGCCATCTATATCCGATTAACGTGATTTTTTACAAACATATAGTACTCGATGAGTTCTACACATTGCACTGTTCGGATTATCAAAACAAGACCCGTGGTGGACTCTCACTAGCCCAACATTACCCTTCAATTTAATAAATATATATACCTATTTTTTTTTTATTATGAACAAACATGTAAAAGTAAACAAATAATATAATTTAAATAAATTAATAAGTCAATAAATTAGAATTTTTTACACTTCTCAAGAGAGGGTTGAGTTCTTCATGTTTTATAATTTTTTAATGAGTCCCTCCTCCCCCTCCCCCTCCCCCTCCCCCTCCCATTTTAGCTAAATATTTTTATTTTTTCAATGTGTTTAAAAATGATATAACTAAAAATTAAAATATTTGTAATTTTTTTTAAAAAAAACTATAATATGAAGAAAAAAAATCTCAAACAATTTTTTTTTGTTCATTTAAATTCTTTGCAAAATTTTAAACAATTTTGCTAGTACATACGTGCAGTCAATGATTGGTAATTTGATTTGCACATATTAAGGTCTCGTTTGGGAACATGAAAATTTAGTAACTTTTTAATTATTTGGCTAAAATATGAGCTAAAAAAATTAGTATGCTTGGGATGATTTTTTGACTTTTTACGAAAAGATGTACAAAAAGTAGAGAGAAAAGAGAATCTTTGACTTTTTGGTATGGGTTGTTGGCTTTTTGGCTAATTTAGTAACTTTTTGACTAAAAGGGAGGGTTCCCAAACGAGGCCTAAGTATGCTAACTCAATTAGCCACTTATATATATATATATATATATTTGAAAAAGGGTTAATCATTGTCAAAAATAATGATTTTTATTGTATTGTTTTTTGCTTTTTTATTTTTTGAATTTCCATTACTGGTATTTTTGATCGGTTGATTATTAAGTTTCTATAGTTGGTCAATTATAATTTTCGAGATATAATTTTTTTGGGTAAATTACACTGACATCTCCTGAGATTTGATCTGATTATATCTTATCCCCTGACGTTATAGAAATTATATTCTTGCCCCTGTGATTAATAGTCTCATTTCATAAAGTCCCCTACTCATATAAAAGGCAACAACTCCTTATAGAAAAACAGAAAAATTACATTGAAAAAAAAAATAAAGCAAATGAAAGAAAAAAACAGGAGAAGTAAAACAAAAGAAAAAAAGAGAAAGTATATGAATTCAATGTCTTTTTGATACCAACGTTACTTCCGTCTAAATAATTACAATAATAAGGAATCAGTGTAATTTTTCAAATATCAAAGAGTGATATGTATTAAACCCAAATTTCAGGGGTATAAGTGTAATTTACCCAATTTTTTGTGATATTCGTAAAAAACAAGTGTGATGACATGGTAGGCTTTTTCACTTTTTATTTTGTTTTTTATGGTTCAAATTTAAGGCATATTTTTGGCTCTGTTTGCTTTAATTTTTGAAAAACGTTTTAGGTTATATTTTGAAAAATAAGTTATTGAAAAGAGTTTTGAAAATTAAAAATTTATTTGATTATGAATTTTGAAATAAAATTTAGAATGATTTGTAGTTTTTTTTTATAGTTAAATAGATACGTGTGAGAGAAAATTTAATTGATTGATATGTAAAATGTGAGAAAATGAGAAAAGAGAGGGGTTTTTTTTTTTTTTTAATTTTATTAACTAAACACATTTTTTAATTTTTTTGATTTAAATATGAATTTTAAAACTAAATCAAACGTTGCCTTAGTTCTGAAGAAAATATTTCTACGATTTGCGTCCACACACGTAGACTAATGGTTGGTTTGAGATGTTCTAAAAAAGTATACTTTTTGACTTATTGACTTATATGGGTTGGGTTTGAGTTAAATTTGATGTAATGTATTAGAGAAGTAATGTGATTTAAATAAGATGATATAACTTAAATGAGATAGTGACTTTTTAATTTTTTGTATTATTTAATAGATGTAAAACTTGACTTAAACAAAATGGTGGGGATCTAACTTTAACTTGCCGCCCAACCTGACAACCTCGCTGGCGTGTAGTGGAAAAATTATTTGATAATTTTGGTTGTAACCCGTGGCTGCGATGGGTGTGGAGGGGGGGTTGACGGTAATACGTTCTCTTTCATATTTTTATCTTTTTATATTTCTGGGGGTTGACAATGTTGTGTTTGATGATGGGATTGGGGAATAACAAAAGGCATAACATTTAGTAATTGGTGAGAGTATTGTCTTGTGACCAAGTTATTTAGGTTTAGTTTGGAAAGTAATTTTTAAAATATTTTTTTAATTTTTTTTATTAAAATATGAGATAAAAATAATTTTGAAAATAATTTTTTGACTTTTTTTTTAATGAAAAATGCCCAAAATATAAAGTGAATAAGAAGAAATTTTTGACATTTTGTATGAGTTGAATTTTTTTTAAAATTTTTTTTTGGCCAAGATAGCACTTTTTTTTTTTTTTTGATCAGCAAAGAAAAATTTCATTAAAAAACATGAAATTAAAGGTACAAAAAGACGACAGAAATCGAGAGAGATTCGCGATAGTACAGACTATCCCTATTACTGCTACTCACAACTATCTAACCTACCCCTCGGCCAAGATAGCACTTGCCACTTATGGCCTCAATGTTCTGGCACACACACTCGTGGTTTGAACGTAATTGGTCAAACAATAAGATCCACCAATTTATATTGGTAATTGAAAAAACAATAGAAAGTTTGACTAGTAGTAATTAGTTGATGACATGGTTACGTTGTATCCTGAGATACTGAATAATTTTTGCGCACTCATAGAGCAAGCGCTAGTAAATTGTGAGAAACTCTGAGGAAGTTGTAAATGTGAACGCATGAGGTGAGGAATGAAATGAAATGGAAAAAGGGAAAGAGTGAGATATTTTTTATAAAATAAGGTATAGATGTTAGAAAAAAATAACAAGTCTCATATGTGGAGTTTATTATGTGAGTATCATCAAAATGAGTCTTATAATAAGTCTTACATAATCTTGTAGTTCAGAATAATAATTCTATAAAATAAAAAAATAAAAAAAAAATTGGAACTACATGAAAGTCAATGGTAACTCAAATTCATTTTAATTATTGTGGGGAGTTCACTCAAAATTAATTTGAGCAATGCATTAATATTTATGAACATTTTTTTTTTCTTTTTACAATTTTAGGTATAGATACCATTATTGTCTACAAAATTACAAATAATTTCATCATATTATAATGATATTTTCGATTGAGTTCTGAGAAAGAAAAAGGGGGGACATGTGCTCAAACTAGGTCAATGTTAATGCTTGAACCATGGTACCGATTCCTTTAATTAATAGGTCAACCAAGACGCCTAATGTGGACGCAACCCATTGTAGTTGTGTGTTCAAACTACATCAAGATTAATGCATGACCCATCGTACTCACTCCTTTTCTTGATGACTCTCCAATGAATTTCCTGACCAAAAAAAAAAAATTTTAAATTCTTGGAAAGTTAATAATAAGAGAGGGTGGAGAACAAAATGGTGACTAATTTAACTTAACAGTCTCATTTCCTCTTGGAAAACCTATTTATAAAAGATAAGTGATGCTATAGAAATAACCATAGTTTTATCATATTTTCTTACTAATTGACACAAAAATTCTTACTAATTGACACAAAAACACTAGGTTCGTATATTTACAAATACTCGTAGGATTCACCATCTTTGTATAGATCTACTATCATTTTATTAAGTGAAAAGAAAATTTAATAATATATTTGTATAGCATTTAAATTAATATTTACTTTAAAAAAATCATTGAAACCTTGAAGCAATTAGGATAACATATTGCATATGAACAAGGGAATTCATTTGTTTCACATAAAGGACTAAAATGGATAAAATAATATCATCTTAAAAAGGGAAAATGTTCAAGCTTACAATAATTGACTTACAAGGGACAATAAAGGGGTACAAATTAAAAATATATAGTATGCTTCAACATAGGATTACAATCTTAATTCTATTTGCCACACTTCTAGTACACACAATTCAACCACACAAAAAAATAAATTAAAAAATATGCTATGCAGAACTAACAACAGTTCTTTTGAAAACACAAAAACTGATCACAGAATTAAACACAATAGCTTTATCTAAGGAAACCATAGGAAGCGCTAGTCTTATTTGGGGAGTAACTTTGGGATAGACTTAATGAAGAATCCTACAAACAAAGGCACAAGCACTCCAGTTGGATCCCCCAAAAGACAAGCCGCTATTGTGCTAATGAATATGCTTATTGTCCTCCAAATATTGTTACCACCACTCCCACCATTTCTGTTCTTGGTTTCCACTGACTTCAAATCCATTTTTTCAAGTGTCATAGCGAAATCATCAGTACTTCCATCGTTATCACCATTTGTCCAAGCTTCGTGCACCATTTGAGTTATGCAATACACATGAAAATGATACTTATTGCATCTAGAAACATAAGAACAACCCACATTGGGCGTTTTGGTGCCCAAAGGTGTTTTCTGGTTGCATTTTTTGCACTTTGATGATGATGAGACCTTGTTGTCGTGAAGAATGAAATCCATGCCACTAATGCATAAGTTGGCTTTTAGGTTGCTACAACACGGGTGTAAAGCTAAGTTTCTTGCATTGCAAGCATAGAAATAGCCTTTTATATAGCTCCCGCATGCATCACATGACCTGTTTTTTGTTTATTGATCGGCAAAAAAAAAAGTAATATCTTATTAATGATACTAAAACATTACAAAAGGGAGGAAATTTACAAAATATCTAATGACTCTTTATGAAGTTGTGCTATAATAGATTGGTAATAAGTACTTAGTTGAGTCAAAATTTTCTTTTATGGAAGATTTTTACTCACCTAAGTGCTTAGGTACCAAAAGACTGTATGAGGAGGAGAAGAAAAGAAAAGAAAAAACTCTATTAAACACAAAGAAGAAACGGTTAAAGTTCAGCAACAAATAAATTCATATTAAGAAATGCTAGAGACCAGTAACTCAGACACAAAAAATAAATATATAAACACAAAATTTCAACAATACCTTGAGTGTGTCGAGGATGGTTGATGACAAAATTCAAAGACGGATCCTGGGAAAATCTCAAGGGAAATGGAATGTTTAGGAGACATGCACTCCTCGTGTAGCTCATAGTCACAGTGCTTACATCTGTATCCTGATCCACACCCTTTCTGTTTGCATCCATCGCATGTGAATCGTTTGTTGTAGCTTTTCTTCTCAAGCTTATAGCCATGCTTTGGGCAGCAGCCATGAGTTTTCTTCACAATCGATTTGTCAATTTCAAGAGCTTCAAGGGCCATCCCATCAAACCAAAAAAAAAATAATAATAAAAAAATAAAAAAATTCGAAGTTAGATTAAATTCAAATTACACAATCATATTTTCTAGGTAAAATTATGGGTATTCAATGTTTATGAATGAGAAATGCTACATGTCACTTTTTTTTTTTTTTGGGTGACCACGCTCCTTCTTTAGAATTAACAAAATAATAAAAATAAATAATATCTTGTGTATAAAACGGTAAAAGAAATTGGAGATATATATGATACTCTTCAATCTAGATATCATATGTTGCATACCAAGAACAAGTTATAATAAGTTATGGGTCAATAAATCACAAAGACAAAGAAAATGAATTAAAATTTATATCCAAATTCTAAACATACATGTGTATATATATAAGCATATACACAAATGGAAAATCTTGATATTACCTGGCTGCTGAGCTACCATACGTCGGTCATGAATTTCTGGAACTGGATTTTGTAACACAATTTGCATTTCCCGGTTCTTGATTGGCGAGGTTTGCTCAAAGAGCTCAAACGCTTTTTCTTGCCCTTCGAGCTTCTCTATGACTTTCTTTGGATCTCCGATAATTAAAATGGTCACCTTTTTTTCTTCATCATCTACATCTACTGATTTCACTCCAAGAATTTTTCGATATCCCTCCAACTTGCCCTGGCATCCATAGCACTCGCAGTGGATATTCATCTTGATAACATAGGTCTTCATATCATCAACCTTTGAGTAGGCCATTTGAGACTCAGAATAGCTGGGTTTTCACAAAGAAATCCACCAAAAAGTATAATAATTAATGAAAAAACCACAGTAATTTAACAAAGACTAATAAAAACGTAGTTTACTAGGAACACAGACAAAACACAAAATATATACACATAGAATGAAATTTTACAAAATTTATTTCTAGTATCTCCTTCTAAAAAATTCTTTCCCCATAATTAGAATCTAACTTTCTGATCAATTGTTGTATTTCTAAAATTATTGCAAAAAATAAGTGTTGAAAACATAGGATTTATATTCTTACCTTGATAGAAGAGTAGCCTAATGGAAAATGGAAGGTTTTGACAGTTTTTTTTTTTTTGAACAAGAAGGTTTTGACAGTTAGAAATGGCAAAAAGGACAGAGGCTTTAATCTGTGTGCGTCTGTGCCGAATATGGCAAAAGCGTGTAGGCTTTTGGTGTCTTATATAGCAGCATGTTAGTGTTAGTTTTGTCTTTCTGCATGTAAAAAGTGAAGCTTCATGGGAAACTGTACCCTAACGTACTAGGTTGCTTCGTAGAATCTATGACAGTGCTATTTTTTTTTAGGGCATTGATTCAGACCCTTCAAACTCCCAGCCCACCACACCACAGACACACACGCGGGGTTAGAGATTGGGAGGGAAGGAGAAGAAGAAGAAAAAAAATAAATAAATAATGACCAATAAAAAATAAAGGGGTTATGGGGGTGACCTGCAAAAGGGGTTCGAATCTTTATTCTTTTTTTTATTAGTAATGATTCAAACTCTCACAAAATATCACCTCCACAACTCTATTCACTTGTAATTGGTTCAAGTATGAAAGAAAAAAAAAAAAAATACAAACATATGATTAGTCCACATCACTGTAGAGGTGGTGAGAGTCTCTCCAAAAAGAGGTCCAAAACATTTTTCCTTTTTTATTTGTTAATTGTTGGATTAGTATTTGTGAAAGTTAACCATTTCACCTATGCAAAGTATCAAGTATTTGTTTTCTAATTTAAACTTTTCTTAAGAAGAATTAAATCCATAATTTCTCCCTTAAGACTAAGTCTATAGGGGAATTATAATGGCCAACGAAGTTAGCCTTTCTAACTGGTTAAAATGTTTGTTTGTTTGTTTAATTTGTTTCACTAATTTCATTTATTTATTTATTATTAAAACACGCTTTAAATAAATTTGATATACAAGCAATAATTTAATACACTTCCTAGTATATCAAGTATGTTTTAAACAATAATGTCATACACTTATTATTTTTTAATTACTAATTGACGTAGGAGGAAATGGTTAGGAGAGAACTATTTTAAATTGAGATAAGAATAATTTATATTCGGTTCACATTTTGTGACTCGAAATGTTTTATTAGGTTGGAGATTTCTTAAAAGTTTCAAAATTTTAATTATTTTTTATTTTTTATTATTTGTTTATTTATTTATTTCTTTTAATAATCTTATTTATTTAATTTTTAAATATGTATTTGGTTTCAAAAGTAATAGGTATGTCTGTTCCTAACAGACACCATAGAGCCTTTTTATATAGGACACTAACATTGGAAAAAAATATACTACGTTCTCTCTCTTCTCTCTCTCTCTCTCTGTCTCTATCATCTTTATTGTATTTTTATGTTCCATATTTCTGGACAATCGATATATACTTGGCAAATTCTTCTGGTGCAACTATGCATTATGTCAAATCCTGTAAAGTTTTGGATTGTATCTTGAAGTCATTTGTGATCATTAAAATCTACATGGAAGGAGCGCATAATGACTTTAGGACAGTGTCTTTGACGTGCCTCTTACAATCACACATGCTATTTTCTAAACTCTTTTCTTCATCTTTTTCTTATTCTGTTATATATATGTATATATAATTTTATTGAATTGTAAAAGCTTATTTTTCAGAATTTGTTTTGCTTTCAATTTTATTCTATAAAATCGATTTAAAATAAATTATTGTTCAATTCCTCTAACAATCTAAAGTCGTTATTTCTGTAACATATCTTTTAATTATTTGTGTTTTATAATTGCATTTGTTGGTCTAGAACAAATCTATTATACAAAAAAAAAAAAAAATGAATTTTTGTTTCCCGTCGATTTGATAAAATCTAAAATTTTGATTTTCTCCATCAATTCGGTAAATGTGAATCCCTTGTTTGATTACAATACAATATATAAATTTGTTTGTATTGTAGGAGTGAGTCCATGGTTTGATTACATTGATTGCATGTAGTATTAATCCTATTCAATTTTTTTTTTTCTTTTTCAGAAATAGTGTAACTTTGTTTGAGAATATTGACTTTTATATATATATTAATTCACGGAAGTTGTAGAATTTGTTGTTTATGTGTAGGTTTTTTTTTTTTTTTATATTAATTATTCTTAGGAAAGTTGTTGAGTAAAATCAAAATGTTCACATGATAAATTATTTTGTTTAGATTCATGATATTTAATTAGCATTGTTCATGTTATAAACTATTTTGTTCAAATTTGATTTGTATAAAAAACATTTTGTCACATTTTATCTATCCCTAAATTGTTGGCAATTAATTTCAATTACAAAGTTAATAACATTTGTGATTGTTTGATTGTTGTCTCTGACAGATTTTATAATTGTTTACTCTCTTGTACCTTAACTAATTTATTTTTATGGCTAATTTAGAATAAACTGGTAGTGTGAAACCTGAAAAATTTAATGGTAACAATTTTGAAAGATGGCAAAAACAAACAAAATATTGGTTGACCGTGTTGGATCTTATGTCTGTCATAGAAGATTAGGATTTTGTTGGATCTTGGTTGTCACCCGAACAAATCGAATTTTATTGTTATAACAGAATCCTTAGTGTGTTGTCTAACCATTTATATGATATGTATTAGTCAATCACCTCGACTGCAAAAGAACTATGAAAAACCTTAGAGGCCGAATATGAAATTGTAGATACTGGTATTGATAGGTTCATTGTCTCTAATTTTAATAGGTATAAAATGAAAGATGAAGTACTTGTAGGAGGCCAAATTCATGAGTTTCAAGAACTATTTAGAAAGTAAAAAAGAAAAAAAGGAAAAATAGGGACAACTTTTAGTGAGGAGTTTAAAGTGTCTTGCTTTATCAATAAATTACCTCTATCTTGGCTCTCTCTAAAAACCTCCTTCCCCGGCCTCTTTTTGGGCTGGCCGGCCACTGCCTTTGGCTATGGCGGTCGGCTGGCTTAGCTCGCTTCGACGGCTGTCTTGTTAGTTTCTTCTTTCAATAAACTTGAGTCTCCCATTTTTCCCCACCTAGGTGTATTTTTTGTTTGCTGCGGGAGAGTTTTGGTGAGTCGGGGGTCGTTCAGGTATTTCTTCAGGGGCTGTCCAGGTTTGTCTTCGGTTGTCTTCTTGTGTTTCAACCTTGCCGTTATAGCTGATTCATCAGGGGAGTCCAGGAATTTCATTCGAGCGCTTTTGGCGAGTAGGAGCTTGAGGGGTGCACTCTGGTTCGTAGGCGATCAGTTCTTTCCGGTTTTCACTCGAGCGCTCTTCCTCGAGTGAGAGTTTGAGGTGTGAATTTCTACCATTTGTATGGAGGTGTCCCAACGGGTGGTCGGTGTTCGGTGGGCGTGTGGATCCGTGGTGTGACATAGAAGGCCTGTGAAGTAGAAGTCTTGTTGGCTATGGAGTTCGGCAGCAGCATAGGTGTGGGCTGCAGCAGAGGCTTTGGTACTGGGTGATGTGTGGGTGTTTGCGGGTGTTGCGATCTGTGGATCTGTGGGTGTTGTGCAGGGGAGTTGAAGCAGCTTGGAGTCTTCAGTAGGGGTGTTGCTATGGATCTTTGGGGTCTTCTTGGCCGGTGCGGGTAGTGGGTTTGGTTGGTGGCTGTGAGTGTTGATTGTCCTTAGGAGTGCTCGATTGCATTGCGTATTGTGTGCTCGGAGTTTGA
Source organism: Camellia sinensis (assembly GCF_055761805.1). Lineage (NCBI taxonomy): Eukaryota > Viridiplantae > Streptophyta > Magnoliopsida > Ericales > Theaceae > Camellia > Camellia sinensis. The sequence continues at coordinate 29,171,888 of NC_138961.1, forward strand.
ATCAGATTAGAAGTTCTCGCCCATGGAGTGTGGCCTTGGGTGTTGTTAGTGGGTGGTCGATGGTGTGCAGATGGACGTTGTCAGTGGGCGTAGTAGGTTGCTTTTGGTGCTAGGGTAGTGTGGGTCTTGGCTAGGCTTTGGGAGTGTAGCATGTGGGTGTGGTTTAATCATGTGGGAGTGTAGCAGTCAATGAGTGAAGGAAATGTGGGTTATCAAAGCTTGGTGTTGCAGCAGCAGCTATGATGTGGGTCTTGGGTTGTAGCATTGGGAGTTGTAGCAGTAGTGTGGGTTGTTGTTAAGATGATTTAAAATCGTGAGCCCTACAGCAGAGGTGATTAAAATATCTGGGTTGATTAGATGGGTTTCTAGTTCGGGCTGCTTTGGGAGTTGGTTTAGTTATCTAGTTTGGTTTGGGTGTTTTGGTGGATTGATTATGTGGAGATTCGTGTATTTTATTTTTCTAGTTAAGTTCTTTTTAACTCTTTTTAAAAAAAAAAAAAAATCGAAAGGCTTAGGAGTTGGTTGTATGGATGCGAGTAGCAGTAGTAGTGGTATTTTTATACTTCCGAATCTTTCTTGAGGCATGTCATCTTCTTGTACCTTTAATTTCATGCTGTTAAATGAAATTTTTCTTTGCTGATCAAAAAAAATAAAATTACCTCTATCTTGGAATGACTTTGCTAAACGTCTTAGGCATAAACAAGGAGATCTGTCATTACCTCAACTAATTAATACACTTAGGGTGGAAGAGAAGCATAGATCAAATTTAAAAACTGTAAAAGAGAAAACTCCTAAGGTAAATTTGGTAGATAATGTGAATAAGAATAATTCCAACAATAGAAATAACTTTCGACCTAAAGGTAAAATTTTCAAAAACAACCTTAAGTTTAAATTTAGAGGTCAAACTGACAAACACCATAATAACAACTACCAAGCCAATGCTAATAATTTTAAGGGACAAGAGAGTGGCAAAAGGTTGTGCTATGTATGTATGGAAGAACCAATCATTATGTTATTGATTATTTTTTTAAGAAGACTGATGAGTATAAACCAAGATTCAACAATAAGCAAAGGAAATCAAGGTCATAATGCTCAAGTGAATATGATTTTGGAGAAAGAAGAAATTGTTGGACCATCTTTTAGGTATAATTCTGAAATTAATTTTACTTTTGAATAGCAAGATTGGTGGTTAGATTCTGGGGCTAATATACATGTGTGTTTTGATTGTGGTTATTTTAAAACTTTCTAGAAATCAAGTGGATGAAGTGTAACTTTGGGGAATGGATTACTTTGAGAGATGTGCGATATGTTCCTGAAGTTAGAAGAAATCTTATTAGTGGATCGTGTTTAGTATAATTAGGTTACAAAATTGTAATGGAATCGAATAAAATTGTAATAAATAAAAACGATATTTTTTTTGGTAAAGGTTTTGTATGTGATAGTTTATTTAAATTGAATGTATCTTTTGAAGTTAATTATATCTCTCATAATATTTTGAATATTGAAGTTTGTGATTTGTGACATGGAAGACTTGGACATGTAAATTTAAGGAAAATTAGGAAAATGTAAATTTAATGTAGGTACCCTTAGTACTTTTTGTGAATAACATGAAATTATTCATGAAGTAACCCCACCTTATTTTCCACAATCTAATGAGATAGCTGAAAGGAAAAATAGAATTCTAATGGATATGATAAATGCAATGCTTATTAGTTCTGGTTTACCAGAGAGCTTGTGGGGGAGGGGGGGAGGGGGGAGGAGGGGAAGCAATACTCACTGCTTGTGTTATATTAAATAAAGTAATTGTGAATAATAATGATAAAACATCTTATGAAATCTAGAAAAAAAACGAGTACCTAATCTTAAAATGTTGAAAGTGTGAGGGTGTTTAGCAAATGTAGCAATTCCAGAACCTAAACGTAAGAAAATATGACCTAAAAGTGTTGATACCGTTTTCTTAGGATATGCTCAAAGTAGTAATGCTAATAAATTTCTAGTAATAAATTTTGAAATTAGTGAAATTACTAATAATACAATAATTGAATCTCGTGAAGCTACATGTTTTGAAAATATTTTTCCATATAAAACTAGGATCTTAAATCAGGTTGTAAATAGAACTTTTACAACTAGTGCTAGTGTTATTTCTTTGAAAGATGATTCTGAACATCTAAATATAGAACCTAGGAGGAGTAAAAGAACTAGAATAGGGAAAACCTTTGGAGATCATTTTTATACTTTTTTAACTGAAGGAGAACCAAATACTTTTATAGAAGCTATGTCGTCTTTAGATGCACTATTTTGGAAGGAAGCCATTAATAGTGAGTTTGAATCTATCTTCAAAATAATACTTGGGAGTTGACTAATCTACCTCTTGGAAGTAAACCTATCCGTTGCAAATGGGTATTTAGAAAGAAATTAAAACCTGATAGAAATATAGATAAATATAAGGTAAGATTACTAACCAAGGGATTTACACAAAAGAAAGGAATAGATTATTTCGATGCCTATTCACCTGTTTCTAGAATTACAACCATTAGAGTCTTAATTGTTAATTTAGAAATTCATCAAATGGACATTAAAACTGTTGTTTTGAATGGAGATTTAGATGGAGAAATTTATATGGAGCAACCTGAAGGTTTTGTGGTTAAAGGACAAGAACGTAAAGTTTGCAAGTTGGTTATATGGACTTAAGCAAGCTCCTAAACAGTGGCATGAAAAATTTGATAAGATAATTCTAGAATTTGGTTTTAAGATCAATGAACATGATAGATGTGTATACTATAAAGAAGATAATAGAAAATGTATTATTTTGTATTTATATGTTGATGATATCTTATTATTTGGAGCAAATTTAGAGATGATTAAAAATGTGAAATCTTATTTATCTTCAAAATTTGATATGAAAGATTTAGGAGAAGCTTATATAATTTTGGTTATGAAATTAGAGAAAAACAACCAAAGGTAATTCCTAGAGAAAATGTTAAAAAAGTTTGATTATTATAATCTCAAACCTGTTTTAATTCCTTTTGATCTTAGCATGAATTTGAATAAAAATAATGGTGTACCTGTATCTCAACTTAGATATTCTCAAATTAGTGTATCACTTCTCTATATTGCTAATAAGACTAGACCTGATATTGCCTATGCTGTTGGGAAATGAAGTAGACATACTCATAATCCTAGTAAAGATCATTGGATTGCTGTGGAAAGAGTTTTTAAATATCTAAAAGGAACTCTAGATTATTCACTTTGTTTTAGTGGTTTTCCTAATGTGGTAGAAGGTTATAACGATGCTAATTGGATAACAGATAACTTAGATGTTAAGTCTACTACTGGGTATATATTTATGTTAGGTAGATCAGCAATATCTTGGGGTTCTAAAAAATAAACCGTTATCTCTAGAAGTACAACAGAATCAGAACTTGTAGCCTTAGATACTATGTGTACTGAAGCTGAGTGGATTAAAAATTTACTCCTTAATATTTCACTTGTGAAAAATCCTATACCTGTTATTTTCATACATTATGATAATAGAGTTGTAATAGAACTTGTGAGACAAGCACATACTAATAAAAAGATGATTAGGTATATGCAACTGAGGTATAAATCTATAAAAACTTTGGCGAATAAAAATGTCGTATCTTTGAATTTTGTGAAATCTAAAAATAATATTGCTGATACTAATAAAAAATTTATCTAAGAGTGCAGTCTTAGATTTATCGAGGGGGATGGGTCTAAGCGCATAGGGAGTCAACTAAGGAAGTAACCCGACTTCTGTGATTGGAGATCCCATGAAGGAAGTTCAACGGGTAGGAACAATCCTTATAGTGTGACTCATATTCCAAAGAAGGAGACTTTATCAAATTTATTATTTATATTCTTCTGCTTATCCCTAAGATATCAGTACTGATGTAAATGTGATGGTTAAGGAAGAGTATTTACTCCAAATGAATCCAAGGCAGGCATACTTTCACAAGATAGACATCCGTCACTTTTTTTTTTTGGGGGGGGAGGATTCACCTAAGTGAGAGTATCGTGAAGCTGCGACCATGGGAATAGGGTTATTTCCTAAAACTCTCATGAGAATCAAGAGTGTGCACATGGCTGCTAATAGTGCTAACCCGCGCCACAGTTATATATCATGCCATATGTGTAACATGTTGAATTCTGGTAAAAGAGATTTAGTTCAAGACCTGGTTTACTAAGATTCTTTCAGAATAAAATTGTTAACACTAAGTGAGATTCAAATTTGAAAAACACATATACCCATTGTATGGTTTTAAAGTTGCCCATATTATGATTATTATTTTTTTTGTATTTATTTGACGATTTTACAAAATTTTGAATCTTGTGAGAGATTGTTGGAGATTTACTCAAAACTTCAAAACTTTAATTGTTTATTATTTATTATTATATTTTATTATTTATTTATTTTTTAATAGTATTATTTTTTTAATTTTAAATATGTGTTTGGTTTTAAAAGTATTAGCTGTGTCTGTTTCTAACAGACAGCATAGAGCCTTTTTATACAGGACTCTAACAATGGGAAAAAATATACACGTTCTCTGTTCTCTCTCTTTTTCTCTCTCTCTCCTCTTTACTGTCTTTTTATATTCCATATTTCTGGATAATCGATACATTTTTCTGGTGTAACTGTGCATTGTGTCAGATATTTGGGTTGTAACTTGGAGTCGTTTGTGATCGTTAAAACCTGCATGGAGGGAGCACATAATGATTTTAGGATTGCGTCTTTGACGTGCCTCTCACAATGACACAAGTTATTTTCTGAACCTTTTTCTTCATCTTCTTCTCATTCTGTTATATACATATATATAGTTTTATTGAATTATAAAAACCTATTTTTCAGAATCTGTTTTGCTTTCAATTTTATTCTATAAAATCGATTTAAAATAAATTATTATTCAATTCCTCTAACATATTCTAAGATATTTTTATTCTGTATGTGTTATTATTTTGTTCCAGTGTGGAACAAATTATTTCGATCTAAAACTTTCGTCACAAAATGACTAAATTATACTCCTCGAGATGACTTTTCTATCCTTATTATATTCAGTGATGAAACCAAAATTTTTATTTAAAGGGGACCAATGTGAGCGTAAAAAAAATGTCGGTGCTGTTTTTGATCCCATAATGGGAAAAAATATATCGGCGCTGCTTGAGGGCCCGAGATTTCGGGGCTCGAATGCCCCGAAATTCCATTTCAAGTAAAAAAAAAAAAAAAAAAAAAAAGGAAAAAAGAAAGAAAAAAAAAAAACAGTTTCCCAAAATGGAAATTAGGGGTATTAGGGGCAATTTTTTTAGGGCCACCAATCATTTTCCAAAATATATATATAAAAAAAAAAAAGGAAAAAGGAAAAGTCTTTGTTTTGATTTGTCTTTTGTCTTTTGTTTTTGCTTTTTTCTATTTTGATAGGTCTTGCTAATAAGTATATCTAAACACAAAAAAATACACAATATATTTCACTAATTTCATATTTTTTTTTTGACATTTTCATCATTTTAAAATACTTTTTATATAAATTTTAATATTAAACAATAACCTTGAGGCACTTGTTAGTATTTGTCAATTATTAATTCACATAGAAGGAGGTAGCTAGGTAGAACTATTTTAGACTGAGATAAAATTATTTTGTATTCAGTTCACATTTTGTGACTTGAAATAATTTATTCTATACGATTTTTTTTTCTATCTATGTCTGTGTTATTATTTTGTTTCAAGGCGGAACAAATTATTTTGATCTAAACTTTGGTCTCAAAATGACTAAATTATGCTTCTCCGAGATGTCTATTCAATCCTTAGTATACTCAGTGATGGAGCCAAATTTTTTATTCAATTTAAGTGTAGGGGAGAAAAAAGAAAAGAAAAAAAAGGGTTAAATTTTGAAAAATGATAATTTCTTATATAAAAGTTATAAAAAAATTAGCACGAAAATCATAGATTTATATGAGTAACTTTTTAATGAGGATCTTAATGTAATATTTGTTAGTTTGTCATTTTAAGTCATTTTATTGATTGATATAATTTATAAAATAAAATAAATCAACTTGTATGAATTTTATAATCAAAGAAATAATAAATAGCTTTACAAATCAAATCAATATAGTTGATATCATCATATAATATACGAAATAGTAGAAAATTATTTTTTAATTATGTCATTATCATTGTAAAAATACTAATGAAATAAAGAATCAATAATTTTTTTTTATTTAAAAATTTTGGAGAATCATTCTATATACATGATAGAAATTCTCATAAAATATATGCTTAGTAGTAAAATTTCAAAATACTTAAAAGGGGTCATGGCCCATTGGCCCTCCCTTCCTTTCGTCACTGCTTATGCTATCTAGAGGGCTTTGTTTGATAACTTTTAATTTTAATTAAAAAATTATTATAAGTTATCATATCAATCTATTTATTTTTTTTATATCTTTTTCTTTTTATTTATAAAAAATTAAAAAATTATTAAAATAATATATTCTCAAACAATGCGTAGACGTTATACTTCTCCCAAGAGGGCGCTGCAAACTCAATGCTCCTCAATGAGGTTTTTCTCACTTATTATGCAGGCTATTGGTTTATTTATTTACCGATTATATAGGGGGATACACACCAGGGGCTTGTACAAAAGAGACCCGCAGCTTAGACGGAGCAAGGAACCCCTCCTTGCATCATTCCTTACTTGCAGGGCCATTGGTTCCATTTTTAGGTTCAATTTTGTTAATCTGAATCGTTAATATTTTAAGATTTGTTCAATATATCATACCTGTAAAAAATCAAGTTGATCGGATATCAGAAATCATGTGTTCGGAAAAATTGAACTAAAAACTATTTTTTTTTAAATTTAATAAACAGTTCTCCGAACATACTTTCTGATATCCGATAAACTTGATTTTTTACAGGTATGATATACTGAACAAATTTTAAAATATGAACGGTTTGAATTATCAAAATTGGACCTAAAAGTGGGCCCAATGGCCCTGCAAAGAGGAAGTGTAAGGAGAGGATCTTGACTCGGTTAGGCAACCCAAGGAAAAAACAAAGATTTAATTTTTTTTGTTTTTTGTTTTTATGATCGATTTTTTTTGTTTTTATTAATGAATACTTAATGCATGAGTGTCTTATATAAAAATATGATTTAAGAAAGACCAAATGTGCGTAATTTAGTCTTACTTAAAATTTTAAAAAATGCTTTTTGTAAATTGAACCGGTGCTCCTACTAACCCAAATAACAAACCTTACCGACCTCAAAAATCAGGAGTTGGGATTGCTAGTACGTATGGTGTGCAGTAATAATTATTGTGCATTTTATTGGGCCTATTTTAAGGCTTGATTTGATAATTTGAACTGTTCATATTTTAAAAAATATCGAATAGAAAATACTTAAAAAAAATTACGTTGATCGAATATCAGTAATTCCTTTATCAAATCGTATTTATATTTAGTTTTATATTTCAAACATTTACCATTTATTTTTATAGATAGAAATGTGATTAATAAAAGGGCTATTAATATCCGATCAACATAAATTTTTACATATATTGTTTACTAAATATTTTTTAAAATACGATCAATTTGAATTATTAAATTAAGCCTTAAAATGAGGTCAATAAAATATATAACAGTTGCAGCTGTGCACTCCCAAACGCAAGGGGTCATGGTTGAAAAGTATAGCTAATAATTAATAATCAATTCCCCTGTTGATAACACAAGTGTTGGTCGGTGAGGGAGAGACCATTTCAATGGTGTCTTTTGAGAGAGAAAAGGTAAGGAAATTCTTTTGATAGTGACAAATTTTACAATCATATAATTGTACAAATATTACATATTTGTAATTTATGTCAATTATTATATTATAATAGATAGAGTAAAAGAGAAGGTGTAGGGAAGTTATTCTGATAACTACGTAACGGTAAGTTTATGAATAAAAATATGTATAGATAAAACAATTTAGGTAGAACTGTTTCTTTTATGATTAATTTCATTATTTGATATGTATTATTTGATTGATTTTTTCCTCAATCAATTAGACTAGTTCAGCTTGTCATTTATGTTTGTTTTTAGGAGTGTTTTGGAAAGATAGTTAAAAATTAGATTTTTAACTTTGTTTTAAATTTTTTTATGTGAGAGATGATGTGATTCAAAATGAACTAAAAGTTGACTTTTGACTTTTTATGTACGTCCCCAAATGGCTTTTTAATTGAGAGATTAGGGAGTCAATCCTTAAGTAAATGTGTTTTTTTTTTTTTTGTCGAAAGAACCAATTAACAAGGGAAGGGGGGGGGGGGGGGGGGGGGGTGTTGTGAGGGGCGAGCCACCGAATTTACAGGAAAGTGTCCACCCAATTTAAAGTTTGATTATTACTCTTCATTGGAGGTCTTTGTTTATTTGTTTATTTCTTCTTTGTTACGTGTTGTTTCTTGCAATTGTTGGACTTTCTAATTTGATTTATTGATTGTCTAATTTGAAGTAATTATCTTGATAATTGTAAATTTTATTTTATCAATTAACAAAAATAAAAAAAAAATTTCCTATTAGTAGACTTACTAAAGAATGAAAAAATATATATAGAAGAAACTAGGAAAATATACAACTCAGTGGACTGTCACAGAAAAAAATTATAAAATCATTAAAAATTTTATAATTATAATTATTAATATTGATAAAATTTTTCATTAATTCATAATTTTTTTTTAATAAAAATAACTTGATATATAATTTCCCCAAGAAACTATGAGGAAGTTATTGTAGTGAGCCGAGGAGGACTGATAAGGAAAATGGGACAGAACTTGCAGTGAAGTTATGAAAGATGGTTAAAAGTTAATTTTTGACTTTTAATTAAGTTTTTAATTTTTTTAGAAAAGTGATTTGAGAAGTTAATAAAAAATTACTTTTGACTTTTTTTATTAATATTTATTTATAATGTTACATTACAATAAAATGACTAAATTACTCTAACTCAATGTAGAAAATTTATATTTTTACCCATGTAAATATAAAAAAATATAACGGATATAAATGTAATTTTATGTGATTTTTTTGAATTTGTCAAATGACTCATTAAAAAAGACAACGTAACTTTTTTAGCAAACAAGCTACAAACGTAACTTTTTATTAAGTTGTCAAATGGCAGTGATCTAGACCCCCATTTGGGGGTGACCCCCAGCACCCCCATATACACGTGGGGGGCAGTGAGAGGTGGGCCCAAAAATAAAAATAAAAATAAATAAATATAGACCAATCATCATTCAGTAGGAGTGGTGGGGTCACCGCCACTGGGAGTCTCACTCTTTTCCCGTTGTCAAAAGAGCAAATAGTCTTTAAAAATCAAAATGTGATAATTATAAAAAATTATGTAAGATGCCATAATTTTATGAATAATGCTTGGGACCCCCTTTTGGGGGTCACCCCCTCACCCCTTTTGTCATGTGGCGGGTGGTGATTGGAGGAGCAGGAAAAAAAGAAAAAGAAAAAGAAAATGTAACCAATGAGAGAGAGAGGGGGTCAAAGGGAGTGGGAGGAAAAGGGGGATGAATCATTGTTGTTTGAAGGAAAAGAAATGGGAATTTGCAATGATTTTTACGAAATGCAATTTTGCAATTATGAGAGACTGCTGGGCGGCTTCCTTCCTATCAATTGAACTGTGGGTTTTGAAGAAAAAATATATACAAAAAAAAATTCTTTAAATATCTACATTAGTCTCAGTTATTTTTTATTTAAAAATTTAAAATTGATAAATAAAAAAATAATTAATTATGCAGAGACAAATATTGTGAAGAAATTTAAACTCTACAAAATAATAATAATAATAAAAAAAATAAAAACTAGAGGATCCTTAAGACTGTATTTAGTTGAAAGATTTGATAAGAAAAAGGGAAAGAAAAATAGAAAGAAAAAGGGGAAATAGTTTATAGATTCAAATTTCAAGTTATATTTGGTTCAATAAAGAAATGGAGAAAGAAAGTTGAATTCAAAAGACAAAAAGTAAGATTGCATTTCTCTTTCACTTTATTTTTTCTTATATTTTTCATTATAACTAAACAAAAAAATGATTGTACTCAATTTTTTTTTTTTTTTTTTTTTTTTTTCTATGAAACTCTCCAACTAAAACACATCCTAAAAGTGAAAGCTTTTTCTCTACCAAATTTATGGCTTTTATGGTAAAAATGAACCCCACTAGTTAATTTACTTTATGGGGGATGCTTCGCTCCCATGCAAATTGGAGGATCCCTGTTGAGGGCATTGTGGGTCCATTCTCATCGCTTTGGTAATTTGAACGAGCATTGACCGTTCATTTTTTTATTTAATTATTAGATTAATACATAAGAGGTGGAGCCCCAAATCTCACCCGTCAAAGTATCTAAGTGATATCATAAAATTGAAATTCTTCATGTATAAATAAATAAAAAATTTAAAATTTTTATCTTGAAAATAGATAATGTAAATTTAAAGTTAGTGTAACATGAGCCGTACTTAGAATGAATGAGATCCATAAATATATTTTTTTGATTTAGTTTTTAAGAGAGAAATTTTATTTTTATTTTTATAATCAAATTGAGAATTCATCAAATTTGAATTTGATAAAAAAAAATTTTAAAAAAAGCATTGAACACAAAAAAAAAAAAAAAAATTTAAATTTGATGAAAATGAAAATTTGAGATATGAAGGATTTTTTTTTAAAAAAAATTAATAAATATTTGATGAAAGAATAATTCATATCAAATTAAGTTTTTTTACTCCAATTTATAATCAAATTAGATGGAAAAAAAAGAGTAAAGAAGAGTCGGAGATGTTCTATATTTGTTGGTTTGGGCCTTTATTTTTAAATTTGCTAACAACCATCATAGTTCAAATTATTTGGAGACTCCTAAAATTTGACAAGATTTGGAGGCACTCGGCTGAAAACTAAACCATCTATAATCAAGATCTCAATAAATTAAATCCAAAAATTAATAATAATATCAAAAGGTAAATGTTAATAGGTCCAGAACCAAGTTCATGCATTCTAATGGTTAAATCCAACAGGAAATTTAGGCCAAGTTTGGCATCTTCCAAAAAATTTAAAAAGTCAAAAAGTCACTATCTTATTTAAGTCACATCATCTTATTTAAGTCACATCACCTCTCAAACACATTACTTCAAACCCAACCCAAATCCAACCCATATTTCATAAAAAGTCAAAAAGTGCACTTATTTAGTCTTCCCAAACTTGACCTTATTTTATAGCCTAAAACAAAACTATTTATAGTCAAGATCTCTCAATAGAGCAAACTCAAAAGGCTAATAAAGATTAAAAAAAGAAAAAAAAAAAAAAAGAAAAGATGTGACCATGATAGGAGTAGCCACATTTAGGTATCATATTTGGGCCGTCTTGTCTGACGTGAGGCCTTGACAATGGCAATAATAACTACATTAATTTGCAGCTGTTTGGATTTTCCTCACCAAATGTGTCAAGACATACATAAGCCCTCGACAATGGAGGTGCTGATGGACCATAATTAGTGCATCTACATGGTGGCGGCAGCGGCGGCATCCAGTTCTGCCCATTGGCGGCACCACCATGTCCACCACCGCACACCACCTGAGGCCCATGTTCATCGTCCTCCATGACCACCACCTTCTCGTGGGCTTTGCTTTCTTGATTTGATTCATCATTGTTTTTGCCCTTGAATGTTAACCTTTTAGTCTTGGAATAGGTTACTTCTATGTCCTTCAACACTTTGATTTGGGACAATTGTTCTAGTTGTGACACCATATTTTGGTCATGCATTTCTTGAATTGGTCTTTTGATTGCACTGCAATTTTCATGCTCTTGTTGTTCACTAGCTGTGCTGATTTTTTGTGCCTTTGAAACGATACCAGAGACGGTGACGTTGCCTTGCTCTGAATCTATTGAGATTGAATGCACTCCATGAATCTTTTGAATCAGCTTCTTCAACTTTCTCTCACATCCTTCACAGCATAGGTTCAACTTGAGAAAAAAAAGACTCTGGAGCTGTCATAAAATAGTCCATTAAATTTGACATCTGAATGAGGCAATGAGAGTTGTTAGCGACATGATTTTAAATAGCGGTATGAGGATAATTATTCACCTTGCTTGGTTTCCAGTTTTTCAAAATATTTTTCAAAAAATTCTATTTTATTATTTTTCGTGTTTTTTTGTTTTTACTGAATTTTTTAAATATTTTAAGTAATTTTTTTTTTACTTTTTAGACACACCTAACATAAATACACCTAAAAAGTAAAAAAATTATAAAAAAAATCTTTTAAAAATCCACTAAATACCAAAAATACAAAAAAAAATACAAGAATTCAGTACATTTTTTGTATTCTTTTGTATTTATTAATTTTTTAAAATATTTTTTCACAAATTTTTTACTTTTTAGATACATCTAAGTAAGGTGCATTTAAAAAAGTAAAAAAAATGTTTAAAATTTAAAAAATATTCACTAAAAACACAAAAACACAAAAATCAAAAAAGTCAATTTTCAAAAAATTTAATCCAAAAAACTCAAACCAAACACAGTGATTGATATCAACAATAAGGTATAAAACCTCTTTTCTGCATAGATATGATATATCAAATGGTGTACAGAACAGAAGCACAATAACAACAGTGAAAATTCCAATTTATATTTAAGAAATAAATAAAAAGGAGTAATTAAGGGTGATTATGATGGAAAAGTTCTTCAGCTAAATAATCAGAAAAACCCAAATAATTTGACATTTATGAGCAAATGAAGAAATCATGATCGATTGTCGCAGATGAGTGGAAGAAACTTACTGTAATTAACAAATTGTAGCTCTGGATTTGTACAGTGAGAATAGAGAGCAGAGCCTGTATTTATAATGCAATGAAATGCACAATTACACAAAGAAATTAACATGGAGAACACATTTAAATCAAAGACTAATTAATTGTCATCTTAACTGTCTAGAAAACATCCAAGTAAATTATGTTCTCTTCTTTTTTTATTTCTTTAATTGATTAGATATAATTAACTACCAAGAAAGATGCACGGATTTTTAAATGATGACTAGTATACCAGATGCAATCTAATAGAATTCTAGAATATAATAATATTTTTGGCATTACTTTGTTGGTTCCTTGTTTGTTTACAAAGAAAAAATAAATCATTGGTCTTTAGAATATCCATTGTTCTCTTCTGAAACAATTAAGGTAGACATATAACATTAAAGAAAATTAAGATTTATCTTATTTTGTGTTAAGATTGTCTTACAGCTGTCATACATGATGAAGTCATCAACTGAATTTTTTAAACTAAATCTCTTGAACTAACCTAATAATGATACTTGAACTGTACTTGTTTAAAGTACACTAGCCTTCTATTGCTACTCATTAAGAAATAAAATGTTGTTTTCTAAACACATCAACAGTTTCATGTTTAAGTTAATTTCATGTATATATTGACGTGCAAAGCAAGAAATAAGGCCCAATGTTGTTGATTTTGTTTGGCAAACAAGTGCTTGAATTGATGTTTGTTTGTTCAATGAAAAATTAATCTTTAAAAAATAATAATAAAGGTTTTGCTTGCATTAATGTTTGTTTGTTCAATATACTACGTTTTTGGATCATCTAGGTTGATTTAGTATATGTTGACATCAGAATCAGTTTTAGAAATAGTAAACGTTTGTTGATCCCCAATGTGAGAGGCATGTTGGTATTGCAACTTCTTTTGGTTTTGGTTTGACAAAAGGGGGGAAAAAAAGTTGTCACCATAATTCACCAGTGTTCAAATAAAAATGGTGAAAGTAGTAAACCAACTGTAAAATTCCGATTCCAAGTAATTAAGAGCTGTTGATTATGGTTTTGACTAAGGAATGTTTAGGTTCCGACTCCAAGTAATTAAGAGTGGTTGATTACAATTCGTAAATTAAGATTAAAAAAACTCACATTGAACTGAACCAAACTAAATTGGACTCATATGTTATATATTTTTAATGATAAACTACCAATAGATTCTAATAGTTGGACTTAATTTTCATCAAGTTTTATTAAAAATAAGTCTCATTACAATTGTAGCTAAAAATAATTTTTTGTGACGATTTTTTACATATGTCATTAAAATTGACAATTAGTGACTTTTTTTTGTCACGGTTTTAATAAATTGTCACTAAAACTTACAATTAGTGACGTTTTTCTGTGGCGAATTTTTCAAACTGTTGTTGAAAGTTGAAAATTAGTGATATTTTTTGTGATTTTTTTTAAACTATCGTTAAAACTTAATTATCAAACTGTCGCTAAAAATTAACAATTAGTGACGTTTTTTAAAAGTGTATGATGAAAAATGTCAATAATTGTCATAGGATTTATTGGATCATGAGTTTACTCAGTAGGATCTATACGTAAATCTTTATATTTTTAATTAATTTTGATAAATGTTTAGTAGGGTGTTCCGGTCCTGATTCGACCGTATTGCATGTCATCTGCCGTTTGACCGAACGAGGATTGGTTGAGAAAATCCCATTTGCATCCGATCACGCATAGTTTTAAAATCGATCGAGTAGATTGGATAGATTGACGAGCGAATTGAGATTGAACAAATCCTAATTTTAAAATTTAGAAAAAAAAAATCCTACTTTTTTTCTAAATAAACTTATTTTACAAAAAAAAAAATTAATAATAATAATAATTTTTTTAACTGAACAATGAAGAGTGAGGGTTTTGCTTTTTGAAAACAACAATGATTCATCCCACTAAAAATATCATCACTAATAGTACTAATACATTAAAAAAGTAAAAAAAAAAAAAAATACAACTCCAAAATCAAAACATCACATCATTAATGACGGGACTCACTGCCACCTAATTAGTGGGAGCACTAATTAGTGCTCCCAAGCATTTTTGTTTTGAAAAAGCGAAAAACGTCTCGTTTAAGTTTCAAGATTTGATTTGTTGAATAAATGAATAATATAATATATAAATAATATGTGCATATATTAATATTTATATAGAATTTTTTATTTCATACGGGGGAGTCAGAGTTAGCAGATTGAAATTTGCATATTCGATATTTGACTAAAACCTGACTTTTTTTTTGGTTTTTTTTTAAAAGGTTAAACCCGCATTTGTTCGCCCATTACATCAAAATTGGCCATTTAAAATTGGATGAAGTTGAATTTGACAAATTGAATAAGCCCAATACTAAAAATTATTGGTTAGTTTAGAGGTGTCATGTGACTATGTTCTAACCAATCACAAATGACCACACTCTCTCATATTTTTCAATTACCTAATATAAAATTATGAGTTCTATCCCATTCATCAATTACAATATATACAAAATATCATGTGACGTTGTGTGGATGGACCAACAACTTCTCCAATCCTAGACCTTATAATAAGAGGAGTGATGAAGAGGGAGATTCATGCATTTGAATTTTGATGGTGACGCAGAACATTAGATCAGACAATGCTACGCGTCATTGTGGTGACGCATAACATCAGACAATCGAAATACACATCGTATTGAGATCCTAATTTTGAAGATTCCTATGACTTTCAAAATGATCTGGATCACTCATATATATATATATATATATATATGATGATACAGTTTGTGATGGTAGAACGGGTCGGATTGATCCACGCTCCTTTAGCCTATGTCCGAATGACCAAGCCCACCTGAAGGCCTGCACAAGAGTTCAACGGGGAACGGGGAGTCCCCCAGCGAACCCTCCGACGAGCAAGTTAGAGAGAGAAGTAGAGTGTAGAGATGGAATAGAGATAAAAAGGCTTAACCTTTTACATGTCTTCGACGTCTGCTTATATCCTCTGGTAATCATTATGTTGTCTCTTCCGACCTGTCACCTTCGCCGAAAGTCTATACTGTAGCTTACCTTGTTCAAGGTGAGGGCGTGTTGTCCCGACGGAGAGGGGTTATCGCAATAAATGCTGTAAGGGAGGTCTCATTAATGGCGATGTGCGGTGGCAATAACTTTGCAGATCTTTGTTTGCTGATGTGGCTTGTTTTTTTCTTGCCATGTATTTTGATGTCATTGGTTCTAATTGCTACATGGGGCTTCGGTAGTGCTGGGCTTCAGCATTTGAGATATGTGTTGGGCCCTAAATGGTGGACTCTAGTCTTTATGGGCTTACCCATGTCAGTAGTCCCCCATTCCCGAGTGCAGCTTTAGTCCAACGAAGGAAATATTGACCGAACGTGAGGAGGGTCGACCGCGAAGGGTGGCCGAGTGGGGGGACCGACCATGCGGAAGGCCAACCGCGAAGGGCGGCCGAGTGGAGGGACCGACCGTGCCGAAGGCCAACCGCGAAAGGTGGCCGAGTGGAGTGGCTCGGGGCTCGAGAGGCGGTGGGGCACGTACTGAAGTGAAGTGGAATAGACAGGGAAGGGGAAAGGAGCAGTGGATCGTGGCCGTACACGTGGCAGAATCTTGTAGTGGGGGAGGTTAGGCGTTGGGCGATAGGCGAAACGATAGGTCATTATAGGGTGTTGAAAAGACAGTTGTGGCGGAATTTTGAAAATTTTCAAACTGGCAAAAATTAATTGTGACCCTTAGAATACAGGCAAGCCGTGGGCCTTTGGTATTATCCGCTTTACCTACCTTTTTGTAAAAAATCAAAACATTCCAAGTATAAACTCTTTCGTTGCTAGCGATACATCCCTGCAACATTTTTTGAATTTTCTTGCGTCCGCATCCGAAGCCATTCGCAGACACACGACATAAATGGCCCAGGAAGAAGCCAAAACTGCCAGGGTTGATCCACTAGGAGACGATGATGCGGTGGAATTGGTGGAGCAGTACAGGACGGAGAAGCAAGTGGAGAAAGTAGGGGAGCCGGCGGGACCACCGCGTTCGTTGACAATGATGGTGGCTCCAAAGCCACTCAATCAGGCTGAGCCAGATCACTGGCATACGAAGGCCGACAAGTCGATCGTTACTGCGGGGGAGTTGGAGGGTATGCGCAAAAAATACCAAGTTCCAGCAGAAATAGAATTAATGCTACCAACACCAACGGAAAGGCCGTCCAACGCCCGGCCGAGGGAGTTTGCCCTCTACGAGGAGGCGTTGAAGGGTGGGTTGAGGTTGCTGTTTCCGCAGGTAGTAGTGGATGTCTTAAACCGACTGGAAGTGGTGCTAGGCCAACTAATGCCCAACGCGTGGAAGATTGTACTGGCCTGTGCAAGTGTGTGGCCGAGGGCGAACGAGGGGACAGCTATAACGGTGGACGAGTTTTTTGCTTGTTACAAGGCCTCGGGCCAGCAAGAAACTTGGGTCACTTTGCAGGTGGCGGCAGGAAGGGGTCTAGTGGTAGGGCTGCCGTCATCAATTAAAGGATGGAGGCTGCGGTGGTTCTACGTGTCCGCGAATGGGGGAGTGGGAGTGCGCACGGTGTGGAGAGTGCCCACCAAGTCTGTAGAGACAAAGTTGGGGGCCGCAGTGGAGGAGAGAGTGAAAAAGGTGAAGGCATAGAGGGAGAAGGAGGGCGTCAAATAGGATGATCTCGTCCAGCCGTCCGCTTTGTTCGCCGCAGGACTGGGCCCTCAGCCGATTGGTGGAGATTTGGCACCGGTAAAACTAGAGGCGAGAAGGAAGGCGCAAGAGGCGGAGGATCGGACCATTTTTGCCAAAGCCCAAAAGTTTAAAGAAACGCAGTTAGGCCCACCACCAAAACCGGTCACGAAGGAAAGAATCCGACCGCGCCCCAAGCCGCTGGGGGAAAAAACTGGGGCAGTTTTGAGTTGGGATTGCCCCCAGTTGATCCGGTGAAGGAGAGGGCAAACGAGGATGGGGAGGCTCTGAAGAAGAAGAAGAAGAAGAAGAGGAGGAGGGTTGCCCCTGAGGGGGCCTCAGATGCGCCTGTATCGAAGAGGGTGAGGGTTGGCAGGGAGGTTACCCCCATGGCGGAGGAGGGAGTGGGGGCGACCCCAGAAAGGGTGGTTGCCCCAGAAATGCAAGGGGACGAAGGTCGGGGGGGCCAGGAGGAAGAAGAGCACCTGAGTGCCAGGCCTAAGGTGCTAGTGGAGAGTAGGTCAGCTAACCCTGAGGAAGTGATGGAGTAGCAGCCCAAGGGGGGCCCTGCGCCCCAAGAAGGGGGGGTCAAGGTGAAATATGCGATCTACCATGCTCCTGCAGTGTCTGGGCAACTGGAGAGAGAAGAAGGCCTGGCCAGGACAGCTGCAGATCTTCTTTTAGGGGTAGTGGACGAGGCAGCCGTGCCCTCCGCGTCTAAGTTCAATGAGGCTGAGCTGCTAAGGGGGCTGTGCTCTACCCAAATGGAAGCGACCACCTTAGCAGGGGCTCTGCTGAGGAAGGCGGCGGCGGCAAAGGGTGAAGTGAAACCGTTGAAGGTGAAGTTGGAGGAGGCGAAGGCCCAACTTGAAAATTTCAAGAAGAAGAGCGTAGGCTGGAGGAAAACTGTGCGAAGTGCGTGTGCCAAAAGGTTGGAATAGGCTGAGAAGGCGAAGAAGATGGAGGTGTTGGCGATCGTGCAAGCCCATGTTGATCTATTTGCGGTCCAGTTGGAGTTGGAGGACGAACGCCGCAAGGTAGTGTCGCTCGAGTTCTAGTTGCCTGGAAAGCAGAAGAAGCTGGGGGATGCTCAAAAAGCCTGCACGGTTGCCACCGAGAGGTTTGAAGAGGCTATGACCAGCAATGAAGATCTACGCGCCCAGCAAATCAAAGAAAATGATGAGGCAGATCTGAAGATTACTGGGCTGCAGAAGGAGCTGGAAGATGAGCATGCGAAGGCAATGGAGGAGAAGGCGAGATTGGAGAAGGAGTTGGAGGAAGAAAAAACCAAGGCATCATCTGAAAGGGCAGCATACCCCGACCTGTACGTCACAGCAGTGGAGCAATTCAAGGGGTCTGCTGACTTCCAGATGGCGATCTATGCCGCGGTCGCCAGCAACTTAGTGAGAGAGGGAGCTGGGGGGGCTGGCCTATCGGGAGCGATCGCTGGGGGCAAGAGTGAAGCAGAAGTGATCCAGAGCTTCCAGCGGTCGGACTTCTACAAACACGAAATGGTTGAGTTCTAGGACAGCGAGTGGAAGATGTTCAAGCGTAAAGCGGAGAAGCTGTTCCCAGACTTATGTACAAGGTTGTGAATAAATAAAATTTTGAGTCTTGTTTTCATGCTATTGCTTTTGTTTGTGCATCTGAAATGAATGAGAATGGTGACTTGTATAAGGCTTATGTATAAATCATTGTGAAGCGCAAAAGGTAAGGAAAACTCATTGTAAAATGAAGTTTAAAACGTAAGGCAACCTTAATGCAGAGTGACTGTAAGGAAAACTCAGTGTAAAGTGGAGTTTAACTTGTAAGAAAAATTCAATGCAGAGTGAATGTGAGAAAAACTCAATGCAGAGTGAAGCTTAACTTGTAAGAGTGTTAAAGATGCAAAGTTTGTGAATCCCAAACTAGCAAGGAAAAGTTTGATTTGGAAAACGTTGGACTGGAATTTGATTAAGTATGGTCATTATGCTTACGATCATAGAGTTGCAATGGTGGCTCGGCTCGGCTGAGGCTTGAAGTAACTCGGTTTGGATGAGCGCTTCATGCTCAGTCTGGCTGAGGCTTTTTGTGCTCAATCTGGCTGAGGCTTTAAGTGACTCGATCTGGCCGAGCTCTTCATGCTCAGTCTGGCTGAGGCTTTTTGTGCTCAGTCTGGCTGAGACTTTAAGTGACTCGGTTTAGTCGAGATTTTTATGCTCAGTCTGGCTGAGGCTTTTTGTGCTCAGTCTGGCTGAGGCTTTAAGTGACTCGGTCTGGCCGAGCTCTTCATGTTCAATCTAGCTAAGACTTTTTGTGCTCAATCTGGCTGAGGCTTTAAGTGATTCGGTCTGGCCGAGCGCTTCACGCTCAGTCTGGCTAAGGCTTTTTGTACTTGGTTTGGCTGAGGCTTTAAGTGACTCGGTTTGGCCGGGCTCTTCATGCTCAGTCTGGTTGAGGCTTTTTGTGCTCAGTCTGGCTGGGATGACCGCCTCAGCGCTGTATGTTAAGCGAAAGGGGGTCTCCCCAGTGGGAGTTCGGGCAGTAGTGCGGTAGGCCCACAGTACATTCGGTAATTCCTCAGCCTAGAATCCCTTTGCAGCTTCCAGTTTAGTTTTGATGATCTTTAGAAGAGAACAGTTGGTGACCTCAACTTGGCCATTGGCTTGGGGATGGCCTGGAGAGGAGAAGCATGGCTGGATTTGGAGCTCTACACAAAATTTCCTGAACTGGGCATTGTTAAATTGTTTACCGTTGTTGGAGACGATGGCTTGAGGAATGCCAAATCTGCAGATGATCGACTGCCAGATGAATCTGGTTATGTTCCGCTCGGTAATTGTGGTAAGGGGTTCTGCTTCCACCCATTTAGTGAAGTAATCGATGGTGATAATGGCGAATTTGGTTTGGCCTCGGCCCATGGACAATGGGCTGACCAGGTCGATTTCTCACTTGGCGAACGGGTAGGGACTGCAGAGTGTGATCAATTCTGTGGGAGGAGCATGTGGGATGTTGGCAAAGCGTTGGCATTTATCACATTTGAGCACGAAGTCTGTCGTATCTTGTTTAATAGTGGGCCAGAAATAACCAGTGCGAAGTATTTTGTGGGCTAGGAACCT